>NC_090924.1:336589443-337323857 GCF_040938575.1 Ambystoma mexicanum | reverse complement strand
TCTGCAGGGGGAAGCTCCTGGGCAGAAGTGAACACACTAGACACCCGCATCAATGCCACTCTGGCCACATTTCTATCAAAAACATGAAATCATCAGAAACCCAAAACCATGGGACAAACCAAAATGTGACTTTCCCACAATAAAACACACCCCACGACAACACAACTCATTATATGGAACTGACAGGTAGTCCAGGAGGACAATGACTCCTGCACCCCAGGGCGGTGCATGGTGGTGAGGCCACTGTCCCTTTCCCACCATGCCCTCTCGGGGAGCGATACCAGGAGGCAGACCACTCGATACCGGCCCTAACTGCCTCCTACTCGTGCCCCGTCTAGCCCCTCCCTGCCCGGATCCCCACTGGCCCAATACACATTATGATGGGGGGGCGCCCTAAACTCTCCCCTCAACACTATTCTAGCTCTGCAGTCCCCTAGAAGGGGCAGCGCAGTATCCACATGGTCCTCCTCCAGCTGCCACAGGGGCACGGACCCATCGGTCTGCGACACCCGCCACATGACCAACTGTCCTTATAATGTCTAGAAAGTTCTGTAGCAACAGTTCTGTGCCCGTGTGGGACACGTGAACCCCGTCATGATGAAAAGTCCCAGGGCCCCTCCATAATCCGCAGGCGCCCCTGGCATGCTGCCATCCGAGCAAGTTCATTCTTCAATTTTCGGGCAGATATGTTTGATGGGCGTGCAGGTCTGGGCAGCCCCCATTTAAACCGCAGAATTATTTGGGACTAGGCAAGCAGTGACCCTGGGCAAAAACCTCTGAACTAAGCAAAAAGGGATAACAAACATTCCTTCAGAGTCTGACTATCCAGCTGTACCAGGTCTTTGCCCCCGATGTGCAAGATAACTAGATCAGGGATCGGCAGCCCCTTCTTCCTGCATTGGACTTCCACCACTGGGCACAAGTGAGTCACCTGTAAACCGCCATACCAAACCCAATATATGTCAGCGTCTGCAACCCAGGGTGATCACACACTTTCTGCTTTATTCGTCGTATGAATGAGTGCCCAACCACCCATACCACCGGCCGTGCCATCCGCCCCTATGCAGATAACAGAAAAATAAAGCATGTTAAACTACTGAGTAAACAACCATGGGAGATCCCCAAAAAACATCAAAAATTGTGGCAGTAGACAGTTCCCCCAATACATTCAATGTCAACAAAATAAGTGTGGCCTAATGTAACCCTTGTATGCGCTGGACTTCCATCACCTGATCGCCTTGATCTGCCCCTCTTCACAACCAAAGCCTGCAGCTTTAGTAGTTGCACCGATATAAAAGGAGTGGGAGGCGAAATCCAGGCCACCAAGCCCTACCACTTCCAGTGCCCTCGTAAAGATTATCCTGAATTGGAGCCTAGAACGGCATGAACAGTCTTTGTGCAAGAACAGAGGGCCCCCACTCTCCCCAGTGAAGCAGAAATGCCCTGAGTAACCTTACGGGGCAGATCTCAGCCATCAAGTGGTGTGTCAACGTAATCCTGGTACCCTTCCCCTCCCGGTCGGTCTTTGACCTCCTCAACCATAAGTGCACCCAGTCTTCCACACACCATTAAAGGTCCACTACCGCCAATCCTCCTGCGAAATCTGTTGCACAGGAGCCCACCAACTCCCCTATTCTGTAGGCCCCAAAGAAAGCTGTGGCGAAAGCCACCCTGAAAAGGAGCTCATCCCTACATATTCCTTCCAGACCCCTGAACTATGAAGCACCGCTTCTCGGGATCCAGGGGCTGTCTGGTGTCTCTCCCGGGGCCTTCCAACTTCCTCCACCTCGCCAGTGCTTTTCTTACTGCAAAAATCGGCAGAAGGGGTCGTCCTTCCTTGTAGGCCTGCAAAGAACACAAACTACAGCTACTATCTGTCTGGCCACACCCACTGATACCCCCTGTGCTCGAAGGAGACCTAAAAACGTAATCAAAGGATCCCTGTGAAATATGTTGATCTGAACCTGTGCCCCACAAAACTCCCTGAACTCCCTGAATGATTTCTCATAGGCCCTCTCAGTCTTCCCGGACACGGAACCCTTGATCAGCGAGGCTAAGTCTGGCACTGAGCCCCTAGAGTCTCTCGGGAAAATGTGTCATCGCTGCATCCGATGTCAGTAGGTAATGCTGGAACTCCTGAAATTCAAAGCGGGATAAAGCATCAGCCGCATTGTTATGAATGGCAGGTACATGTTTTGCCTGAAAGCGCACATTTTCAAAAAGCCACATCAACACCAGCCGCTTCAGTTACCACAAAACCATTGGACAGGCGGCCCTCTGACTATTTATAGAACAGACAACTGACAAGTTATCACACCAAAACAATACATCCCTGCCCCTCAATTCCTTGCCCCAGATGGTCAATTCCACCACAATCGGGAACAGTTCCAAAAAAGTGACGTTCTTGGTCAATCCACTGTGGATCCAGCTGGGAGGCGACCACTGACCACACCAACTGTTCCCCAGGATGGCCCCAAACCCACACTAATCGCAGTGTCGGTGCAGAGGCCCAATTGTTCACTGTCCATTACCTCTGTAGGCCATACCTGCACCCCATTAACATCAGTCAGAAAGGTATCCCAAATTGGCAAGTTAGTTTGTGGGATAACCTAGTGTGGTGATGCAGTATTGTCAATCCTGACATGGCCCCAGCTATCGCTAGTAAAAACGGTCTCCCCATAGGTATCATCCACAAGGCGAAGTTAAGCTGACCTACCAGACTCGGAAGCTGCCCTAGTGTAACCTTCTTAGCCCGCAAACAAGTGGCCACAGCCTCTCTAAACCTGCAACCCTTGTCTTCCAGGAGACAACACACCAAGCTCACAATCAATCCCAATGCAAAGGAAACAGAGATGTGATTGGGCCTTCTGTTTTTTCTGTAGCGAGTGGGACACCGAGTCCCTCTGCCACCCTCTGAAATACCTAAAGTGCCTCCGCACACCGGTTCATACCCTGTCTCCCTATGAACAGGAAAACATCCAAGTAAAGAAGCATTCTCGCTGTGAGGAATTTGAACATCCGCACAGTGGGTGTGCACTCGCCTGGGCTTTTTTGATATTTTTTAAGAAATGGAATGATGGGAGATCAACCTCGAAAAATCTGTGGGGATAACCCACACACATTTTCGTGTACCGCAACGCAAAAGACCTCCCAGAGGAGGAAGTGGAAGATGATGAGGAGTGTTTCTCGCCAACCATCCCGCCGAGGGGCAAGCATGGTTTCTCAACACTCGAGAGTGTCAGTGAGGTCAGGGGCTAGTGTGGCATCCCGCAGGTTCCAGGCCCCAGCACAGTGGTCCAGTAATTGTTCCGGCTGTCAATGAGGTAGCCGCTATAAAGATCTGCTGGAGGAGAGCAGACTAGCTCTAGAGGAACAGAAACAGCAGGACAAGGTCACCATAGAGCTGTGCAAGCTGGCACCTGAAGAGAAGAAGGAGACCAACAGATCCACCCCTAGCGAAAGCAGCAGTAGTGGCTCAAACCAGAGTGCCTGGGATGAGCCCCGGCGGCACATCCCCAAAGACTTAGTGCAGGCTTAAAAAGTGGGGAAGGATATTTTTGACTGGTTTGAAGCACTCAAGCTTGCTTTTCAGCTACAGGAGGTGGACATGGTATTGTGAGGTGAAGCCCTGATGAGTCGCTTACTAACACCAGGGACTGGTGCAATTCTTCAGTTAACTCCTGAAGAACAGCCCATTTATGAGAGCAGATCTGAAGGGCCTGACCAAGCTGGATGAGTTTGCATCAGCTGGGGTCCCAGATCAGACTGACTTCTTCACAGCCCAGAAAGAGTGTCTCACTCTGGCGAGTCTGCAGCAGCAGGCAGAGAAGCAGGCTAAGGGTGAGGCCCCTGGACTGTTCAAAGCTTACTAGGAGGATGGACTCCTGTACATTGAGCCAAAAGACTCTGAGGGCAAGGACACCAGAAAGATGGCGATTCCCCAGTGCCACAGAAAGTTCCTATTGGATTTGGCTCATCAAATTCCTTTAGCAGGTCACTTCGGAGTGACTAAGAAATCAGACCGGTTGTCTGCGCACTTTTACTGGCCGCAGTTAGGTGTAGAAGTTAAGGAATTTGTCCTATCCTGCCCAAATTGTCAAGCTTCTGGCAAGTCAGGTGGTGCCACAAAGGCTCCCTTAATTCTACTACCTGTGGTTGGACAGTGTTTCGAGCGAATAGGCATAGATATGGTGGGTCCTTTGGATCCACAAACCAGCTCAGGGAACAGGTACATCTTGGTGATGGTAGACCACGCCATAAGGTACCCTGAGGCTGTCCCTCTGAGGATCATCAAAGCCCCTGTGGTTGCGAAGGCTCTGATTGGGATATTCTCCCATGTTGGATTCCCCAAGGACGTTGTTTCTGACAGGGGATCAAACTTCATATCAGCATATATGAAGGCTATGTGGGAAGAGTGTGGAGTCACCTACTAGTTCTCTACATCCTTCCACCCACTGTTAAGAAAGGAAGAAGGCATACTATGGCAAAAGGGAAAATGCACACAGTTGCACTGTGAACAACTCTGAATCTAACAACGTGTATATAATACCCAAGTCTTGTGTATATATGTAAAACCCAGGAATGTCAATAAGGTAAAACAGTATTACCAATCTAGGAAAAGGGATGTAGGGTAAACACTTAGGACCTCCTTATGGTTGAAAGGAAAAGTCGGCAAACTCTTTACCCACTATGCTCTTACAGATACTGACAGCGCTAAACCCACGTAGCGGGCAAGCAAGGACAGATTCTGTGAACTGACAATCTGTAGAATACTGAATAAGGCAATTATAAACAGTACTCACGAGGACCGGAAAGACCACTTGAATGTCAGTGATTACACGAACCCTGTAGATCAAACAGGGACCCAGAAGGCTGTAAAAGCAAAGGGTTAAAGATAACAAAATACATAAACCCTAGTAAAAGGCAAGTCTGAATTGTGATAATAAATCGTGAGGAAAACAAAAGGGGAACACTCTGGAACTTGTAACAACAAACCCACACCTAATAATCAATGGAAAATGAATGCAGAAATGCAATGGATAAATCGTGAGGAAAACTAAAAGGGGAACACTCTGGAACTTGTAACAACAAACCCACACCTAATAATCAATGGAAAATGAATGCAGAAATGCAATGGATAAATCGTGAGGAAAACTAAAAGGGGAACACTCTGGAACTTGTAACAACAAACCCACACCTAATAATCAATGGAAAATGAATGCAGAAGTGCAATGGAAAACATGGAGTGGAATCTCAATAAATTGGATCAGGAGCAGGGAAAATGATATCACAAAAGGAAACCTTTCCCACCCAATCCAAGGAGAAAAGGCAGTAACTAATTCTACGAAAGTAAATAATAATACATCATGCTTTTCAGTAACCAGGGCAGCATAAAGGGACAGAAAACACCGGCAACCTGGGCTGCATCAAATAGTAAAGTACAGAGAAAGGCTGTCTGCAGACAGAGAAAGGACAGAAAGGGAAATTCAGAAAGCATAAATCAAATAAGCGCATAAATCCGAAATCCAGGACAGAGGAACAAGATACAGGAACTAGTAACTGGGCAGAAAGCTAGGAACAGGAATAGGTACAAGGCATGGAACTAGGAACAAGGAACTGGAACTAGATACAAGGCACAGAAACTAGGAACAAGGAACTGGAAATAGATACTTGGCTCAAAATCTATGAACAGGGTACTGGAACTAGGTACAAGGCACAGAAACTAAGTACAGGAAACAGGGACTAGTCACAACAGGAACACTGCTACAATGACCAGCGCCGGACTGAAGCAAACTGAGGTTTTTAAAGCTGCTTAACGAGCACACCCCCAGGCGTGTTGCCTGCTGCACCTGGAGCCACAGGTGTTGCCTATCCTCCTCCCAGCCTTGTGCTGCAAGGGAGGAGATGATGCAGTGAGCCAGGCATTCTGGGAAGCAAGAGGTGAAGCAGTGAGCCAGGCATTCTGGGAAGCAAGAGGTGAAGCAGTGAGCCAAGGCATTCTGGGAAGCGTAGTCCTTTGATTTGAGTAACATGCTGGCTGCCAGGGAGGAGATGAAGCAGTGAGCCAGGCATTCTGGAAAGTAGGAGGTGAAGCAGTGAGCCAAGGCATTCTGGGAAACATAGTCATTTGATTTAAGTAGCATGCTGGCTGCCAAAAACCTGGAATGGATCCGGAAGGGAAGTAACTTGGAAAATCAGGTTTAAACGCTCCCAATTCATCAGAGCACTGTAGCATAGGGTTCGAAGGAAATGTCCAGTAAGGAATAAACCCCAGAACATGCCCCCAAGTGGCGGGGACGGGAACGAATGGAGCGAGCCGTGACACTATACCCCCTTCCACGGCCGACTCCAGGCGGCCGTTACTCGCAAAAAACATCTTCTTTCCATGACTGGAGCGCTTCGTCTTCGGAGGTGGCACAGACGAAAACAATGATCCACGGGCAGAAGCAGAAGGACTGGAATGAATAGAATCAGGCTGCAGTCTATAAGAGTCATAGGCAGGTTTTCGGTAAGGAAAGCACTCATGGGTTGAAGAAAGGCATGAAGGACTGGCAGGACCCGAAGCAGAGTCGGAAGATCCGGGAAGCTTAGTCACTGGAAGAGGATATGCATACATCTTTGGGGAGAGAGGCAGGCTGGTGCTACATGCCTTAGACAACGGTAGAAGTTCTGTTAGCCTCACTGCCGAGAGTGGACACACAGGAGGTGAGGAAACAGCAGGTTTCAGGAAATGTTTATGTTCGGAAGAGGAAGCTGGCGGCTGAGGTAGAGATTCGGATACTCTGTCATCCATCTGGGTAAAAGTTTGTGGTTGAAAGTGACAAAGATTCGCCTGCATAAGTTCCATGCCTTGGAGGTCTGGAGATCCAATGGGTTGTACGAGGCTGGCACTCCCATTGACAGTCATGTAGCCAGTCAAGTAGCCACCTTGTTGCACGTGGGATACAACCGCAGGAACGTTTGGCATACTGATAGGAGTGTTAGACACAGTACTTGGAACATCAGGCATACTAGCAGCGGGAGCAAAAACAGGCACATCTTGAACTGCAGCAGACTTTCCCCTCCTTCGGCTACTAGCACCCAACTGGCGCTGCAGCTGGAGGGCCGTGCCCGTCCCTTCCCTCAGGCTCATGTGGGATCCGGCAACAAAAGGGTTGTCAAGCGGTTGATCAAAACCGGACTCCAAACGCGGACCGTCCAGCCCGCTATCTTGGTCGGCTACTCGTTCGGTGACTGGGCCGTGGTGGATGGCATCCGTTTCTCTCTCGTAATACTCCAGGCAAGTCCAGCGGCCTCGCATGTAAGGCCCTCCCGAGTCGTGAGCCGGCTTGATGTTTCTGAAGGGAGAGCTGGCAGAAGTCTCAGACTCAGATGTAGCATATGCGGGAGGTGCTAATTCTACAGACAAGCAGTTGGGAGAATTAGCTTGTGTAAAAGGCAGGCCTTCTGGTGATCCTCCTGAAGCATAGGATGGGCAGATTGGATGTTCATCCGTAATAAACGGCTGGGATTTAGGAGGTAGCTCTGAAGTAGATGAATCTGCAACATGATCAAACAGAGCAGACAGGTTCACCTCCGATATTGGCAGGGAGGCTGAGCAGGATACAGGTCTTTCATGAACTGAAGCCAAACTAGCAGTAGGCTCTGGGACCGGAGACAGGCACTCAGGATGTGCTACCAGAGGCTTCATGGTTGAAGGATAAACTGCTGGATGAGTCACTGTATCTGAAAACAGGCATGCCAGAGGAAATTCAGAGGCTGAGGGCATGCAAGCTGGAGCCGTCTCGTTAGCAGAAGACAAACTTGTCAAGGTCTTTGGCTCTGACCACGTACATGGTGAAGACTCTTGAGTGACTGGCAGATATAGCAATTGTTCATTGATTGAAAACACGTTTGACAATGATGACTGCAGAGCCGTGGACTGGGTAGTCGAAGAGTCAATAGGTGTAGAAGGACAGACTGAAGTCCCAGAAGTCGACAGACATATTTGTGAATCAGGAATGGAAAGCACCTTTAGGGCGGTTGACTCCATGACACCATTAACCAAAGACTGAGCTGGACCCATGCCGCACCTTTCCTTAGTGGATGACATAGAGTCATTTCCAAAGTCTCTGTTAATCAGGATTCCGTCAAGTGTCCATTCCTTTGTCTTAACTTCTGAAGGTGGCAGATTATCTATCAACAGTTCAGGAATCGCTTGCCTGGTCCTTGTTTTAGTATACTGTGGAATGAGTCCATCAAAACAAGAAATATGTACTGTCTTTGATTGTTCATTGTGACAATATTTGGCAGAAGGAGGAGTGAACACAGAGGTAGCATCGTTTTCCACATCAGCTTGAATGTTTACTTCAGTCTCAGCAGCTGGATCAAGGGCTGAACCTAAGCCTACAGTAATGACTGATTCTGTGTACGCATCCATTGTGGATTGTGTTCGGAATACAGAAGCATGTATGTGTTCAAACTCTGAATTATGACTGACTGCTACAGAGGAATTCTTAGGCAAAGGAGTGACTTGTAAATCTTCTACTAACAGCAATTCCTGACAAACGGTAGAACAATTGTCAGAATCTGTGCTCTGAATAAGTGCTGTGCAAGAAAGAGGACTCTCACTCCCAATAGGTTTTTCATATTGACAAGTATCATGACCTACTAAAACCTCCTCACTCAGAGATTGAACAGTATTCACTTCATCAACGGATAAAGTTTGAGGTGTAGTCAGAAACAATCGTAAAGTTTTATTCTCCTCTAGTAAACTGATGTATTCTCGTCTTAATTCCTCAAGTTCAACTCTTAACATGCCCAGGCTTAACTGTACATCCCTATCAGTAGTCACAAGGGAAGGCATGGTGGCATCGGGGCTGGAACCTGCCCTAGTCATCTGGACGTGTACTGATTGTACATCGTCATTTACTGCTTGCAGGTCTTGTGATCTATACTCTCGCTTACCGACTTGGTCTGTGTTACCCTTAAGTAATCTGACATCAGACCTCTTGACATTAGGGACTACAGTAAGTACTTGTGCAGAGGAGTAAGCAGTTGACTGAGGGCTGAAAACAGAAGTTATGTAATGAACCCCTTCATTCTTTATGTTTGAATCATGAAACTGTTCAATCTGAGGTAAAGCACAACCGGAATCATGGGGTTCAACAACAGATGTACTCGTATTTAGTAAATCTAACAGTGTTTTATTTTCCGCTGCTAAGGCTTGTGCGGACATATCTGAATCAAAATTAAAGACAGAACTAGGATCAGGCAATGTATGATGGGCCAGGCTGTGGGAAAAATATTTTGCACGTAAATACCCATTTGTGTCGAGGAGTTCATTTAAATCAGGGTCAGTGATTTGATTATCACAGGCAAACGTAGTCAAAGCTTTATGTACACATTTTTTAGTAGCCTTGCTGCCTTTCTTTCTTAATCTGGCCGTATACAAACGGGAATAAGGGCTGGTCATTCTGTTAAGAAAGGAAGAAGGCATACTATGGCAAAAGGGAAAATGCACACAGTTGCACTGTGAACAACTCTGAATCTAACAACGTGTATATAATACCCAAGTCTTGTGTATATATGTAAAACCCAGGAATGTCAATAAGGTAAAACAGTATTACCAATCTAGGAAAAGGGATGTAGGGTAAACACTTAGGACCTCCTTATGGTTGAAAGGAAAAGTCGGCAAACTCTTTACCCACTATGCTCTTACAGATACTGACAGCGCTAAACCCACGTAGCGGGCAAGCAAGGACAGATTCTGTGAACTGACAATCTGTAGAATACTGAATAAGGCAATTATAAACAGTACTCACGAGGACCGGAAAGACCACTTGAATGTCAGTGATTACACGAACCCTGTAGATCAAACAGGGACCCAGAAGGCTGTAAAAGCAAAGGGTTAAAGATAACAAAATACATAAACCCTAGTAAAAGGCAAGTCTGAATTGTGATAATAAATCGTGAGGAAAACAAAAGGGGAACACTCTGGAACTTGTAACAACAAACCCACACCTAATAATCAATGGAAAATGAATGCAGAAATGCAATGGATAAATCGTGAGGAAAACTAAAAGGGGAACACTCTGGAACTTGTAACAACAAACCCACACCTAATAATCAATGGAAAATGAATGCAGAAATGCAATGGATAAATCGTGAGGAAAACTAAAAGGGGAACACTCTGGAACTTGTAACAACAAACCCACACCTAATAATCAATGGAAAATGAATGCAGAAGTGCAATGGAAAACATGGAGTGGAATCTCAATAAATTGGATCAGGAGCAGGGAAAATGATATCACAAAAGGAAACCTTTCCCACCCAATCCAAGGAGAAAAGGCAGTAACTAATTCTACGAAAGTAAATAATAATACATCATGCTTTTCAGTAACCAGGGCAGCATAAAGGGACAGAAAACACCGGCAACCTGGGCTGCATCAAATAGTAAAGTACAGAGAAAGGCTGTCTGCAGACAGAGAAAGGACAGAAAGGGAAATTCAGAAAGCATAAATCAAATAAGCGCATAAATCCGAAATCCAGGACAGAGGAACAAGATACAGGAACTAGTAACTGGGCAGAAAGCTAGGAACAGGAATAGGTACAAGGCATGGAACTAGGAACAAGGAACTGGAACTAGATACAAGGCACAGAAACTAGGAACAAGGAACTGGAAATAGATACTTGGCTCAAAATCTATGAACAGGGTACTGGAACTAGGTACAAGGCACAGAAACTAAGTACAGGAAACAGGGACTAGTCACAACAGGAACACTGCTACAATGACCAGCGCCGGACTGAAGCAAACTGAGGTTTTTAAAGCTGCTTAACGAGCACACCCCCAGGCGTGTTGCCTGCTGCACCTGGAGCCACAGGTGTTGCCTATCCTCCTCCCAGCCTTGTGCTGCAAGGGAGGAGATGATGCAGTGAGCCAGGCATTCTGGGAAGCAAGAGGTGAAGCAGTGAGCCAGGCATTCTGGGAAGCAAGAGGTGAAGCAGTGAGCCAAGGCATTCTGGGAAGCGTAGTCCTTTGATTTGAGTAACATGCTGGCTGCCAGGGAGGAGATGAAGCAGTGAGCCAGGCATTCTGGAAAGTAGGAGGTGAAGCAGTGAGCCAAGGCATTCTGGGAAACATAGTCATTTGATTTAAGTAGCATGCTGGCTGCCAAAAACCTGGAATGGATCCGGAAGGGAAGTAACTTGGAAAATCAGGTTTAAACGCTCCCAATTCATCAGAGCACTGTAGCATAGGGTTCGAAGGAAATGTCCAGTAAGGAATAAACCCCAGAACATGCCCCCAAGTGGCGGGGACGGGAACGAATGGAGCGAGCCGTGACACCCACAAACAAACAGGTTTGTTGAGCAGTTCAACAAGACCCTGAAAAACATTATAGGTGGCTTGGAAGAGCGCCTGGGGTTGAAAATGGGAGATTCTCCTGCCATGCCTTCTGTTTGCCTACAGGGAGGTGCCAGAGCACGGAGCAGGGTTTAGCCCCTTTGAGCTTCTGTTTGGATACCCCGTATGAGGTCACCTTAGTCTAGTGAAAGAGCCATCCCACAACCCGTGGGCTAGCCCAGTGGACTTGGTCCCTAAAAAGACCAGTGGTTGGAAGAATGATATCCGCTTTTCTGTGGACTACAGGGGGCTCAATTCTGTCATGAAGACAGATGTTCGCCCCATTCCTCGGGCAGATGAGCTCATTGACAAGCTCAGCACTGCCAAGTACATGAGTACCTTTGACCTCACAGCGGAGTATTGGAAGGTTGGCTGACGGATGGAGCGAGAGAGAGGTCACAAGATGTTGTGGACTATTTACTTGGCTTTCGGTCTAGAATGGCAAAGTACACGGAACAGTCAAAGAGAAACCTAAAGGCCAGTCAGGAGCTGATGAAGCACTGGCACGACCAGAAGGCCACAGTGACAGTCTATTCTCCAGGCCAGCAGGTGTGGATTATGGAACCTGTCAAATCCAGTGCCCTTCAGGACAAGTGGACTGGGCCTTACTGTGTGCTGGAAAAGGTCAGTAATGTGAACTATCTCATTGACGTGAAAGGACCTAAACCGATGTGCAGGGTCTTTCACGTCAACTGGCTAACACCCCATTATAGCCGGGATGACTTGGTCATGGCATTAGTGACTGATGGAGAAACTGAGGAAGAGATTGATACCCTCCCAGACCTCCTGCACACTGAAGCCACAGATGGGTTGGTTGAAGGTCTCAACCTTGCAACCGACCTGTCAATAAACAACTGGCAAACTGTCTGTTTACTGGGAAAGTTTGGCGATCTGTTTTCTCTTTTTCCAGGTCGCACAAATTGGTGCACCCATGATTTGGACACTGGAGACAGTAAGCTGACGGAGAGTAGGATTCACTGGATGACCGATAAGGTCAGAGACACCCACCATCAAAGAGGACGTTTCCAAGATGGTGTTCCTAGGAGTGATAGAACCATCCCACAGCCCCTGGGCTAGGCCACTGGTACTGGTCCCTAAAAAGACCAGTGGTGGGAAGACTGAAGTACAGTTTTGTGTGAACTAAAGGGGGCTCAATTCTGTCATGAAGACAGATGGTCACCCCATTCCGCAGGCAGATGAGCTCATTGACAAGCTCAGCGCTGCCAAGTACATGAGTACCTTTGAGCTCACAGCAGGGTATTGGCAGGTCGGCTTGACAGATGGAGCGAGAGAGAGGTGAGCATTCACAACCCCGGAAGGACATTATCAGTTCACTGTGATGCCCTTCGGATTGAAGAATGCCCCTGCTGCTTTTTAGCGGATGGTTAACCAGGTTTTATCTGGAAAACATCAGTGTTGACTATTAAGATGACATTGCCGTGTTCAGCCACACCTAGGAGGATCACGTATCCCACCTGAAACAAGTGCTTCAGGTGCTGCAGAATGCAGGTCTGACTATCAAGGCCACAACGTGCCAGAAAGCGCAGGGTACCATGACTTACTTAGGCGACCTGGTCGGTGGAGGTAAGAAACAACCTCTCAAAGCAACGATAAAGGCTGTGAAGGATTGGGACATTCCCATCACACAGACGCATGTGAGAGGCTTTCTAGGTCTCACCGGGTACTACCGGTCGTTCCTCAAGGGATATTGGACCATTGCCATGCCCCTGAATGATGTAACTTCCAAGAAGATGCCGAAGAAGGTAACTTGGACCCCGTCCTGTCAAACCTCCTTTCAAGATTTAAAGGATGGATTGTGCAGGGCCCCAGTTCTGAAAGTGCCAGACTATGGTCAGTAGTTCATTATCCAGAAAAACATCTGTGATTTTGGATTGGAGCAGTGTTATCACAGCTGAACTCTGAAGGGGTATAGCAACCTGTGCCTGCATTAGCAGGCGATTGACAAAAATGGAAAGGAACTGGGCGGTCATTGAAAAAGAGGCCTATGGGCCGTGAAGAAGCTGCAACCACACATCTTTGGGTCACTCTTTACGATCCAGACACACCACTGGCCTCTTCGATGGTTAATGACCATGCAAGGAGAGAACCCTAAGCTTCTGGGTTGGGCCATATCCCTACAGGGATTAGGTATGGACATCCAGCACAAGCCATACTCCCAGCATGGAAATGAAGATGGCCTCAGCCGGTACTTTCACCTTGATGGCCAACCAGACCATCAGTAGTGTGGTGGTTCACATATTGAGGCTGGGGCGCATGTGTGGAATTTGGCTATCCGCATGGTGGTTATGCACTTACCTGGAATTCTTTGATATTTTTTTAAGAAATGGAATGATGGAAGATCAACCTCGGAAAATGTGTGGGGCTAATCTGCACACATTTTCCTATGCTCACCACACAACAAACCAATAGACCTGTGTACTCTGGGGCGACACAGCCTACAGGCACAGTCCTCCCTGTCATATTTAGTTGGAATGTGACACCCAGGAAAAGGCATCTCAAAAGGGGGTGGGCAAAACCTTCCTCCTGCCATGGCCAGCCTATTTAAAGGTCTATGGCTCCATGGTTTCGCCCTGTCCATTGTCAACTCTGCAGGTGGCACTGGAAACTGATGAGAGTTAATTGAAGCTGGCCTGCAAGAGGCCTAGTATCAGAGTGGACAAGGGCGACAGGAAACTCAACACCTTTTTGATATGCATCTGTGTCAAGCTGAAGTCAGCTCCCGCCCCTTGGTATCTGGGGCATTGAACTGTCATGTCTGTGACAACTGTTTACAGTATTCAACTCCCACAGGGGGACCCCTTTCAGAGGGTAGAAGTATGTGATTTGATGGAGACAGGATGTCTGTTCTCGCCACAACTTCAAGGGAGACCTGCGCTTTGATCAGGAACCACAGAGAGCTCAATTAACTATAGAGACCCTTTGATCCACAACAGACAGGAAGATGGTTGGGACTTAGTAGTACATGTTTTCACCCCTTTTTCCTTTCCTGTTGCAAAACACTCTGGTTATGACCTTGCGCATAACAGAACATTGTTGGTGGGGACCCATGATTGGTTCGTTGGGGTAGGTTTAGCCTGCACCAATCACTGGTCCCATTTGGCTTCAAAAAAGGGCTGAGCCCCTCGAGCTTCTGCCAGTAAAGGAATGCCAGGATTTCCAAGAGGGAAGCAAGATCCCTCCCAGACATCTCCCAGAGAACAGAGGGAGATACTGAATCCAGAGGACCCTCCAACAGCTCCAGAACCGGTCCCCAGACAGCACACAGCGTGCCCTGCTAGGCTCTAAAAGCAAGCTTCCTAGGTGGAAAGTGCCACAGAGTCTCTGAACCAAACCAAGGACAAGGCCGTTGCCTGCAACACTTGCCTCAGCTTTGGGACATCCGCCTTAAAGGACAACACAAGCCCAACGAAGAAGCTAGGAGGTGTGCACCGATGAACATCAGCCAGCTTCCGCCTTGATGACATTTTTGAGGCAGTCGAGCGCCACGAGCTGCAACTAACTGCACCCGTGACTGTTGCCATGCCACAGTTGCTCAGGCCATCCAAGATGCCTCGACCAGTGCCTCAGACCCACAAACCAGCACTGAGACAATGATTCCTGACCCTGAGCCGCTGTGTAGGCCAGCCTGTACCCGTCCGTCCAGCCTCACTTGCCGAACTGCCTACCGCCTGATACCCGCAGCTGTCTCCCATCTTGAACTCTTTCGTAGAAGCTGAAAAGCACCCTGAAACTGACTCGACCCTGTCGAGCACCAATAACCTCTACAAGCACAAAGCACATTGTGGTTCTGTCCACCTGGTCCTTCTCCGAAAGCCCCTAGCGCCATTTTATGACCCATTGCTCCCTTGGTGCTGAAAACAAGTATGCTTGAACTATTGAGATCAATTACTCTACCGACTACCCTCTGGTCAGTATCCAGAGTGCATCCGCTTTCCTTACTGAAACTGTCTGTCCCCTGCATTCCTTTAGAGGGTGGGTTCTATGTTGTAGTGTGCTAGAACTGTCTGTTGTGATAACAATAAAGTAGATATTTATATGTAACCTTGACTGACAGTGCCTTTTATTGTTGGTTAATAATTGTATTGTTGCTGTGTTGCAACTAACCAACGATCCCCAACCTAGCAGCGATAAGCCTGCTGTTCCGTCCACATTACCAAAATTGGACAAGGAAGTTTATAATTGACTTGTGTTTCCAATCTGTTCGGATCCCTTCCGGTGTACTAGAAGTGTAGGGCTGATTGATGGTTTAGAAACCTTTATTCATCCCTGGACCACTAGTGCCCTGGAAGTTGATTTGTCACACTCGCTCCCTTACATTCCCCCTTTGTTGCCCATTTCAGGAATGCGCAGAACATTTCAAAATAGGAGCAAGAGATAGAGCACCCCATCAGCAGGCATCTGTCAAAGTAAAACTCCCCTCCCACTTGAAACCCCAACAAATGATAGTCTTCAGGGTTTACCGGTCGCAATCGAAAAGCAAATTCAATATCAGATTTTGTCAATAGTGCCCCTTTTCCCAGCCACCACAGTTGCGCAAGTGCCCCATCGAAGGACACGTACCTCACTGAACATAATTCTTCATTAATCACATCATTCACTAAAGCCCCTAATGGGAATGGTAAATTGTGGATCAACCTGAACTTTCCTAACTCCTTCTTAGGTACAATGCCCAATGGGAAAAACAAAGTCCGGCAAGGGGTGTGGGGGTTGTGTGAATGTTCCCTCCGCCCTCCCCAGCTTCAACTACTTTTTCATCTTGTTCAATAACATTCCAGGTTGGCTCCTGGCTGATGTCAGATTATCGGGAACCAGGGTTGGGGGGATGGAGGGGGAGGGTGATAAACCCCTGGTCCGGAATCCGAAAACACTGGGAAAAACGGTCAACTAAAAACCTTGCACCCTCATACCAGTGATACTCATTCGCCCATGTCCGCAACACCTCATCCCGTACGGGCCAAGGCAAGTCTACAGAGTCCCCAACAGGGCTCACGCCCCTATTTATGCTCTTTGTTGTGCTTGCTGCGCTTTGACTTCCCGTGACCCAACATCCTGCAAAACGTGCAGGCATGCCTAAACTTATAGACAGGTCTTGAACAGGATGTCTTATTAAATGCCCAGCTTGCTCCCTTCCTGTTCCCCATGCTTGGGCCATTCCGAAATGTCTGACCCCACTCTAGTGGCTTAGAAACCTTGGCTTGGTGTAGTGTGAGCCGCAGTGCATCTAGCCCATAAGTCCATTGCCCTAGTGCCCCAGTCCATTTGAGTGTTCCCTGCCTTGCCACTTCTGAGCCTTTCATCATACACCAGCCATGCCCCAAACACGCAATCATGGTACATAGACAACACCAGGTGATTATACCATAGCAACTTCTGGTGAAGATCAGAGAACATTTTGAGTTATATTGCAGGACATATCGTAAATCCCAGTGCCCAATTGACAATGGATTTTTCCACAAAAAACTTTATTTCCTTTCCCTTCCCGTTCTGATCCTAGCACTCCTCAAACCTCCTATAGTCAAGCAGGGAGAACATGTCAATGTACTTGTCCTTCCAAATGTATTCATTTGTGTCCTGTGACACGTGCCATTTGAGCATACCTGACGCTGCCACCTGAGCGGGGGCGGAGGCGACCCCTGCCTTCCCACCCCTTATGTGCATTTGTTTGGCACAAGAGAAGACCCACTTGCGTGCCCCAGCATCCCAGCCCCCACCGGACCACCAGAACCCTCAGGCACCTCACCCCCAACATGTGTGCACCCCCTGAACAAACAATTGCCAGGTTCAATCCAGCTCACCCCTGGAGCCCACTACTTGAGCCGGGTCTTGTGCAGCCGGCATTATCTTCCCCGCCAAGGTGACCCCCACCCCAGGTGCAGCCACTGGCCCTAAAACGTTTGTTCCTGCTGTCGTCACCAGGAACTGCTGCGCACCAGGACCTGACACTACCTTATCTGGCCCTGGTGCACCTCCCCCATTAGCCCCAACCCCATTGGTCAACCAGGCCCCACTGGGGAACCCCAGTTTTGGTGCTGCGCACTCCACCCCATCCACCAAAATTGGTCCTCCTACCTTGTCGTCCGGTGTTCCCTGCGGGTACGCCCCCCACCCATAGCCAACATTTGATCAATTGTTCAAGCCCCAAGGGGAGCCACTCAGGGGTATGCTACCCACCCCCCAATTTCCCATGCTTGCGATACTGGCTGGAACTTGGGAGACGGAGCCACCCTGGCCAACTCTGGCTGAGGTGACGAGCAAGCAACTGCCCCTAAAGTGCCAATCTGCCCCCAGTGGTCCCCTCTGGCTCAATAAACCCTGCATTGCCAGAACTCCCTTCATTTGGCCCTGAAATCCTGGTGGCCATGGGGGTCCCTGCTACCACTGCCTCCACGGGCAGAGGTTGCCTTCCACTCTTCGGCACCCCTTCTTTCTCTCTGGCGGGGGATATGCCGCTCTGGGAGCGACACTCCTCCGCCGTGGTCAGTCTGGCGGTGGAACCCATTTCTTGTGCGTGTGATAACTAGGCTTCGGAGCAGGAGTCTCCCAGCAAGATCTTTCCTGAAGCCGAGTTATCACATGCATGAGCAACTCACGATTTAACAAGCAGACACTCGGCACAGGAAACTGAATACAAAAAGCCAAAGAGTATGCTGCCAAACAACAACAGCTCAGTAACTAATGACCCCACAACCATGTGGCAGCACTGTTCCAATAACACCAGACCCAGAGGCTTACCCACGACACTCACGGATCTGCTCGGCAGCTGCGTTATCGTGTGATGTGGGTGTTCAGTCATAATTTCGAAAAAAAAATGTCGAATGACAAAAATGTCGAAAAAAAAATGTCGAAAAAAATGTCGAATTCCGTTTTTTAAAATTATATATTTATTTTGGGTTCCGGGAGCAAAAAAACAAAAACATTTAAAAAAAGGGGTTTGGGGGGGAACCCCCTCATTTCGAAAAAAAAACGTATTTTCGACATTATCACTATAAACCCCTGATGTGCAACCCATGCTTCAACAAGCAGGTGGCTCGAAGAAGACTGCAGAACTGCCCAGTGATAACTAGGCTTCAGAATAGGATACTCCCAGCAAGATTTGTACTGAAGCCAAGCTATCACATGCACGAGCAACCCACGTTTTAACAAGCAAACACTTTCAGTAGACTCGGCATGGGAAACTGAATACAAAAACAACCAAAGCCTCAGATACTTGTTGCAACTGTCCAAACTGGTATATATTTCCTGCAGTGCCCAGAAATGTTTTCTTATGGTGAGTAGCATGACCAATCAAAACCGCAGAGCCCAACTTCCATTATTCGCTCGAAAGGGTTTCTTACTAAATCAATAAAAGACAATTTTCAAATTTAAAATGTGTCAACATTCTTATGTACCCACAATTCTCTTTGCTTTCATGCAAATCGCCAGAATAGGGTTCTATGAAGAGATACTGTATTGCATGACCTTGCTTGGAGCCTTAAGCCCCTTGGCGCCGCCTCCCCCCCCACGGCCCCGCCCCGCCCCTCTGTAAATTCTTTCCATTTCCAGCACTGTAAATATGGCAGGACCTCACTGGGGCAGACACAAGCCAGCAATGGGTCAGGTTTGAAGCTCTTCAAGTCATAGTCAGGCAACGCTGAATGATCAAATTGACAGGGCCTGCTCCGTAGCACGGTAGGATGCCATTCCCCCGAAATCCGATGCCTGTGTGCTCCCATAAACTATATGCGGCTAGAAAAATTGGTCAGCGTGTATGTGGTAGGCCCTTCTCCTGGGTCATCACCAACTCTCTGTTCACTTCATCACTCCACAGTGAAATACTGACAATGTGGCGCATGCATCCCTGCTGTGTGAAGGTAAGGCATCCCCAGAACAGGACAGGGCCAATGCAGGCGACTCCATACCCAAGCGCCCTTCACAACAGGATGGCAAAAATCAGTGGGAGAGATGGGTGCAGCTGACCAGGTCAGAGAGTGAGGAATATGGAGACAGTTGTCATTGGTTATTTATAACTTGCTTAATACCCAGGAGTTTCTAAGCGCGGACCCAGGGATCGAACCTGCTTTGCTCTGCGTCGTCTTGATTCCAAGGCGAGCATGTTGCCCCTGAGTTATCCTCCTGTGACAAACTACATTGCCGAGTAGTGCGGCTCACTGCTATGTTGATTCGTAAGTCAGTAATGGCCAGTCTGACTCTAAGGGTGAGGGAAGAGAGGAGGCAGAGGGCCTGCGCCTCTAAGAAATGCCCAGTCCGGTAGAATGGAACCCCGACACTCATGCCCAACTCCTCCGAAAGGGATCACGGGTGCTGCGTGCGCCTCAGAAGCTGATTCTCGCATGAGATCAGGGAATGGAAGAGAGAGAAGGGACTAATTAATAAGGAGGCTGTTAAGCGTTCCACCTAGCAGGATCTGGAGCGAGCCTCTCCTGGGCTGAGGTAAGGGCACCCCAAGTAACAGGATTCTGTCTCATTTCGCAGTTCATAGTGGAGTTTTGAAGTGTGTTTGGCAACCACTGAGATCGGCTTTCATGTGCTGGCTGCCTGGTTGGTTGCGGTTGTGACTAAATGCGGTCATATCGCTCCCATTCGCCAAAACATCATTGGCTAATATGTGGCTTTCATTTAGGGCACGGATTCAATTTAAGATGGGTTGCACAGAGTGTAAGGTGCTTGACCTCCAGTATCCCCAGGATCTTGAAGAAAATGCACATTTCAAGTGGCTCTAGATCCTCGAGGAGTAATCAACTCTTACAAAGTTTGGAAGTTCTGTACTTCCAACCAGTCTTTTCCAGAGGATATGCCCTGTTTTTGAAGCGCCGTACCTCTCCCATTGAAGTTGGTGCCACCCACGCTCTGTTTCATAGGGCGTTAGATGCATGCTAGTTCCTGAAATGGTCCTGTTGCTTTGTTATTAGACCAGTCAATGTTGGGTTGCGCTTGTTTGAGGGATTGAGGGCTGGTCTCTACCTTGGAGATGTTGTGATGCTCTAAAGACAATGGGCCTCATTACGAGTTTGGAGGCAGCCATGGTGCTATTAGCACCATGGCTGCCTCCAAACCGGGCTCCATTACAGGGTTCCTTCAATGAGGAATAACTGGGTCATTCCAACATTGGAGGACCCGGTAATTCCTCCTTGAAGGAACCATTCCCCATTCCCCTTTGAGCCCCCATAGGGCTCAATGGGAATGGGGGGGAGGTAATAACGTGCACATTACAAGTGGCCCGTTATTACCTCCCTCTTCCCCTCGCGGGACCCGGAAAAGACGTCTGGTTTTCATCTGGTCGGGGTACCGCAAAGGGAACCTCGTATTCGGCGCTCACGTAATGAAGGGTGCCGGTCCCGTACCGGCACCCTTCATTACGTGAGCGCCAGGGTCGTAATGAGGCCCAATGGATCTTTCTGCTCATGCATTGTTGACTCTCCAGCTCTCCCTGTTCGTCATCGCGCCCCTGCCCTCAGGCAAGGTACGCTCATTATTACATTTTGTAGATAAAGTATACAGTTAAGTGAGGCTATCTTGAAGAGAGAAAAAGAACTGCATTGACCTTTACCTGATTATGGCATGATATTGAGATTTAATTAATAACAGCAGCTGTCACGATTTAATAAATCTTCAGAGAGAGCATCCCCAGTGTTCGTGATTAATTGAGGCTCTGGGAATTGCTTAATTGAGTGTCATATCCCCGAGGGTAGGAGGGGGAGCATACACAATCTCTCTGCACGGCCTACTTACCGGAGAGTAAGCTGAGACCCTACAGATGATCATATTTAGTGACTCCTGGGAGGCGGCGGATAAAATACAAATACTAAGATGGTGACTGCCGTGATTTGTTCCTGTTTGACTCTTAGCAGTGGAGTAACTTTGCTGAAAATGTTGGGGGGGACATGACATCTGAAGAAAAGCTTCCCCAGCCAATTGAATGGGGTCAAAATGGGGTGCCATGAAAGTTGGGGGGACAAACACCCCCGTGCCCCCCTAAAATTACACACATGACTCTTAGGCATTGCACCCGGAAGCAACAAATGGGTCATATGTGGACAAACCTCTTCAAATTCACACAGATCTCTCACACCTAATTTGTAGATCTTACATTCACACACATTTTACAATAGGTTGGATTGAGAAAGAGGTCAAGTGAACGGTCGGCCTAGCGTTGTATACTGACAGAAGTGAGGCCCCAAGGGTACGCAGGCTTCTCAAAAACTCGCAGACACCTTGCATGCTCCCTATGGGCAGAGGGATAGAGAAGACAGAGCTCTATTCCAGGTAGATGGGATACAACTAGGAGATCCAAAATTAAACCTAGCTCTTCGGGTTGGATATTGGGCTTGGAATTCACCAACCAAGTATGGTACAGGCAAAAAAAGGTTAACTCACCCTGGATGTAGAATGCAGTGTTTCAAAAGCATTGTCATCCTGTTTAACACCCTTTTCCTCAGACATATGAAGGATTTAAATGGATCAATAGCTTTGGGAGGGGTGGATTTTGACGGCAGTGTCCTTTCCCTAATGACTGGGCTGAAGGCTACATAAAGTGCAGAATGGCTTGAGAGTTAATTTTAGTTTTACTGTTACTAAGTCTTGTACTGCGCAGTGTTGCCACTTGTGTGGTCTCTTGGCGCTCTGCCTCTGACATTTAGCCGAGGGCTGCCCAGGCATTGCTGCACTGGGTCCCTCTGTTAAGAGGACGGCCTCCGCGGAGGTGAGCCAAACACAGGCGAGGGGGCGGAGCAAGGGGAGTGATGGGAAACAGGTAGAGGCAGGGGTGGGCAAGAGAAAGGTGGCTGAAAGGAGGAGAGAAAATCAGTAAAAATGGAGAGAAGAGAAAAAAGCGACAGAAAGGCAGAGGGAAAATCGGTACAGAATGGGGGAAAAGAGAGAAAAAAAGGTGAAGAGGGAGGATGAAAAGGGCTGCGGGGGTGTGAAACTCATCTGCACCAAGGATGAAGCAGTAGGACTCGCTAATACAGGCCTGCTGCGGGATGAGTCTCAAATATTGGTTGTGTGGATACAAGTATTGTCTTGAGTTGCCACCAGGATCCTTGATAGATTTAGGTTGAAGACCAACCCTGCATGTGCCGTACTCAGCAATTCTGACCTTTGAACCATTTCTCTGCTGCCCTGAGAGACATTTTTGAGCTTGAGCGTTTGGACAGGTATATTCCAAATCCCATAATGAAGGCCCTGGATGACACCTGGGATACGTGTGGAACGTCTTTAGTTATGAGGTTCAAGGAGGACCTGTAGATCATTGAGGTGAGGCAGTGGACTGCCCACTGTGGTCATCAGCCAAATAAGGTGTCCCTGCATCTGCCCTGCACCCTCTACAACTCATCTGGAACAGAACTGCAAGAGTTATCCTTGGCCTCCAGGCCAGGGACTGCATCTCTCCGGCACTGAAATCCCTCCACTGGCTCCCCGTGGCTGCAAGGATCAAATTCAAGACTCTTTGCATTGTCCACAAGGCTTTCTGGGGCCTGGGACCTACTTACCTGCAACGTTTCCTACCTAAATACTGTCCCTCTCGAGCCCTCCGCTCCTCTACCTCCAACCTTCTGCAACTGAGTTGGTTCTCCCAGCAGAGATTTGGAGGGAGCTCCTAATCCTCACCAGGTGCCTCCCTCTGGAATAGCCTCCCTGCCACCGTCTGTCTTGAGTCTGATCTTCTTAAATTCCGGAAACTCCTCAAGACCTTGCTCTTTTCCTCCTCTTTCTCTCTCCCCCTAACCTGCTAACCTGGCTCTCTGCTCTCTCCATCTCTCCCTTCTCTTCCATACAGCTCTGCTGACGGGCCACCTGGTGCACCTCAGAGTCTCCCAGGTCCCTGGCACCCTCTGCCAATCCTCGTTGCACTTGCCTCAGGGCACTGCACCCCATCCCCCTCGCTGCACGTCTGAATAGATCCAAGAGAGCTTCTCTCTCCGCACTTCCCCAGTCTCCCCCGACTGGGTGCACTTGAACCCCCTCTCCCTTGCCCGACCTGCACTTGAACGATCTGTATACAGCTCTGCCTGAAGATAGTCCGCTCTGTTCTCCCTTGTCTTCACCCCTTAATGTGCACTTGATAAAAACAGCAGAATCGCTGTCAGGCCTATTTGCTGTATCTCAACTGTTAAATGTATCTTATTCACTTACTCTGCCTGTGCAGACCGTTATCGTCTTAGAAATTCAAGGGCTCTGAGCGACTGTTGTTTTTTCCCCGTGTTCCCACCATCAGTGAGCTCTTTGAAACCCTGGCTGTGTATATGCGCTTTATAAATAAGCAATACCATACCAATACCAAAGCGTAATCTGATAGGCTCTGGTAGTACTGGGATTATAGCGGACTACGCTTCCCATGCTCCCTCTGCATTTCCTGCCAGCTTGCCCAATTGCTTCCAGTTATGCTCATACTCATCATCTCCACAGAGGAATGTAGTATGTTCTACACTTATAGTGAATAAAATCTTTCATTCATGGTGTTTCACACCAGTCCACCATTTCATCCACAACATTTTCCGCCCAAGGGGGCGCTGTTTGTTCAGTCATGCCAAGGCTGTCTGCACCAGTAATTGGAAACGACGTCACATTGTGATACGCATGTGAAGAAGGAACCCTGTGTCTCAGTTTTAGAATGGGAACAGGGCGCACCTGCTTTTTAGGCATGGATCACTCGTGCAGTCATGTGAGTCGGGAATTATGCTGCACACATGCAGCCGGGGAATAACGTGTGCAATGCATGCACCGCCATGCACAGCAAGACTAGAAACCACAGGACAAAGAGCGAATTCTGTGCATGATATGAGAACTAGGTCAAATTTGATTTAGATTTAGTTTTCTTTATTTGTGCACTAGATTAAGTCCACATGCGTGGTTGAGCGAGTGGGGGAACTCGCAAGCATCGACTCCCGCCGTGCAGAAGGGACGGCACAATGACACTTCCCCTACAATGGGAAAGTAACCCTGTAACGGCCTTGCCCCTGTACTAGATACTGATACAGTGCGCAGGAGATGGCTACACTGAAAGCTTTTGAGGCAACCACTCCAGAAATGTCTCAATTTCTTGGAAAGAGAAGGTGACGTAGGTAGGTTTATCAGAAGGAAATATGAACTATTAAAAGGAGAAATTGAAATTCAAGAAAATATCCTTTTACAAAACGGAAACCGCTGAATTCCCACCCTCTTTTTCATTTGTGAAACTTAATCGCCTGCCGAAACCTAGAAGCGAATTTTGCTACTCTTCCCCAGACGCTACTTTGCACGTATGTCCATTCCATGATAGGAGAAGGAAGGTGGCTGTTAGTTTGCAAAAACGAAAGAGAAATCGTTCCCTACAGCGGGAAAAGCCTAAGCATTGCCACCAGTTTGGGCTTTTGTGTAGGCATGGGAAAGTCACTTGCCAGGCAATGCCGTAGTGGTATTAACTGCCCATTTATGGTGGCAGGTGAGAAAATGGTTCGAGTGCTTAGAAGACTGCTTAGAAAAAACACTGGCCCGCATGTCAACTGCAAAGCTTGATGGTAAGGCTTGATTGAAGCGAGCTTAAAGAGTTACCATATGGAGGTGTTTTGGGCGGGAAGGGGCAGGAACTGGGTGGGAATGGCCATAGAAAATCAATGGGTGGTAAAATAACCAAACCACACCTACAAGCTGTGTTATGTTATGTTATGTTATGTTGATTTATACCTCGCATCGTTACCATCCAGGGGTGGGGAGGTTAGTGATAGGGTGAGTGGATAGGTTCATAACCAGGAGCAACTGGCGTCTGTGAGTGTTGCTTTGCATGTAGGAGTTGGTGTGGGAGGCCCCATGCGGTGTAACCGTATGGGTAAGACTCAGTACCTTGGGTGTTAGTGTGTTTTGTGGTGTTTTGAGCTGGTTTGTGGTTGTGCGCACTGCTTAGATAATGTACATTAGGGGTCCAGAGTTGCGAGTGGCCGTAGCTGTAAGACTACCTGGTGTCTTGGTGTGTACTTGCATTGTTGACAGTTTTATGGACTATGTGGGGTGGATCACTCTAGGTGTGCTTCCAGCATCTCAGAGATAGTGGGTGTGAACATAGAATTGATTCTTGGTTCCTTTATATGTAGTGTGGCTAGTCCAAGGTTAGTATGTTGGAGGAGCAGAAAGGGGAAGTGGGTTAGTAAGTCTGCCAGTTTGTTTGAGCCTCTGGTGTGACTCTTTGGTTGACGCCTGATGGTATCTACCGAGGTTCATGGTTGTGGTTCGTCGGCCCATCTCACCTCCTCTTTACTTGTTTGTCTGTTATGTTGTTGCTGCCGTTTTCCCTTTGCGGTTGTCATTGTCTGTTGAATAACCATGTTTTGAGTCATTTCCTGAAGTTGATGTGGTCTTTTGGGGTTAATTTCTTTGGGCATGGTGTTCCAGGGCTTAGCAATTAGACATGAAAATGCTGTTCTGATGAATTTCCTTTTTTCGTAATGTTTTGTCTCTAATTGTAGGTCGTTGCTGGATCTCAGGTGCCTTCTTGTGAGGTACTGGTTAATCTTGTCTTGGAGGAATACAGCTCCTTGTCTGTGCAAGGGTTTGTGGGCAATGCAGAGTGCTTTGAATTTGATGTGTTTTTTTACTGGTAACCAGTGTAGGTTTTTCAGTGCTGGAATGATGTGGCCTCTTCAGTTTAGTCTTAATAGGATCCTGACTGCTGTATTTTGCACCCTTTGGAGTTTCTTGTTGAATCTTTCTGGCATTCCTAGATAGGGGCTGTTTCCGTTGTCAATTCCTGTGAGTATCAGGGATATGATTGTGATGGTTCTGTGAGGAAAGGAGGGGTAGGAAAGTAATCCTCTGAGTAGTAGGAGTAAGAAGCATTTTTTGGTGATTCCTTTGACTTGCGGTTCCAGGGATAGTCCATTGCCTATTAGTATTCCTAGGGTATTTTCTACATCAGTAGTTTCCAGTTGCGTTCCCATGTCGGCCGTCCAGTCCAATTGTGGGTTCCCTCTTTCAAATCCTGTGGGCTCAAGCATTATTTCTGTTTTTGCCGGGTTCAGTTTAAGGTTGTTAGTTGTCATCCAATTGTAGATATCTGTGAGGCAGTTGTTGAGGCAGTTATTTTGTTCCTGGGTTCTGTTTGTTTTCACAATCAGTTGTGTGTCATCTGCATAGTTGTAGGTGATAAGTCCTTGGGTTCATCTAGATGTTGAAAAGCAGAGGAGAGAGGCTAGACGCGACTCCACTTTGGGATCTGCAGGATACATTTTTGGTGTTTGAGGTGAATGTTGATAGGTAGGTTCTTTCGGTTCGGTTTGTTAGGAATGAGGTAAGCCACATTAGTGTGGATTCATGCATGCCATCTTCCATCAATCTTTATATCAGCATTGCGTGGCTGATTGTGTCAAATGCTGCTGTTATGTCCAGTAGTCTGAGGGCTGATTGGGCATCGTCTGTGTTTATTTTCAGGTCATCCCATATCATTAGGAGTGCTGATTCTGTTCCTCTCACTGTTCTGAAGCCGACTTATGAGCGGTTGAGTATTCCATTTGTTTCAACGTATTTAAGTAGGATCTTGTACACACGGTTCTCCAGGATCTTTGCTGGGTATGTGACGTTGACTATCGGTCTGTAGTTGCTCGGGTCTTCTGCGCTTTCTTATTTTGTTTTTATCAGTGGGTTGAAGTATGCTGATTTGAAGGCAGACAGTACTATCCCTCTTTTGAGTGATAGATTGATTAGATTATGGAAGTGTGCTGCTGGGGTTCTGAGGTTGAGGATTCCTGTGTGTCCCTCCTCATACACCATTTCTCCCTAGCTGTACTCTAAAGCAATCGTTTTGCTTAATTGGCACAAGCACTACCTAATAGCTCAAACTAAAAACAAGGCTGCAATGGAGTCCAGCAAGCATTTCAAAGCAAGCAAATCCACGCTGGACTGTGAAGGTTACCAGCAGCCACCATGAAAATGAGGAAAAGTTGTGGTGCATAACCATCCTGTCAGCAACCTCTTTCGACCGCGCTAGCCATGTAATGGGTAGAGAGAGAGGGTGCACGGTTAGACTCTGGGGGTTCTTAAATTTTGCTTTAGTGCTAGGGCAGAGGACCCTGGGCAGATACCACTTCCTATCACGGCATGCTGCATTTTCTGTGGCCGGGCTTATCATTCGAATCTTGGAAGTATTGAAGCACAACGGGTGCAATTTTGGGCATGAACGCCTTGTTAGTTGCTGCATACTGGGATGCTATTGTCTGAGATTGGCTGCTTTTGTGTTTCAATGCCTTCAGGAATTGCATGTCTAGCTCTGCGGTGGGCGGGACATGAGCAACCAGGATGCTAGAAGAGGAGGGAGCATCTGTCGCGGCCGGTGGACCTCATAGGCCCTGTCTCCACGCTTAATGCAAATGACGGTCAGCACCTCTTGTATGGACTTGCAATTTTCTGCCCTAAAAGTAAATAAATTCATTGTCTTTTTCATAAGCAGCAATTAGTATATTTTCAATTTTTAGGGTTGGCCTAGACCTGTGAGAGTTGGACCACGGTTTTTCTGCTGTTATGGGTCATTGACCTTCATGTCACCGATTGCTCCATGTCACACACAGATCACTACAGCTCGAGCAGTAAACCATTGAGCTACCTTACTGCAAATGCAAAGTACGACCAGCTGGATGCAAGCACTTCGCTGCTGTGGGCACTTAAACACCCTGAGCTACCCGATAGACACCTGCATTGACCTATTTTGTTTGGAGTACCTTCTCCATTACTAGATTTTCTTTTTAGCATTTTTTTACTTCTGAAAAATTATGTACATGTAAGGCAACCCTTCATGCTAGGTGCATATTGCAATACATCAAAAACCAGGCTGGTTCTGTTTGCCCCAGTCCTAAATGGGCCCTTAAAGATAGGGGGTTATAGATAAACATATAAAGATACAAGAAAATTCGAGACACAAAGGGGTTCTAAAAACATGTTTATTTGCGGTAAAAATGCATTTGTACTTAACTATGGACTTACCTGACTGTACCAGGTTCCCCACCATGGTGGATGCACATGGAACACTGGGACTGTGGACAGAGACCTGGCCAGAACAATAGACTCGCTGGATGAACATTCTAGGAAGGAAGAGAAGGACGGTTGGAAAGTGGCAGCTGAAAAGAGATAGTTGAGGGAGGAAGACCGACAGGAAAAACACAGAAGGAGAACAGAAAGAAAGAAGAGGAAAAGAAGATCAGCGTTGCCTGGGGGTCGCAACCTCGAGCGGCCCTCCAGGGGCTCCTGAGATTGCAGAGCCGGGCTGCGTCTGTCAGTTGCAGCACGGCGTGAAAGTAATCCCCAGGGTGCGTGTGCAGTGCAGCCTGGCTGAAGTTCAACGCCTGTATCCGGGACCACGTGTGCGGGACAGACCCCGAGCGAGAGCATGGCCTTTGAGGCAACGGACAGCCCCAAGGCCAGTCTGGACAGGACAGGTTAATACAAAGCCCCGGGCCGTGTGCACAGTGTGGCCCGGGTGATGTAAACGCCCCAATCCAGGGTTGCACACGTGGTAACAACCTGAACCAGAGAGTGGCTTGAGGGCTATGGTTCGCCCTGGGGCCAGTATAGGCGGAGCAGGAGAGGTGAAAATCTCAGGCCGCGTAGCACGGGCAGCCCGGATGAAGGCGTTGGCAGGCCCATGGCAGAAGTCTACCCGCCCCTGGGGCACACAGGGTGGGTGGCTAAGCAGATGGAAGCCCCAACAGCACCAACAGCGTGGGAGATGCCGCCAGCACCACCCGGGGGCCATGTCCGCGTCCGCTCTCCCCAGGGCCTGTCCAGGAGCCCCAGTCGCAACGTCCTATGTGGACGGGGCTCAGTGCAATGTGTGTCGGATGGACGCTGACTACGCCCAGATAGGCAGGCCTTGAGAGGGCCCTAAGGACTTCCACCACCACAGAGGAAAGCAAAAGGAAGGGCTTTCAAAGAACCAACTAAATCAACGCCACCATAGAGGAAATAAAGAATGGGCTCCCAAAGCATGTTAACACCGCCACAGAGGAAATCAGGGCACCAAATCCCTATATGGACTCAGTATTCCCAAAGCCCAGTAAGCTCAGGCAAGTGTCCTGTGAGTTATGTGACTGACTAATACAGACTGACAAGAGGACTGGGCTTTAAATGGATGTAATGTCAGTCTGAAGTGGTCAGGTTTGTGAAAAAAGGGGAAATGCATGAAAGGTCTGTAAGGAGCTAATGGGAGTGTTGGCATGGAGGTGTGAGGCCCAGGGTGTGTATAATTAGGATCGTGGCCAAACTTCATGTGTTACAGTGCTGGTTCACATGGTATCTTCTACCTTGTCCCTAATACAACGAGTTGAATGGGGAAATGACAGAGACATACTCACATGGCGAAGGAAAGATGCAAAGTGCCAATTTTTTTATATAGAAGCCTGTAAAGGCACCAAAACCTTCCCTCTGGTGTACTGTGCCTTTGTTAAGAACAGGAAATCAGCATCGTGGCCCATCTCCTGAATTAACAACCAATTTATGTGTAGGTTGCTCAGAGCCACCGCACAACAGATGGTGGGGGTCGTGCAAGTGGGGTCCATCACTGGCCCGGGGGATTTCTATTTATGTCCACCGTGAAAGAAAAAACAGGGGCTACATATACAACTACGCTTGTTCATTACATGTGATCCCATTAAACTTTACAGAAATTGTTTGCAAAGTGTTTCAAGCCCCCTCCACCGCCTCCCACATTCGTAGATTGGCTGCATCTGTATCTGGTTTTTGTAAGTCCTGTCTATCGCTCGTCGGCCATTGTAGTTGTTTTTGGTGCTGCTCGCTCCTTTGATATTGGGATGCGCATCCTGCCTTTTCCTGCTGCCGTCTCCACATTATCTTTTGCGAACAAACAGGACCATCATGTGTGTAACAGGCATCCACCTCCCCGTCGATTCTGTCATGCAAAGGCTCTCATTATTGTCGCTTTATGTTGTGAGCGCTGTATAACCGCTTCAGTTTCTCAATGTATCTTTTCCTGGCCACCTACCACATTTCCCCATGTTTTTTTCATCCCTTAATCGAACCTCTGTGCTTCCTCCTTCTCTCAAAATGTGTTGTCTGTTTTGTAACCATAACACTCTATCTTACCTGTCAAACTTGTTGTCTCCAACTCCTTGCATATCCTTGTTTCTATAGCACTGCCATCAGAATATCAGAATGTGCATATAATTGTCACTATTGTGGGCAGGAGTAGCATTGGGTGTCTTTGACTCCTCAAACCTGTCAGTTCTTCCCAAGGCTGCATGTGGGGGCCATGATGGCACAATGACATCATAGATTTGGTACTTTAGTCCCGGTCTCACAGAATACATGCACTGCTCCCACATACGTGAATCACATGGGAGGAAGCATAGCTCAGGGGCAACGTGTTAGTTTTGGAAGCAAGGCAAATGTTGGGGAGTGTGACTGCTTATCATTTCCAGGCTCTGTGCTTATACAGACCCACCCAGCTTGAGTGTCATCGCGCCCCTGGTAAGTATGGTAGGTAGGAATCTGATTTTGCACTTTTCCAGGCACCCAAAAGTCACTGATTATGTTACTTGATGTGAAGGTGTCTCTCTGCATTACCCTACGGGGTGCAGGGAAACAAAGGTGTCATTTTTCTGCCAGAGTCTTGCCGTCTCTTACGCACAAGTTCCTACAATGGCGCTTAGTCATGTAAACGTTTTAAGAAAATGTACAGTGAGTTTGCATGGACCATTTTTAGGGGGTTGACGGGATACGATGAGTTATCTCTACTTTCCTAATGCTTTTAATAGATAGGAGACGGTTGAAGGGCGTGCTACTGCACCTACTGCTGGGGGAACAGAAAATACACTAGTGTGTTGCCTCTCTGACCACTGGCTGGTTCCCATCACTAAGAAGCAATCACATATTTAATACATGAGCCGGAAAATGGTTAGCTTGCTCAAAGTCAATCTGCAAAGTCTTTAAACCAGAGTGAAAGGCATGCTTTTCAGCTAATTTGCTTACCCGTAATGCTTTGCTCAGGTTGCTCTGAACTAGTGCACTTGCAGGGATGGCTACTGGATGTTGCTGGGGGATGTCTGCCTTTTTAGATGAAATGGCCATGTGTACTCTCTTTTTCATTCATTATTTAAACCCACCAAAGCACTGATGGTGTTTTCTAAGCACATCAAAAAGTAAGACATCACAGAGGGGCTACTTGGGGGCAGGGGGGGTGTGTATCCTACATCACAGAACGTGAAAGCATTTTAAGAGATTGAATGCCCATGTCTGGGACAGGCTTCCATTGGCTGGCTGCTGTGGAGGATATGTGCAGGCCTTCCAAGCAAAAATGGGGTCTGGAGGATGGTGAAATGTGCTGTAAGAGAAGGGCTGGGATCGTAAACCAAAATGAATAGTCAACTCCAGTCAGGATTTCACTGCATCCAGAATGAATATTATTGGGAAACATTGGTATTTAATAAACTTCCATTGCAATTTTTTGTCGTTAGTTGGTAATTCTGAAAACTGAGTCCAGCTCAAGGGAAGTGCCTTACATCGATTTTTTAGTTTGGACTAATAGATGCCGCTTATAAGCCAAAACTATTGCATTGGTGTACAAATAGGAGGGAGATGACATGGGAGGAGGAACACACAGCGTGTTGTGCTGTTTGGGTATTTGCCCACCCATTGACTGCCCATAGTCATGCTAATCCCTATGGCCATTCTCACCAACTACTTGCCCCTCCTAGCCCAGAACACATATTCCTGGGATCTCTTTGAGCTCCTGATCGCAAGCAGTCACATGATATGATTTGATAGTTTATTTATATGGCGCCTATACACAATGTTTTTCAAAGCGCTTCAATGCAAGGGAGGGAACAAGGGAAATACAATTACATTCTTACAGGCCATGAACAGTAATGATGTGAAATTAACTATCGTACTCAGCCTGATGCAAGAAAGGGAGGGGGAGAGTTGGAAGGAAATTGAAACAGACAGGCAACTAGCTACTAGGCCTGATGACATTTCAGATAGTGCTTAGGGAGGGGGGTTGGGCCACTAAAGGGAGGGGGGAGGAGAAAGACAAGGTTGCTATCATACTAGGTCCAGGGACAATTCTGATAGAGTCAGTGCATAGAAGAAAGTAAGGGGAGGAGAGGAGGAGATAGGAAAGGGGAGAAAGGGAGAGGAGGAGAGAACAGAGAGTAAGCAGTCAAAAAGATTGGAGAAGCAAGAGGGGAGAGCAAATACAATTGCAGAAGTCAGTAGTAACACATAATGTTGCAAGCCAGGATACAAGATGAAGATGGGAAGAGCATGATTCAGGGCCACCATGAGTACAAGATGATGCAAAGGAAGTCCATCATGAGAGTTCAGAAAGGGTGACGCACCATGAATCAATGAAGTCCATTAAAGTCTAATCCAGCATTGGCCACAAGACGGTGATAGTGAAACCAGAATGTATCAGAACAGACTCCTGCAGAAGTAGCCTGGGGGGTAGGTGGGCGGGGAGCAGGTTAGAAGAATCAAGCATAACAGGCAACACCTGTGTACGAGAAGGGTGGGGGACACAAGTGAACATCACAGGGGGACCAGAGGGTGTGGGGATGGCCTGCGGGGACAGAGGGAGTAAACACATGTTGGTGCATGCTTACCTGCTGTCTGAGCAGGGGGTCGGGCCCTGGGTCCTCCTGGTCCGAACAGATCCAAACAGGAATTGCTCTTTTCTTCGTCAGCCCTTTGCTTCGGACGCCCAGGCGAGAGATGCCCTTGACCTGAGAGTTAAAAGCAGGAAGGAAGAGACAGGGCTAAGAAGGTGGGCGGGGCTTAGGCCAGGTGACCTAGACCCACTTGCACCTGCTCCCCATCTGCAAAGGAAAAGAGGCTGGAGGGCTCCTTAAGTAGGAAAAAAGAGCGGAAACCAGGAAGGCACCAGGTGGGTGGCATCAAACGTGTTTTTTCTAAGTAGTCTGCTAGGATTTAGTGGCTGTATTGAAGCTGTAAATGGCTACTGCTGTAATACAAATTTCTTAACCAAAGTGTGCCTTCAGTCGCTCGATTTATATCTCTTCCATGCACTAAAATCCATTACGAACAAGCAAAGCCAACAGTTTTGGCTCGAGGTGTTAGATAAGCATTTGCCAGGTGTGGACATCATATGCCCAGGTAACAGCTCCATGTTCCAGCTTTTGCAATCTTATGGCCTGATATTACCATTATACCAGCGTCTATCACATACCCACCCAAAAGCCCAAACTGTTGACTTTGCCAATGCTCATTTAAACATGCCGAGTTTGATGCTTTTACAGGTAAGTCAATGAATTGGATGTTAATGAAAGTTAAAATAACCTCTGGGTGTTTCCTTCAAAAACATTAGCTCCGGGCAAAGAATGCTCAGATGACACTCTGCAGTATCAGGTTATAAAGTCCCAGAGGAAAGGGTTGTCGGAGGGCAACCTTTCCCCAAATGTACACTCCCAAAAACAGCAAGCACTTTCCCCAAATATTCTATGACTGGAGTTTATAATAATAAATAATACCCGTCCTAAAATATGTGGGGGGGAAGCCTTGTAGGGGTGCAGGAAAAAATGTGCCTAGCTGGTGACTTTTTCCCATGACATTATCACAAAGAACCAACTTTGCAGCCAGGGCTAAGCAGTGCAGCTGTTCTTCGGGCGAACATTATTACATGTAACATGCAGGGGACTCCTGCAACCCCCAAATGCTTTTTTTTCAAGGGTTGCAGTATCTGATACCACCGGCGGGTGCACTAGAAAGGCATGACAGAACGCTGCTTCATTATTTAGATCTTTGCAGCCTCTGCATATGTGTTTTAGAAGACTTTCCATGGGGTGAACCACACGTGTCACAGGTCAGTGGTTACCAAATCTATACTAATATATTTATTTAAAGCTTCATACCCGATCCCTGCAACTTCTAAGCGCTGTAATGAAAGCTGCTTTTACAGCCGCTCAAGTGGCACAGCGAGTAGAGCGCTCGCTTTGACATCCGTGCGGAGCCTGCTAACGCAGGTGGGGCCAAACTCAGCCTTTCATCCTTCCGAGGTCGATAAATGAGCACCACACACCGTGGGTAATAATAAGCAGCGCTCAGATACCTGAGGGTTCGTAGCACTATATAAGTGCCAAATTATTATTATTTTTTATTTATCTACTAGCACTCAGTTTAACTACCTTAGAAAGATGAAGGGCTGAGTCGCCAGTACCAGCATTCAGACACGTGTCCCGCAAGTTGGACACAGATGGTTTGAGCAAGGGTGTTATTCCCAGAGCTTTCTTGTTTGCAGGGATGGACTGGGAACCAAAAGAGTCCCTGGAAATGATTCTCACAGTGGCCCCACATTACACATTTCCCGCAAGCCGAAACCGTTTCCTAGGAGAACTATGGCGGGCGAACGCGCTAGCGAAGGTGGCATGGCGGGCGCCGCCCCTTAGTGGGGGTTGCCCAGCCGACCTCCTCCCCCACTCCTAATACGGGTCAAGGGGGCAGGGATGGGGGAGGAACATGAGAACTCGCCCCCGGAAGCGGACGAGAGCCCGCGAAACGTGAAGGGCGGGGCAGGAAGCCGAGGGAGAGACCGGCCCCATAAAGACACGGGTTACAAGTACCAGCACATTCTCCCTCGGTTTCCTGCCTCGCCGGATCGTGGATTTCGTTTTCCAAAGAAGAGATCCTTTTGGAATTGTTCCGGCCATCGGAATGAAGAACGAGTTTGTGTATCCTGTGAGGCCAGTGTTCCAGTCCAGTAAGGCCAGGCCTGTGTTCCGGTCTAGCGTGGCGAGTGTTCCAGTCTCAAGTGGGTACAGGGCCCCAGTGCAGGAGGATGAAGAAGTCCGGAGAAACAAGAGAGGTGAGTTTGGAGTGTGCGAACAGATGCGCTCAGCAAAGAGGCCAGGCCTTGTATCGGTGACTGGGGGCTGGTAACCTCAGAGGAAATGGCTAACAATAATACAGGGAGAAGTAATATGCCTGGAAGCAAGTGGGGCCTGATTACGTGTTTAATGTCGTGGGGTAGGGGGGCAGCCTTGTGGGTAATGGCGGCATGCCATAAAACAAGAGCGGAGCCCTGACTAGCAAACATAAAGGGGCCGCAGGATATTTTGCCGTCACTGCGCCACTTGCAGGGGCGGGCAGCCTCGTGGTAGATGGCGGCGTGCCATGGGGCGGATGGAGGCGATAATGCATGGCAGGGCTGGGCAGTATGCAGTACGCAGATCGGAATACTGATTAACAAGCGCTGCAAGATTGCCATGGGGGCTCTAGCGCTATGAATCGCAATGTTGGTGGTAAACCGGGCAACAGGCACTGGCCATCGTCAAGCAATACACAAATGTGTATGTATATATATATATAAATAAATGTACTGCCCTACGTACGGGGAGTGGCGAGTGTGATGGCGATTTGGTCGGGGGGTAATGCAGGGAGAGGGGCAGCAGGGAAGGAACGCGGGGTGGGCGAGGGACAGAAGTAATTATGAAATAGTATTGTAATTTGTTTCAATCAATGAAGAGCATATACACGTCCTTTTAGTTGGGCGAGACTGTTTTGCCATTTTGCTGTGATTCAGAAAAGCAAAAGCGCGTTAGTTTCCTTTAAAGTGAGTTTCATTTGCATCGGGGAACTAATGGCGGTTGTTGGCGGGTTTACGGCTGTGTTTATTACTGTCCGTGGCTTTTAAAATGCGCTTGGGCGGCGCAGAGTTTGAAAACGGGGAGATTACATTGGCGGAAATGTCTGTGTCTTGCTGGAAGTTTAATGCCCCTGTTTTCGTCTGGAGGACTTCCGAGTACACATTCTTGGGGTTCCCCAAACCCCCTCTCTTCGTTCAGGGACTGGTCATTTACAGTGGCAAGTGTGGGGGAGGGGCGTTACTGGGACACCCCCTGCACCCACCCAGGGCAGGGACTTGAGAGCTCATGAAAGGCAGCCCTCCTCTCTCACTTTCATCTTCACATGGCTGCTCCCTCCACCGCCCCCGCGGCTGATCCCGAACCTCTAGCAGCGGCAGCAGTCCTGGACAGAGACGGCACAGTGTCAGAGAGCCCAAGAGGACATAGGCCAGCAGGGCCAGAGATGGCCAGCCCATAGAGCCCAGCAAGGGGAATACACACGGTAAATGCTACGAGCTGATTTTGCATGTGTGTGTGGAAGAGGATGGGGAAAGTTCACGCAGTTAGAGGAAGAGATAATGGTGGATGGGGAGATATTTCAGAAGGAGGAGAGCGCTGGTGGAGGGAAAGACATTGGTGGAGGGGATTGCATTGGAAGGGGTTCGAGGCAGGTCGGTGTTGTGTTCCGGGAGTACCTCAGTAGCTCGGTCGGTTGCGGGATTCGGGCGTACGTTTGAAGCAGAATCCGGTTCCAGACTCGGGAAATTGGTAAGCTAACGCCGCGAGATTTTAACATATCGGGGGCGCGGGGAGCGTTAGTGGGGCGTTTGGCGGGGGTGTGGCAAGGATAAGGTGGGGCTTGCAAGGCGGAGACAGGTTTGCTTATGGTTAGGCACTCTCATGTAGGGCAGTACACGGTTTCATCACGGCAAGGGGTGGCTAGTGATGGGGGCGGTTAGGTGTTGAGAACATACCACATGGCTAAAATGCTCGGGGGGATCGTTGGTTTAGTCATGAACGAAGCTGCTGAGGCTAGGCGCATGGCCGCCGGGCAAGGTGTTAATTTCATAGTCGATCCCTTTCACTTGATTCGTCACTCCACACGGGCGGTTGTCGTTGAGCAACACCACAAGTTGCGGAACACAGTTTAGTCCAGTCCCCTATTGTTTTAAATGTTCAGTCCCCATAAACCAGCCGGACTACAGGCCCCACAATACAAAGTGCCAATTGCCGCAAACACTCGACATTGGGCGTCCCGGGGGCGGCAAAGCTTGGGGCCAGGTGCTATGGTGTTGTAATTAGAAACAGAAATAGTCATTCAATGGGAACACGTTGGGCAAGGGACCACAACCTGGAGGTTTTTATATGGGCAAATAGGCAGGGTGGCGGGTCACATGTGTGGGGGGGGCGGTTTTTAAAATAAAAAAAAAAGCAAAGTAGGAACGAAGGCATGCATACCTGTATGGAAGATGTTTGGGAGATAGGGTTGAGGAGTTAGCCAAGAAGATGGTGGATATCGGGTGGGTTGTGTACCTATTAGGTTTCATTTTAAGGGGCACGGTTGGTTGTTCCAAAAGTTAGATGGGTTTACGACGGGTGGTTCAAGGTGTTCAAATCACGGGAGCAAGGGTTGGTTCCGCTCTGCTAACCATGTCGATTTGGGGTGGGCCTTGTGGTGATCTAATACGATGGGGGAGTGCTATGTAAAGTCCACAGTGACATGGAATGGGTTAAATAATCAGGAGGGGCACGAGTATATTTCACTGTGCCCACCACAAGTGTGCAATGAACGAGATATCCACACTAAGCACAGGTCAAGGAAAAGCAAATACCGGGGGTAGGGGTGTGGCGGGAGGGGTGTGTGACAATATTAGAATATTGTAGTGAAAGGAACAATTGGGTTAAGACCTAGAATATTTCACATTGTTTGTTACCAAGATGTGCCTACCCACGACTTACAGGCAACCAGAAGTTGGCCCAGATTGGGGCAGTAGTTTAATGGGATCAGGGCTCAAGTCGAGGGTGCACGAGGGGGGACGAAGTCCGCCCACTTTATTCAGAGGGTGGACTCAGTCCCCCCGGCCAAAAATGAGAAACATTGAATGCGCTATGAATTTGGGGCAGGCTCTGGGATCGAGCCGCAGTGGTCGAGTCTGCGGGCCGGAGACTTCACCACTGCACTATGTTACCTGAGGAAGAATAGCAAACAACCAAATGGGGAAATTCGGTACTGCAAGTCCCATGGGAAACATTTATATTGGCGTTTGGAGTTTTAAACATGCACACTCTTTAACGTTTTCCAAAACACTATTAGAAGACTATATCCTCCCTTGGTTTGGTGTGTGCGTTGATTTTATAAATGGCAAATGCCAACCCTCCTGGGCAATTTGTGTGGCTATGCAAAACCAATTTCATGAAAAGTGCACACTTACCTTGATATCTTTTTGCACAGAGGGCGTTGTAGGCAGATGTCAGCACAAGGTAAATGGGACAAACGGGGCGGTGTTCATCACAGCATCTGATTCAAAATGCCGCCCGCATATTTTAGGCTCGAAGGTGGGGGCTTGCGAGAGGGCCGCGAGCAATATGTGCACGTGTTTAGCATTTCGGATAGAATGTATGGATAGAAGTTTCAGATAATAGTAGTCTGGGGGCACACATGTCGGCCCCTCGAAGTTCGGTGCCAGCATGACAGTTTCATCTGTGTCTTTTGCAGCATAATAGAACAGGAGTACTGTCCGATGTATGCAATGAAACTCTTGGACTTACTGTGTTAATTCAACCCTGGTACAATATACATGGAGCACCACACATTCGCGTCGAGCCCCCTCACCCTGAGCAGAGAGTTGTTGGGGAGTGGGGTGCTCGGTCCGGTGCAACGGGGAGCAAAGCGGAAGGGCCGGCTATGGAGCGACCTGTTCAGGCTGGGGGAACTCTCTGCCGCCGGCAACCAGCAGAGATTCTTGGAGGAGTCACAGGTCGATCCCTTTAGCAAAGCACTGGCAGACCCATAGGGGAATGATCAGCCAACAAGATTAGATTTACGGCGCCCCAGGAGTACTAGGCTCGGGGGAGGCCCTGAGAAAAAGGGGATGGATGCAGGGGACTTGGGAGCCAATTCCAAGCCCAAAATTGCGGGGGGGGGGAATAAACAAATAACCAACTCACAAACAAAACCATCAAGGGAAGTCGGTCGGGGGGGGGCAAGAGGAGAATACGGGGGGCTCAGGTAACAGTGACAAAATAACAGCAAGGGGAAGTCTTCCTGGAAGGAGGGGGCATGAGGGGAGGGCGGTGGGGCTCCAAGATAGGGCGGCAAGGGAATAGAGGGAACAGGGGGGAGGAAGCCAGCCCCAAGGAATAAGGGGGGGGGGGGCAAGGACTAAAAGCTGGGGGACAGGAGACGGGGTACGGAAGAATAGGGCTGGGAAGTCTGCCTCTGGGGGGAAATGGAGCTAGGATAGGGAGGGGCAGAAACGGCAGGGAGGGGGGGGTCTGGCGGGACCCGGAAAAACTGGGGACCTGGTGAGTGGAGGAGCAAGCGAAGGAAGGAAGGAGAAGGGAGAGGGTACACGCTGGCAGGGGGGCACCGGGCCAGACTCCACAGGGAGGCCTGGGGGGAGAGGGAACTGGGAGGATTTAGGGGCTCGGCAAGACGGAAGGGAGACCTGGGGGGCGGCATAGATAGGATAGGGCTTCCGGTGCAAGCGGCACTTGAGGGGGGGACAGAGTAGAGTAGAAAAGACTCAAAATAGACGGGCATCGCAAAGCGATGACCATATAGGCAGGCAGAAAGTTGTGGGCCGGCATCAGAGGGTGGTGTCGGCCTTAAATGTACAGATGTGGGATGTGTAACGTTGGGGCACTTGTGGTGGTGCCGGTATAGGAACCTGAACACTAGCGAGGCACCGCGTGGCTGCCGGTTTTACCTAGACCCAAAACCAGGACACTGTGCAAGTGTCAGGGGAGGGGGGCCAGGGGATTCCCAACAAAGACCTAGAGCAAAAGGGGGGGCCTGGGGCAAAAATGTCAGTCATGGGAAATCTACAACGGTCAGGGGTAGAGAGGGGTGAATAGCAAGGGCCGGGCTCAACCCGAGGCGTCCATTGGACGAGGACGTAAGGGAGAGGGGGGGGCAAGGGATACCTAGGTAGCCGCACACAGAGTAGAATACCTGTGGTGGTGAATTACGGATCGTCTGTAAGATAACTCCAAGACTTTATGCAAAATAAAGCTGCTGAGGCATTTCACTCTTCCAACTTTACAAGGTGTCTGTTGTTTCTTTCCAACATGTAATGTATGACATATGCCGGTTTGCGTGGTGGGGGGGGAGTGGGGCCATGGGGCCAGGTCATGGAGGAGGGGGGGAGGACGAGGCACTGGGGTGCCCACGCTATGGGAAATAGACGCTATTACCCTTTACGAAATGCTCATGTCCTGATTCCAGGCGACATCACATTAGCCCGAGCGTGAAAAGGGCGAGAGACACTTGCAACGACTGTTTGGCGTTTGCTGCGCTCACTGTGCTGCTGAGTAGCTTGACAAGTACAGCCTGCACAGCTTGTGGATTGGATTTCACCTACCTTCTCTCTGCAGCGTGCAGTGAGCCGTGAGGAGGAAAGGAGAAGACGCGAGGTGGGACAAGGACACGCCCCCAGCGAGGCCACGCCCACACCAGGAAGTGAGGCAGAAAAGCACTCCCCAGCCGTCCTTGCGGCAATAAGCCCCAGCGTGAAAAGGGCGAGAGAAATTTGCATCTACTGTTTGGCGTTTGCTGCGTTCACTGTGCTGCTGAGTAGCTTGACAAGTGCAGCCTGCACAGCTTGTGGATTGGATTTCACCTACCTTCTCTCTGCAGCGTGCATTGAGCCGTGAGGAGTAAAGGAGAAGACGCAAGGCCGGACAAGGACACGCCCCCAGCGAGGCCACGCCCACACCAGAAAGTGAGGCAGAAAAGGACTCCCCAGCCACCCTTGCGGCGATAAACCCGAGCGTGAAAAGGGCGAGAGACATTTGCATTGACTGTTTGGCTGTTTGCTGCTTTGTTGCCAACAGCCTGACCTGGCCTGCCGGTCATTCAAGACTACACGTTGCCAAAGGTAAGGAGTTATATCTCTAGTTACGGTTACTACGCGATAACCCACCCAAAAGTGTCACTCTCCTACACCGCTGACTTTTTTTGTGCATTTCCTAAATTCTCGGTCCCAGCTCATAACGAAGACTCAATGCCTGATTATTCAGAATAAGCCAAGAACATCCCAAGCGTGACTGAGCCGATCTCATTAGAATTGCACCATCCTAAAGCACACAAACGCTGCGGAAAGAGGAGGAGGAAGTAGGGAAAAAATATAAATATACAAACCGGCTCTGAGGACTGCGGGCCTCCGGCCTGTGACTGAGTTGTACGGTACCATATTTTGTGTGTAATCTGATATATTGAGACTTCTCTTATATTAATAATCTAATTAAGGACGTTTAATCTTTCATGCGAAAAACGCTGTGAATCACAACCTAGCTCTGAGGACTGCGGGCTTTTGGCCTTTGACTCAGTAGCACGAAACATTGGAGAGAGAGAAACCTGTTATACAGTGATCTAACAGCAACCTCAAATCTACCAAAAGACGCCCGGTACCCCAGCAAACACTGTATCGGCCAGATAGGTGCCAAATACACTCTGGAGGTGTCCATTGCACAAATCTCTAATATTTATAGTTCTATAGCATTGAATTTGCCCTGCATTTATGATGGAAGAAGATTATGAGAATTCTGCTATAATCAACATCCAAAGCGGTCCCCACACAAGACCATGCTTAAAAGCACTGACCACCAACATTCCCCAAAGAAAACCAGGCACAAAAACCCCGATCTCTACTAAAGAAAAGAGCATGACAAAAATATTCATATGGGAAAGGAATCACAAATAAGCTACCCCTGCAGTATACCACAAACGCCTTGTCGGAACACAAATTAGTCTGTCAATGCTCAAGTCAATCGTGAAGTGTCTATGGAGAATCCAAATCCTATGGAAAAGAAAGCCTCTAAAGTTGAAGAACCAAAAAAGAAGACATTCCAACTACTATACCAACGCAGGAAAGAGAATGCTTATTACCTAGATCGACAACTGGCGAAAGACTTGGCGAACCTTTACACAGCTTGCAAACCCAAGGAGTGTCTACACTGACACCATCAGACGACAACTGTGAACAATAACCCCCTCGCAAAACGATAGATCAAGGCAGAAAAATGGCCCCACCTTCCCACATGAAAAAGAATGTTTACTTGATAATTTTGATGTCCAGGAAAAACAGAGTGAAGCGACTGATCAACAACACGACAAGATGTTAAAAACATCTCTATCAGAGAGACTCCCACAACCACACTCTTCGATCCACGAGGGAACAGGTGTGGTTAAGCCCCTGTTAGCAAATACTGCCAATTTTTCATCCCCTTCCAGGAATCCTATATTAGGGGAACTATGCACACCATTCATCTCACAAAGGGATAAGGCTGCCTTAGCTAGGAGACGACGGTAATCTTTGTATGAAAGCAAGCGGCTTACACAGAATATAGCGAATTCACTCTCTGCCCAAAGGAATCCAAAAATTGCTCGACTATCCTTGGACATGTCCTTGGAAGCACTTCTTGCAAACCAAGAAAAACAAAAAGAGGTTTTTGGCCATTTTGACCATGCTTCCTCATTGTAAACGCCACACCCAACTCACCACAATGTAAGTCCCAAGCATCACATAACAAAAGAAGAAGATTTAAAAATGAAGCACCCGAAGCGAACACCAGAATACATAAGAACGACTCCCTCAGACGAGGAACTTGACGCAAATACGCTTAAGCATATGAATGCAAACATACCATCTACAGCGGAGTATATGCCATCAATTCCGACCACTATGCTGGATCTCCAGAATATGCTTATAACAGTAACATCACAGGCAATGATCCCTTTTTAAAAAATCCAAGAAGCATGTGTTGAGGCGAGCAAGGATCAAGCCACACTCCTTGCCCTCATCCATGCAAAGCAGATCTTTATTGAATCTTTCATTCACAAAATTGAAGATCGTCTGGATTACGAGGTGGAACGGAAACAAGCAGTAGGTGGGAAGCACGCCTAGCAGATATTGACAGACATGACAAGTCTGATAATACACAATTTACTGCAGCCCTGATAGCTATGATGACTTCCACCAACCAATTCTCTACTTTGCAATTAACTGATCCCCAGCCTAGTGATAACCGAAGTAGAAATGGTTTACACAATAATTCTGCAAACAATATTCTACCGGTGCAAACCATACCAAATATGGAAGATACCACTAATACCACTAATACCTGCAATTTGAAGTTGGGCCAAAATTCCACCGACTGCCAAAATAACCCGAACATATCTTCCAAAGAAAATCAAAATAACCCTAATTTAGCAGTCAGCAACTATGACATCTTCAGTCCTAAAGTTCCAAATGCAAAAATCCAAAAGAAAAGCAAAATAAAGAAAAAGCAAGTTGGCTCTAGAGCCTTTCTCAGAAATGTTACTGTTCCCAAATTAATGCCTTTAAATCAACCCACTAAAACCCCACCAGGCTTAAGTGCCCTACCTACACAGCCACCGATCGAGACTGGAAATGGATCCTCGATGCCCTGTGGTAATAGGAACACTGAAGATCTAACTGAGGAAGCACAAATAGATTTGCTGTTAAATCTGATGCAACATCTGGTAGAGGATTTAGACATCTCAGAAGAAGCACAGATCCAACCAAGTGACTCTTCACTTGTAATTGTGGGTGAATATGAGCAATCGCACACTACGCTGGAAGCGCAGATGAATCTGTCATGTGAAGATATATCCAACTCTACATTCGATTCAGATGGAACACACCTAAACCATATCACACCTCACGCCTCCATTATTGAACCACCAACACCACCTTTAAATCAAATACCCAATATCGGATTACCACAGCCAATTTTTATCAATCCGTGGAAAATTATAACCTCACAAGCTCTATCTCTGAAAAGAATCCAGATGAGAAGCAGATGATCTGATTCTCAATCGAACAAATGTCTTATGTCTATTTAAAGCAATTCCCAACTTAAATAAGCTCACTACAAAAGACATATTGACAGTAAACTTTTCGGATGAGAGCCATCTAGATAGAATTCAATTACTTCTTATTTCCGCTAGTACAAAACAACTCATTCTTAACCAAAAGAGTATATTATCCTCATTTGGATTTGAAATGGATAATGTCAAACCAAATAAAGAAGCAGAATTGGAAAAACCTCTAGCAAAAAAAGGATTCCAACTAAAACAAGCCTTTAATCCAGAGAAACAACAAACGATAACAAGAGAAGAAAACACTCAAAGAAACACCTCGAAAAGAGAAAACGAGCATTATGAGCTCTATAACCGAAATCAACGAGATCATAATGAGCATCATATACGAAGGACAATGGATTGGTCTCAAGTAACATATTCAGAACAATGCGACAATACCCAATAACTTTCACTGCAACAATCCAACTTCAAACATTTGTTATGTTGGTGGAACACACAAGGAAATAGTCACCTATTCAAAGAACAGGTCCACGATTTGACTAGAAATGACATTATATGTATCCAAGAATCATGGATCACAACTCAACCGATTTGTGATGGCTATGTAGTGACAATGACACTGGCAATAACCAGCAAAAAAGGGCGACCATCTGCGGGATTATTGACCTTAATAAAAATGGGCAGTAACCTCAAAATCATTGAATCAATCAACATCAGCAACTGGACTCAAATAACTGTACTAAGTATGACTAATGAAGATCCGAAACACATACCTGATCTACTTGGAATAGTTAACAACTACTGGAATCCTGTGGCTATTGCTGACGAAACATTCATTGATAAAGTTTGCTCCAGCATTGATCACATAATTCTAAGATATCCAAAGAGGGGACCTGAACCTGCATTTGTATGATCAGACTGGCAAAGAACTAGAAACAAACAATATGCCTTCATGGGTCAAATGCTGGCTCAAAGAAATGACAACCAGAGGCCTTTCTAGAGTACATTTTCTGGACAAAGTCACAATCAAACCATTGCATACATGGTCGTGTTGCCCCTCCAGTGTCATTATTGATTACATGTTTCTAACTGATCGGATCCACTTAAAACTGCTTCAAGCTGAAAAAGTTAAATCTGATAGCAGTGACCACTCAATTTTGACCATTGTGTGGCAAGTGTATAACCCGCCGAAAGAAAACCTCAAGGTTCCAGAATTGAGCCTAAACCCGGGCCTGAACAGACTAAAAATCTCCCAAGGAAATCTGAGCAAATTGTCAGCACAAATGAATAGTAATTTTTTGTCGGATACCCAGCGATTGAACTACCCACAGTTGCTTAGTAGCTTTAAGCTCCTGCCAACAACAGACAAACAAAAAAACCAATACCACACACATGCATATTCGAGAACAATCGCAAATAAGAAAAAGGAGCTGAGACGAGAGGTTAAAAAGATACAACGCCTACCTCAACCAAACCGTGGAGCAATAAGATTACTTAAACAACAATATAAAAATTGGATGAAGAGCACTAGAGCTCTGTCATGACCCGGCGAAATTGCCCCTTCTGGACCTCGTGGTCATTGTCACGAAGGGCTTGTCCTCCTTGTTCCTCCCAACATGGCCGTACCAAGCTCCATGCTACGCACTAGCTTTCGCGTCGTAGCACGTACTATAAATTGGTCACGCCCTTGCGGGTCCGCGCGTCTCAACGCTATCTTCGATAGTGACCCGACGTGTGTTTGCTCTCTACATCTGCTTCCTTGATCCTCATCTTCCTTCCTTGCCTTTTTTCCTCTTCCTGGACTTCCCCCCTACTTTGCTTGTTTATCGCTAATCCTGGACACCCTGGAACCACGAACTTCCCGGAACTCTGAACGCGCTCTGCAACCTGACGAGGCTCGGGCGAGCCTATTCAAGACCCAAACCACCCACAGGAAGAGTCCTGCGGCCGAACAAGGGAGATCCCGATCACAGGTGAGACGGGGGAGATTTACGACAGTTTGAGACGCCAAACGATCAATACGGATTCTACCATGGAGAATGCTATTCAGGACCTGATGCGCGGAATGCAAGAACTTTCCACAGAGATGCAGAATATAAAAGCCGAGAATGCGGCACTAAGACAGCTTGTCTTGTCACGCGACTCCACGAACAAGGACAGCGTATTATTGGGAGGAGTGGTTGATAAATATGACGGTTCAACAAAGACCTTACGTGGATTCCTGGATTCTTGTTTGGTACATTTTACCTTCAAGCCCTACTATTTCACAACTCCTAGGGCTAAGGTTGGCTTCATAATATCGCATCTTTCCGGTAATGCCCTTACATGGGCCACTCCATTACTCAATTCAGGGGATGCTCTCCTGGATGATTATGAAGGGTTCATCGCGGAACTCAAGACCATGTTCGAACGACCAGAGCTGGTTCACAGTGCTCAAGAAAAGCTACTTGACTTCCAACAAGGATCCCAAGACATGTTGACCTATGTTACCAGATTCAAACAGCTAGCTAAAGAGGCGGACTGGCACCTGGAAGCCAGTTTTACTTTGTTTTGCAGAGGTCTAAATGAAGAGATTAAGGACGAGCTAGCCAGGGTGACACGTCCTAGTTCATTCCAGGACCTCCTGGACTCGTCTATGCAAATAGACTTTGGAATCCAAGAAAGAAAGGCCGAAAAGAAAAAGAATAAAGTATCAATTCAAAGATACTCCCCAGAGAATACTACAAGGACAGAATCTGCCAAGCGTCCGAGCACTGATTCTGAAACCATGCAACTTGGAGCCTTTCGTGGACCAATTTCCCCGCAGGAAAGGTTAAGAAGAATACACACAGGCTTATGCATGTATTGTGCCTCGGATAAACATCTAGTTAAGGTATGTCCTCTGGCTCCTCCCCGACGCTCGGGAAACGCCAGCTCCCGATCCTAAATGGAGCAAGGTTTCGGGAGAGCGATGTTTGCTCCACATCAGTTCCATCCTTGAACTCTCCTGGACAAAACAAATTGGTGATATTACAGGCCTTTTTATCGCCATCCAAGGACAAGGTCTACCCCATACAGGCCTTGGTGGATTGCGGAGCAATGGGAGTCTTCATTGATCAAGATTGGGTCAGAAGTCATAACATTCCGTATGAAGCAAGAAGTTTTTCACAGCCAGTGGAAGCGATTGATGGAAGACCTCTTTCCTCAGGACCCATAAATCTGCAAACAATGGAGATCCATCTTTCCATAAATCATCATCAAGAAAGAATTGTGTTTGACATTATAAAATCAGCCCATTACCCCTTGGTTTTGGGCATGCCCTGGTTACAAAGGCACAATCCATATATCAACTGGACGGCCGGATCCTTATTCCTGGGCTCGGAGTTCTGTATGAACCATTGTTTAAACCTGGATACCTCATTCACAGCCCCTAAAAGTCCACCAAGGTGTCCAGAGACACCACTGATGGTTTCCAATATTGTACAAGTTCCAGAGATCTATCAAGGGCATGCTGATGTATTCTCTACTGCCATCGTTCAAGCTTTACCTCCACATAGACCCGAAGACTGTGCCATAGATACTGAACCCTCAGCAGTGATTCCCTTTGGCAGGATGTTTATCCTTTCAGAACCAGAAAAAAGAGCCCTCCGGGAATACCTAGACACTAATCTTGAGAATGGCACCATAAGACCTTCAAAATCACCAGCTGGTGCTTCATTGTTCTTCGTTCCAAAAAAGGATACCAAAGAGCTCAGACCTTGCCTGGACTATCGGGGACTAAAACCACACACCCTGAAAGACAGATACCCACTACCCCTGATCTCGGATATCCTTGAAGCTGTGAGAGGTGCAGTGATATTCACGAAACTGGATCTCCGAGGTGCTTACCATTTGATCCGTATCCGGGAAGGAGACGAATGGAAAACAGCCTTTAGAACACCCTTTGGTCACTTTGAATACCTAGTCATGCCGTTTGGTCTGACTAATGCTCCCGCAGTCTTCCAGCGTTTTATGGATAGGGTGTTCTCTGACATGTTATTTCTCAATGTTATCGTCTACCTGGATGACATATTGATCTTCTCAAAGGATTCCTTGAAACATGAAGAACATGTAAAGGCAGTACTTCAACGTCTCCGTGAAAATCAACTCTTAGCCAAACCAGAAAAATGTTTGTTGCATGCTACATCAGTTCACTATCTGGGGTTTGTCCTTAGTTCAGAAGGAATTAGTATGGATCCTTCAAAGGTGAAGGCCATACTGACTTTGCCCGCCCCAACATCTGTAAAGCAAATACAGTCCTTCCTGGGGCTTGCCAATTTCTACCGGAAATTCATTCCCACCTTTTCCGAGATTGTTCAACCCATTGTTAATCTCCTGAAGAAAGACGTTCCATTCAACTGGTCTATACCACAAGACAAGGCATTCCAACGCTTGAAAAAAGAATTCACTCAGGCCCCTATCCTGGCCCAACCTGACATAAATCGTCCTTTTCTAGTGGAAACAGATGCCTCCAATTACGCCATAGGAGCAGTTTTAAAACAAGAATCCGATGATAAGTTGGAACATCCCATTGCTTACCTTTCACAGACCCTGACTACCAGTGAGACTCACTACTCATTTCTGGAGAAGGAGTTATTGGCCATTCGTCATGCCTTCACTGAATGGAGACATCTACTCCTGGGTGCTAAATATCCAGTTCAAGTCCGTACTGATAATCGAAATCTTCAGGTCCTACAATCATGGAGTGCAGGAACAGTAGACAAGCTCGATGGGCCTACTTCTTTGCTCAATATCAATTTCAAATCTCACATGTTCCTGGACCGCAAAACATGATTGCCGATGCCCTTTCTCGGTTTCCCGACTACGTTCCCTTGGAGGATAAGATCTATCCTAAAATGTTTCCACCTACAATCTTTGTAGCTCAAGCGATCAATCTCCTGGAAGAAATCAGAGTACAGACTCAATCATCTGAACTCTGGAAGGATGTATCCGAGAAAAATCCCTGGCGTTTGACAATCAAGGAAGGATATTTATTCAAGAACAATTAAGTGGTCATTCCGACAAAAGAACTTCAACAGAAGGTAATGAATCTATGCCATGATACTCTTCACTCCGGCCATCGAGGGGTAACCAACACCTTCCGTCTTATACAAAGACAGTTCTGGTGGCCAGGGATGAAGTCCAGTGTAGTTCAATACATCAAGACCTGTGCAATTTGTAGTCAGAACAAATACGATAATCAGAGGCCGGCGGGTCTGCTTCTACAACCTACGTTGCCAACCAGACCCTGGGAAGTTATTGCCACTGACTTCATTGTTGAATTACCACCTTCCCGAGGATATACAACCAACATGGTAACCATTGACCTGTTCACTCATCTAGCTCATTTTACACCATTGTATAAACTACCATCTTCCTCAGAACTTGCTGGAATTTTCCTGGAACATATTTTTCGTCTTCATGGCCTCCCTTCCAAGATTATTTCGGATCGGGGACCTCAATATATTTCACAATTCTGGAAACATCTCTGTCGTGTTCTAGGAATCCAACGTGCCCTTTCTTCAGGCTATCATCCACAAACCAATGGGGCAACGGAACGAGTAAATCAAACCCTGGAACAATATCTTCGTTGTTTTGCCACCAAGGTTGAAGACGATTGGTCTCTCCTTATACCTTTAGCCGAATTCTCCTACAATAACTCAGATCATTCAGCTCTCAAGATCAGCCCTTTCTATTGCAGTCAAGGTTATCATCCGTCTGTTTTACCATCAGTTCTTCCAGAATCTACTCCGGTACCTACCCTTGACTCTTGGATTCAGACGCTGATCGACTTACAAAGAGAGGCTAAGGATCAGTTAGAACAGGCCCAGACTCGAACCAAAAGATGTGCGGACTCTAAGAGAAGACCATCACCTTCCTATTCAGTTGGCGATCAAGTCTGGCGAGCCTCGAAACTGTTACCTCGACATCTAGGACCAAACAAATTGGCTCCTCACTATTATGGTCCATTTTCTATAAAGGAGATCATCAATCCTGTCTCCTTCCGACTTAAGCTCCCGGATTCCTGGAAGAAGATACATCCAGTTTTCCATACTTCCCTGTTGAAACCCTACATTAGTTCTACTCGAAAACCCTTCAAACCCACACCTGTCGTTGTGGACGACCAGTTGGAATATGAGGTGTCCAGGATATGTGATTCCAGGTATAGAAGGGGTCGATTACAATATCTGGTCGAGTGGAAAGGCTACCCCCCTAGCGAGAGAACATGGGAACCAGTTTCTAATTTAAAGACCCCTCGTTTGCTCAGAAGATTCCACCTTATTCACCCAGGCAAGCCTGGAGGAACCAGTCTTCGGAGGGGGCATGCTGTCATGACCCGGCGAAATTGCCCCTTCTGGACCTCATGGTCATTGTCACGAAGGGCTTGTACTCCTTGTTCCTCCCAACATGGCGGTGCCAAGCTCTGTGCTACGCACTAGCTTTCACGTCGTAGCACGTACTATAAATTGGTCACGCCCTTGCGGGTCCGCGCTTCTCAACGCTATCTTCGATAGTGACCCGACGTGTGTTTGCTCTCTACATTTGCTTCCTTGATCCTCATCTTCCTTCCTTGCCTTTTTTCCTGTTCCTGGACTTCCCCCCTACTTTGCTTGTTTATCGCTAATCCTGGACACCCTGGAACCACGAACTTCCCGGGACTCTGAACGCGCTCTGCAACCTGACGAGGCTCGGGCGAGCCTACTCAAGACCCGAACCACCCACAGGAAGAGTCCTGCGGCCGAATAAGGGAGATCCCGATCACAGGTGAGATGGGGGGAGATTTACGACAAGCTCTACAAAAGCCAAAATGATGCCGAAACAATGCTGCTGATATTAAACAAGCGAAACACGAGAGATTTGTGGAAACTATTGAATCCTCAAACAGACCCCACATATAAGATGTCAACAAATGTGGATGAACAGAAATAGAAATTACACTTCCTGACCCTTTATAAGGACAATATTACTGAAGGAAACAACATCTGTCATCATCAAAAAAGACCCTGGACCTTTATCTGGGAGACTGAGGATATTGCGAGAGCGATCACTAAATTAAATCCATCACGAGCGCCAGGCCCTGATGGCCTCTCTAATGAAATCATTAAAGAAAACAAAGTCATCTGGTCAGACATCTGCTCTCATATCTTCAGTTAAATCGACAAAACCAAATCCATTCCTCCATCATGGCAAAAAGCGGTTTTGCTACCAATCCACAAAAAAGGTGACACAACAGATCCTTGCAATTACAGACCTATTGCTCTTTTAGATCCTTTGGGAAAGATCTTTGCCAACATTCTCCTGGAGAAACTAAACACCTGGGCTAAAGCAAAACAAATATTTGCAAAAAGACAAACCGGCTTTGTAAAACATATTGGTACAAACATCAACCTATTTTTATTAAATTTGTTAAAACAGGAAGCAATTTACAACAAAAGACATATTTTTGCAGCATTTATCGATCTCAAATTGGCTTTCGACCTAGTTGACAGAACTCACTTGTGGTCTAAACTACATCAATGGGGATGCCCGGAATCCATATTGGAACCTTTGAAGCTACTCTATGAAAACACCTCTTTCAGAGTTAGACTTGCAAAAGACAGCACAGTCTCAGAAGATATACCAACATACAATGGCCTCAAACAAGGTTGTCCATTATCAGCGACACTGTTCAACTTGTTTACAGCTGATTATGAAACTGAGACTTACACTCCGATGGCCAACCCCCCAAAATGAAACGCAACAAGCATCCCATGTATTATGTATGCGGTTGATATTGTTTTATGCTCACAGACACCGAGAGGGCTTCAAATATCCCTAACAAGACTAGAGACCTATATGAAAACAAACCATCTTGAAATAAACACCCAAAAATCGAAAGTCATGCAGCTTGCACCGACTCGTAACACAAGTCAGCAACCGAGAACAATGTTTTTGAATAAACAACCCCTAACAAGAGTAACAACTGTAAAATATCTGGGGATATGGGTGAATCAATCACCAACAGAATCGAACTGGGGTAATCTCCTCCAAATGAAAACCATCTCACTAGCCCACCAAGGCCGATTTCTACACCGTAAATTTGCGAAATGTTCAATGCAACCAATCACAACGTTTTATAGACAGGAAGTTGTGGCAATCCTTCTTTACGGAAGTGAATCAATGATTAATCTAGATGGAGCAATATGGTCACATCTAGAAGGCCTTTTTTGGAGGAAAGTATTATCATTAGCTCAGTCTCTCCCAATGGTCCGCATTAGATATGAAATGGCACTACAATCTTTGACATCACTTCACATATGTAGAAAACTAGATTTTTACAGAAAACTCATTACAGATTCCAACATGCCGGCATTAGAAATATTCCAGGAAAAAAACTCAAGCAACCACCTTGCGAGCTTGGAAAATCCACGTAGAAGACATAAGAAATAAAGCAGACGTTTCAATAGAACTACTAAAATTGTGCCCGGAAAAATCAAAAAAGAAAATTGGATATAGCGACTGGATAGAGACTATAGAGGCAAAGGCAAAACATAAACTCAATCAAGAATGTAAATTTGATACACACCCAGTGAACCGCCTTCCAACCTATCTCCAACGATTTCCTTCCACACAAGTGAGAGATCTGTTTCTACGCTTTCGGCTAAACCCGCTACCAACTTGTGAACTACTGCATATTAGGAACCTTTTACCGATGGATAAGACCTTCTGCAGATTCTGTAAACAGGAAAATGAGCCTGAAACTCTGAAGCACATCACCAATGCTTGCCCAGCCCTGACTGATACGAAAATGCGCATTAGAGACATGTACCTAACTGCCCCAACTGAACTAACAATGGAAGATCGATGGGCTAGATTTTGTTAGAACTCACCACCAGGTAACAAGGGCAGTAGGAGCTCGATAGCAGAAGATTCCGGAGTCGCTGAAGAATTCTTCCTACAATTGTAACCCTCTGCTGTGTAAGGTTTACAGACAAAGGGATCAAATAGTTGGAAGATGAGACACACACACCCGATTGCACCAACTAGGAGCAATAGAAAGAATATCAAAATCAGTATAGTTGTGGTCTTAGTGAAACTGAAAGTAATAGAATACCAACTACACCAACCTGAACGATGGTACACAGCGTTGATGTCACAGAAGGGGAGTGAAGATTTCCTCAGTAGCCCGGGAGTTCCTAAGCCAATCAACACAAGAACAAAGCAAGAATCTAATGAGGAATCTAAGCAAAAGGGAGTGTTCAGGTACTAGAACATGAAAGTAGAAATGGTTCTTACCATTCAGTGTTTTGTAGTTAATTGGAGGTCCCAGTTGATGATCCAGGTCCAAGGTTCTATCCCGACGGCATGAGGACGCCTAGAAGTCCCAACAATCCAATGTCTAAGACTACCCCGACGGCACGAGGAGGCCTAAAAGAAGGAGAGTCTCTAGTCATTGAGATCCAATGCGGTGGAGTTCGAGGAGTTCCCTATAGAGAGTCCAGGCGGATATGTCCTTCTGCAGACAGGATTGTGCTGGGGAAGGCAGAAGAACAAACTTTGTAGGATGGACAGGTTTTGTCACGTGCAGGCAGGGTACAACTAAATCGCAAAGCAGAGGCAGTCCATTATGCAAGGCAGATTCAGCAACGTGCAGGCTAAGCAGACAGAATCACGAGGCAAAGACAATCCAGGATTCAAAGCAGGTTCAGCAACGTGCAGGCTAAACAGACAAAATCACGAGGCAGAGGCAATCCAGGGTGTAAACCAGGTTCGGCAATGTGCAGGAAGTGTAAAACCAAATCGCAAGCAGGAAGCAGTCCAATGTGCAGAGCAGGTTCGGCAATGAGCAGGCAAAGCAAAAGTTCAGAAAGCAAGACAAAAACAACAAGGGCGCAGTCCAGAAACAGGAACAGAAGTAAGCAGGAAGGCAAGATGCGGGGACAAGAAGGAATCAAGAAGCAAGAGGCAAAACACGGGTCCAGAAAACGAGAGTTCCAAAGATACGTGGCGGATTCCAAAACACTTCAATCAGAAGCGTTGTGCCGTAGTCTGGGGGCTGGCTTTATTCTGTGTAAGTCACGTGCCAAGTCACGTGTCGTGGTGACGGCTGCGTGTCTACGCCAGAAGCGTTCTCCTCGTTGCCAGGGTAACCGGTAACGAGCGAGAAACGAAGCTCGCTGTTGCAGCCTATGGTGCCGTCGGGAGTGTAACAAACGAAGTCCCAAGGATTTCTTTTTGGGCGTCGGACGTGTCGGCACAATTCTTTCCGCAGGTATTTTGGAACCGGACATTGTAGCGCCGTGATTCCTAAAAGATTTGATCAGGGTGGAACGAAAAAGGAAATCTTCACTATTGTGTACTTCTTCAAGACAATACTAGAAATGAAATGGAAATATGAATGAAATATTCAATGTATACCTAATGTGAGCCTATGGTGGTAAATCAGCATATTCAAAGATGAAAGGTTTAACATATAAACCAAATCATTTTAATAAAAATAAAAAAAATTAAAAAAAATAGTTTACCACACAAAAGAGGCCGCGGGTGCAGAGGCCCACCGGCCAGTCCACCCCTGCCTGCCTGCTGTGACGGTCCCTCATGGGTTCACCTCCAGCACCTATTCTTTTAATAAAGGCTTCACATATGTGTTTCTAGCGAAAACAGGGACCGCCTCTTCTCATGCCAATCACACGCTGGCAATAAACTACCAGGGCGCCCACTGCTCACTCCATAAAACCCACCCCTCCGACACCATCCACGGGTCTGGCCGCCGTCCACGTCCTTGGCTGGCAGGATTTACACGGGGGCAGTACACTGCCCACTGGCCTACTTGAAGCAGCGGCGATTAGCCCCATTAAAGGAATGTTAGGAACAGCCACACATCCCATAAAAGTCCTATGCAGGCAGGCCCACACCACCCTTCCCCTAATGGCACCTCACCCCCATGCCAGTGTAAATCATCCTCCCGCCCTGCTGCATTAGACATAAGGCGGCCTTGGCCTTCCTCCAGGGCACCCCAAGTCTGAACTGCATTCAGAGTGAACATTAAGGATGATTGATGTAAGCATAAATACAGGGTCTAGGTGAAATATGGCCGCTCTCTGGAGGCATTTGCACTCTCTCATAACTTTCACTGCTGCTCCTGTGGGGGACGAAACATTTTGATGCCACCAAGTTTTGCCGTCTCCCACTGCAGACTTCCTGGATTCAGCAATCAAAGGGGTTTTTGTAGAAGTGGGGTTGCCACCATTATGGCGGTAATCCTGCAGCAAACATGCAGACACGTGGAGATACCGCACGAAGTATCCTTAAAACTCAGCATGACACCTTTCTTTAGCTGTCAGTGCGGAATTTAGACGCACAGTCATGCAGTGTTTTTTGCGTGAAGCATTTCTGGAATCCCGCTAGAGGAAAAACGCCTCAGAACGCCATGATTGGGCAAACAGAGGACAGGGTGTAGTTCAAGTATGGCTTGTTAATTTATTTATTTTTGCATTCATAAACCGCAGAAAACCCGCAGGCATCAAGGCGCTGGTTACAGAAAGGGGTAAGGAAGTGGTGGAGAGGGAGAGCAGCGGGAATTCTAGAGCATGTAGGTATGGTCTCAGTTACACATCCTGGTTTTCAGTTGCTTCCTGAAAATCCAGTATGACGTTTCAGCTCGCAAGTGGGCCGGCAGGCTGTCCCAGAGACTGCTTTTTTTTAATTGTTATCACCCAAGTCATGATGCCCCCCTAAATCCCCACAACGTTTCAAGAAGCCATCGTCGGAGTCCTGGGGGATATGGCCCTGTGAATATTACCACACGTCTGTGGCCATGCACAGCGCCATCTTGGGGGAGTTATTGAGGGGTCTCTTGAGGAGCACTGTCTCTGTGCACAGGCTCCAGCCTGTTAATAATGACACCCAATATAAACTCAATGTCAAGGCCTTGTATGAGGCGGTCATGTGCCGGCCCCAGGGTCACTGTAAGCATAAGTCACAACCCCACCTAAGGAGGAGAAAGAGATTTTTTTCCTCTTTTTCTGTAGGCTAGTACATTTTAAAACCTTTTAAATATAAAACACCCCTCTCAGAAAACAGTGATGGGGGCTTTGTCTCAGGAACTGAGTTAGTAAAGGCAATATATTTTAATCAAAATCATAATAATGTGCTGCCCGTACTCAATCAAAAGCAAAGCTAGGGAAAATATGGGCTCATATCATAACCTGCGTCAAATTTGCCTAAACAAATGAATGTGAAATTTCTCATAAACTGCTCAGCAAATGTAGTGTTATGAAGAGAGGGCTGCTGGTGGGGGGAGTGGGCCATCGCCTACTCGGCCTTTGGGACGCTCATTATCAAATTTCCTAGTCTTAGCGTTCCCGTAGTGTGGGGAGACATCCCTACTGCATTTACAGCTGTGGAAGTTCTTTTTCTCCAGATGGACGATGGTTGAGGGGAGGCAATGTGCAGACTCCACTCTCATCACGAGTTGGGCGGTATCCCGGCGTACACCGCCCAATGCTAATAGCGCTACCGGAACCCGGTCTGGCGCAATTTGCCCCGGATCACGAGTTGCAGCGGGTGGTAAATCCCCATTGGGACCAGGCTTTCCAGCACGGGAGTGGGTGCATTTAATAACAATAGGGCGCTGACGCTTATGCATCTGCGCCTATTGCACAGTGATTACCTCCCCGCTTAATGCATCAGCGCCCTATTCCACCGATTAACTCCCTGCAGCAGCGTGGGAGCGGGACGTTAAAAAAAAAGTGCGGTGCCCTGCGCACCCTATGTCACCAGGGGCACATGTTTAAAGGGGAGCAACAGGGGGCACCAATTCATCTTTTTATCGCCCGGCTCCCGTGCAGCAACAGGGAGTTAATTTATGTTTCACTGCCTGGGGCGCTGCCGCCACTAAGGCCTGCCCTGCATACCAGGCTGAGGTCCCTCATCTTCACTTGTCTGAGCACTCGCCCCATGCCTCCAGTGATTATTAGCGTCTCCTTGTGACACTAAATAGCCTCTGAATAGGGGTGAAGGATGCATGTAATGGGGCAAATGAGGGTGCAATATCTATTCAGCCTCCTGGGCTCAGAGGAAAAGGGAGTAGACAGCCCAATGGGTTAATGGCTCCACTTACTATAAGCTTTTCAAACTGTCTTGTGAATAACGCGCCTTATGCTTTAGAAGAGCTCAGACTTCGATCAGCGCAGCTCGGCTCCTGTTACCTTTCAAAGCCCACCGAATGTGTGCTCCCGTTTTCTGCGTGCTCCACTCTCTAAAGCATTGGCTGCCGGCACTGGGGAAATCACAGAGGGCGGATGCAATGGCCAGAGACCGGCCTACGGAGCAATGTTTTTGATAGCACTAGTATTTCGCAGAGGCATTGTGCTAGGGAGAACTGGGGTGAGGGGGGGGGGGGGGGGGGGTGGCTATAGCACTGTGTATGTGGTTGTAGCCCCGGATAGAAGCTCAGGGACTGCAGCCAAAAAAAGAGAGTCCCGACAATCCTGACATTAGCATAGCCACAGATCTTTTCCAGACCTAGCAAAAACCCTCATGGCACGGCAGAACCCTTAAGAGTTAAAATTGAAGCACCATGCCTGTGTTATCGCCCGTGCCACCCTGTACTAACACGTCCACTCACACACGCACTGACGCATTGAGGGAGACGTCTGTGTGTTCCAGGGTCCCGGCGGCAACTGCCTTCCGGCCCGTCTTTATTTTCAACGTGCATGGGTGGCCATAACGAGGCTCGCGCATGTGCACAACTTACAAAGACGTAACATCCCTTTTATTCTTCAAACAAAATGGGAACCATAAATAACATATATCTTTAGCAATGCATCAACTCACAATAATAACTTATACAAAGGATACACTCGACTGGTGCAACGAACGGTCACTGGGTGGTGGCAGTCACTTGTTCAGTCTCCTGAGTCCAGGACGTAGTCCTTGAGCCGAATAGGAATGTTGCGACCGTGTCGCATTGGGTACCTCCTTGTCACTTGAGGACCTGGTGGTGGGGTACCACTTGTTGGTGGAGGAGACGCAGCTGGGCTCTCGTCGTGGGTCTCGGCGTCGTCTTCAGGTTGTTCCACTGTCGGCATTCTTGCCTCCATGGGCCGGAGGTCAACTTTCTTGAAGAACGATCGGTTGCGGGTGACCGTCCCCTTTTCACTTGCCGCGATAACCATCGATCCCTTAACATGGGTGACAACCCACGGTTGTGGTTCATAGGGTAGGGAGAGTTTTCCCTCGGGCCTGCGGTTTCGTACTAGCACCGAGTCTCCTACCACTATCTCCTTGTCCTGCAATCCTCTCCTTGTCGTTGTGCACCTCTCGTTCTTGTCTCACCCTATCGTTGTCGATCACTCCCGGTTCACGGCCCTCTGCTTCCGGTAAGAGACCTCTCAGGCAGCGGCCAAACAGAGCTTGGGCAGAGGCTACTCCGGTGGATTGGTGAGGTGTCGTTCGGTACTCCCTGAGAAACTCAAAAAGACTCATTTTCAGTTCTGTTCCACTGTTCGCCGCTATGCGAAACACCTTGTTAAGTGTCCTCATTAGTCGCTCTGCTTCGCCGTTGGCCCGAGGCCAGAGCGGCAACACTTTTTTGTGCTGTATTCCCTTTTCTATTAGATATTGTGCAAATTGGTTGCCCGTGAAGGGCGGGCCATTGTCCGAACAAAAGATCTCTGGGAAGCCGTGCGTGGCAAACATTTTTTCCAATGCGAGAATCACGTGGTCCGTAGCTGTTGACTCCACTAGTTCCACCTCCGGATACCTGGACCACTGGTCTACTACTGCTAAAAAGTACATGCCCCGGCCTGTCGATCCAAAGTCAGCATGGACCGTGCCCCATGGTCTCTCACTCCTTTCCATCGAGTTGATCGGTGGTGGTCTTTCCAGGGGGCTTGATGCTTGGCACGATGCAACACCCTCTTACATATCTCTCATACCAGGCCTGGAAGGCCTTATCTCTCTACCAGGCCTTCCAAATCCGGGAACCAGACTTTGGTGTGCAGTCTCGCTTTCATCTTGGCCACACCTTGATGGCCCGTGTGGGCCAGCTCCATGACTCTCGCCCTCAGCGAGCGGAGTATTACAATCTGGTCTCCTCTCAGCAACAGCCCATCCTCCGATATGGATAGCTCCTCACGAACCTTCCACAGCACCTGGATATCCCTCTGGGTGACTTCTTCTCTCCTGCTGCCGCTTTGGAGGACGCCCCTCCACTCTCCGCTCTGGATCGCCTCTCGGATGATTCTGAACACCTCATCATTTGCTGATTGCTGTGCCACCACTTCCCTGGCCATTGCCAGTGGCATGGCCCCCTCAACCACATTGTGAACGAACTCCTGGCACTCTATTACTTCTTCATGGCCACCTTCCCTCTCTGTGTTGGGGTGCCGGGACAAGTAGTCCGCCGGATTGTTCATTCCTGGTCTGTATACCAACTTAACCCCATACTCAATTAGGGCGAGCATCCACCGCTCAATCCTTGGGGGAGGCTTCGATGACACGCCAGCTAAGATCGGCAGAAGAGGCTTATGATCAGTTGCTACCATTACGGGCTTGCCTAGAACATACAGTCTGAAATGTCTGCAGCCCCACAGGATCGCCAAGGCCTCCCTCTCTATCTGAAAGTAGCGTTTTTCAGTCTCTGTGAGAGCCTTGCTCGCGTAAGCAATGGGCCGCATTTCACCTCTGGCATCTGCTTGCACCAGAACCGCCCCCAGACCTACCGGGCTGGCATCAACGACGATCTCGGATTCCACAGTGGGGTCAAAGTACGCCATTGTATCTTGATCGGACAGTGCCCTCTTGATTGCACAAAATGCATCCTGCTCTTTTTGGTCCCAGACCCAGGCAGCGTCATTCTTAGTCAGGGCCCGGAGGGGTTCAGAGAGCGACGCCAGCCCCTTGATGAAACGGCCACAGAAATTGACCATCCCCAGGAAACTGCGGACTTCTGTCGGCTTCTGGGGAGCAGCGGCCTCACGGATATCTTTGACCTTTTCCGGGTCTGGGGACACCCCGCTTGCGTGAAACACGAATCCAAAGAACCCAATGCGGTCCTTGAAAAACTTGCATTTCTCTCGATGCAAAGTGAGTCCCAGATCTTTCAGCCTCTGCAGGGTTGCCTCGAGTCTCTTCAAATGTTCGGTGTGTGAGGTGGCAAAAACCAAGATGTCGTCACTTATATTTATCACTCCCTTGAGGCCTGCCAGAGCGCCCCGGATGGCATTATGAAAAACCTCAGCGGCGTAGGATATTCCGAAGCGGAGGCGCTTGAATTGGTACAGACCCTTGTGCGTGGTAAAGGTGGTAATGTACCTTGAGTCTGAGTGCAGTTCAAGCTGGTGATACCTTGCTCTCAAGTCCAGCTTGGAGAATATTCTGGCCCCCTGTAGTTCACTGATTATGTCATCCAGGTTGGGCGTTAGGTGACGTTCACGCTTTATGGCCGCATTGGGCAGCCGCATGTCCACGCAGATGCGTACTGCGCCAGGTTGTTTGGGCTTTGGTGACACAACTATGGGCGAAACCCATGGAGTCGGCCCTTCCACTTTTTCAATGATGTCCATACTGAGAAGTGATTTGAGTTCATCCTCAACCTGGGATCGTAGATGAAATGGAATGCGTCAATGTTTCAGTGCTGTCGGACGGATGGTTTCGTCGATGTGCAGCCGCACGGGGTCTGCCTTCATCTTTCCGATGGCCTGAAATGTGCTCGCAAACTTTTCTAAAAGCACATCGACATCACTTTGATAGACCTCCAGAGCAAAATGCACGATGTCCAGTGTTTCCGAGGCAGCACAACTCAAAAGTGACCGCGGGCTGATGTCGGTAACAAAGAACCTGGCTTTGATCGATTTATCCCCTCGGGAGACAGAGGCCACGAACACCCCCTTGATGGGCAATGGAGTGTCACCCCCAAAAGTGAAGATTTTGGCCCTAGACTGGTCCAGCTTCATAGTGTTCCGTAGCCAGCACGCACACCGATGCTCCGGTGTCTACTAGTACTTTTGTGGGAGTCCCTTGTATGTCAACAACACACGTCGGTTGTCTGCGCTTCTTTGTCCCCGTGGCCAAATTCGAGATGAAGAAGACTTCTTCCTCCTCTTCCTCTTCTTCGGCTAAGTCCAGTCTTTGAGCGTCTTGCTCCAGTGCCCCGACACTGCGTTGTCTCCTGAAACCACCACTCACCCTGGCTGGTCCTCTCTGCGTAGCAATTGGCGCAGCAGCGCGACACATCCTGGCATAATGCCCAGGCATGTTGCATCTTCCGCAGACCCTCGATTTGGCTGGACATACTTCTGAATGCGGCAGGTCATATCCACAGTATTGGCAGATGGCGGTACCACCTTGAGGGTTGGTCGCATCCTGTTTCTTCTGACTCCAGCGTGATTTCGCCTGAGGTTGTTTCCCAATGGCAAAAGCTTCTTCCTGTTTTCCCCGGCGCACTGCGGCGTCCATCTTAGCCCCTCTACTTTCGGCGAGTCCGTGAACTCTTCCATTGTCCAGTATTTGCATCAGGGATATCCCCGGCTCCCTCAGGATCTGCCTTCGTAATTTGCTTGAGCTACAGCCCTGGATCAGTTGATTGTGAATCATCATCTCTGCATCTGCCCATCTGCAGGTGCTGGCAAGCTGTCTCAGGCGTGCACAAAACGGATCTAACGACTCGTCGTCTCTCTGTTTCTCATCTCCCATGACGAACCTGTCATAGTCAACATTAGATAGAGGGATGAAATGATCCTTGAGCGCGTTTTTTACCGCATCATAAGTCACTACTGGCAATGTGAGGGATTCGTATATGCGTAGTACTTCTGTGCCCGCCGAATAAAGCAGCGTTGCCACCTTCGCATCGTCATCCGTTTCTCCAGTGGCAGCGAAAAACATATCAAGTTTCTTTATCCAAAGAAGCCATCTCGGGCCTAATCTTGACGGTGGGCCTGATGTATCAAATTCTTGCATGGGTTGCAGAGAGCCATGCTGTCTTCTCACCACTCTTGCAGCTGCAGGAGCTTCTCCGTCACTGTCCGTCATGGTCGCAGGTCGCACAGGCACCTCAATCCTTGTTAGAGGCCGCAAACCTGGCTGAGACAGTCGCTGACGTACCTTACTGCTTGGGCTGAGGCACCGTGATGATGGCTTCCCACCTGTTGTTCACCTGGACCGAGTGTGCCCAGTTTCGAATTGCAGTCCTCCTGACTGGAGAATTGCAGAGTGTCCAAAAATTAAAGAAATTGCCTCCTTCAGCATGCAGACAGCGCACGAGCGCCCTCGCGGGCCGCTACTGTCGTACATGCCGAAAACCAAAATGACCGCCATCACTCGTGTCGAGTTTGTATCACGCGTGAAAGAAATCGCCCAAGTACAACACATTCACACGTGTCAATCTTTCTTACTCCATGTCCCGCCTCGTCGCCAATGTGATGGGGCACGCCCGTGCCTCAGGCCGCCCTGTACTAACACGTCCACTCACACACGCACTGACACATTGAGGGAGACGTCTGTGTGTTCCAGGGTCCCGGCGGCAACTGCCTTCCGGCCCGTCTTTATTTTCAACGCGCATGCGTGGCCATAACGAGGCTCGTGCATGCGCACAACTTACAAAGACGTAAAACATGCCTGTGTTATCGTTTTGTGGGCATTTATGATTAGTCCCGGGGTATCAGATTTTCAAAATAAAAAACCGGGACATGACAACTAACATAAAATTAGGACAAACTTTTGACATTGGCTGTCAAGGCACTACACTTCAGTTGCAGTTGGCAGAGAATAGCGTTCTGTGTCATGCATTCGTAGGGTGACCAGACGTCCTGGTTTTCCCGGGACTGTCCCGGTTTTTGGTGCTCTGTCCCCTTTCTCAAGATTATGTTTCCATTGGAAACTGCAGTGGTCCGGTAGTAGGTCTTCTTAGCTGGCAGGCACAGCTTGCACAGAAGAAATGCTCCATTTTACAACTTAAGATAGTGTAATTTTTTAATACATTAATTATAATATGTGTTTCTTTGAACAGTAACACTTAAACCCCCTCCCAACGCTACTGAAGTGTAGTGCCTTCACAGCCACTTTAAAGAGTAAGTCCTACTTTTCTGTTAGTTGCCCTGTCCCGGATTTTTACTTTTGAAATCTGGTCACCCTATGCATTCTTCATACTGATACAACACAATGGAGCTTGTTCTCCGATTGATATTGCAGGCGTCTGAATGACTGTCACAAGCAGCCTCTTTGGTGCAATTCGTTAGTGCCACAGCATATAACTAAACAGCAATCCCTAGGTTCGAGGCCACCTAGGGATTGCTTACCTTTAAGTCTTACGGTTAAATTAATTATAATATGTTTATTCTATCACAAACTACCACTATCTTCATTTTTTAAATCGAGCATTCCTGCCTGCTGGCGGTAGCTATTGAAGACCTACTACCAAAAACCATGACGACTGGGTTTTCAAATGAAAAATACTTTCAAGAAAGGGGGACGCAGCACTCAATTCCGGTGCAGTGCCTGCAAAACCGGAACATCTGGTCACCCTATCCCGGGGGAGCCTCTCATTGCATTCCATAAAAGGGGAAGATTCTCCTAAATTTCTTTTTCTAATTTGATTTTAGTTTTGGCAATTAGGTGGTGCTTCACGGCCACCAATAAAGCTAAAACTATTGGTATAGGGGAGGGAGATGGGATGTGAGGAAGGACAAACAGCCGGTGGGTGTTTGGTTTTATCCACCCTTTGACCTCCCATACACACACACATCTCTATGGCCATTCATATCCACAACTGGCCCAACACCACCCAAAACGCATCCTGTTGGAAGCTCTTTGCGTGATCACTAACATGCAGTCCCATCAGACTATGGGGTTTTATAGGGCTCTAAGTAGTTGTATAAAAGGTAATGGCTTAATTACAGTTGTAAATGAGCTCCTACTGAAACAAAAATCTCATCTAGTTATGCCTTGAACCACTTGATTATTAAGCAATATGTGGGTCCTCACATTGGTTCCTTGCCTTGAATTCCTGTTATGAACAAGCATCAGCAAAGCCAACAGATATGGCTCTTTGATAGGCACTCCCATCACATGCCCAGGTAATCACATCATTTGAAAGCTGTTGCCATTTTATGGCTAGGTAGTACCATTATGGCCGTTCCTGGCAACTGCGCATCCCATGACAACACAAAAGCCAAACTGTTGGCTTTGCAAATGCCTGTTCTTAAATGGGGCAATGCAGTTCTTCAGTGAATGCTCCTTCTTGGTCCCGTTAAAGAGAAAAGCTAGAGATGTCAAATATATATTTTGATGTATTTTAAAAGGAAAAGAACTATGCCCAAGGTGTTGATTTGTAAAGTCAAAAGACCAAAAGTAAAATAACTGTGGTATTCATGACTCCGGATGGATGGAAGTGAGTGCCTCTGATAGAATGCGAGCGGCCCATGGTGGCGGAACGTGGCAAGGAGTGGAGGGAGAGCCAGTCCCCGAGCAATGCGACTTTTATATGTACAAGTAACATAATAAATACAGGGGCAGAGCCAGCCTCAACATTTTGGGGGCGCTGGATGGCAGTTTTGAAAACTGTAAGTGAGACACTACATTAAACCTATTGCGCTATTGATCCCCCAGTCCTACCACCCCTCCCCAAACCCAGGAGGCTGAGTAGATATTAAGCTTTCCTCTGGCCCATTAGATCCATGTTTCACCCCAACTCACCAGAGACACAGCCATGATTGTGTAACCAGTGGGGCCGAGGGCTTATGAAGTAGGGCCCACACTAAGAAGAGACAGCAGAAGGAAGGGCACTTGTTCTGCCCCAGCCACATGCACATGAGGGACAGAGAGTAGTGAGGGAGGGCGAACCAATCAAGGGGTGGGGGGTTTGTCCCCTTGAGAAAAGATTTTCAAAAATGGGTTAAAATAGTGCATTTTACAGAACACTTTCTGTGATAAATTCGGTAAAAAGCCACACAGCTTACAATCGGTTTTGTAGGGTAAGGCATACAAAAATGAATTAAGGCAGTTATTTGTGAGATGCCAAAAAGCAAGGAAATATAGTTACAACAAAACCACATTCCCGGCAAACATTATCCTTGTTACAAGGTTTTCAGTGGACATTTATTTACCCAATCATGGGTGCAAGTCAAGTAAGGAACAGAGATAGGGAAATGAGACAAGCCTGGAAAAAGACCTGTCGTCGAAACACGTGATGGCTTTGTGCTTATGACTTATCAATGTTTTTTAATTAAATTGGATGTTCAACATATGTACTGGTATCCGCACAGTGTGGTTATGTACCTATTCAATGCTAAATCATAAAAAGCCCTTTAGATGCCAAGCCACCAACAATGCACAGCAGCATTTTCAAACACATTTTCATATTGCCTTTGCCCACTCTATGCCAGTACTCTGAAAGTGTAAAAAACCTGTTCATATTGATTGTGCTCACACATGTACATTCTGGTGCACCTATATAGGCCACTCTTTGCACATAGAAAAATACTCATGTTTGCTTTGCCCATAATGCCAGCAACAATACTATAACAAAACATGTTTATGCTGGCTCTGCCAATACATGCTAGTATCCCCACATAAGAACACACTCCTGTTGGCTTTGCCACAGTAAGAAAACATATGCTTGCTGGCTACACAAATCTCCCACTCCCCATATAAGAACTCTCATCATGTTGTATTTGCTCCCTAATGACTGTAAAAAATATCAGGCCACAGTAATAAATATATATATATTGCCCTGCATGTTGCACGAATGCTCCCACCCCAAAGTAAGAACACTTATGTTGCCTTTGGCCGTAACACCAGTAATAAACTGCAATGCCACAGTAAGAAAACATGCTCTTGCGGGCTAGCTGGTAAGATAGCTCAGCGGACTGAGTGCTCGTTGTTGCAATCTGAGTGTGATTTGCAGGTTCAAATAATGGCAAGGCCAACTCCGCCTTTCAATAAATGAGTGCAAACTTCAGTTGGGTGATACATTTTATATAAATATGTTTTCTGTATAGGGCTTTGGTGAAATCATATAATCATTACACAAATCTCCCCATATAAGAACACTTATGTTGCACTCATCATATTATATCAACCATGTTTGAATATTGATGTTGCCTTTGACCTTAATACCAGTGAAATAAAAGCAAAGTCAAAATAAGGAAACATGCCCTCCCCATGCAAGAACACTCATCGTGTTGGCTTTTCCATGCCACAGTAAGACCCAGTCAGACCAGCCCCACTGAAGTACTCCCCTCCCCCCACTGCAACCTCATCACATATAAACACTTAAGTTGGCTTTCCTTTGCCCAGAAATGGCAGAAAAACATACCATGCTCTTGTAAAAAAAAATCACGCACCCATACCGCTGATCTGTCATTCACACGAGCACCCAGAACATTTAGATTACACTTTAATTAACATGTGCAGTCACACCCATGTACACCATTCCCACTGCATTCATTCATATGTGTGCACTTGCAGACACCTGCTAGCATACATACGCTCACTTACACACTCCTTCCCATGTATGCACGCATACATTCATACATGCATGCATACAATCCCTGTCTGCAGACAAATACACTTTTTTCAGTTAATGGTAATTATTGGAAGCATGGGCCATGTAAAAGCTGATTCTGCAGTTAAGCCTTCAGCTACAGCTTGGGGGAGGGGGCTGTGTCTACTAATATCCCTAGGGCAGGCTTTTGTCCTCTGTCACTACGTACACCTCTATGACTGTTTTCTCACCTTGAAGAGTGGTGTATTCGCTTACTTAAAAGTAAGTAAATACACTGCTCTTCGAGGTGAGAAATGTGACAGGTTCTAGCACTGAGTGGGTCTGGGCGTCACAGCCGAGTGATAGTTGCTGCGCCAAAGTGAGGGGGGTCTTTTGCCCTCCCAAGCCCATGCCTGGCGCTTCCCATGAATAAATATAGTGTTGGCGTCGGATGCCACGATTTCAGATGGCGACAAGTGGGTGACGATTGCCTCAAGCTGTGGCAGCCAGCAGATGGCAGAGAAGAGAGGAGGTGAAGCACCGCTGTGCCTTACAAGATGAAAAAGCCAGGTAGGCTCTCCTCAGTAAGAATACTTAGCGGGGACATCCCACAGCTGCATCTCTCCAAACACACCGGCACTCTTGTCTCATTCATACCCTCCCTAACCCCGCCCCTCCCTGCAAGACCTCCAAGAGATTCCCTGGAATAAAGAGGCAAGACCAGTTTTCGAGGTGGAAATCAAAATGCTGCAGCAAGCTTTATTGCATAAAGCCAAGGAGTTATTTTACAGGTGAGCCGTTTCTCCAACACACCGCAGGATATTCTACGCCGGGTGTGGCTTATTAAGAACACCCCCAGCCCCCCGCCCCACTGTCAGTGTCCTGGGGACCATGCCGGGTGAGCCCGTCCCTCCCTAAAAATTGCTCTCTCTACCATTTCTTTGTTTTCTTTTCACAGTCCACTTTCCCCGACACTTTTTTCGGTATGCTTTTTCACAGTACACATTTCCAGAGACTTCCTTCGGTGCCTTTCTTCACAGTACACGTTGTCTTCTACTCTTCACTACCGTTCACAATTTCACGTTCCTTCTTTCATTCTAATTCCAATGCCCTTGTTCCACCCGTCCACCATTCTACTTTTTGCGCTTAGTGTTCACTACTTTCATTCTATCTACTATTGCCATGTTCTGTCTAGTATGCTACTATTCAAATTCAATTCCCCGTTGTTGCTTTCCCTCCTTACCCCTGTCTTCATTGATCTGACACCCGGTCTAATTCCAAACCTATCCTTCTCCCTCCCCCCACCCAGGACCCTTTCGCCCCGCCTAACACCCCTCCCCCCTTTGTTCCTGAGTCTCTTCCGCCCCCTTTAGTTTCCTTCCATTTCCCCCGCCCCTTGCCTCCATGTTTTGTACTAACTATTCCCCAAGTTGCCTGCCCCTACCCCACCCCCCCTGGTTCTAGCCATCCCTCTCCTAGCAAGTTACTTCCCCAAATTGCTTAATCCTTTCCCCGCCCTGCCAACCATAATGCCCCCCCCAGAGCCCTTCCAGTCCCCACTCTTCCTTAGGTACTTTCCATTCCCTAATTTCTTCGTTCATTATCCATTCCCCTATTTATTACTTTCCCAAACCTTACTGTGACACCTTCTTCTCATTCCCGAGGACTTCCCTTCTTCCCATTTTCATTCTCCCTTGATCACGCCCCCCCCCGCATTTGGGGTTGAAATTACTTCCAAGCTTCCTAACCCCTCCCCCTTTTCCAGGGACCTCCCCTGATTCTAGTACTCCAGGGCACCGTTATTTCTAAGCTATTAGCTACGTAGCCCCCTACGTGATCTGCCATTGCTTTCTAGTGGATCGACCTGTGACACCGCCAAGACTCTCTGCTGGTTGCCGGCAGCAGAGAGTTCCCCCCAGACAACAGGTCGTAGCTCGCCCAGGGACAAGGAACTACCCCATTGCTCCTGCTTACCCGCTCGCATTCCCACACATCTGACCCTTCATTGACATTCCCTGCTAGCCTTCACATGCTTCCGAACCTCCAATGACATTCAAGGGGGGCCCACCAGACATCCGGTGGCATGCATTCACTCTCACTCATTCCGATACCAGATACTTTGGAGAAACCGTCCGGACAAGTCCGGCAGCGTGTCGTTCTTGTAGCTCTGTACATGCTTGCCTAACCTTGTACCGTAGATTGCCCACCTTCTACTGTGACTAAGGCAGGTGCTACCCAAACCGCTAGCCTCCGATCTGGGCTGGGGGGTAGCCCCCATTTCCCCCCTGCGACAGCCAATAAGTGTTTACCTGAGTCATCCTACCTACCCCGGTAATTTCAATGTGATCAATGGATGTCTGATCCATCCCCTTGCTTTTTAAATATGCCCCCATGCTGGAGTTCAACTTCCTTCTTGCAGTTTCTATCGCCCTGTGACACAATGTCCCACACCATGTTTGTCTAGTGATTATTTCGGACCAAATTACCTCTGTGCCTCGAAACTCCCTCCCCACCTGCGTAAAGATGCTTCGCAGAGCAGCCATCAGGTCCTTTCTCCCCCTTGCAACCATATCGTTGCCCCCCATGTGCAGCACTAGGATGTCGGGTGGGTTGTGTTGTGCTGAATCCCACTTCAGTGCACCCCATAATTGGTCCCAATGCAAACCTCCTTTTGCGATCCAACAAATTTGAGTGTGCTGGAAACCCATGTTGCCATCCCCCCTTGCCTTCCTCGCACTCTCTGCTGCTCTGGCCATACACGAATGGCCAACGACCCATACTGAGGTAACATCTGTGAAGACATGAATGCAAATTACCCTGCACACAGCTCATTAATTTCCCACCCCACCTCCTCACCGCCCCCATTTCTCCCCCCCACGTCCCTTCAAACCTTTGACCCCGATGGCCCATCTTCTGACCTGATGTAAAGCTTAAATTTGTCCGAATCCCATCTACCTAGTCTTTTAATCAAGTCATCCCCCAGCCCTTCCCTGTGTGCTGTTGTGGACACCCCTATCCGAAAAGAATGTGGGGAATACAAGGCTGGACCGAGTCCTGCCTTTTTTAGTGTTGCGGTTAGAACCCTCTGAAATTGGAACTGTGTAAGAGGTGATCCATCCTCATACGTGAACAGGTAAGCCAACCCCTCTACCCTTGCCCCTAAGAATGCAGACATGGCCACTACTGGGCAAAAGGCATCCTGCCCCAATTTCCCCAACACCACAGCCCTTCCTTTCACCAGCTGATCTGTTTTGGATAACCTGATGTGGACATGCAGTGCTTCCTCCCTTATGGCCACGTCCTCTGCCAGTAAAGCCCTTTGGTCGCTATCGGTCTTAGCCCTGGCCAACAAATCGCTGATCCGCAATGCCCCAAAGAAAGCCAATGCAAAGCACGGTTTGAACAATGTGTGTTCATACCAGGAGTAGCGCACCACTCCTAATGCTGACATAATCTGAGGTCAAAATTAATGGGCCTCCTCTCGTCTTTGCTAGGCAGAGCCCCTCTGTCCCTGTCCCACCCTTTCGGGGCCGCCCTTACCAGAAAGCCCTTGGTTGGGTCCTCCCTCCCTGCCAATTGGCTGTGAAATGCTATTGCGCTGAGATGTTTCGCCACCCAGGACTTTGACTTCTTTGTGTCACTGACCCATAGCATAAAACGAGTTCCCAATTGCCCAACCCTGTGTCTTTGGTAACTTTCAAAAGGTGCTAAAATTGCTGGTGTATCTGCCTCTTGTGCGTCCGGTCAAAGCCCTTGCTGCTATTAAATTGCTCAATGGTGACGAATGATAAGGCCATGCCACCCTGCCCAAGGTTATCTCTTTGTTAATTTTTTCCCTTACCACTTCAGGCCACTCCCTTGCCAACCTTAGGTTCTCTGCTGTCCTTGCTCCACGAGGACCTTTATATGGTATTTGGAAAGCTATCGTGAAGCCCCCCACCAGGAGGTCCCTTTCTTGCAATAAGGGGTACAGGGATCGCCACGGGAGTAATTTTTCCACCCTAACTGGTGAGGGGCCCTTGTTGCAGAGTTCCCTTAGGCCCTCCCCCCGACCTTCTCCGCACCCTCTGGTGTCGAACCATTACCATTCTGTCTTATCGCACCCGCCTTGACTGCCATGTGAGCCCTTTGCGGATCTCTTCTAGTTGCCCCAGAAATGCTGCCACCTTGAACAAATAAATTATTTATTTAGGTAATAACACACTGTTTACAACATGTACAACCCCAACATCACTTTTCCAATGCTCCAACCCGAAAGCTCCTCTATTTTCGCTGCTAATTCCCTACTCCCTCACCCCCGCCCTTGCAGTTCCTTGCAGGGTGGCCAAATGCCCCGCACGTGGCACAACTGTGTCGGTGTCTGCAATTTTGCCCCCAACTACATTAGCCCTCGTTATAGAACCTGCATGTGAACAGGGGTCGCCCAGTAGAATAATTTCCAGGTCCCCCTCTGCCTCCTCGAGGTGGACCCTGTGGCGGCCTGGTGTGGAGTGCATTCCCCATCGATCGCCCGTTTGCTCCTCCTGTTTTCTGGATGCTGCTCACCCCGACACCCAAATTAGCTACCGACCCCTTGCCTTGTCCCCAACCACCTTGTTTCTGGTCCTGATATGGTTTTGAGGGAAACCACCTGCCCCTGACTGAGAGAACCCCGCTCCCCCTCCCCCGACTGAGATGCAGCATTTGCTAGCCCTCCCACTAGAACTATTTTCCCATCCGGTTTCTCAATGGTCCCTTTCGTTGACTCGAGCCATTCCTCAACTAATTTATGGTCCCATTTCATGTCTGGGTCATGTCCATCCTTAAGCGGAAACACTGATCCCTCAGTAACCGCTCCGTGCCCTACAACCTGTGGTGCTCTTCAATCAAACATCTGTGATAATTACACAGTGCTGGCCATTGGCCAGGTTCCTTTTGTAAAATAATCTGCGCCATTATCTTGAAGGCTGCGATCCAGTTCTCTAAAGTTTCCTCAGCCCTCACCCGCTTTTGGGCCTTCATTGCCTCCCTCCTCCCATTAGTCTGCATAGTATACTGGCCCTTTGTTTCATGCTCAAATAATGAAAATATGTCTATGAATTTTCTCAACCAAATTTCGTTCTTTACATGCTCCGGGATAACCCAGCTCAAATAATTAGCCCCTGTGATAGCCGGGAGTTTGCTGTGCCTTTTTCTTTTTACTTGTGTTCAGCACAGAGTTGCCTTGACCCCTTCCCGTGTTTCCTACTGCCACACCTCCAACCTGTACCTTTTGACTTTCCCCAAACCCTTTGTCCAACCATACCCTGCTTGCTCCTTCTACTGCCAAACCCCCTTTTTCACCCCCTGAGGCCCTTGCTTTGCATTTTCCTCCTGCAGTATCAACATAATCTTTCCCACTCTTTGCATCAGTTCAAACTCACCATTCACATTTGCAGTCTTGACAATGCCACCCTCCCCCCTCCACTCTGCTCAAAGTTGTGTGTTTAACTACTGGCGAGTTGGGAGTTTGAATTGTTTGGGGGGCATGGGGTGTTTGCACCGCTGCCATCCCTGAAGACCAGGCCTGGACTGGCCCTACCGGGACACCGGGAGTTTCCCCGGTAGGCCTCGAGCACACAGGGCCTCTTTCCTTGGGGAAAGTATACATACAATTTATGGGCCTGCCTGTGCAGCTGCCCATGACCTCTTTACTTTGCGTGTTAACTGGAATTGAGAAAGGAGTAATCTGGGGTCACGGTCCTGCCCTGGGAGAGGGAGAAGTTAGCAAATGAATATATTGCGCTCTCCGAGAGGAGAGTGAGAGCCTGACGTTCTGGCGCCACTTCAGGCACAAGCACTGCAGAGAGTGCTGCATAGCTCTTTGTAAGAGATCTCCTCTCATCAAGCTGTCTCATGGACGCTCATGCTGCGAGGGGTACGTCGGTGTGTCCCCAGGCGGGGATTCTCAGAGTGAGCCTGGCTGCAGCACCTCGCAGAGGGTCTGGCTTCTGGGCCAGTGGAGGAGGTGAAACTCCTTTTTTCAAAATTCAAAGAAAAAGTAGCTATTGTTACTTTTTCTGTGGCTCAATCCCTCAAAGGAATAAGCAGTGCACTGGACAGGAAAAGTTCTGCAACATAAGAGAGATGGTTAGGATGTGAGCCGTGGCAGAGGCCAGCAATCCGTCCCCCTGCTAGTTCTCCAGCTGGAACAAGTCAAACTAAAGATGTGTTAGGGGCGGAGAGCTACACCACTGGTCGCGTAAACTCTCCTCTGTGCAAGGTAGGAACCTCCTTGGGTGTTTACATGCGCAGTGTCAGTTCTGGGGTAGCAAGGTATAAGAAGACTGCAGCCTTGAAATCCATGCTGACTTTATTGCCAGTGTGATGGGAGTGGGAACAGTAAAATGCCTTCCACCAGCCCTGTTGCTGCAAAACGCAGAAATGTGCTACAATAGCAAATTATTGATAAAAAGAGGGCCTTGCTCAGTGTAAACACACCATGTACATCACGGCCAGGAGCCGAGTGCCACTGATCCAGCCCTGGGTGTTCTTCAGAGTGAAAAAGAAATATGCAAATAATGTCCACTGACGATTGCTATATGTATATTTGTGTTGACTTGTGCATGTTCAGTCTAGTGTTCCCAGCCCAGCCTCAACCGCCCAGACTGCCCACCCTTAATCCCCACGAATTCCCGGGCATTCTCGACGGTGTGGTGCCTGGTCCTTGATACTCGCTGTCCATTGTGCAAGAAGGGCTGCATGAGGTTAGGGGTGTCACGGTATTGGTTTTATGGCGATATTATAACCTTCTTGTCAAATTACGGTATATCATGGTTATCACAGTATAGCGGTTGGAGTTAACTTATCTTAGCAAATACTTTCTTAAAGGTCATAAATTGTCTCTGCACATTTTTAGCCGATCCTCCGGGAATCTAAGGCGGCTGCAGATTTGGTCTTTCATGGCGCTCACTCGTTGATTGCCTTGAATGAAAGAGTGACTAGTGGAAGTGTTATAATGCACATTTTGAGCAATGAGCTTGCTGCTCAGTCACAGGTCATCGCTTTGAAAATCGGGCTCGACCTGCATTATTTTGGAACCACTTGGCATGGGCATCATGACCCCTCGCTGCGATCAGTCATAAAAGTTTGTTTTGATAAGGCTTTATCCCATTAAAGGGAGGACAGTCACTCATGTGAGGTCTGAAAGACCATGTAATTGTGTTTCTTTTGTCAAAATGTCATAGCCAACACACACTCAATGAAAGGTTGCATATTGATCAAATCACTATAGCTTGTTTACCATCTGCCTGGTGTATTATAAAGGTCTGATGTTGGAGTCACCACTGACCATGTAATCCTAACAGGAAAGCGTTCAGTGGGCGCTGTTGATTTCTTTCTTGATTCTTGCACTACATGTTCATTTACCTTCTCAAAGATAGTGGCAGAAAAACATTTTGAAAATGACAGTTAAAATACACATTGGCACAAATATGGCCTAGACCACCACATCACCACAGCTACATCATTACCATTTTCCCCAGCTCTGAGCGCATTAGGACGCTGGTCATGTGAGTTGAGATGGAGCGATGCTTTCGTGGGTGGTGTCACAAATCGAGGATAGACCTGAGAAATATCTCACCCCCTTTGCTCTGGATACTTCAAATTGAATGTAGAATCTGTCCTGCCTGCTTGAGTCCAGTGCCATATGCAGAAGGCAGGTGAAGGATCAAGAGAAGCAACAACTCTAGTGCCAATGTGCAAATCTACACGGAGGACAATGAGGGGTGTGGGGGGGCAGTTTATATACTAGCACAAAGTGTTCATACAGTCTACAGAGCTAACTTTTTTTGTGGACATGCATCACAAGGGCATCCAGTTCATTCCCCCCTTTGAATTCTGGGATGTGTAGTTCCCCATCTTTCAAAATGGTGGGAAAACTACAAATCGGCTGATCTTTAACCCGACTCTACTGATCACAGAGAAAGAGCGGTCACAGCATCAAAGCTGCATTTACTAATGTGGCCTCACTTTCCCTATGCTCTTGTCTGCCAAACAAGGTCCCAGGCGCCATAACCCAAGATCCAGACTGCGCAGCACTTGCTTACTGCAGCCTTTCCAAATCAGATTGAAAAGTTCACTTAACAGCTGCAGGCCCTAAAACGGTATACCGGTATAAACAACGTGACAGTTTTATAGTTCAGTTAAGCTGTTCACTGTATCTATGACGGTATACCTGTATACCGTTACACCCCTACATGAGGTTACCGGGGGCACTGCCCCATGTGTGGGGGGAATTCCTAAAAGCACTTGACATTCTACTTTAAACATCAAAGCAACCGCAGCTGGAGCAGGAATGTGACACATAGTTGAAACTGTAATGTGAGCTACCAAACTCTATGGAGGAGCCGTGTGACAAACAATACATGTACACATGCTACACCTCCCCTGTCAGGCTGTCACCTTACACCAAGGATATATGAGCAGCAGAGCAGCAAAACGCAACATTTCCATAACACAACCCCTAAATGGCGTAATTACACGCGTATTTATCTCTAAGAGAGTGAGAGCCCGATGTTCTGGGGCCGCTTCAGGCCCGCACTCTGCAGAGACTGCTGCGTGTTAGAGCTCTCAGGCTGTCTCATGAAGGCTCATGCTGCGAGAGGCAGCTCTAGGTGCCTGCAGCAGGTGTGTCTCCATTTTTCTTTACCTCAGTTATTTGTGTAATGCATTGCATGCACTGCCTGCTTGCTCATTAATTAAAACCATATAATGCTCTCTCTTCTGCTTCTGGATCTCCTGTCTGTCACTCTTCTCATTCCTTCTACGTGCATCTCTCTTTCTCTGTTTGCTCCTTCCTTTCCCTTAGTTTCTCTGTTATATGCCTCCATATATTTTTCTGAATGTCTGCATCCATCTAATCTGTCTATTTATTTCCCTAGTTATGTATCAGCACCGTATCTCCATCCACTTTATTGCACTCATGTGTTAGGTCTCTGTTACAGTCGGTGTTTCTCAATTTTTCCAGGCTTTAAACTGTGTTTTGACTACTTGCTGAATTGTCCAGTTCAGTATGAGTGAACATTTAACAAACGTTAGACTGGACTGGTTGCTGCATGCATCTCACGCTCACCAAAATTATATATTTATTTGTAAGGCATTTCGTCTTCCTGTCGTCAGCATGCAGTTAAAAAAATATTTGGTGATGAGCAACAGCATTGTTTACCATGTTTGTCCTTCCTCAATGCCATCATATCCAAGGTCTTGTAGGCCTATACTTGTAATGGGAATAACAAAACTAAAGGTTCCAGAAAGCAAAGTGTTTTTACTGTCGGTGAAAGATCAGGACTTCCTCAAGATGGCATGTTGCGATTTAAGCTTACTCTTTCCAATCTTCTATTGGGGTACAATGCATATGCTATTGGAGTCCTGCTGACCTCCTCAAATATTTAAGTGTAAGTATCTAAGTACTGGCACTACCATTCCAAAATAAGTATTCAAAAGACTGTAGTTCCTCAAGACTCCAAAACAGGGTAAACTGTGCTCACAATGCATGCCAAATTTGGTATACTGAAATAGGCTCAGGCCTTCAGCATGAAGAGGCAGATGACACTAAGTAATAATAGCAGCGATGATACCAGCGCTTAGAAGCACGAAGAATCCGGCCTAAGCACTAAATAAAGCTATAATAATATTGAGCTATAAATGTAATGAAGTGTGTAAAAATATTTATGAATGCTTAAGTAATGTACACATTTTGTAGGTATGATTGTTGGCATTTAAAAAAAATTCAAAAGGATTAAATGGTTTCATGTGTTTCGTAGCTTTGCGATGACGCTGATATTGTTTGAAATTTGTTTTTTTAAATTTTAAATAAATGTAATATTTGGACTTGAACTTTAAACGTGCATGATACTATATCAAGGACATGTCATCACTGCACTTCATTATCCAGAAACCCAGTAGGTTTTTTCCAGTAGGAAAAAGTGAGGCTGTAGCAGTGCAAAGGCAGTGTGCATTGAATGCGTGCAGTGTATGGTCAGATCAGGATGAAAACAGCACACTGATTCAAAGCTATGCAGGTTCGGGCAACTCATTCCGCTTTTAGAGCACAAACGCTGGCCTATCCGCAGTCAGAAGGGGTAAAAACAATTAATAGAGAGAGAATGCTTGATCACGAATGACACATTTTAATCATTCCCTGAAACCTAGGATGCAATTGACTCTCGCTGAGTGTCAGGATCTATTGGCAGGAACACCTATTTCAGACATTTCTTCTGACTTGTATATATTGTTACGCACTCAATATGACTAGTTTGCAATAAGAGCTCAGGATATGCCCTGCCCTCTATAGGTTTGAGCGTTTTTACTTTGAGAGTCAGTGCCCACTATCAGTGGTGGACTGGCCTACAGGGAACTCAAGACTTCCCAGTGGTCCTCTTTTGAGTGGGTTGAATAAAGAATGTCTTTTAAATCTTCCAGTCTATGATAATATGGGGCCACTTTGAAAAACATTTCCAGGGCCACTTTTGATTCCCAGTCCAGCCCTGCTGAAGACACCGTCACGGGCAGCCCCATGCGTGCGTTTATTGCAGCCAATTCCTCCTCCAAATCTTTCTTTGTTTTCTTTTGACGGGAGCCACCACTCGTTTTTGTCAGTCTTTTGCATGAAATGTTCTGATTCGGCACCCCCGCAGACGCCTGGGAGTCCCCGCTACTGATGGGCAACGGAGATATAAGCTCCCTCGAGTTGTTTGCAACGCTGTCCCCCATGGGACCCAACATCAAGGCTTTCGTACTATCATTGTTGTTCCCTAACGATGGGCCCCCCATTCTGGACATTGCTGCTTCCCGGCTGCATATTCCATCCATGATTGGGCGTCCATAAATCGGCCTGTAAAAGACGTTCCCCTGACTTCCTCCTCCGTTAGCCCTTCCTCTACTAATGCAACCTTCACGATTCCCATTCCTGGACTTCCTGGACTCTCTTGTTGAAACATGGTGACCTGGTGGAAAGCAAAAGAATCAACTACTGCTATACTGTGCAACCCAACCCCCCTCCAAACCCTCTAGCTCACATCATGCGCGTATTGTTTGCGTGGCCCCAAGCTCTACCTTTTCGCACTCGAACGGTCGTCCTGGACGTCTCGCAGCCTTGTTCGCCTAAATTCCTCCTGTACATGGTAAAACCATAGTTGGGTGCGACACTGCTAACCTTGGTCGAGACTGTGCATACATCCGACTTGTTCTGCGCACAACTATACAAGCGCTAAACCCCATAGTCTTGCACTTTTTCCCCCGAGCCAACCACCCCTGTGCGAGAGTCCCACCCAATCATTTGTTTCCCTTACCAACAGGAGTGTTTCTTCGCCCATTTGTTTCCATCCAACTCACGTTTCTGAACTTCTATCATTTCCAGCCAATTACCCCCTTGCGCGGTACCCTTGCTAAAATATGAAAGGATGTGTTGTTTATGGCGCGCTGGTACCCGGATGTTTCTGCGTGCTTGTCCATGGTCGAACCTGTGTTGCTCCGTATCGTCCTGCTTCCAAATCAAGCACGCTGCCCTTGAGCCCCCATCCCAAGTCCAACACCCCTCCCCCCCCTTAGTTATGCCTGCCAGAGCACCCCTCTCCCCTGCTCATTCTTCATTTAGGGAGAGGGGGATCCTGCTGCGCGGCCTACTATAAACCTTGTTTGCACAGACCGTGTCTGTTTTGGGCGTTGCCCGAGACACTTGGGAATCCCTCACATATTTATTGGATGCCTAAACTCGAATCAAGGTGATTTACACTTATTTTACTCTTTATTTTGCACTCTGCCTTGCAAAAGTGGAAAATCGCCTGCACGGGACCCAAAATACATAAGTGCAAAAGTCGCTGGACCCTTGCGTGCAATTTACATTTATTTGAAAGTGGCCTCCTTAGTGCCAATCAGAGCCAGCCAGCTCCTGACACTGCTCACTAGACTGAGTGCCACACTTTATCTACCAGTGCGTGCTACTCACACTTCGCATTGTGCACCGCTGCCAGTTTCACACATAGCTTGCCATGAAGGCTTTCACATACTGTCACCAGTTCCTGCTGTGGGGACTGCCTCCCAGTGGCCCAGTGCACCACCAAAAAATAAAAAAAACAACCCTACAGAGGGTGGGAGGGCAGCTGAGCCGCAGTACCCATTAAATCATGGGTCTCTTCTGGGCACCGTGTTAGCATGCACGGATCTGTGCCGTGAGCCCGCCAAAGTTGCTCTATTAATGGACCGGGCTCTGGAGCACGATCCCATGCTCATGTTTACAAGATATGGTTGACACAGGAGCCTGGGGATGGCTGCCTGCCACTGGAGGGGGGTTCTGCTTCTGTCGCCTGCCACAGTAGCACGCGGAACAATGTCACCTTGTGCCAGTTTGGATTTGGTTGGACCAACAAATCAGCAGCTGTTGATTTAGCGCTATACCTCCTCTGTGTTTGTGTGAGACAACCGTGCCAGCAATGTGCTAACTAATAGTCTGGGGCCGGAAAACGTATTTTTTCCACTTTACAAATGCGCGTAAGGAAAGAAAAATGAGAAAAATTTCAGAGAGAGTTGACAATCTCAAGCAACAACCGCATGTGTCTGTAGCCAAAACGCAGCAATGTTTCTTTCTCTCGTAAGTGTAATCACGTAACCAAATGTATACCCTTATCAAACAAAGTGTGGAATTATCATCTTTCTGCTGATAAGTCAGGGAGCTTTCATGTTCTTTCTAGGAAACTTGGCCTCTCAAAGACTCCAGAATATCTATCTCAGGAAATACACAGTGGACTAAATATGCATTTTTTTCATAAATCCACAAAGTCACAAAATGGTCCTCATTACACGGATGGCAGTAACTATGGCGCTAGTAGCTCCATGGTTGCCCCCGGAGTCCGGCATGGTGAATGGCGGAATTACCGCCCCATTCCAAGGTTGGCGGGGGTGGTAATTCCCATTCACCATGGCCCTTCCCCATTCCCATTTGAGCCCCCATAGGGCTCAATGGGAATGGGGAAGGAGCAAATAATGGTACCGCAATAAGCGGCACCGTTATTTGCTCTGAAGTCCCTCAGCGGGTCCCGTCCTTAACGTGTGATCTGACCACACGTTAAGGACGGGACCCACTGAGGGACCTCGTAGTAGGGCGGTAAGGGATTATCGGCACCGGTGCTCTTACCGGTGCCCCTAATCCCTTACCGCCATCCGTGTCTTATTTTAAGGAAATTATACTTGCATGCGTCTTTCACTGGTGACAACCCTGTACTTTGGGAACTTCTTTAAAACATCAGAAAAGATGCAATCGTGTGACCCGTGGTGTTTTTGTTTTCAGGGGGTGGGGGAACTTTTGACATTAGCACATTTGTTGAACTCAGCAGTGTGTACTGCAAGCAGAGTTTGAAACCTGGACCTGTCGAGCAGTGTTTACAAACCCTGGCTAATGCAGTAGATTTGGCACATGAAAAAGAAAGACATGTCTAATGATTAAGCCATGCTCGTGTGTTTCTACTCAATGCAAACTGGAAAATAAAAGAACCACCTCATCATGCATAAGCAGTCTAACAGGTTTTCTCTACTATAGGGTAAGTGGGAGCTGGAGCAGAGAGTTCCCTTTGCTGGGATTCTTGAGCACGGGGCGCTTCCAGGAATGGTGATTGTGTGGAGTTGGCTAGTGGTGCTGCTGCTTCTGCTGTCTCTAAAAGTGGAAGCAACAACCCTAAATACCAATCCTGAGCTATGATTTTCTAGCAACAAAAAGCACAATCCCAATACTTTCCAACTGGTGTAATCCTAACCCAAGCAAAATAAAAGAGGGGATGGCAGAGAGGTTAAGAATTCCTTTTAACCTCTGTCATTGCTCTGGGCAACCCTCCAGATAATTGTTCTTTGTCTGCTAGGCCATTTCAAAAGGAGAAAGTTCATATGCAAATCAGGCTTGGTCCCACCCCAAAAGGAGCAATCATGAAACTGCTTGGTGACATCCCTTCTGCATGAGACCACAAGAATCCCCAGACATGTTTTGGCCTTGTTGTGCCTCATCAGTGAGAAGTAGCTTCGGTGTCTAGGCCCAGCAGGCATGGAACCCCCGTCTGGGCATACCCGTCCCACTCGGGGTAACTAAGAAAAACAAATGAGGTGATGGCTGGAAGGTTTCAAATTAATCTTAACCTCTGGTATTGCTCTCATAATTCAAACCGCCCTGCATTACGGATTTTGATAGCATGCCAAATATTTCTAAAGGTTGATGTGAGGCTGGTGGTATGAGGACGGCTCCCCACTTAAAACAATGTTCAGAAAAATAAAACTTTGAATTTCTCTGACATAATTTGAAAAGTGTTGCCTATAGACCAGTGGATTTTAGAGACATTACTAAAGAAAGAGTGCATGAAAAATATCCCCTGATGTATTCCGGCCACGGTACACCAGAAATAATGGGCCCATCAGAAAACTGTGTGCCTGGTGGAAACACAACATGCCGGGCAGAAAAATGCTTGCAGACCAGAATAAACATTAATTTACTGAATGTCAGAGACTGCATTCGGGGGAATACATTATTGTGTGTCTGAGAGTCTATACCCAAAGCACTGGGACTGGTGTGTTCCCAGTGCATGCAGAAAAGCTTTAGAGCATAATGCCTCCTGCCTCTCTTGGATGTCTTCACTTGGTGGTTTACATTGTGCCCTAAATTAAATGAAGGCTTCTTTTTTCCACGACTAATTCCATCAAAGTTTTGATTCACAGAAATGAGTAAAAAATCATATAAAACAATGACAAACGTTGCTATCCAGCATCAGATCAGGCTATTGCGCGGTTGCAGAATTAGGTTAGCGGCGCCAGCAGAGCTTTCATATAGTTGTAAGTATGCCTATTTGGCAATTCAGAGAGCAGCGCAGCAAAGGGAAAGCCTGCAACCTAGGCCTTACAATGCAGTTTGAAAGCACGTACCCCCATACTAAGTGCTTCTCACTGGTAGCATAAATGAAACAAAATGCATAATTGTATAATACATGAATTGTATTCAAAAGTAGTGTCTTTTACAGGTTAGTCCCATACGCAAGTGACTTTGCTGTAAGACATTCAGCTTAACTCCATGGCCAGAAGTTTCGCCCTTAGTGCTTTTTCAAGGCAATGTGGCATATACAGTCCCAGTACCTCACTCTATGAGAGTCCTAAATTGTCCGTAATCTCTTTGTTATTGTTTGGATAACAGTGTCCAAAGTTACGGGGAAGGAGAAATGGTGATTAATAGTATCAATTGCAATGCAATACAAATAATATCCCAATTAATACATTGGGTATAAAAGCAAACAAATAAAAGATAAAATGGCAAGCAATTTGTTAGATGAAGGAAAATAATAAGAAAGACAAAAAAAGGGGGAAAGAAAAATTATAAGCACATTGTTAATAAAAATGCTGTAATTCGTAAGTCATGCACATAAGTGATCTTATTCATGGTGATCAAGGGGTTACGCAAACTGTTCACAGCGCAATAGGTCCACATGCAAGGTTGTAATTTCTTACTGAATTAGCTCATTTGGATTGTGGTCATGATTAACCAAATGGCTCAGGTGTGCTAATATGCTTGTGTTAAGGCACAGGTTGGAAAGATAAGCATCATATGTCAAGGAGGTGGTAGGCTATTATTATCTGGGATTGTGTGTCTGACTCAAAACTTAAATTTGACGTACGTGGGGGAATAGTGGCTACCATTAGAGAGGTGTTTGAGTAGTCAAGCTGCCAGGGGGCAGCACATCATGTGCTCTTTAATGTGTTATGGTGCAGCCTCAATGTGTACATCGGATATAGAGCAGAGCCTTGTACACTATGCCGCTGTGCATTAGTTGTACACTGTTCTTAACAGTCCAGATGCCTCCATTTTAGGATTGTGCTTGCATTCTATATGCTTCAGTTGCTGCTGTTTTGGAGGGAAAAAATCATTTATCGTTTAAAACCGCACAACCAGTGGTGCCTGCTGAGATACAGAGTTGTTAGATCATATAGTTTGCGCGTCGTAGCTAGCTAGACATATAATAGTTATGCTACTTGTAAATGTAATTACCAAAGCGTCAGTACCTTGTGGTTGTACAAACCGTTGCGCCTCGGATTTGTGCTGGTCCTTGCGTACAATTGCATTCAAGAATGATAAAGGTTCCTGTTCCACTAGCTTCAGATTGATCTCTGCAAAGTGTAAAATGTATGGTACATTGTAGACACACTTGATAACATGTCTGCATGGCTGTCATGCCGTTTAAGCTATCGAATACGCCGATGGGTACCGTTCAGGTGCTTAAACTAAAGCAAATTAGACTCGTGATTGTCTTGACACTCCAAATGGGGCTGATTGGAGTGTCCTGTCACCAATCCCATAAAGTAACGAATGGTAGGCTAGTTCAACAGCGCAGAGTGATTTACACTGAATCAGAAATTCTAAATGCCTATACCTAATCTATGATAGATAGCCCGTTCTAAATCATTTTTACAGCGTTTAGGGTCCCTAGCATCTGCAATACCCATAGCGTGTATTTGTGTTGTTCCCAGTCACGATCCCGTGATGCAGTGAGTCATGTGACCTACGTTCAAATTGTGCGAGTCTCCAATCTACATATGTTACAAGATTACTGTGTTGGAGCCCTAGGTTTGGAGCCGACCTTGCTAAGCTCTGTTACTTTTTTATAGTGTCCTTATTGTTTGATGCAAGGTCACAGGATGTGTTTTTGAGGTGAAGCCCACGCCTCCTTTGCTGTATTGTCAGGGGGTATCCTGGATACCTCACTAGTTGATATTGAAGATCCCCGTCCCCCCTTGCCCCCCGATACGGATCATTACCGAGGACGCAGTGACACCGCCACCCTCATAAACTACACAGGGCCAATGAGGAGCCCAGCTGTCTTATACAAGACTGACTACGCATAATCACCCCAGGACCCCACAGGGGGCAACCTTCAATGACAACTAGCGAGGTATCCAGGATAATCCCTGACAATACATATGTTACAAGCATCCTCCATGTTGGAAGCTGCGATATGCCATGTTGACAATAGCGTTTGTGGCACTGAAGGCGTGCAAGCCTACGTTGATACTTTTTGGAATGAATTCAATACATGACTCACTTTTACAAAGTTCAAAAGTATCCTGACCTTAATAGAAAGATGATCAGCCGTAACTGTTTTTTTGAAAAATAGACACTCCTGAGTATTTTGCCCTGTTATATGTATCAAGGGTTACAATGGTATGGTCGACCTGCTGTTTGGGTAGTGTGGTACTGGATACCATGTTGGAGCCCATGTGTCATTGTGCTCATAAACAAAATATCTGCATTCGAACTGAGGCGTGTGAGATTGCCAGTAGTGCAATTATTATATTAAAACTCAACATTTAAATGGTTGCATCAAGGGCTGAGGTCCATTCTATAATTACTGATTGAGGCTTGTCATATAGCTCGTATACATAAGGGAAAATGTGGTCTCAAGGTAAAGTATATAAATGTGGCTTTTAGTCTAATGACCAAATGGTATTAAAGGAATGGATACATCGATGGCTGGTCACTCAAAAAGTTGTGCTGATAATGAGTAGTGTATAGTAAGACAAGATGTATGACTTGTAGGAGAACGATGCCGCCTAATTCCAGTATTAGTTTGGAAAAGAATTCTCTGTAATGCACTGGTATTGTGTATACTCTTAAATAACCAAAGATACTAGTTGGTTCACAAGTATCCAGAATGCCCTCATCAGTAAGCTCATACAGGAAGACATTGCAACAAAAATCATTCCAGACGTAACTCAGAAAGCAGGATCGGCCCCAGTGGGGACCACACGCCTGTCCACTAAACATACATTATGAATTTCAGCCAGTGCACGAAGAACAAATGCTAGAAATCATCAAACATCTTAAACCCACAAACTTTAAGGGGGATCTCTGCCCGGCTCTCACTGTAAAAGCCTGTGCCCCTCAATGGACTGGCTTATCACCAAATTTATAAACGCATCATTCTCAGAAAACCATGTTCCATCCTGCATCAAAAAAGCTTCGGTCTTACCACTGATCAAAAACCCCTCTCTGGACCAAAATGTGCCAAGCAATTATCGGCCTATTACAAATGTGCCCTACCTGTTGAAAATCCTTGATAAAGTGGCTCAGATACAAATAGAGGATTTTCTGTCTGATCACAAGAAACAATCTGGCACATAGTACAGAATCCACCCTACTTGACCTAACTAATAACATCTTTAAATCGTTTGAATCAGACAACACCAGTGCTCATTTCCCTAAACCTGACCCGCCGTGTTTGATCTAGTGGATCACTCCATACTTACTTATCGCCTGAATCACGCAGCCTCCTTTGCTCCATCATCTGCGACTTGGATAAAATCCTTCCTCTCAGATCTTCAAAGATCCAGGGCCAAAAAGTTTTCTGTGACCTGTGGTACCACAGGGATCATGTGTATCACCCACATTGTTTAACATATTTATGTTACCACTGTTCGAACATCTGGATAGGGAAGGCATTGTCTATGCAAATTATGCGGATGATACACAATGCCTTATCCCCCTTACTGGGAGCTTACATGCTGACCAACTTACCATCAATGCTATCTATGGCCAGTTCCAAACCTGGATGTGTGCCAATGGACTGGCACTGAATGACTCCAAGACTGAGCTTATAGCTTGAGAAGCTTGCCCCGGAATACCAAAATGTTAATATCGCAGGCTGTAGTCTGTGCACCAAAACAAAAATCAAACGTTGGGAGTCACCCTCAATCAAAATCTTAACATGAAGGTGCAAATAAGCAGCCTGGTCTCAAGTACTTCTTACCACCTCAAGCTACTTGCCCACCTCCGACCATTTCTCAATCCCGCCAACTTTGCTACCATTGCAGGTGCCATTATAGGAGCAAAACTGGATTATTATTCAAGCCTCCTGATGAGCGTTGCTAAGAGTGAAGTAATGCGACTGCAGGTTGTCCAGAAGAATGCTGTTCACATTGTAGAACGCCTCCGCAGATCGGACCATGTGTCTGCAGCCCGTAAAGCACTACACTGGCTCCCGATCAACAGTAGAATCTCCTTTTAGAGTCCACTAGATTACACACAAGTGCCTCTATGGAGTGAGTCCTAAGTACCTGACCGACTCTGTATCCTGGCTCCCAGCATGCAGGGTGCTAAGATCCAATAATGCTTGCCTTCTAGACACTCCTCAGGCAAACGGTCTATTGTTGTCAAAGATCCTTCTCTCACGGAGCACCCAGAATGTGGAATGCCCTACCACCAGTCCTGAGAGCCTGGACCTCCCTCCCTGCTTCAAAAGTGGTTTAAAAATGGCCCTTTTTAAGTAACCCCCCGCGACCACAGCTCTCCTCCATCTATTTGTATGTCACTTGTTATGTCATGTCCAGGCACCCCTATGCCGATGGGCTCTTGTCCTTGCGCCATAGAAATAAAATAAATACATAAATTAGTTAATATAATAATTAAGATGTTGCATGAGGGGTGCTAGTAGGTATCTGTAGCAATATAAATATATACCTAATTAGTAGGTCGAAGCTAAGCATGTATCATTGTAAAACCTTGCTAGAGTGACCTTCGTGCTTGTGACCTGCAAACGCACCCCCAATGTAAGTGTTACATTATAATCCTGTCATAGGAAATATTGCATCTCTGTGTCTGTATTTAGACCATGTGTTGTTGCTCTGACTTTGCATATGTACTTGGATTCCTTTTTTCTTAGTTCGAGTTCTCTGTTCCCTCCGCAGATGGAGGGTTTCGTTTGGTCAATTGCCATGAATTTCAGTTTCTAGCGGTCATCGCTGTTGTGCAAGTCCATCCAGTGTTGAGCATTGGTCTTGTTTGTTGGTGGCATTCAAATGTTCTCTTAATGGTGCCAATGTTTATCATATTGCAGATAAATACGGTTAAATATAGAAAGTAGGTGCTGCGACAGTTTAGAAAGTTGTCAATATATACTGTGTACCATTTGTTGCCAAACTTGGTTGTTTTGTCCAGGGAGTACGTACAAAATGTGCAAAACCCACATTTGTGAAATCGCTTTGTTTTGGTATGATGCTCTGCTAGCCAATTGTTTCTTGTTTTCAAGGTACTCATGTGACTAAGACACAATTTGTTTCCCAAAGTTGATGCTTCGGTGAAGGTAATCAATGGCTTTTTCCCATTATATGCTTTCAGTTGTTTTTTGCTCTTATCATCTCCCCCACTGGCATGTTGTTGATCACCATGAATAAGATCACTTTTTATGCGTGACGTACGAATTACGGAGTCTTTTTACTAACAATGTGCTTATGATTTTTCTTATCCCTCTTTTTTGTTTTTCTTATTATTTTCCTTCATCTAACAAATTGCTTGCCTTTTATCTTTTATTTGTTTGCTTTTATACCCAATTCATTAATTGGGGGTATTATTTGTATTGCATTGCATTTGACACTATTAGCCACCAAGTTTGGATACTGTTATCCAAACAATCACAAAGAGCTTAAGGACAATTTAGGACTCTCATATGGACTGTATATACCACATTGCCTTGAAAAAGACAAAAGGGAGAAACGTCTGGCCATGGAACTGGCACATGAAGCTGAATTGTCAAACAGTAAAATCACTTGCGTATGAGACTAACCTGTAAAGGAAACTATTTTTTAATACAATTCATGTATTAAGCAATTATGTGTTTTGTTTCATTTATGATACCAGTGAGAAGCGCTTAGAACGGGGGTACTTGCTTTCAAACAGCATCAGATAAGATTCACTCCTAAATATTACAGCAAGGATCTGACAACCCTTAGTAGAAAAAAATAACAACCTCCAAATATATCTCCTGGAATGTGTCTTTACTTAGGCCATAAGGGACATCTCTGAGTAGTGCCCAGAACCCTTTGGACGTACCTGATCCAAATCAAACAATCAATGAATATGATGCACAAACGTTGCAAGTAGATAAACCTTCTAGTTGTCTGCATGTGAGCAATATGTTGATCACCTATAAGAGCTTTAATGAAAGAATGATTTATCGTTACTGGAATTTGCTCTCAGGCCTCTGTGCCTCTGCCGAAACGAGATACATTTGATACATTGGTTTTTGGCAAATTCCATGCACAGTTAATGACCTTTTCTCTCAAGAAGTATACAGCAAAGCTCAGAAAGGAGTCAAGAAACTGAATTGAGCCTGGTCATTCTGTGTTTTTATGCATATAAGAGCACTCTTCTTATTAAGAGCCTCTGATTGGTATGCCGAGAGATGGTCCTTGCCAACTATGGGGCTGAAAAACCCACTGTCAACTGATGCTTCTCGGACATTGAAAGCTAACATTAAATAAGCATAAGTATACATGTGGCATGTTAAAATACTTCTAAAAGTGGAATATTGTATGGGCACATAAATGTTACTGTGATCCCTCTCTATGACCCGCTATTAATATTACATTTCAAAGTATTCATGTTAATCTATTGGATCCCCTTGGTTAGCCAAAGACAGAAGAGATTTTGAAGGTTGTACTAAATTCGCAAATGTATGTGGTGAAGATATGGGTCATAGGCACTGCCGGGGACGTTTGGGGGGCTATTTGGTTGTAGTCCCGGATAGAAGTTCAGTGGCTGCAACCAAAAGGCTGGCTAGCCCCGAGTTCCAACAGTCTCAACATTAGTGTAGCCCAAGATCTTTTCCAGACCTAACAAAACCCCTGTATGGGGTCAATGTCTCTCCAACACAATTGCTCTCTGAACTGTTTCTCTCAGATCATTTACAATATCCATGTTTTCAGGACTAGAGGGATGAAAACCTTAGAGCTTGAGAAGTAGTTGTGCATGAATTTAAGCTGACCCAACTCGGTGGCCAATTATTTGTTTAATACTTAGCAACACAAGTAACCCCCAGCAATTGTACTGGCAGCTATTGTTTTTCTTTCTGGTGAATGTAAACATACCCAAAAGAAATGTTGACCTTTGCCTTTGAAGAATGCCATGCAGCATAAGGTTTACCCATCTGGTACCCCTTTTCAAGTGTTACTGTAAATTCCCCTCAACATGACATTGGTTTTGAGGCATAGCTCAGCGTGCATATGCATGAGTACAGGACAAGTCAAACAGGAACTAACCCTCAATACTGACACATTCAACAAGGAAAATGGGGGCTCCCAATGGCAAATAACCACTACTACCCTATATGGCATACGTTACAGTGTGACTCAGCTCTATACACTGATGACAGCCTTATTCATGCCTCACTGAATGGTACTAATTTTATCAACCATGGAAGGATGAGAAGGTATGTGGAACCTCTGGGATTCGACCCTGTGATACTCAGGTTGCTTGCGGATTCGAACCAAGGATGTTGAGCTATCTCACTGGCTTATTTGATAAATAGCGATTGGACTGATACATTATCATAAATAATACTGGGCTCACTGAGGTACTCAGATTTTATTGGAATGACCCATATGTTATTTGTTGCCTCATTACCCAGGACTCACAAAATCTATCAGCCCACTCGCATAGGCGAGGAGATTTCATGATGGATTACTACCATTTCCATGGTAGTAAACCTTTCTGGCGAGTATGGGGATGTTTGAAACCTTTATTTGACATTTACTTCAAACTTTGTTTTCAGTAAATGGTGAATACAAGTGTCACTGTGCATGGCTTCCCTTTGCGTGGAAACATTGCACCAAATTTGAAGTGTGCTTATGGTGATATGCACCATTTTACAAAAAGCATGGCTAAATATTTTGTCACCCAACACACTAGGGAGAGTGCATTTAGCTAAAGGTGAGTGTGTAATCTAAGGAACTCACCCTGCTGGTGTAGCACGATTTTTTAGAATTTGGAGGCATGGTTCCAAATATCTAGAAGGCATTGAAGTCCTCATAATGAACCGATTGTCCCCATTTATGCCTGCCTGGTGGTGCTGGGGGAATGAAGTTCTTTTATGACAGAAGAATGTATTTCTGAGCTTCAAGGGCCCCATTACCTGTTTCTTCTCGATAATAGACACAGTTCTGAATTGGGGTTAATCCCCCTACATACACTCATCTTGCCAAATATGCCACACATTAACACTCTGTAACATCACGTGTGTCTGCAGCTGGCCTGGTGTGCACCCAGTTGACATATCTTCACTCAGAGCTGTTGTAGAAATATCCATTTACTTCAAAGACTGAACTTATAATGATGGCAATGTCAGTTTCCGGCGTTATTTTGCAGGACTGGATTTGAAGGATGGATTCTCTCAGGGAGCCACGGATGAAATTGCCAGTGAACCTCCCCCTTAATAGACGAGATCAGGGTTAGCGATCAAGAATGCCAACACTAATGTCTCCCAAGCAGGAGGTGGTTTATCTTCAGTCTGACGACTGGACAACCAGGACCTGGAGCCGTACAGGGTGAAATAGGGAGCAGAATTAGTACCAGGCCCCTTAATGGTCCAAAGAAGAAATACCCCTCAATCTGTGGCCATCTTTGTCTGGGCTGAATGGTATGGCTCAGCGGCCATCTCGGAATGGGAGTCCTTATTCCTACATGGACTGCGGGATGCAATCCCCTTCATTTGAAGGAGAAACGTCGGAATCCACACTAATTCTACTGTAGCTGTGGACTACCGAGGCTACATATCCGTGTGCCCATCTTGGTTGCCAGAGCCGCACGGCGAGGATTGGCACCCTCAGTAAGTTACTAGGAAAATTCCTAACAGGCAGCGCTGTCTAATGGGTTATTTACTTTTTTCCCAGCCCACACACGATATACCACCTGGAATTGTCAGGTGAACACATTTTATTTCTGGTAATAAAAATATTGCCAATAACAATACGTTTTTTAAACACTGAATGCCAGACTTCTATTGCCTCTAAGTGCTACATTAATTACTGTAGGACTCTGATGGGGCTTCAGCATCTGTTAACAGCCTTCGCAACTTATATGACATATAATGGTTTAGCAGTAAATCCACAAAAATCACATATTTTATGCTTTAGCGGAAAGAGAAAGCTGCCACAAAAAAAGCTGGTTTCTGAATAAAATCAAACTGGGAAGCAAAAACTCGATGACATATTTACACTTCTTTGTGAGCGCCAATTTAAATAGTGCTCAAGCTCTAAATCACTTTCTGTTGAAAGTTAAAGTATGCACTACTCAGATGCGTATAGTTGATCGTAAATTTGGTGGATTCTCCTTTACTCCTTATCTAAGATTCTAAAACAAAAAACTATACTGAAATTTCTGTATGGCAGTGAAATTCATTTCATCACGGGCAAGCTGGACGTGAATAAATTAGAGGCGATCACTCTTAGAGAAACTATCCCTTGCCTCCCGAAATGTGTCCCAATAGTAGCCATTCGCTACAGGGTTTACAATCACTTAAGAGCATTGTAGAGTGGAAATGTTTGCTGCTGTTGCGTAATTTAATTGCCCAAAATCTGTACAATGAACTGGCCGACATGTTGAAATAAGGTATGTCTGAATCGGCACTGTTGACCAAATTAATGACACTGTGCAAGACGTTGTTGAGTTGTGCTGGAGTCTCTATGAACACTCTTATTTACAATCCTCAAAAAGTGAAACAGCTCTTACAAAATGTTGATTGGATGACTACAACCCAGAAACTGTCTCTGTTCAAATTGTACTCTCATATGGTGTCATATTATAAATACATGGGCTACATGTAACCTTACCTATACTCGTTTCCAAAAAGAGGGTGGTGAAATCGGTTTATGAGATGTAGATTTAATGTTTTGCTCACCGGAGAAATACTTGTAGTTAGAGCAAAACATTTGCCACACACAATAGTATGCAGACATTGTAAGGACCCTGACGTAAAAGAAACACTGAGACACCTGCTGCTTGAGTGTCCGGCTTTGATCAAGAAGAGACTGTATTACTTCTCTCGTTTTGTACCTGATGTATCTAATGTGGACCGGGACCAAGTGTGGAAATGTATGCTATTCGATAAAAAAAATCCCTTTACAATTGGCGGTTGTTAATTTTTTAGAACAGAGTGTGTGATCTCTTTTCATATTTAATTTTAAATCTGCATAAATGTGATTTAGAAAAATGGAAACCTCTTTTGTTCTATGAACTTGTTCTAAATAGGCTGATGTAATCTAGTATGAACTTTAGTACTTGGAGGATCACCAATGTCTAGCGTATAATCAGGCTGTAGCAATCCAGTATGAATCTTCGTATTTGCTTGGTAATCATTGTCTGTTGAGTGCACACTTAACACATTTTAGCTGGTTTTTAGATTAAATGTTTTATTGAAATACTGTTGAAATTTTATATGTGAAATTTTAGATGTGAAATTGTTATTTACTTGTTTTTTCTGTATGATTTTGTAAAGGTTTTTTTTTAAAAACCATACACAAATAAAATAAAAAAAATAAAAAATTACTGTTATTCATGTTCAACTTAATCATACTCAATTTATCCACCACAGAAGGGTGAAGGGCTAAATCGGCTTTGCATGGGATTTGCAGATTGCATAGAGATATCTGAGATAAGCGCTTAACTCGTGGAGCTATCTTACTCACTAGTTGTCAGTCAGAATAAACGCAAAGGTGTATGGCGTGAAAATCTAGATGTGATTTTTTTTATCCATTATTGTTAAGGGTTCTAGTTTGCCTTATAAACACATTCATTTACGATAAGGATTCCCATCCAATGCTTGAGTGTAATGGGTGCTTCTTCACACCTGTATGGAACTTAAGGAGGTCAGCTTCCGGACTTACTGGTGTATGGGAGACTCCTTTCCAAAAGGGGGAGCTCTGAGCAGGGAGAGTTTTAGTACAAGATCGTTTGTATCTAGATGGAGGAGGATGGAGCGCAAGTTCTGTTTGGAGGACCACAGGCATTTGGATCGGTGTAAGGTCTAAGGATTTTTATCGTAGCAGAGTCTGCAACCATGGATGACCTTATGGAAGGTGGACCAGCGGCAAAGTCTTAAAGTATGACCTTTCTGTGATTGGCATCCAGTGCATGGATGCCAGTGCTGTCGTCAAAACATGAACATTTTTAGTCATCATTTTTATCCTTCCAAACCTAAGGCAGACATTTCTTTCCAATGTCATCCTGACACTGATGGTCCGTATCTCTTTCGAAGTCAAATGCGCCCCTGATTTGCCTCACACCTAGTCAGGAACATATCTATACCTCTTGGCTGGTATTTCAACTTTGGAGCACTCTGTGGGACATGTGCACTACGTAAACCTAATTGTACACATTTTTTTTTAATAAAAAAAAGAAAGCACTCCTTCCCCTGTATTACCCATTTTTGCTGAATGATATTTTCGCAGAATTTTTTTGTCACATTTTTTACCACTTTTTTTTACAGCAAACATATAGATGGTAAGTTTGGGTAAGGTACTTAGAAGGAGGTCGTGTGGGGTCTGCCCCCGCTTTTTGCAGTCAAAAAGTTGTAAAATCGGCAAAATAAATGTAGCAAAATGCAAACAAAATTCGAGGAATGTTCATAGATCCCTTTGCCCAATTTGTCCCATGTCTTGTGGGCATTGCCATAGTTTCATGGTAGAGAAAATTTGATCAATCAATACACTGAGCACCACAGACTCTGTCTCCATGCACATCTGAGTTCTCTTTCAATGGCTAGCACTGTCTGGTACTTTCCTTTAACTAGATGGTTTGCAACAAAGTAGCTTTCATACCTTCTCTGATACTGACCTGAAATCTGACCTCCTTTGAAGGGTACAAATACAATTGGCCAATATTGGGGTTTTGCATTCTGCCGGGCATATTCTATGATAGTGCCCAGTAAAAACAAAGTAGGCACATGGGTGCCCTGCCTTACACAGAGATCATATCATAGAGTACATTAGATTACATTGTTTTTCAAGGATGCATATATCTCAGACCGCAGAGATGCCATTCCCAGACGGTATTTGCTCTTGGAACTGGACAGCGCTTCATTGGGGATTTAAGGCTACTGTTCACGATGAGCCCACCTTACCCAGCTGCTTGGTGCTTTTGGATGTCCACACAGAAAAAACATTACCTGTGGCATATGGCTACTACACAAGCCACGCTTTTGCTCTATTTTCTTTTTTTGTGATCATCATTTTTATTAACCCTTTATACAAACCAATACATTAACCAATACATTCATCTTGCATTGACATCTTGAGCTTGCAATACATATTATCCTATTCGTACCGGCTGAATTCCGAAAATACAACCCCCAACACTCTCTTACTCCCTGTAAGATACTCAACCCTCAACCCTATACCCTCTACCCACCCATGATAAACATGATCATATTAACATAACCAAACAGCAGTATGGAATTAGTACAGTTTACTACTGATCATGGATAATAAGCAGGAACTGTCAAGGTGCTTATCCTTGACAGTAGCAGTAACACTGATGTGTCCATGGCCTTCCTAAAACATGCCCTTCTGTTCTGTTCAGTATAGTTCATGTGCCCTTTTCCACTTTCTCCTTGCCCGTCACCTCCAGCCAGTAGTTTGTCTCCTGGACCTATATCCTCTGCTCGATGTCATCGTGGGTGCATGGTTAAAGAGGAAACGTGATCACCTCTTACTAGAGGAGCCCCACTTTACCGTCCCTAAATAGTGGGAGCACATACGACGGATATAACAAACAGCAGCAGGTAAGTGATGAACAAATAAAAAGAAGAGACAGAACTAAACAAGCTAACAAAAAAAGAGAAACTTTGCGAAATACTGTGGTCGGGTGCATAATCAGCTCCACTAGCTAAATAGATCTAGGTGATTACTACGCAGTGCGAAAATGCAAATCCAAAAATATCGAATTCCAAAATCCTGCTGCACAGTGATCACATAGATCACTTTCCTAGAATCCCACATTCCCCTACCACTTCCCCCCCTCTTACCTTTTCAGCGCCACACACAGAAGTGTGCCGCCGACTCTCCCCTATCCCTGTGGCGTCAGTTCCCTCCCACTAACGTGTGTCGGGGCTGGCACCGCAGGGTCCCTCTTTCTGTTTTTTTTATTTTTTTACTGTCCCACACTTCCAATTTCATGGAAGCGGGGACACCCCGTCAACCCCTGAAGCCCATAATGCCGATTTCTGTAGACATCTTTCGTCTAAATGCAGTTAAGAACCCCATGTGTTCTGAAACTCTTTCTCCCTATCTTGCGCTGAATGATCTATTTTTTTAACTTCACAATGCAGACTTTTTCCAACTCATGATGCCGCCCTCCCACTCCTCTACAAATTGCGCTAAAGTGGTTGGTCAAAAAATTCTGTGCTCCTCTAAGTCTGCAACATCCCCCAGTTGTGACCTAAAGTAACAATAGGATTAGAGTGACTCCCAACTTCCATCACGTCTTTACAGTCACCAGGTCTGCATCACAAGGATGAGAACCAATCCAAACATACAGAGCCACAGTCATCAGAATACTTACCTGCACTGAAAAAGAGCAGATTCAGCAACTGCACTAGTCTGAATGCAGGCTATGAGGAAAAAGGCATGTCGCCTCTTGGAATCCATAAGGAGGCATAGGGTGAAACGTAGAGGATGCAAGTGAGTGGGTACCCAGATCCGTGAGATAGGAACTCTTTCTGAAGTTTCTCAAGAAGCAGGCAGAACAATCTGGAGAGATTCCAGAGTGGCCGTATCTTGGACTGGTTCCCTGACCTTCTGGCAATCCCTAGCTCTGTTACTGAGCTGTGGACAGGAGCAAGTGTTCAGGATAAATCAGGAGATACTTCCTGCTCTAAATTCCAACTACCAAAGATATGAGGAGAAGAACAGCAGTGGGAAGCAGGGCAGCTGGAATCTGAAGAACAGTTGACTGTGTAAAGACTGGAGGCCAGAAACTGAGCACAGAGCGTGCTGGATACTGCCCTCCAGAGATCTTTGTAGCTGAGCCCAGGGAGGTTATGGGACTCCTCTCTAAGACCAGGCAGAATCTCCAACTCGAGCACACATGGACCACAAATAGAACATGCACATCAACCACATGAGGAGAACCACAACCCTCTGCAACAGGCTTCACAGAGGACGAGCCTGTATGTCCCAGCTCTGGCCCAATCAAAATGGAGATCATTATCCAACCAAGAACCTGAAGGAAGATGGCCTTTTTTTGGATGTCGCGCTCACTCTCAAAAGCAAAGTTCTAGGGGTCCATGTTCGCAGGCATGCCGCCTCCTTTACCCTCGACTGCACTGCACCGCTTTGCTTCCTCTGCTTCAGCGCCTACACCTCCCTCATAGCTGTCCCATGTTCCTGCTTTATTGTGATGCCCTTCACTACTGCCTCTATGTGTGTATACCTTGGCAGATGGTGAAAGTGTGCGCTCTTCCACAATTCTGGGTACCCTCAAAGTCTGTGCTCCAATTCTACAGTCAGGGGAAATTCATTACGGTGCTGAAACCGTTTGTTCTTTTTAGAATGTAATTCCATTCACATAGAATACACACTTGACACATATCTGACAGCCTAGGGAATGACTGCATAATATGAATATTTCTATTCTTCATTTTGTTAGTTATTTCGTACAAAATATGACTCCAACGTGTTGTCCAACGTTACAGACAGACCATGATTATATTTATGCATGTAAATGTGCCTCTAATATTGGAGTCCTATTGCTTAACCGAGTTCTGTTTAATTTCAAATATGGTCAACAAGTATGGGAAAAAGGTTCCAACATCCTAAATCCGGTGTCTAGTCAAAGGATCGAATCTAAAGGGTTGACAGGTCAAAGGATCGACACCAAAGGGTCGACAGGTCAAAGGATCGAATAAATAAAATAAAAAAATATGTGAAAAAAAAACAAAAAACAATTCGATCCTTTAGATTCGATCCTTTGACTGGCAACCCCTAAATCCAATCGATCATGCTTTTTCCAGGGCCTTGCATCAATTAGTGTATCCGTACACCTCCAGTGAACTACACATCCGTACACATACAATGCATGTTCATTGTATGGACATTGCATTGAATCGACTGGCCACATACAGTATTCCTAATTTCAATCTCAGGCTACCAATTGACCAGTGGAAAGACATTGGTATAATGTAGTTCTTTTCTGTAGGCTTTGAGTCATACCGAGGTAGGTATTCATCAAGAGGGGCAAATTATTTCTGTGCCCTGTGAACATTAAGAAGTAATAATCTTGTGTATGAACTTGGAGTCCTGGAATTGGCAAAAAGAATGTAGGGGCCAACCTCACATGGAATACAGACTGCTCTGTTTGTGACCAAATGGTGCGGAAGCTGTGGGAGCTCTGTGTTCACACAAGGGTATTGCAGTCCTTTGCAATGTGGGGACGAAGTGTTTTATGTCATCATGACATATTTATACTGAAAGTTGGATCACAAATGCATTCTCCTCTAGTTTAGCTACAGTAATGTTACTCTTGTCAGATGAAGTACACGTGAAGCCACTGGAACTGCCTCTTCTGTGAATATTTAACATGTCCATACATTATCAATTTGATGCCTATCGGATTATCTGCAGGAAAATGTTAGTTTATCCTTCTCATTTAAAATAGAAAATGGGTTCAAAATAATGAACACTTAAAACCCATCAATGCTGATATGTGCCTTATACTGCTAGAAGGATTTGGCAGGAATATATTTTAGAATTTTCTAAGAAAAGTCAGAAAGAAATTCTGAAGAAATTGGATTTAAATGTAGGTAAAAAATACAGATTCAAAACTGGGATTTAATCGGAATTAAAAACCATCTGAATTTTACTTGATAAAATCATCAAAATAATGCAGGAGTGAAATTATTGTATGCGGAGGAAATAAGTTCAATATTAATAAGGAATTCAAGACTGGCATACATTTGTGGTAAACATTGGCTTTTATCTATAGGGCAAGCAGAAATCATTATGGGGTAAATACTGAGATTAAAGATAGTTGGGATTGAGCATATATATTTGGAGTTAAATTGGAGGAAATTCACACATTGCTTAAAAAGTGGGGGAAGTTTCTCCTTTAAACATGGATGACAATGTTCTCATGTAAATGTCTGCCTCCCAGACGCAATGTTAGGATTTATCATTCTGGTCGGTCCAGTGGAAGAAATTGAACATAGCTGCCCACCGCTGCTGCTGACCTTAGTGTTTGTACCCCTGAAGGGGTTGCTCTGTCTCTCTATGTGTGCTCTCACCACACCAAGTCTTCTTGTGTTCATGATTCTCTCACTCTGTCTCCACAGATTCTCTGCCTTACACCATGCTGCACTTAATGGGAACACCGAGCTCCTCCTCCTGCTGCTGGAGTCGCAGGCCGCCGTGGACATCAAGGACAACAAAGGTGAGTACACCCGTGGCATGGGGTTATTGTGGCATCGTTGAACAGTAGGCAACCTGTCTGGGACCACAATAGACCAATGAGTGGCTCATCACTCCCAGAGTCGACGCCAGCACCTTTCCGGCTCTATTCTTTAAGATGCGGTCTAGTGATTACCTTCCTGGCAGTGGTGCCAGGAGACTTGGGTTCAAGCCTGCTTCCCCGTTTCACAGAATTGGGTGATTCTGGACTAATACCTTTATTGCCCCATGATTTGGTTCCCATTGCCCCATGATTCGGTTCCCATATCTTCAAATATTTAGAGTGATCTTTGCTATCAAACGGTAATAAGTGAGGCGTAATATAGAATGTTTATAGCAAGGACTTTGGTCATATGAGTGTGGCATGTCAAGCAAAAGAGATGTAACCATTACTGGGGAGAAAAGGTGAGTGGCAGGACTCATGACCAAAGAGAGGTGTGAGCGTTAGCAATCATCAGAGTCTCAAGCTCAGCTTTCTGAAGTATCTACACTCACTGTCACGGTTACCAGACATTTGGTCGAAAAAAATTGGTCGACCAGACAAATGGTCAAACCAATTTGGTCGAAAACCAAATGGTCGAATTTTTTTTTTTTTTTATTTTCACCCCTTTTTTTTTTTTTTGGGGGGGGTCCCCCCCAACCCCCTTTTTTTTCTAAAAACCCATTTTTGTAAAAAATGAAAACCCGAACGAAAAATAAATATATAATTAAAAAAAAAAATTTGACCATTTGGTTTTCGACCAAATTGCGTCGACCAAATGTCATTCGACCAGTTTTAGGTCGACCAAATGTCTGGACACCACTGTCACATACTCAGCATCTTCAAAGATGTCCAGAGCATATGTCTCTAAGACGTAAACTAGAGGAAATCTGCGCAGGACAGGCAGAATTAGTGCAGACATTTGCCTATCATACATGACAAGATGTGCCTTCTCTAGGAGCCCTTAATAACTGGTTGAGAGGGCAAGAGTTAATCTAGACCCGAATGTAGAGGTGAATATGGCGATTTGGAGACTGCCTAAACAAGAGATGACTAGGATACTTTCTAAACTCAGATAGCATGTCCTAGGCAAATTGTGTGTTTTGAACTGCAGCTTTTCCTATTTGTAGTAGGCCTATTTTTTAATGCGAAGGAGGGTGGAATTTTACACAATCACTTAGGGGTATTCTTAAGAGTTGTTTCTTGAGTATTAATGCAGGTCCTAATAACAGTCTTTTGTGCCACACCCTCTAACTTAAAAGGCACTTTTCTCATTGACTGTGGTTCTGATCTTGGTGGCGGATGATTCCTGTGTAATGCTCTTTAACACCATGGCAGGAAGGTGCCAGCCAATCAGGTGGCTAGCAACACGGGTTTGAACCGCCTGTGCAAGCCCGCGTTCCACCATACTATCTGACTGCCGGTTCCCCCCACTGCCATCTTCCCCCACCTCCTGTTCCCTTTTTATTTAAATGTTTACCACTTTTCCCACCCCCACTTACCTGTTTGTTGTGGCGGCGTAGGCTGCTTCCCTGCTTCCCTGGCTGCCGTCGAAAGGGAAGAGAGGCTCCGAACAGCCCCCCTGTCCCTCTCCATGAGGGCCATCTTAGAAAAGGATTACATTAATTGAACGGGACGCCTGCTGCGTCCCGTTCATTGAATGAAAACCTTTTTTAGTACCCCGGGTTACCGCTTTCATAACCCGGGGTGCTAATGACGTTAAGCATCCATCCCAGGGGCTAGAACGGGTGTTAACGTCCCGGGTGCATCGTAAAGAGCCCTTGACTCACTCAGGCTTTAAATTTATTTTTTTCCCTTAAACTGAATGGGGAAAAACTTTGTGCACGTCTGCAGGTCGAACGGCTGGACGGTTTTCACCAAATTTGCGCCACGAGCGGGGACTTGGGCCAGAAAGCGTGCTTTTGTGTGTTCGGTGGAAATCGGACGAGTAAATATGTTACAAAACACAGAAATATATGTCGCAAAAAGATTAGTGATATCTGGGTCCGCTCTGCGGACCCATTTCCCTGTTCTCTGTACAGCATGGTGACGGAGAAGTTTGGAAGCAGCCGGTGGTTGGCTGGATGGAAGCGTGCTGTGCGTCAACATTTTTTGGCAAAGCCGTCATGGTGTATCGGAGGACAGAGCAGCGGCGGCAGGGTCTGGAAAATGTACTGTATGCATTGTGTCGGCGGTCATAAAGGAAGGAATGGGTGGGTGAGTGAGAAGTGGTTCATGTGACATACATAGGCTAGTAATTTGTGTGGTGATTGGAGGCTGCTGTAGTAACGGTCCCTTAGATTGTTCCATGACCTGTTTGCGACAAACTCTTTTCATGGTGAGTGGCGGCAGGTCATTTGCAGATGGGGTGTGAATTGCACATGAGATAGGTTGGGTGGGAGCCCGGGTGGCGGTGCGCTGCAGATGGAATACGGTAGTTGGTCACATGGAGGCATGCATGGGTGAATGAAGATGCGGTGGGTCTGTGGAAGAATTACACTATTGAGTGCATGCCCGAAGCCCGTAGCCTGTAGGCTGTTGGGCATGCACTGAGGAGCGTAGGGCTGCAACATACACACTGCAGGAAGGCAAGTTTCAGTCTGCATCTGGTACAGGGTGGTGCTTGCAAAGTGCGGTGTGTGCCGATTGGTTGCAGTAGCGTTAGTGCTGCAAAGTGAATGTGGGTAGGTTGGCAGTGACATCATAGTACTTTGTTAATGGGAGTGGGTACGCCTATAGTATGTGAATGAAAGTGTATAGGGGTGCAGGAGAGAGTGTTTTCTTTCCACATTGTGTTACCTGTTGCAATTTTTTGCTGTATAGCTATGTGGTGGTGCGCAGGTTGGGTAGGAGTGTTGGTGGCAGTTGTGTGTATGTTGATGGTCCTAGTTGGTGAAATGATGAAATGCATGGCAGCATTACGTTGCTGTAGGTGTGTTCAGGGCCTATGTTGTGTGCAGAATTGCTGAAGTAGGCCGAATGTTGTGAACATTTTGTGGTTAGTGACACAATACTTTGTGAATGGCTGTGGGTAGAGGTCGTGGAGGATGTGGTATGTTTGTGAATTGTGGTAAGTGCAACCTGTGTTCATGATTGGGTGTTTTATGGCGTGGGGGAGTTGGGGTGGAGTGCTGCTACCTACGTGTGGCACATTTGTGCAAAATGGTAGATGCCCACATGGCCATCATGTTAACTGTTGCCATTTGTTGCTGTGTATCACCATGGCGGTGCACAGGTTGGGTAGGAGTGTTGGTGGCAGTGGTGTCTATGTGGATTGTCGCAGAAGCTGACATGGAGACATGCATGGTGGCATTACGTTGCCATGAGTGTGTTCAAGACCTAGACTATTGGATGCATGGCCGAAGGCCGCAGGCCGTAGGCCATGCATTTAAGAGCCAAGGCCTTGACAGTAGGCATGCCAGTGATGCATTTTTCAATGTGCATGAGTTAGAGGGTGGTGACATGTAAGGAATGGGTGTGGAGCCCATTTAAGCCGTTATAGGCCACTGTCGCAAATTGATAGTGGGTAGGTTGGCAGTGGCACAATACTTTGTGAATGGTAGTGGGTACACCCATAGTATGTGATTGAAAGTGCACAGGGATGCGGAAGAGAGTGGCTTGTTTGTACATTATGATAACTGTTGCAATTTGTTACTGCATACCTCCATGGTTGGAGATGCTGCAGTGAAATGTCACGCTGTGTGGCCACTGGGTGCAATGCTTGTATACATTTAGTATGTTACATGGTATGGTTGAAGGGCAGCTTATATGTGCTTGGATATTGTGCTGTGTGCACAATGCTTGCAGTATGGACAATGTTCTAAACATGTTGTGTTTACGTTGCCAGTGAAACAATCCTTTCTGAGTGGAAGTGGGTAAGAGAATAGTATGTGAATGAAAGGGCGTAGGGGTGCCGGAGACAGTGTAATGTTTATACATTATGACAACAGTTATACGTAATGATGTGTATGTCCATTGCGGTGTCGAGGTTGGTTAGGAGTGCTGTAGCCAGTGGTGCATATGTGCATAGTGGTAGTTGGCGATATGCTGACATGCATTGTTCAATCACGGTGGAAGGAGCAGACCCAGTGGAGCAATGCAGGTTTGGTAGTGTATGCAGCACAGGGTGGTGATCTTTGGGGAATGCGTGTGGAGCACATTGTCGACATACTACAGCAGGACAAGTGCGTTGCAAAGCGTGAATTGTGCATTCTATGGTTGTGGTGATAGTTGAAACATGCCACAGTACTTAGTGTGCAGCACGAGATGGTGCAGTGAGAAGTTGGGTAGTGTGGCCACAGGGTGTAGTGTGTACGTAATGTGAGTATGGAAGTGGGTATGGTTGAAGGGCAGCTTATATGTGGTTGGTTACTCTGCTGTGTGCACATTTATTGAAGTGGCCCAATGTTGTGAAGGTGGTGTGCATAGGTTGGCAGTGACACAATAGCTTGGGAATGGTAGTGTGTAGGGGTGGTCCAGGCTGCGCTATGTTTGTGGCATCTGCTAAGTGTGACACGTTTTCCTGAATGGGTGTTTTATGGTTTGGGGGACATGGGTAGAACTGGCGCTACGTATGTAACGTTTGTGCATAATGTTAGGTGACCACATGGTCTCTTGCTTGGATGTGTAGTGTTGCGTTGGGTGTGGAAAGGGTTGCAATGTTGTGTGCATACCTAAAGGTGTGCTGGGGCGTGTTCGGATGTTTGTGGATGCTGCAATAGTGGCTTCTTTAGCAGAGATATCTGGTGGAGGGGCTTTGCAAACAAACAGAACATGTACTGAGAGGTTTTAACAGTAAAAATGGAGTGGTGTATAGAAATGAAAGTGTGCAATGCACAGGTTTTGTATGTGAATGGTGCATGCATGTTTTGAAATGTAACAGCACCCAATTTGGTGCTACAAAAAGTGACTGTACAAAGGGAAGAAGTTTTGTCACAGCTTTATTGGGCCGTGGCCCTCACTGTAGATGGGAAAGCGCAAGTGCACATTCTCCCATTATGAGCAGGGTGAAAATGAAAATGGCATTGTAGGAAATAGACAAATAGGAGTTTAGGGCGTGGTTCATACGAAGGAGCGTTATCATTTTGTAAATAAACTGTTGTGAGGGTAGTCGAGATGGAGAGATGCACAGTGCTTATCGTCAGTGATATCTTTGTGCGCTATCTGCACAGGTGTTGCATGCTAAGAGGCGTTGCTGGTAATTTCAGGTTGGAAGGAGTGGACGCTTTCTGGGCCTGTCAGGGGGACTGCAGTTTCGGTGGGATGGTTCACCTTTGCAGATATGTGGCGTTCGTCACGAACGTGGACTGTGTCGTGGTGCACTATGGAAGTGCACATTTGGGTTATTTGTCGTGTGGACGATTAATCCGTCTACTGATGAGGTTGCTGAGTGCAGTGATGCATATTTTCCCTACTGCCAAGATGGTTTTCTCATGCATAACACCAAGAGCAGTGTGGGTCCATGACGGTGTAATTTGTCCCCAGCCAGCGGTCAGAAGGTGTGTTATAAACAGATGTATGCGTCGGTTTATGCAGACTCCTGGCATGTTCTCCACCCACTATGAGATCATGAGGTTACAAAATATGCAGTGGTTCCGTAGAAATGGCATTTAAAAAAAATTAACACATGTACGCTGGAAGACTGAATCCCCTGCCTAGTTTCATATTGTTTATAACCCACCCCACCCCCCCACCTCAACCCCCATTCACTATCACAAAAAGATAGTGGATTAAGCGGTACTCTCAGGATGGCACGTGCCACATCCTGGGTGGCTACGTGGATGTATGCGGATGGAGAAATCGTGCATACTTTCATTGAACTTTGTAGTGGACGTGCTTTGGAATGGCATGACATGTGTACTGTGAATGTGTAACGGTACATTTCAAGTGTTGCACAGTAGTGACAGTGTTCGATGATGGCGGCTTTAATGCGATTGGTGGAAGTGTGTGTGCCTATTTACCAGTGACCTAATGAAGTACAGCTGCAGAGAAGCTACTTTGTCAGGCGCAGGTGGAAAATTCTGCCCTTTACATCACCTTGCCCAATTGCCATCAAAGATATTTTTTACAAATATAAACACCTGTGGGCATTCCTATGTTCCTAAAGTCCTCTTTGATTTTATGCAAAGCAGCTGAGATCCCTTATTAGTGCTGTGTGTCCCCCTTCTCCTAGAGCTATTTCAAAAGAGTACAATAGTAGGGTATCAAACTGTCATTTTGGAATGATAACCTTCTATCAGATAATAATTGATAAGGATATTCTAAGTTTTGCTAATATGCGTTGCTCCTTGAGACAAACTGTAGAATCTGTATTATGTGTAAATATACTGAAGCTGTCTGAAACAGTGTGTCTGGTTCACGATTACAACCATTTGAATGTTATGGCGATTTTGTGAAAAACTAAATCAGCACCCAAGTCTGGTGTACATTTTGTACTTAAAGATTCAAGTGCACAAGCATTTTATCATAGATATATTTGACAAATATAAACATGTGTGGGCATTCCTATGTTCCCAAGCCTCAACAACCAGGCCATCACATCGCCCCTCGCGCCACCTGACTCGCTAGATACAGCCCACCTCTCTCCTCCCCGCCACCCAGTACAGCTGTACCCCTCCTCTGTGCCCCTCTGTATCCCACCACCGCTGTATATCTGTTCTAGTGTTACCTCTGAAAAGCACTCAGTTGTATATCTGTATTGGTGTATATCTCTGTAAAGAGCTCCGTTGCTTCTCGAAGCTAGGTCCATGCTCAATAAATACCATAAAAATAATAATAATAATACTGATCTTTTGAAATTAACAATGGACGTTTTAAAAAGAGCCTGTTTACAATGTTAATACATTTAAATCCTTTTTTTGTTTATTTAAAAGCTTCTTCTGCAAACTCCCTTCCTTTCAAGTCATATGTGTTTTTTGGTGGCTCCAGCAAATGCATACCTGACCACGTAACTCTCTTCATATTGAAAGGGAGTGAGAGCCACAGAGAGAAATAAAGACACAGAAAGAGTGATAGAGCAAGTGAGAGAGTTAGACAGATAGAGAGATAGATAAGATAGAGGGAGAGAGAGATAGAGAGATGGATAAGATAGAGCGAGCGCGCACGAGAGAGAGATGGATAAGATAAGATAGAGCGAGAGAGAGAGTGAGAGAGAGATAGAGAGATGGATAAGATACGATAGAGCGAAAAAAGGAGAGAGAGACACAGAGAGGTGAGATTAGCAGATGATACGCCAGGTACAGTTTGTTCCAACATATTTTACCAAATGGACAATCATTATTGCTCTCTTTATTTGTTTGTACTTATTTTAGGGTTGTGTAAAAGGGTGCTTCTGTAAGGAACACTGTTCATCGAGTCAATAACATTATTCTGAGCCTTCCAATCACTGGGCCCTTTAATATTGATTACACAGTGATAGGTGGGCCCATAAACCAGGTGGTGGCGGAAGGTGGAAACATGAAATGGGCACAGAAGATAGTGGCAATACTGTGATAACGCAGTGTACCCAGTTATATAATTCTAGTCATGGGGAGCAAGGAGAGTCGAGTAGTGAAAGCGTGAGGGATAGGGTGAGCTAGGGATATGAAACTCACCACGTGAGGCGGGAAGCAGTGGGAGATAGAGGCTACAAGGGCGATGTTTGCAGTCTTCGAAGATCAGAAGAAGGAATTTGAAGAAGAAATGGTGCTGCATGGAGAGCCATCCCACATGGAAGCGATAGACAGGGGGTGGAGATGAGGGAGGAGCGTTAAAGAGAGTGGTGGCAAAAGGATTAATGGGCGAGTCCAATGAGGAGAATGGAGCTGTAGTTCCTTCTGCTGAGGCCAAGAGCGGAAATCAAGGTTTAGTTAGAGTGTGAGGTAAAGTGGGCATGGATCTCTCAGGTATTCAAGAGGTTGATTGATATGGGCCCCAGTGGCAGCGGAGGTAATGAACAGGTTGAGTTTGTGATTGCTATCGAAAAGGGTGCCAAGGTTCTGAGTCACTCTGAGCATGCTTAGACAAGAGAGCATTACATATATGGGGAAAATGTGCCAGACTGTAGCCGGTCAGCACATGTTAAGAGCAAGGGGCCCTATTATTGTGAGATAATATCACCAGGAACATGCTTGTTATGGCCCATGCCGTGATAAGAGTATTATAAAGGCAATCTCTCCACCCATCCAGGGTAGTTTAAGTGGGTGTCTGACTCAGAACCAGTATCCACTTTGCCGCCTTGTAGGTAGTGCCCTGCTCGTATAGTTGGGCAGGTTGAGACGCTGCTTGGAGCAGTGAGCTGGTATAATGGATAACTGGTTTGGTCCATCAAAACAGTATGAGGAGTCCAGTTGCTATGCTTGCAGCAACGGGATGACTCTTTCGAAAGGTGCATCTGTACGTCTTTCTGAACCATGTGTGGCTCTGTTGTATCTTTGTGAGCTGTGAGATTGTTCCGAAGTGTTGTCTTGAGCTCACGTATTGCTCTGTTGCTCCTCCTCCTCCTCTTCCTCTTCCTCCTACTTCTACTCTACAGTTTTTCTTTATTTTGAACCTTTTCGGCTTGATCAGCATGGACTTGAGCGAGCTTAGGTTCTGTATGGTGTCATAATGTGAAGCTATTATTTTCAGGTTGTTTTGGACACTGTCCTCACAGGCCATAAGTAGTGGGACTTTAGCTATTATTCCATGCTATTATCCTTCTGAAAAGTGTTCAAGTGGCCTGAAGGAGTTGTGAAATGCTACTCAATTAGCTACATGTGCACCTGTTGTTGTCCACCATTGACAGAGCGTTGTCCTCTCTCTTCCGCAGGTATGCGGGCTCTGCACTATGCCGCCTGGCAGGGCAAGAAGGAGCCCATGAAACTGCTGCTGAAGTCTGGCTCAGCCGTGAACATCCAGTCAGATGAAGGGCAAATCCCTCTGCACTTGGCCGCCCAACATGGGCACTATGACGTGGTAAGAGGGCCCATACTTCCCCCGACACCTCACCACTGACTGCACCACTCTGTGATTCATTCATGCTCTAGAAGCACGTCACTTCCATGAGCAATGCCATTGCAGCTTGATATTTGCTAAAGGTTGATTTACAACACCACACAGCGGCCCACAGAACGACATTTGAGACATAGTTAACTCTTACTAAACATAATGACAGACCCACTGCTGCACCAAGCAACCCAAACATGGTGCAAAGTCTGAGACTTTTGAAAGCCTCAGGTCAACACCACAGTAGAGTCGTGTTAAAGCTAGTTCCCAGGTCAATGCCCACAAATGTCCATTTGTACACAAAACACAAACACCATGGTAGACCCAACCGCTTGATGATGGCATAATGGTAGGGCTACATACAGCATTAAATGTACTGCAGGGATTATCCTTCCAAGCTACTATTACAGATGAGTAACTTGCCTGATGCTGCTGATGCCCTCTACTTCATTGCTGGCCATGTGATTGCCCCATCGCGTGGTTGCTTGGCACTGGCCTACCTTCGAGTAAAAGAGAGAATCTCTGAGGGGAAGCTGCTGCTGCAACCCATGTCTACTGCTCCAGCATCTGTCCCCTCAGTGTTCGCTCTGTGAAGGATTCAGTGCTACCCCATGACCTATTTTCTGGCCTCCAGCACTATAAAATGCTACATCCAGCCACTGGTTTGTCATCAGACATTTGGGGAGGGGGCATTTTATTCAAAATGCCCCCTAAGAGAGATTAGTACTGCTTTAGGCAATACGGCCCTGCCAGTGGTTGGATGCAAAGATGTCTCCACTGCTCTGTTACCAAAGCGATGAGGGCACAGGCACTGTCTACTCATCCCCCCTCTAAAGGAGATGGTATTATTCCTGCAGTCAATATCTGTTCAATGCTGGTCTGTGATGCGGAATATGCTGCCCTCAATGCTTCACAACAACCGCAAGAAGGACTAGCCACTGCTCTAGGTCCCCTCACGCCCCGCGAGTAGGCAAATACCATTCCAAGCCCTGTCAGTTCCTATGCGGACGAAATACTGCTCCGACCCACCATTTACCTTGGGTTTGCTCTTTGAGAAGTTCAATACTGATCGATTCCCGTTCTGCCCAGCTATAGTCCTTTGTGAGTAGCAAATACTGTTGCAGGCCCTTTCTGCTCAGGACAAGCCATGTGCAGAGCAGCGAATCACTGTTTGAACAGCTCCCTCATACGAGTCACCTTGTGCCCCAACAAGTGGAAACCCTGTCCTTCCATGGACAATGCTGAGGCTTGACTGTTGGCCAACCAAGTCTGCGCGTTCCTTGTTCTTTTCATGATGCTGGTCCCCAAGACCTCTTTATCATGCTGTGTAGTACTGGCCAGTCCTGAGCACACCCTACCCCAGGACCGTGCTCACTGATCTCGGGTTCATTCACCTCCTCACTGGACTGGCTCAACAAGAACCCCCAGCCACACACATAGTCTTGGCCCAGCAAACTGTACGACCCTATCAGGCAGTGTTGTCCTTCCATTGTCTCTAACTTGAGTATCCACGCCGTATTTACAGGCTGTGCTGGTCAATAGAGAACTCAGACTGCTCAAGCCCACCAATGCCTGAGACTCCCGACAGCCACTGTAAGGCGATTCAGTTCTCAGACTCCACACTGGCAGTTTAAGAGGATTACGGTCTCATACTCCAGACTGGCAGTTTAAGGCGATTAAGTTCTCAGACTCCACACTGGCATTTTAAGGCAATTAAGGTCTCAGACTCCAGACTGGCAGTATATGGTGAAAGGTCTCAGGCTCCTAGCTGGCAGAGTATGGCGGTCAAGGTCCCAGGCTCCAGACTGGCATTGTAAAATGATTAAAATATCAGACTCCTGACTGGCAGTGTAAGGCAATTAAAATATCAGACTCCTGACTGGCAGTGTAAGGCGATTAAAATATCAGACTCCTGGCTGGTATTGTAAGGCATTTAAGGTCTCAGACTCCGGACAGCTAGGTTAAGCCAATTAAGCATTCAGAACCCTGAGTGACATTCTAAGGCGATTATGGTCTCAGATTCTGGACTTTCACTGTAAGGCGACTAAGATATCAGAATCCAGACTGGAAGTGTAAGGTGCCTAACGTCTCAGGCTCCTGACTAGCAGTGTATGGCAATTAAGCTCTCAAACTGCTGACTGGCAATTTAAGGTGATGTTGGTTCCTGACTGGTGACTGCCAGTGTAAAGTGATGAAGATTTCAAACGCCAGGCTGGCGTTGTAAGGTGATTAAGGTCTCAGACTCCTGACTGGCTGTTTAATGCAGTCAAGTTTTGGGCTCCTGACTGGCGGTGCAAGGATGTTAATGTCCCATGCTCCTGACTGGCATTGTAAGGCAATTTAGGTCTCAGGCTCCTGACTGGCAGTTTAAGGTGATTAAGGTCTCAGAACCCTGACAAATGTAAAACCACTATGGTCTCAGGCCCCTGACTGGCAGTGTAAGGCGATTAAGATCTCACACTCCTGACTTGAAGTTTAAGATGACTCAGGTCCCAGACTCCTGACTACCTGTGAAACGTGATTAAGGTCCAAGGCTCCTGACCGGCAATGTAAAGCGATTAAGTTCTCAGGCGCCTGGCTGGCAGTGTAAGGCAGTTAAGTTCTCAGGCCCCTGACTGGCAGTGTAAGGCAGTAAAGTTCTCAGGCTCCTGACTGGCCACGTGAACGTTCTCAGGCCCCTGACTGGCAGTGTAAAAGTTTTCAGACTCCTGACTGGCAGTGCAATGCAGTTAAGATCTCAGGCCCTTGAATGGCAGTGCAAGACAATTAAGTTGTCATACTCCAGAACGCCAGTGTACGGCGACTAAACTTTGGTTCCTGACTTTCAGACTAAGGTGATGAAAGACTCAGGATCATGACTGACAGTATTTTCCCACCAGGAACCAATCCTCTTGATTGACATTCTTAGCCTATAAATGCCTCAGGTTCTTATCGGTGCTGGGTGCTTAACCCCGATTTAGAAATATTTATGTGTGCATGAAAACTGGTAGGAGGAGCAATTACGTGCTGACGTGTGGTTATCTCTCAGGTGTGTTCTTTTCTTTTGTCTAGTCAGAGATGTTGCTGCAACACCAGTCCAACCCATGCATCATGGACATTTCTGGAAAAACACCCTTGGATCTGGCTTGCGAGTTTGGACGAGTTGGGGTAAGTCTTCCATGACGTCGTCAGAGATACCCGACCATTGCACGTGCTATGATTGTTGCAATTACTGCTCTCTGCCAGAACCCCACCTACTGCAGCAGCCACTAGGGCACTTCAGGGGGAGGGCACAGTATCAACACATAGTGGCCAGTCAGGGCATGACACTGGGAGGGGGTAAGGTTCTAGAAGGAGGCTCCGCTGCCACATGAGTGTTTGCAGCGTCTGTTCCTTCTATGGGCGGGAGTCTACACCTTGAGGCACGTCAATCAAGTTCTCTTCATCTTGTTTCTTTTTTTTTAAATCACTTTATTTAACATTTTAAACACCAATCAAAACTCAGTACAACAATTTCCATATCACAACATTATGTCCAAATTGCAAAACTTATAATAGCATTAGAACTAAAATAGACTAATTAAATAGATAACAATATGGATATTTAAAACTCATGTAAATAAAATAACATTTTACAACCTTATAAAAGATCCATGACACACAACCAAAAAGACAAAACAACAGAAAAACGCACAACTAACAGTCCCCCACCACCATAAAAACATCCCCCACTCAAGGGACAGACCATCAAACACTGGAACCTGTACTCTCAACCGTATAGGTCTTTAAAAGGTCCCCAACGCCGAGAATAATGTCCCTCCCTTCCTTGTACAAATAGCATAACTTTTTCATAGTTCGACATGATTTGCATGTCCAATAGCCACTCCTCTACACCAGGTTTCTTTCTAGATTTCCAAACTCGCAATATCTGTTTCAACGCTAAAACCAAAACCCTATTATTCCAATCTGCACTATCCCTAGCCCTGTCCCCACTCCCCCTGTTGGATAACAATATGGTCGTGCACAGAATGGAAAGTGCGAGGAAGTTTCTCCTCCACTAAAACGTCTAACCTATCCAACACACCAGACCAAAAATCAGACAGTCTTGAGCACATCCATAACATATGCATCAAAGAACCCCCACCGCATCCACAAACCCAACAAGAATCAGAATCGGAAAGTCCCAACCTAGCCATCTTGGACGGTGTCCAATATAATCTGCAGAGGACCCTTTGTCTAATATATTGCAGCTGTAAATCCATCTTTGCTTGCACCCCTACATGAAGTAAATAGACCCATTCCTGAATAGGGATATCCGTACCAAGGTCATTCAGCAAGCCTGGCGAAGTTTATCCCAAGCCCCCACATCCGTTCCTTCCATCAGCATTAACTTCATATACGTGGAAACCACAAACGAGGTAGAGCGGAGAATTTCACACAATGAAGGTCTCTCATTCATGACCCCATCCAACAACCCTGTCCTTTCAGTCAAGAGAGCATTCAAGGCATCATAACGACCTCTTTCCCCAGCCCCAATCCCAAAAGACGTTCTCAATTGGTCAAAGGGGATCATGTGATCGTTTAGCCACACATCACAAATTCTAAGTATGCCCCTACTGATCCAACTCTTGCAGCATAAGGGCCTATTCGCTAACTGCAAACACACATTATGCGACAAAGATGCATCATAATGCCTCGAAGCATTCCCACCATCAATCTCCATAAAGCGCAATAACGCCTCCCTAGAAGTGCACATTGTAGGCAGCTTCTTCGCTGAATATGGTACTTTTGACATAGAGTATATATCCCTAAGAGCATAAGGTGAAAATCGGGTACTCTGAATAAAATGGCAATTGGGAACATATTCAATAATATCAGAGAAGTATGAGGTTGATTTCTTCAAGAGAAAGCCAGTGCAATAATTCATCAAGATCGGGTATCCAAATCCCCCATCCTTCACAGGACATGTTAAAATAAATGTAGGAAATTTAGGCCTTTTACCTTCCCCCCAAAGAAATTCTTGGAAGGCTTTGTCAACAGGAGTAATTTTTTTTCTCGTGAATTTTAGTGGGATGGACTGTATGATGTAGAGAATCTTTGTTAAAAGTACCATTTTCATGGCATTAATCTTGGCCCATATCCCCATCTTCAACTGGCCCCACTTTAATATGTCGCTTTTAATTACCTCCAATATTCGTGATATGTTGAAAGCAGCCATTCTTTTCAAATCTCGGACCAAGTGAATACCCAGATACTTCATTGTCCCTATTTCCCAGTGGCAGTTCCAAGAACCCAAAACATCACGTGGGATACTAACATCCAGAGGGAAGGCCACTGTTTTCCCCCAATTTATCTTGTGGCCTGACAACTGACCTACCTCTTCAAACATCCGTTTAAGTTTCACACATACCTCCGCCGGATTAGACAAGATAAAAGTCATGTCATCAGCGTAGCACAAAACCTTTATCTCATTATTTCCAAATCGAAGGCCATGAAGGCCCTGTTCATGTTTCAAGTATAAAATGAGGGGTTCCAATGCCAGATTAAACAGGTATGGAGACAATGGGCAACCCTGTCTAGTCCCCCTAGACAACAAGAATGAGGAGGACATAACCCCATTCACCCATACCTTCGCACTAATATCGGAGTTCAATGCTCTTATAGTCCTTATGAATGTGTCACCAAATCCCATCCTCTTAAGAGTGTGATAAAGAAAAGACCAATTGACCCCGTCAAAGGCCTTTTCCGCATCCATAAAAAGCAACAAGGTATCCCGAGTCTTTGGCTTCGGTAGACCCATAATGTCAATCAACGTCCTAATATTATCGTAACCATATCTACCTCTCATAAATCCAACCCGCGAACTACCAATCAGCTTACCAATGCACGCATCCAGTCTATTAGTCAATATTCTAGTAAAAATGTTGAGGTCCACATTCAGAAGTGAGACCGGCCTATAATTCTCACATTTTCTACCATCTCTTCCCGGTTTCGGAAGAACGATAACACAAGCCTCTTTCATGGTGGGACAGATTATCCCGTTCTTCATAAAGCCATTATACAGGGTGCACAGGAACGGTACCAGCACATCACTCAACGTCTGGTAAAACTCTGCCGGGAGACCATCTATCCCCGGTGACTTACCCTTATTGAGCTGACCAATTGCTATCAATAATTCCTCCTCCGTAATAGGGCTATCCACCATCACAGACTGATCCTCACTCAAATTTGGCATAACAATCTTATCAAAAAAGGAGTCCATATCATCTGGAGTCAGGAATTGATCCTCCCAATATAAAGTATCATAAAATTTCCTAAAACCCTCACATATCTTACCCTTTTTAATAATATGTTCACCATTGTCATCTACCAATTTTTGAACAAAGGAGCTATCCGTTAGGCCCCGCAACCTATTTGCCAGAAGTTTCTCATTTTTGTCACCTTGCTCCCAGAACTTTTGCTTCATAAAGAACATGCCCTTTTCATATTGGGCATCCATTTTTTGCTTGAGTAGTTCTTTGAGTCTTCCCACCACTATCCTATCCCCATCACTCTTAGATACTGCATAATTTTTCTGTGCTTCCTCCAACTCCCTTTCCAATTTTTAAAGCTCAGTCAAGCTCTTTTTCCTAACCCGGGATGTAATATTCATCAGTTCCCCCCGCACAGTCGCCTTATAACTTTCCCAGACCATGATATCAGAAGCTGGGCCAACATTAATTTCAAAGTAATTATTTGTGAAACCCTCCAGAGAGTCCGCTACCCCCTGTTCTTGTAATACATAAGTTTTAGTTTGGCCACTTAGAAAACCCGACCTTTCCTGCTCTTGCATCGTCATCAGAGAGTGGTCCGAAATACTTCTTTCCTAAATAGTCACATCCTGTAATTTACCAGCCAACCTATCAGAAATAAGAAAATAATCAATCCTCGAGTGAGAGTCATGCACCGGCGAGTAAAAGGAAAATTCCCTCTCCTCCGGATGAACAAACCTCCAAGCATCAATTAAATCCAAGCTATCCATAAACACTTTAAAGGTCCTACTTGCGCTCTCAGCAATATATCTACATTGTGCCGAACGGTCAATTTTCCCGTCAATCACACAATTGAAGTCACCCCCTAAAATCACATATTCCCCGCCCATCTCTCTCAAAAGTAAGGACAGTTTCCCAAAGAAAGGACTACCACTACTACACGGACCATAAATAGAACCTATCGTAATTAGCTTATCTTCATATTTAACATCAATAAGAAGTACCCTCCCTTCCTCATCCATCACTACCTTTTCAATCTGAAGCAGCAGACATTTGCGCAGTAGTACATCCACTCCCCTTGATTTAGAACTGTGGCAATTTTGAAAGGTCTTAGTATACCATCTATTTTTGAGCAGGTGTATTGAATCATCCAACAAATGAGTTTCCTGAATAAGGGCAATATCTATCTTTTCCCTCTTCAGCCTGTTCAGTACCTCTTTCCTTTTCCTTGGAATGTTAAGGCCTATAACATTCCAGGAACATACCCTCAGATCACCCATCGACATGCGCTATACAACCCAAAACCATCCATACTGTTTCAGAACATATTCAATTCAAAGGATGAAAGGGGAAAGCGAATAGACTGAGTTGTGTAGACACCACAGGACAACACACAACAAACACAAACACACCAAACCCTTGAACAAACATATAGTAAACTCAACAGCACACCCTGCAAAACTGTAAGGTGATAGTGAGTACATTTATTTACAAAAACTCCAAAGTCTTGAACTGCAATTGCCCCAGAAGCCACACCCAATTCTTATTCAGTAATAACAAATAACAATAACCTATCCCATATTACCCTTAACAATATCTACAAAGAACTCCAAATCAGTATGAAGACCATGAGTAACCCTCCATTTTCCCACCCGGAGCCCAATTCCATTTCAAAGCCAGCATTAGTGAAGCTAAAAGGTGCGTGACCTAGTAACTTCATCCCAAAACCGCCAACTTATAATACCATAGACCCAACAGTAGTCTGTCATTGCAATTTAACCATCCTAAATATCTCATTCAAATCCCAAAAATATATACAGTGTGAAAAAACATATACCGTATCCCACATCCAAGCAATGCTGATAATAACTCCCCATCCCCAGCCTCCCTGCAAACCTGCAAAGGCGTGCATTCATAGCAGCGCTCCATGGCACGAAGACTTCAACTCATCTGCAACACAACCACCCGCACCCACTAGTATAAACCAGTGAGAGATGGATGGCAAGGTAGACTGCTCAACATGAGACTTCTAAAATAATGGCCTCCATCTTGTTTCTTACTACTCTGGCTATAGCTCATTCATCTTTCTTGTTTCCCCTTCCCAATTGGCCCCCTTTACATGCGCCCTTCTTTTTCTTTCCTTTTCTCGTTCTCACTTCCCTTCCCTTTTCTCTTTCACTTTCCCTCTATCTTACCCATCCCCCTTCCTTTACAATATCCTTTTACATTAGTTTTCTCTTTGCCTTTTCATTTACCGCATGCTTTCCCTATACCTAACCCTTTCCTGTTCCATTGCTTTGTTTTTGCCTCCCCTTTCCCTTTCCTTTCCTTCCTCTCCTTGCGTTATTTGTCTCCCCTTTCAATATGCCTTTCTTCTTTTCTGCCCTTTAATTGTCTCCTTTCTTACTTTCTGTTCCCTTTAATTGTGTCACATTTCTTTTCTTCTATCTATTCCTTTAATTCTCCCCTTCCCCGCCTTCTCCCACTTTTGCTTCCTTCTCCTTTTCACTCCCTTCTTTCACTGCCTTTTCTTTACATGTACCTATTCGTTTTACTTCTCTCTTTTCGCTTTACTTCTATCCTTTACTTTATATCCTTTCAGTCTCCCAATCCTTCTCTCCCAATGCAGCCTCCTTTTATTACCTTCCTTCTTGCTCCTTCCCTTCCTTCTAAACTCTTCTCTCCTTCCCATTCATTCTCTTCCACATCGACTTTTTCCACCAACCATTCTTTCTCCTTCCTGCAATACTACACCCCTTCTGCTTCCTCATCTGTAGACCCCTTATTTATTCCCCCCAAAACAGACTCCCTTTCCCTGTCTCCCCTGCCCTTCCTTCTCTCTACTCACTGCCAGGGTCTCTTTTCGGTACGTCGTTGGTACATCTTCAGTATATTTTTAGATTCGTTTTTTGGTGAACATTTTTCAATGAAAAAACAAATAAAAAAATATATGGGGTGGGTAAGGGGATTTAAGCGGTAGCGGTGGGGAATAGGGAGTGCATGATAGGGGAGGGAGAGCTTGATAGGGGAACCCCCCAAATATTTCTTTTAAAAGTCACGATTTTTCGGCAAAAACCTAATCGAAAAAAATAACTGGAGATGAAAGAACAAAGAACTGTCTTTTCTTGCTACTTTTCCTGACAATATTTCTCAGAATGGTGCTTTATGGATCTCCTTTATGGGCTCTGCGTTCCCCTGTTAGCGTCTCCATCCATCCATCCCCCTTGACTCCTGTACTCCACCTCCCTTGTTGTGAACGCTGGGCCTTGGCTCAAGTTGAGCGCCTTGTGGCTAGTGTGTCTACTGCGTGGTCGACAACTTCATCAAACCAAGAGGTCCTTCCAACCATAACCATCCCTAGAGTGGAACTCTGGACCAGATTAAAGGGATAACCCTTTTAGCGGCCCGCTAATCTGATCCCGTGTCCTCACTCTTCATGCTTGCAGCCTTAGAGTGGGGTCTTTAGGTCAGCATGTCCTCAATGAGTCCAATGCTTTGCTGATCCACTTAAGTGGAAGCGTGGCCTTACTGACCACGGTCACCAGCTTCTCGTGACACCGGTCTTAACATTTTATGTTTTACATTGTCCTACAGAAGACAACACAGATGCGTGTTCTCTCCATATGCTTTACTGGTCCTGGTTTGCCACTTGGCCAAACTGGGCACATTTTGTTTTCCTGGACAAAACATTGTACCTGGTGGTGCCTTATATTCGTTATCTTGCAACATTGGGATTGCCCCGAAGGGATGAAGGTCAGCATGTGCGCTGCAGACTTACACCTGGTACCATAGACTATAGTGAGGCAGCATGAACAATGATGCTGACACTTTTAATAATGCACATCACGAAGAGAATTGATTCTTGGCTCAATCATGGCAGCGCCATGTTTGAGCCATGCCCCTCTACAGCGCGAACGCGCAATACATGATAAACTTCACTGCTCAGTGGTATCTTGGCGCTAAATGTATTTCTCCACACTGGTAGGGACACATTCTCTGCTCTTTCGTGTTCATGCATATTGGTCCGGTGACGCACCCCTTAGTTTTGAGCATACCCCCTCGTGGTGCACCTAAACAATGAATTCTATAGATGACTGTTCTACCAAGCTCCCAGAACTAGAGGACTGAGGAGCCTCCGCTCAGCGCTGAGGACAGCTTGGATTGTGGTTATTTTGTCAGCCCTGCCTCCATTTTGTTTCTCCAGCTTTTCCCATTCTTGATCACTGTGTAGATTTGTGATGGATTCCTGTGGAGTTGGCGCTCTGTCCCACCCAGTAATGGGGGTTTTCATGTCCGCTTCCTGCAGGTGGTCCAGCTGTTGCTCAACAGTAACATGTGTGCGGCGCTGCTGGAGCCCAAGCCAGGAGATACGACGGATCCCAACGGCACCAGCCCACTACATCTGGCAGCCAAGAACGGGCACATCGACATCATCAGGTACTCCTGGGGGTTTGGGGGTTTTGCTTCCTGGTGGGGTAATGCCCTCTGCTGCGCTATGACTGCCTCTAGGAGCCCTGGGGTCTGGAACCCTGCCGTGGCCCTTGAGTGCTCGCTTTCAGCTGTGATGACTGGAATAGGTTATATGTCGGTTTGGTTTGTGGAGTAGATTCCCGTTCAGGGGCCCTTTTGGAGAATGACTTTTGTAACTATATTCACTGGAAAATCCACATTTTAAAAAAGGTTATTTGGCTCCAGTTCCAAGTGCTCAGCAGCGAAGGCGTCATCAGACACTAGCAACACCATGGTGCATGGCCCTAAAACCTCCTCTTGCAGGTGTTCATTTTAATGTTAAAGGTATTTGTACCACGCACCGTCACCAACGGAATTGGTGCCCGGGTGCTCAGGAAGAAAGGGGGGTTAATCGGGTGAAGAGGGAGTAGAAAAGTGAGAAAGGTGATGTGCGGTTGACAGCTTCAGTTTGGTTTTCACCGTGCGCTGAGCTTTGGTGTGAATATGGGATCGATGTCAGTCCCCGTGTGGTGTTGGTGCGAGTTATGTGTTGTTTGTTTGTTGTTGCTGTGTGGTGAAGTGCGTGCGGTTTTCCGTGCGAAATGATGGTTGTGTGGATTTTTGTGTGTGTTAAGTATGCAGAAATTTTAGCTTTTGGGTTAGTGTGTTATATGTCTCTTAGTCCTTATAATTCTTGTTCTACGTATACGGTTGTACTATGGAGTAGGCATATTCTTTCTCTTTTTCTTTCCTGTCGGTCTAATTGTAAGGGGTGATGGCGTGGCAAATTCCCAGCTGTGTTATTTCTGACCTTAGTGTACCAGGTTGCGGCGTGCATTGTCCCCCACTCTGGTATTGGTGCTGTATTTTTACAATCACCTACTCCCTTCCTATCTATTTCCTGTCTGGGATCCATTGCTACCTGTGTGTACTTTGTAGGCCAAGGTATTATTGACATATCACCCTTACCCTTCCATCCCGATCTCTTTGTGATCATTCTTTGGTATGATTCTAGCTTATCTATCTTTCAATTAGTAAGTTGATATGCCGTAGATTGTTCTTCCCTTACTTCAGTGGATGGGCGGTATCTTAGGGAGACAGGGGATCTTAGCTGTGTGAGTGTCCCCTAAGCATTCTTCCTAGTTATGGATAAAGAGCTAAGATTTGGGAAGTTTTCTGAATAGGAGGTGATCTCTTGTGTTACTTATGTTCTTTGGTAGCTCGTTCGAGGTTTTTGTGGTGAGGTGAGAGAAAGAGGATCCTCTGAATTTTCTTTTGTTGTATGGTTTTGGTTCAAAACGGATGTCGCTGCTGGATGTGAGTGACCGTGTTGGGCGGTGTATGTTTATTTTTTCTCTTAGGAACTCCCCGCCTTGGCTGTGTATTGCTCTGTGCGTTATGCACACTAATTTGAACTCGATTCGCTGTTTTATTGGTAGCCAGTGTAGCCTTTTCAGTGCTGGTGTGATGTGTTTTCTTCAAGGTAGTTTGAGAAGCAGTCTGGCCGCCGCATTGTGTATGCCTTAGAGCTTCCTTAGAAGTTGTTCTGGCATGCCCAGATATAGGCTATTGGCGTAGTCTACTCTAGACATGACGAGAGCGATGACAGTGAGTGTTTTGTTCGTGAATGACGGGAATGGAGGATCTTTTTACCGCTCGCAGGAGAAAGAAGCATTTCTTGATTAGAGCGTTTACTTGTGGCTCTAGAGTAAGTTCGTTGTCCATCAGGACTCCCTGGTTTTTTAGAATCGACAATGGGGCTGGGGTTGTACCAAGTTCTAGGTGTCCTCAAAGATCTTGCCCCATCCCCCAAAGACAAAATTAATGGTTATTGAAGGGATGCAAGCAACATCCAGGTCCAAGCTTTCCCTATCCATCCTTCAAAGCGCCAATCCCTGTGGTCCACTGGGGTGCCTGACTTGTTGCCTAATATATCTTCCAGTCTAGGCGTCTTTATATTAAAACAATGATAAAGTGCACTTTTCACCACTTCTCTACTACACCTTGAACAAAAGGGCATCTCGGTTTGCCATAAGGCATGTGTAGGCATTCTAATTTAGGAGCGGAAGGGAGGTAAGACACGTGCCCCTCATGTCCTGGCAACCCTGGAAAAAAGCTTTTTTTGCTGACCAAACACAACACCCTCGCTCCCTTAACCCCTCTCTCCCCCCGGGGCACCCAAAAGGTTAATATTATATGATCATTTAAGTCTATAAACATTGGGTGCCCCATTCCCATGTCCACTCATACTCGAGAGTCATAACTTGGGTAACACCAGGCATGCAGCCTCCAGGTGCGTGGCCATCACTCTACTCACACATTGCCTCGACATTCTGTGCTTAGGTCCTCGTTACATAGCAAACAAGCATTGGCAATGCCAATACTTTGGGCTTTTGCGTAGGCATGAGAAAGGCAATTGCCAGGCACTGCCATACTGGTATTAACTGGTTATTGATGGTAACAGGTGCAAAATGGTGCGAGTACCTGGGCATCTAATACCAGTGCCTCGCAAATGCCTAATAATAATACACAAGCCAAAACTGTTGGCTTTGCTAATGCTTGCTTTTAATAGGACCTCCATGAAGGACTCGTATAGTGCTTATAAATCGAGTGGCTGAAGGCAGACCTGGTTACATCACTTTTGTTACACCAATAGTGCGTTTACAACTCCAATTAAGTCATAACTCTCTGAAGACTGCTTTGAAAAAACACTGGCCAGCACTTTGAGTGCAAAGTTGGATGGTTAGGCTTGATTAAAGTGAGCTCAAAGAGTTCCCATGAGGAGGTGTTTTGGGCAGGGAGGGACAGGAAATGCGTGGGAATGGCCATAGGAATTTGCATAGCAATGGGCAGTCAATGGGTGGGCAAACAAACCAAACAACACCTACAATATGTGTGTCTCCCATCATATGTAATTTCTCCCTATCTGTACTCTAATGCAATAGTTCGGCTTATAGGTGACGCTAAAGCACCACCTAATAGCTCAAGCTAAAAAGATGGCAAACATAATTGTGTTGCATTACTTTAGTGTTTCAAAAAGTGTCACATTTCCATGGATCAATATTCCTTCATGGAAACATAAGAAAAGAAAGAGAAAAATACAAACAATCTAATATTCAATTTATATCACAGTCTAGCAGTGTCAAAATCATAGAATAACGTTCTAAAACGTCAAGTGGGGAGAGTATACTCGCACCCCACCGACTTACATTTCAATTCCCGGCAGCCTATTTACCCCAGAACGGTTTAAGTTGCTTCAGAAGTCGGTTTAATTATTTTGTGTCTACAGAGCCACGCTTGATGAACATTGCGAGCAGTGCAGGTCACTGTGCGTGGGCTTGCACCCTCTTTACAGAATGCCAAAGCGTTGGTGGTTGTACGAATCATGGGCGTAATTTAAAGTGGGGGACAAGGGTTTTTGTCCCACCCAACTTTAGTGGCACACCATTTTGTCTCCCCTCATTTGGCAGGGGCCCCTTTCCTTTAGATGTCATGTCCTCCCCGCCCCCCAACGTTTTCATCAAAGTTACTCCACTGATACGAATCCCCACTACCCCTCAACTAAGGGTGATGATGTGGAGTTCCTGAATGCCCTGGACCTCCATTGCCCCAATTGTATTATGGTGCTCTCCCAGCATTCCATCCTTGGAAGCGGTGGGGGCCGCACCAGTCCTGATGGACTGCATAGCTATATTTTTGCCCCCTACTGAAGATTTCTCTACAGTCACTGCCAAGACCCTCCTAAATTGGAAATTTGTGACAGGAGATCCCAGCCAAGTGCATGTAAAGGTGGGCTGGGCAGGGGCGCCGAGTACAGGGGGGATGCGGGGCCCGAGCCCCCCCCCCCCGGCAGAATGAAGTCGGGGCTGAGGCCCCCCGGGCCGGAGAGAAGAGACGCAGTATGGATGGCCCTTTGTTCCATCCATACTGTGTCTCTCTCTGGCGGCCCGGGTAAAAGCCGGGGGAAAAACGATGTTTAGAAATTGTGGGACAGATGCAAAGCAAGAGGCTCTTGCTTTGCATCTGTCCCTCAATTTCTAAAAATCCTTTTGGGTTGGGTATACTTCTACATCTATGCACCAGGGTGCACAGATGTAGAGGTACACCCAACCCAAAACGATTTTTAGAAATGGAGGCACAGATGCAAAACAAATCTGTCCCTCAATTCTAAAAATCGTTTTGGGTTTGGTGTATTTGTACATCTGTGTACCCTTCTTGGCAAGCGGGGTTAACAGATGTAGAGGTACACCCAACCCAGAAGGATTTCTTTAGAAATGGAGGTACAGATGCAAAGCGCGGGAGGGGCATGGAGCAGGGGCAGGGAGAGGGCAAATGAGACTGTTTGCTGGTACTCCTCAGTTAGCTCGCTATACTCTTGATGGGATAGTACGGCTGTAACAGGGCTTCTATAATTGTTGAATCTTCTCAGCGATAATACTATGCTTTTGTTGAGGCAATGATAGTTCCTCTAAGTGGGGCTGCTATACTTTTGATGGGACAACATCAGCACTTCTGAATTGAGCTGCTACACTCTTATTGACAAGGCCCCAGCACTTCTCAACAGATGTATTTATTTTAATTTTAATTGGTTATTTATAATGCGTGTACTACCCAGAGGTTTCTAAGCACGGACTGAGAGAGCGAACCTGTGTTGCACGGACCGAGGGAGCGAACCTGTGTTGCACGGACCGAGGGAACGAACCTGTGTTGCGCGGACCGAGGGATCAAACCTGTGTTGCTTTGTGTCGTCTTGCTTCCAAGGCGAGCACGTTGCCCCTGAGCTATCCTTCCGATACTCTAAAGATCTGAAGTACATTTAATGATACAGAACCAGAACTATTGAGCAAGTCTGTCATCATCAGAATAACTCAACACTGTCGTGGTTATACAGAGCTCATATATTTAAAGGGATGGAATTACTCAGAAAGTAGCTACACTATTCAATAACCCAAAGTTCTTAAGCATAGTTAATGTGAAAATACTACACTTCTCACAGTTGGGACAGTACTGCCACTTCTCACAGAGGCTTCTACACCTTTTATGGGGCAGCACAGATCCAGCCTACTGCTCACATGCTCAGAATTGTTATTTCTCAGCAGGACTGCAACACTATACCATTGTGTTCTGTATGTTGAGTGCTTCTTCACCACCAATGTGGATTCATGGCTCTCTCCCAGTGTCTAAATAGTAGATCTGCCTACATTCAATTGGCAACAGGCATGTCTGGAGCTACCTGCTGTCCATAAACTGCCGCTCAGGATGTTGGGAGCTGTGATGGGGCAAGCAATAGAAGGCTCGAGCCTGTCGGATAGCAGAATCAGCAGGGTCTTAAAACCTGTTGACTCCTTCTGGAGGGGCCATGGGGCAAAATGAGCCTGATCCCACATACAGGGGGTTGTTACCCCTTTATCTCTCCTGAACGAAAGAATAAGCTCTCTCAGACACAAATTATCACCCCTGCACACACATTGAATGAATATGGTATGGATCTATAGATCGAGAAAACTGGAGTGACAATTCAGAGTGTTTTAACAGAAACATAATTGTCTTCCCAGATGGGAGACTGACTCCATTAATATACATGGGGTCACTGAGATGACCAAGAGTGAAACTGTACATTCAGTTGTGAGATTACCAGCAATGGTTGATACTATGCTCCAAGGAGTGAGGTGCCCACTCAATATATCACACTATTTATAGGTGTGAGACCCATCCTGAATGCTTGCCCAAAGAGCCTTGGCCAGAGTTTCACACTGAAGAAGTGAGCATGTGATCCGGGGTCTGCAGCCCACACACATGCAGAGGATTCCCATGCTCCCACTTGCGAGATTTGCAACAAATTAGTGAGATTGTGATCCAAGGTAGGAGGCACATGCACAGTCTTTGCTCTGATGGTTGACACACTCACAGGATGGGACGGCATTTCGTTCTCCCATCCTAGTTGTGTTGCTCTGCCTTTTGAGGGCTAATACAACCTGGATGATTATAGAGGGGTGGAGCAGCGGCAGTGATGGCCTACTGGAATGCAACTCGAAGGATTAAATCTCCTTCTTACTTGACTTTAGTATATGCAGTACATGCTAGCCAATATTTCCACTGTTCTGCGCTGCGCGCGCCTCCACCCCCCCTGCGCACTGTTGCACCAAGTTGGCGACTACATGCAAATGTGCGGTCCTATAACTGCCAGTGATGTCACTTCCTGTATTTGGGACCCCCACACCACCACCCCCCTGGGAAATTCATAAGTCGGCTCCCCTGGGCCTGGGAGATGTGGTTGGATACCCCAGTAAGCTTTGAATAAGGAAACAGGGCAGTAGGTGAGGTCGTTAAGCCGGTTTCAGTAAATGGCCTCCCCTGTGCCTGCTTGGGAGGCCTGCTTGGTCGGACATCCTAAATAACATCGTCAGTCCATCTGCTGTTTCGCTGGCTTCAGACGCCTGCGAGGCCTGTGCTGAACAATCATCGGTTTTGCTAGAAACCAATCTGCCAATCCTGGAGGCGCCAAGGAAGGCTAAGGCAAATCCTGCTAGGAATATGGTAGATTTCAAAATTGGAGCTGCAGACTGAAGGCAGATTCTTGATTACGTTTTTTAGCGTCTTAAAATCTGTTCGGATCTGCCCAATCTTTCAGAGCTGCGCGTGGTATGAATTACTGAGTGGGACGGGAAGCCCATCCTCTCATTTCAGAAGCATGGATGCTGGGGCGCTCAGCAGCACATTTTTCAAGTGTGGGGCACTGCCTTGCATAGCTGGCTCTGGTGAAATGATGGGCGAGTCAAAGTTACTCATCGATACTTCTCTGTGAATCGGCCCATTAAGGTCAAGTGATGAGATGGAGGACCTCGCTCGCTCTCTTTCTCGCGCGTGCGTTTTGTTTGATGTTTGCTTAAGAGCTGCTTGTTTTGCCCTACAGGTTTTTCAGTCATAAACTTGTGAAAAACCACAGTGATCTACCTTAACCCTTCATTTACACTAAACCATATCCTGCAACGTGTGCTGCTGTCTAGTTTTCACATGGTTAAGCTTTTAGATGTACTTCAATGGTGCTTTTATAGTCGGCCCGCATAAAGAGTGCAGTGTTGACACATTCACACTGACATTCTGGGGCGGCCCCTCTCAGAGCACTTTAAATCGCTGGTCACCTTTGAATTGGTGAGGTAATAGGGCTTTTTTTATGCGTACAAAAAACCCACGCGGCACTTACAGGAGCCGAGTTGCTTTCCCTAAGTAACAACAAAAGTGTAATGTGGCCTCCACTCATGTGTGAGTGTATGTTAGGGCAGTCGCTTCCCTGGAAAATGTGGTGCCAATGAGCACCCAGAGTGGGGCCCATATGGAAGGGACTGTACATTACTTCACCTCAGTCAGCTGGATTAGGGTTAGTAACATTTATTCTTACCCCAATTAGAGGAATTACGTGCAACTGAGCTGCATGAGGGGAAACATGGTCCTGTTTAGTTTTCAAGCGTTTACTTCCTGCAATAAACAGCTGCTCTGGGGGCTTTACTGACGGTAACATCCTGGACCCAAGTTATTTTATGTTATGTTGATTTATACCACACACCGCTACCACCCAGTGGCAGTCTCCAGGCGCACGCGTGGCTCTGCAAGAGAGGAGGGTGGGGAGGTTAGTGATGATAGGATGAGTATAGGCTCAGAACTAGGAGGAACTGGCGTCTGTGAGTGTTGAGTTTATGTGGGAGGCCCTGTCCGTTGTAACCATATGGGTAAGACTCAGTGCCTCAGGGGATTGCTAGTGTTTGTGTTGGTTTGAGTGCATTGTGTGATGTTGGGTGGGTTGTGTTCGTGCGCACTGGTTAGTGTCCATAAGGGACCCAGAGTCGCGGTTGGCATTAGCTTTAAGAATATCTGGTGTCTTGGTGTGTACTTGCGTTGTTGACGTTTTATGGACTTTGTGGGGTGGTTCACTCTAGGTATGCTTCCAGCATCTCGGAGATGGTGGGTGTGGGCATATAATTGATTCTTGGCGTGTTTATGTAGTGTGGCTAGCCCAAATTCTGGTGTAGTGAGGTTGGTTATGTTCAAGGATCAGGAAGGGGGGTGGGTTAGTAGTCGGTCTGTTTGTTGGAGCCTCTGGTGTGATTCTTGGTTGCACTTGATGGTATCTACCCATGTTCTTGGTTGTGGTTCGTCGGCCCATCTCGCCTCCTCTCTAGTTGTTTGTCTGTGATGTTATTGATGCTGGTGTTCCTTTGCGGTTGTCATTGCCTGTTGAATAACCAGGTTTTGAGTTATTTCCTGAAGATGATGTGGTCTTCTGTAGTTCTAATTTATTTGGCAGCTGCTCCTCTGACCCAGTTGCAAAGGAGGTCTACATATCACAGTGGGTGTTATGTAGCTAAAACACAAGTTCATGTGTTTGTGTGATGAAGATAATACATGGGGATGTGTATATAGTTATGTATGAAATGTACATAATTTCACCTAACACTATTACTGCAATGTTTTGTTTATCTATGTGCTGTCGTGGAAGTTCTGTTGTGGAACCGGGCTGATGTATCATTTGGTTCTGGGTAGAATGTTTTGGCTTGAAGGGAAGAACCGTATGCTGATGGGAAAGGCCTGGGGCTGCTGTAGCTATAACTGAAATAAAGCTACCCGTAAACTCACTGTGTTTGGAGGATCTTTCTTTGTAATACTGGCAACGAGGATGGGATTCAGCGAGAACAGCAGCCCCAGCCAGTCGTTTGTTGCAGGAACATTGCATCGGGTGCATCCTTAACGGAACGTGCAGTTAAACGAAGTCAAGGGCAGTGAGCCCCCTTGAGATGTACGTTGTTGTCACCAGGATTGAGGTACATGCTCAGCAATGCACCTCACTGTTGCGTCTTTAATTTGAGGGAGAGTGAGAAAGCAGCCCAGGCACAGCTGACAACGGTCCCAACAGCGAGCAAAGTCTTGTGGAATTCTCCAGCCGACATTTTGAAGTCAGGCAAAGCTGCAGACAATGCCCATTATCTCGGTGCGTGCCGCCATTTTAAAGTCAAGCGTTTTGCGAGGGACAATGTTTATGCATGATTCAAGTGCAGGTTTTGATTTTCCTTCAAGCTCTCATGTTTTTAAAGGCATCCAACAGGAATTCTTGACAAGGACAGTGACGTTCGATTAAAGGGAGTTTGTTTCAGAAACAACCATACCTGGCGTGTTTGTACTGGCAAGTGCATTGCAGTGAAGATCTCCAGGCAGTGTTCACTGTTTAAAAGTCTTTGGTGTTTAGCTGGGCATAAGGTAATGAATATACCTGGGCCTGAGCTATTTCCTGTAGACCCAGGTGAGCCTAAAGTCAAGTGGGCAGATTGGAAAGATGGCTTCATGAGGTATCTGCACAGAGTATATGGGAGTAATTTTGCTGCTGACCGCAAGGACTCTCAGTTATACCATTTCCTGGGAAAAGAGGGTCAGACGATATTGAAAAATCTACCAGATTTGCAAAGTCAAGAAGCAGAGGGTGTATCTATTTTTGAACAGAGCCTGTTAAAATTAGACAAGCACTTCATCGTCAATGAAATGAATTCTTAGCAAGATACCATTTCACCATAAGGGATCAAAAGATTGGAGAAACAATTGAAGAATGTGATACTGTTCTTCATGGTTTGGCAATTAAGTGTGACTACGTTCATTGTAGAGATGAACATATCAGGGATCAATTAATGATTTGTTGCGCTGATCACAAGATTAGAGAAGCCCTGTGGCGGGAAGCAGCAAGTGGTGTGTATTTTTCGCTAGAAAGGGCTATTGAAATTGTGAAAATGGTGGCGCAGCCAGAGAAGTGCATCAAGGCCTTAGATGCGGAACCTACAAAGACTGCTACCGGCTGTGCAAACGTGGTTGACCAGAATAAATCTTGAAAACCGCAGAGTAATAAGGAAGAAAATAAAAAGACAAACAAAAAGAAAGTGGACTTCAAGCAAAGGATGGAAGGTAGACCGTTTGTCAAGAGATGTTATTGATGTAGGAACCCTGACCATTGAGCCAGCGATAAACTGTGTTTTGCACATCATATTATATGCAAGGACTGTAGAAGAAAGGGCCATGTGGCTCGCTGTTGCAGGCACTGGAATAAGCCGAGTAGTATTAAAGTGGTGCAAGATTGCACAACTTTTTGGCAGGATGAAGGGAGTGACGGAGAAGAGGAAGTGTGCGTGGTAAATGCTGTTGATGCAATGCCCAAATGGGTTAAACCTCACGGGTAGATATCAGTCAATACTGTACCTGTGACATCCTTGTAAATATGGAAACCTGGAAGATAAAATGTAATTTTTGTGAGCTACAAGAGGCAAGTGTGAGTGCACATGCTTATGGAGATGTTCACATCAACAAAGTGGGGGAAATTTGGGCTCAGTTCAGATATGGTGGGAGTTGTGCCCAAGGAATGGTTAGAGTTACATCCAAAGGTGGGAATTTACTGTCCTGCGATACCAAGGCTGATCTTGGGTTGAGACTTGATCCCGATCACCCCTCTCAGGTAATTGTTGTGCAAAGGGCCCTGGGTTCAGTAGAATCAGTTCAGATGAAGGAGAAAGAGATGGTTAAAATGTTTCCAGAAGTCTTTGCAGAAAGGATGGGATGTCTGAAAGGATTTGTCCATCTGATTAGCATAAGGCCAGGGGCGGTACCAATAAGGACGAGAGCACACACCATACCCTTAGCTTTACGGGCGGATGTGGAAAATGAACTGAAGCGTATGATGACTGAAGGTATAATTGAGGAGACTGATGCGGCAGAACGGATAAGCCCCATTGTGGCTGTGCACAAGCCAAATGGGCATTTGAGGCTGTGCATTGATCTTAGGGGTCTTAATAAAAATGTGATGTCTGGATAGATTTCCACTTCCCAAAATTGACGATCTATTGGTGAAAATTGGAGCGGCTGCAATTTTTTTCAGCTCTTGAACTGAAGGCAGCTTACCATCAAGTTAAGCTACACCCTGACTCAATGGACCTGACTGCATTTATAACACCTTTTGGCCTAAATTGATGTAAAAGGGTGCCGTTTAGATTAGTGTCTCCTTCAAGTGTATTCCAAAGGGTTATGAACAAATTGATGAAGGAGTTGACAGGGACATGCTGCTATCAGGATGATATATTGGTGTGGGGGAAGAATGAGGAGGAGCATAATGAACGATTGAAAGAGGTGTTAATAGGAATTGCAGAAGCAGGTTTGACTATCTCGACGGAAAAAAGTAAATTTATGGTTGTGAAAGTCCAGTTTTTGGGGCACGAGTTATCGGTGGATGGGGTGAAAACAGAATATGCAACCCTAGAGGCAATAATGAAGATGAATGCCCCAAAGGATAAAAGGGAATAATCATCATATCTGGGGTTGGTTGAATTCTATGGGAAATGTATGAAGGATTTGGCTGAGAGAACAAAAACCATGAGAACATTGGTAAAGAAAGGTGTGAAATTTGTTTGGTATGAAAAGTGCCACGAAGATTTGAGGATATAAGAAATTCTTTCGTGAGTGCACCAATAGTAAAAGGATTTAAGGATAATTGGGAGGTAGAGTTGTACACTGACTCAAGTGAGAGCGCACATGGATGTGTTTTGATGGAAGGAAAATGGGATGTGTGTCACACGATTGCTTTTGCATCACTTGGTCTTAAGGAGGCTGAGAGGCGTTATTCTGTTGTTGAGAAAGAAGCCTTGGCCTGTGTGTCGGAGACTGAGAAATTCTGCCAATGTGTGTGGGGGAGAAGATGTGTTGTAGTGACTGATCACAAGCCGTTGGTGTAAATTTTTTAAAGGAACGGGTTGAATGGAGTTTCAAGGAGCATTGTCAGGTGGATTTCTTCTCCCCAGGGGTTGAACATGCAGGTAAGACATGTGAAGGGTGATTTAAATGTTATTTTCCGATGCGCTGTCTTGCAATCCCATAGAGGTGGGTGATGTTATGATGTGTGAGGAAGAAGGTGAGGTTTTTTAACACTAAGGTTGCAAAGGAAATTGACTGGAGAGAAGAGTGTGATAAGGACGTAACTTACAAGATGGTGACGAAATACGTTCAGGGGGGTGGCTGGTAGAGGACCTGGATGAAGAGTTGAAGAGGTACAGGAGGGCGAAACAAGAATTGAGTATGGAGAAAGGAATCTTGTCTAGGGGAGAGCGATTAGTGGTGCCGGAAGGCATGAAGAGAGTTGTGTTGGAAATCGCTCATGAGGGTCATTTTGGTGTCAGTAAGAGGAAGGGTCTAATATGGCAAGATTTTTCGTGGCAGGTATGGACCATGATATTGAGTTGTTTTTGAAGGAGTGCAAGGCATGTTTGGACAGTGATAATGCCCTATACACCAGGGTACAGCCCATGAAGATTGTGGAGTCACCCATTTCGGTTTGGGATGTGGTGTCTATCCATGTCCACATTTTGGGTCCTGTGTCTGTTTGGGGAGCCCGAAGTGCATATCTTATTGTCTTCATGGATTTGTTATCAAAGCGGCCCTAGATGTGCAATGTGAGGGACATTAGTTCCCATAGGATAATATGGTTTTTGGAGTCAGTGTTCTGGAGAGAGGGATTTCCCAGAAAAATAGCGATGGATAATGGTCCCCAGTTTGTGGGAAGAGAGATGCAGCGGTTTCTGGAGGACAATGGCATTGAGCACTCTACTACGGCTCTTTATAATCCTAAAGGGAATGTGACTTTTGAGAGGTTCAATAGAACGCTTATGGAGATAATTAGAATTGCCATTGCATCAGGTGGAGATTGGGAATGGACAGTTATGGAGCGTGTGGTGCAATATAAAGTTGCACTTCACCAGGTGACAGGTGTATCCCCATTCGAGGCGTTGCGGAAAAAGTGTGCCAAATTCCAGGTTCCATCCTGGTTAAATGAAAACGTTTGTGGAAGTGCGTGGAGAGGTACAAACAGGAGTGTTGCAGGAGAGGATGGCAAATGAGCAAAAGAGTGCCAAGGAGAGGTATGATGAATATAATTGTGTGAAGGAATGTGTTTTGAAAGGTGGTGTTGATGTCAAGATAAGGAAAGGAAGGAGTGTCGATGAAGGGGTTTTCAAGTTCTCGACTCCGATGAAGGTGTTGAAAAATCTGGGTAACACAGTTTTGTTGAGTAATGGTGAGAGGTGGAGTGAAGAGAGAGTGGCTGTCATGAATTGTAATGGAGGCGGTTACAACAGGTATTAGCTTGTACTGGCACCACACGTGAAGGAGACACACGTGTGTGTTAAGTAGCCATGATATAAGTTTTGGTTTCATGCACCCTTTGAAGGAGAGGAGGTGTGCTATGTAAGTAAAACACAAGTTCAAGAGAGAGTGTGTGTGTGTGTGTGTGTGTGTGTGTGTGTGTGTGTGTGTGTGTGTGTGTGTGAGAGAGAGAGAAAGATCATACATGTGGATGTGTATATAGTTATGTAGGATATGTACATAATTTCACCTAATACTGTTACTGTAATGTTGTATTGATCTATGGGCTGTCGTGGAAGTCTGTTGTGGAACCGGGCTGATGTATCATTTGGTTCTGGGTAGAATGTTTGGGCTTGAAGCAAGAACCGTTGTGCTGATGGGAAAGGCTTTGGGATGCTGTAGTTATAACTGAAATAAAGCTACCTCGAAATTCACTGTGTTTGGAGGATCCTTCTTTGTAATAGTGGGCTCCACACTCATCAACGTGGACCACTCACTCCCGGTGCTCCTCCAGCGCTGCACAATTCATGGCACATTTAAGCTGGCTCCCAGCCAGAAGAGGCACACCTGTTTTATGGGAGGCCTGCAGCTCAGCACTGCTCCTTTTGCAGCTCCCACAACAAAGCTGGCACAAGGGCACCATGCATCTGCCTCACAGCACCCACCCTCACTCCTCACATCAGAGTGAGCGTAAGGATCCCACCAAAACCCAAGTAGGCAGTCTGGAGCGAAAAACCACCCTAGATACACATTTTCTATCTTGTTTCTTTTCTTTCAATTTGCCACGTGAATTAATACACAGCAACCAGCAAAGATTTATTTGGGCCAGTCTCCCTTGGTGGAACTCCACATATCTCGTGCAAATTATTATGTTCCTAAACAGCCATTTTTACTGCCAGACATTCCCGTATTCCCTTATACAAGAACACCTTTGAGACTGTGTAAAATATGTATGTATTGTTTCTTTTTTTATCTATGAACTAGAATAAATGTGTACTTTTTTACATGATTTATATATTTTAGCTCGTGTTGACTCAGAACTCCTCACCAGCTTGGAGAGTCTTTCCTTCTGGTCTTTGTGTGTGATTTACTTGCTGTACCAAAGCCATCTCACTCTAGGGACCCTTTACTTTATAACATTCATCCACACGTATGCCAGACACTAGAGCCATGCGACCAAACCACATCCCTTTACAAGGAGCACACATCAGAATACTGGCCTCAGTAATGGCAACACATCCCACGCAAAGCTGTTTGGTGTATCAAACAGCACACGATAACACCCATGTCTTCGTTTAGTTCAACGCAATTTATTGAACAATCTGTTTTCACCTTTTTTGGAATATGGACTATCTGCTGAAATTCTGCATGGGAGGCATGAATAAATGTTATATATATTTCTGTCCCATTCTGCTGCATGTAATTCTGTGCACTCTAAATTGAGATTGTGTATCTTTTTGCCAGATTTTGCAAATTCACATCTGGGAAATACAATCACGCTGCATTTAATTCACTGTCTGACTGACAGATCCCGCTCCCAAAATGTAAATGTGTTCACACTTCATACACACGACTACTAATACTGCTAAAGCCAGAACAGATGAACAATTCCGACCAGGTGTCTGCTCCACCTAGCACAAACATTGGAGGGTCACCCCTAAACTGTGGTTACCCAAATACATTTTTTTTTAATTCAGAGCTTTTAGCCCTATTTAAACACGCTTGGAGTCATTTTCCAAAAAGTAGTAATTGCACGCAGGGCTCCACCAACGATTGCACTTATGTGCCCTTGGATCGCCTCCATATCGTTTTCCACATTTGCAAGACGGAGCGCAAAGAAGAAATCTTAAAACAGCCAAAATGGCCTCTGCACCTTTTTCCACTCTGTTTTGCAATGGGCGTAAATGCCACTTATCATTGACGCGTGGCAGACAGCGTTCAACATGGGTTTCTATGGAACCTCCTGCCTGCTTTTACTAGGTTTAAAAAAACAGGTTGATTGTATAGTGCTCCATTAGTATTACATCAGCATGAAAACGTCATGCCGGTGTAAGACCAGGCAGCAGCGGAATGCATGGCAGAAACGAATATCCGGTTCCATTCCTTCACTCTTCCTGCAAAAGAAGACAAAATCCTGAAGCGTAAACAAGGTGTTAATGTTAATAATAATAATAATAATAATAATTTAGCATTTATATAGCGCTACGAACCCTCCGTTATCTGAGCGCTGCTTATTATTACCCACGATGTATGTTGCTCATTTATCGACCTCAAAAGGATGAAAGGCTGAGTTTGGCCCTGATTCGAACCTGCGTCATCAGGCCCTGCACAGATGTCAAAGCAGCGCTCTACTCGTTATGCTATCCAACCGGCCTTACCCATATGTATGCCCGTCTTTGCTCGTTAGCACCTTTTTCACAATCTGGGACTCAATAGTTGTTTTTGTCACAGAGAACTGTCATCACGCAGTTTCTATTATACAAAGTCTCAAGCTACAAAAGTCTCCCTTATTTAGTCACCTGTATAAAGATGCAGGGACAATTGCCACCATGACTCTCCGTGCCTTGAGAGGCTGCACCTAGCATTCCCCCTCCCAGGAGCAGGTGTCCACATGATCTCTGTCCTTTGCTTTCTTCATATCTTCTGCCCCAAAAACCACTGCCAAGGCGATGTTTACAGTCAACGGAAGATTAGTGCACCTTGTTCATCCTAGAGACCCCCAAAATTGATAGGCTTGGATATAAAATCGAGACGGCCACAAATATATTGACACGAGCCGATTCACATATGCAGTCCTGGGGTCAACTCTTTTAGCCTCTTATGTCCAAGTGAATTGAGTTTAAGCCTCGGCTGGTCAGATGTAGTTTGTCCTTAATGATGGGTGTTTCAGAAGTAATCCTTCTCGGTATGTGACGAAACACAGGTTCATACGTTTGGAGTATGTGTGTGGCGAAATGACTTCTGCCCCGCAGGAGTGCAAGGATGAGTATTGACTGAACAGCCTACTCAGCCCTCACACTTCTACAAAACAAGAGTTATCCTAATAATAAAGTTGAAACATGCATAGTTAAGAGATATACCTCCTTAGCCCTTTGCAGTAACATGGCCAAGAGCATACTCTCAAGAGGGGTGTGAATGTGAAACAGGAGGAACCCAAACAGGAAAGTTCAACTGTCCAAAATAAAGAAATGTCCAATCAAGGTTCTATAAAAATATATATATATTTCTGAGGCTTGTGGAATCTGCTTAGATCACATGCTGTGCATAGGCCGACATCTAGTGGAAGCTGCGGAGTATTACAGTTTGTTTTTCGAAACTCGAAAATGGGCGTCGACACAGGCGTGCCAGTAATACTATCCCTAGTGTGACGTCCACTGTACCCAAGATCCCTCACGCGTCTAGGATCCTCAGATTGTTTTTTTCCGCCATACTGGTCGGAAGCATCTTGCGGAGTCCCCTGGCCTTAGCCATACTTTTGCTTATTATTGAAGTTTAAAATTATTTATTAACATCCTTCCCCACCCCAACGTCGACCCTCGACACTCGACGACGGCTGGAGAAGACATCGACCGTCGGCTGCTGCACGACGGATCTGGGCCTCGGAAGGCCGCTGGCCTCGGCCCGGGCCTAGTAGGCCGCTGGCCTCGGCCCTGCAAGTAGGGAGAGTGGGGGGTGGTACACCGTATAGGTACACCTTATATATTTCCTACACTTACCAGCCCGCTGCCTCAAGGTGCGTATGGAGGGTACCCCTTTCCAATTCTGCCCCAAGTGCAACCGCAAATACCCTTGGGTCGATAGGCACAACACGTGCAATCTCTGCTTGCCGAGAGACCACCCCGAAGCGAACTGCAGAGCGTGTAGTAGGTTTAAGCCTAAGACACTTAAGGACCGTTCGACAAAGCGTTGGGCCCACCACGCCAGGCAGGCGGCCATGGCAGCGGAGGGCGCCTTCAGCGATGGCAGCGACGCCGTACTTTCGGACGGCGAGGGCATTACGGCGTCGAAAGAATGCCGAGCGCAGGTCCCCGACCTCGGAAGGTTGTCCGGCAGGGCGGCTATGGGGAAGACCCCCGGCGACGCAAGCGCTACACACCCTACACACACTAAGCACACTAAGTCCAACCGAATCTCGACGACGTCGACTTCTCGGAAAGAGGCACAGATAGAACGGTCCGACTCGGTGTCCTCTGGGCGCTCTCGATCGAGATCGCCTCATGACGCAAGGCAATCATCCACTCTTGCCAAGAGTGCCTCGCTCCCTAGATTAACGGAAGTTCGATCGTCGGAAGACGAAGACGACTTCCACCCCCAGGCCGCGCTCCAGGAGACCGAGGCCGCAGTTAACACCAGCGAGGCCCCACGCTCGAAACACACAGATACCTCCCCAGACCCTCGACAACAGCGTCGAAAGTCTCTGGGGCCTCCAAGGGGCAGGGAAAACATTTTTCCACGCATGGGGAGGGGGGGAAACAGTGGAAAGCACAGCCTTCCACTCCTGTAAGACCATCCTTCCACCCTAAGCAGACAGACAAACACAAATCTACTGGGACATCAACATCCAGCAAGGGTACCCTTGAGTCCCCTAAGTTGCCTACTAAAGTCACTACTAAAGTCATACCCTGTTCCAAAGAATGGTCCAGTGAAGACATAGACACGGTCATGTCAAGGATGTCTTCCTTAGCTGATTTTTATGAAAAAACCCAGAACATTTCCTTTCGTATGACCCTCAAGGGGCCACACCCTCAGGCTCCTCTGATCCTATCCCCTTAAGTAAAAAGGCCCGGTTCGAAAGACCTGAACCCTTCGAGGTGCAGCCTTACTCTACTCCATACTCTACTCCACACCAGGAGTTTGAAATTATGGAGGAACAAACCGGGACTGAATACTATGCGGATGATGAGGACCTGGAGGAGATAGAACATGAGCAGGAAATTTACAGAGTAGATTCCCCGGTAGAAAGCGAAGCCCCAGTTACCGACTCGCCAGTTGATAACCAGCCCCTCCTTAATGAAGTTCTCGCTCGCGCAGCAGAACATTTTCACATCGACACCCACGGTGCACAGGAGGAAAGGGACTTTGCAGAAGAGTTGGTGGGAGAGAGGAGGCCGGTCGCTCAGACCATCCCTATCCTTAAATCCATCCAACGTAGAATAGATCCATCCCTGGTGAATCCTAACCTCACCAGAGCCGTCAATCCCAGAGTCGAAAAACTTTTTCGGGCAGCCCAGTCTGACCCTCTTTATATAAGAGGACATCTCAAACCAGACTCCCTAGTGGTTACCAACACTCGGAAGAGGGCTGGGACACCCTTATCGTCGTCAGAAGCTCCTCCCGACAAGGAGAGCAAAAAACTGTACGGGTTTGGCAGGAAGGTAGCCTCAACGTCCGCCTACCAAGCAAGGATTGCAAACTCCACCACCCTGTTGGCAAGTTACAACTGCCATCAATGGGAAGAGGTCGCGGCGCTCATAGCCTCTGCTCCTGAACCGTTAAAGGGCCAGTTGGCTCGGATCTCGGCAGAAGGGAGAGCCGTGTCTGGTTGCATATTAAAAGCAACTTTCGACGCCGCGGACAACGCAGGAAGATTGATAGCAGAAGGTACTGTTATCAAGAGACATGCGTGGTTACGGCAGTCGGGGTTCAAAACAGAAACCCAGGCTTCATTAATAGACAAACCGGTGGAACCCGATCTATTGTTTGGGAAAGCGGTCGAAGACGCACTTAAGAATGCCAAGGACGAATACGAGACTCTCAAATCCCTTGGCCAGCTTACCAACAAACCCCCTAACCAGAGGGGGAACAGTAATTTTCGTCGCCCACGCGGCCAAAATTCACAAAGAGGCAACTATGCCCAAGGACAGGGTACACAATGGAACAACAACCAGCAGTCTACCCAAAGTTACGGCAGGGGTAACAAGAGAGGTCATGGAAGAGGCAGAGGCAGCCCCAACAAGGGAGGTGGCACGCCTCCACCAAAGCAGTGACGCTCAGTTCAGGGTCCCTTCTCACGCAACCCCAGTAGGGGGACGCATTTCCAACTTCACCCAGGCTTGGGAAGGGATCACCTCAGACAGATGGGTGCTGTCAACAGTGTCAACAGGATATTGTATAGAATTACTGCAGCGTCCCCGGAACCACCCTCCACGACAAAGAATACACTCCTTAGAACATCAGATGATCCTTCTCGAGGAGATCGCCATTCTGCTAGAAAAGGACGCGATAGAACTCGTCCCAGGACACCAGGTAAACAAGGGTATCTATTCAACTTACTTCCTTGTGCCAAAGAAAGATTTGACAATGCGCCCAGTATTGGACTTACGGCCTGCCAACAAGTATGTCAAGCCCCAAAAATTCCGTATGACCACGCTACAAGAGGTAATCCCCCTCCTAAAAAAGGGGGATTACATGGCAACCTTGGATATGAAAGATGCTTATTTTCATATTTCAATGCTCCCAGCGCACAGAAAATACTTGCGCTTCAAGTGGACAGTCGCCACTACCAATTCAAGGTACTGCCCTTCGGGATAGCTTCAGCACCAAGGGTATTCACCAAGGTACTGGCGGTGGCAGCTGCACACCTACGCAGGGAGGCAATCCCAGTGTACGCTTATCTGGACGACTGGCTCATAACGGGGGAAACCCCAGGAATTTGCAGGTCAAACATTCAGAGGACTATCGACCTCCTCCACGAATTAGGCTTCTCTATCAATGAGAAGAAGTCAAGTCTGGTGCCAAGCACCTCAAAACAGTTCCTAGGAGCTATCCTAGATACTCAGAAAGGGTTGACCTTCCCTTCGGAAGAGAGAATTCGGAATATACTACTGCAAATTCCACATTATCAGTCAGGTCAACAAATAACGGTACGCAAAGCAATGCGGTTACTGGGCATGATGGCGTCATGCATTTACCTGGTCCCCCACGCGCGTCTGCGCATGCGTCCCATGCAGGAATGGTTGGCGAAACAGTGGTCTCAGGCAAGTGGTCAGTGGGACGATCTAGTGGTCGTTTCGCCAACACTCGTACAGAGCTTACACTGGTGGACAAGAGAGAATCTCGCAAGGGGAAAACCCTTTTACGATCCAGAAGTACAGGCAGTGGTGACTACAGATGCATGCCTGGCTGGGTGGGGAGCTCACCATCTCCACCACACAGCTCAGGGTCTCTGGTCTCACTCAGTAGCCAAGAACCACATCAATCTGCTAGAGCTTCTGGCAGTATTCCGAGCGCTTCGGGCATTCGAGCCCCATCTGCTAAACTTGTCGGTGCAGATCCGGACGGACAGCACGACAGCCATGTTCTATCTGAACAAACAAGGAGGGACTCGTTCGCCAAATCTGTCCAAGCTTGCCCAGAAAATCTGGATATGGGCACTCAGACGGAACATCTTCCTGTCATCACAACATGTTCCAGGGGAGCTCAATTCCCTAGCGGATGCCCTAAGCAGAGACTCCCTCCCAGAAGAACACGAATGGGTCCTTCACAGAGATATCGTAGAAGATCTCTTCTCTCGGTGGGGTTTCCCCACTATAGACATATTCGCCACAAGCGAAAACAAACAATGCCCAGGATTTGCATCCAGGTTCCCCCAGCCAGACTCCCAAGGGAACGCCCTGTGGATGAACTGGTCAGGGATGTTTGCGTACGCTTTTCCACCAACCCCTCTCATCAGGAAGGTGGTGTACAAGATGAACAAGGAATCGATGACGCTCATCCTAGTTGCTCCCATGTGGGCGAGACAACCATGGTTTCCACACCTACGCAGGATGGCGGTGTGCGAGCCCATCAAACTCCCAGCCTGGTACAACCTACTGTCCCAGCAACAAGGTCAAACAGTGCACCAGGAACCCAACTCAATGAACCTGGCAGCATGGCTCCTGAGGTCATAGAGTTTGGCCATCTCAATTTACCACAGAGGTGTATGGACATCCTAAAAGAATCCAGGAAACCAAACACAAGGCACTGTTACTTTGACAAGTGGAAGAGATTCGTTATTTGGTGCCAGAATAAACAAATCAACCCAGTTGATTGCACTCCTTCCAATGTTGTAACATACATGCTCCACCTGCTGGACGCAGGTTTGAGTTTTAACTCTCTGAAAGTACACCTGGCAGCCCTCTCGGCTTACACCACATCCCATAACAAAGTATCGTGGTGGAAAGTACCAGTAGTTAAAGCCTTCATGGAAGGAGTAAAGAGACTTCACCCTCCTATTTCGAACCCACCGCCAGGATGGGACCTCAATGTGGTGCTAGCTAAGCTCATGGGCCCCCCTTTCGAACCCATGCATAAAAGTAGTCTCAAACACCTGACTTATAAAACGGCCTTCTTAGTAGCCATTACCTCTATAAGAAGGGTCAGTGAAATTCAGGCTCTGTCAGTGCAGGATCCTTTCTTTACTATCCACAAAGACAAACTGGTTTTACGCACACACCCTAGGTTCTCACCTAAATTTATATCTAAGTTCCATGTAAACCAGTCCATCGAGCTTCCGGCTTTCTTCCAGAACCCGCAAAGCTCAGCTGAGGTGAAACTACACACCCTTGATGTGCGTAGGGCGGTCCTCTACTATGTAAATAAAACCAGACCGCTAAGGAAAACAGATCAACTGTTTGTCTCCGTAGCTACAGGCAGAGAAGGGGATCGCGTCTCTAAAGGCGCGATCTCGAAGTGGATTATCAACTGTATACAACTGTGTTACTCTCTTTCTGAAAAAACTCTGCCTTTTACGCCAAGGGCCCATTCTACTAGAGGCATTGGGGCCACTCTGGCTTTCATTGCAAATGTTCCCCTCGACACCATTTGCAAAGCAGCTACTTGGAGCTCTATTCACACTTTTACTCAGCATTACTGCATTGACACTCATTCCAAGACAGATACACAAGTGGGACAAGCGGTTCTAAGACACCTGTTTGCTCATGACCCTTCTCACATCCCACCTCCTTCTTCTGGTACTGCTCGCTAATCTATGCACAGCATGTGATCTAAGCAGATTCCACAAGCCTCAGAAGGGATACATTACTCACCGTAATCGTATTTCTGATGCTTGTATCTGCTTAGATTCACATGCGACCCACCCTTCCTCCCCTCCGAGAGAAGGCGCATGATTGCTTGTAGTCTTACCTTTCTGTCTATCTGCTTGGATTATCTGTACTCACGCTACTCCTCATGCTTCCTCATGTCAGAAAAAATACAATCTGAGGATCCTAGACGCGTGAGGGATCTTGGGTACAGTGGACGTCACACTAGGGATAGTATTACTGGCACGCCTGTGTCGACGCCCATTTTCGAGTTTCGAAAAACAAACTGTAATACTCCGCAGCTTCCACTAGATGTCGGCCTATGCACAGCATGTGAATCTAAGCAGATACAAGCATCAGAAATACGATTACGGTGAGTAATGTATCCCATATATTTTAATTAAACAAACCATATGCTAAAATACCTAAATAGCAGTCGAGACTGGTGGTCGTATGCGGCAGCCGGGCACTGTACAAAATTAAGCTGTGCCATAGTTGATTACATGGACTCTTTACAACTCAACATAAATTTCAATTGAAATGTTTCATCCAGGATTTTGTATAGTGGCTTGAAGCGACGGTTATAGTTTTACGGAACCTTGCTTCAGATAAGTTGTTGACATATATGCTTACATTGTAATAAAAGTCTGATGTCACAATGTTCGCATTGATGCATGTCAGACTGGTGTTTCAATAAAAAAATAAAAAATAAAAAATAAAAAATAAAACAAAAAACTAAATAGAATCACACTACACAAACCCCATCTCTGGGGAAAGAACACACAAAATGCCGGAGATTGAAAAAGTATCTGTGGGTAACAACATAGGGGCGAAAGGCAATCAAAAACCACAATGTTTGTCAGAGGATATGTCTTATACACAAAAAGGGATGAAAGGTGACCTAACCAGTCTGTAGGGTCCAAAGTTGGACCATGAGTGCTGTAAGGAGCAATAATACTTTCTTGCTGTTCTTGGCGATTCAACTGTATCGCACCAGGCAACTTGACAATGTACAAGCCGTTCGAAGATCAAGAGAGTGTCAATAGCAGCAGTGATGGATCATGGTGGTCTGAAAGTGTTGAGACGGGCTTGAAATGCTGCAAGAACCAAATCAATGGGGAAGGAAAATAGGATCCTGGTTGACCTGACTATCATGTTGCTATGAGTCCCCATCCACAGAGACAAGATGAGTGCTTGTTCTCATACTTTCAAACACAGGGGTGTCTGTCCAACACTTGCAGGGATCCTTGGGTACCGGTGTAGCTGGCAGAGAGACAGGTGTTACTCCAGCAGTAGGTTACCCCCAATATGCCCTGGTAATGGTTAGGGAGCAAAGCTTGGCTCTGCCCTGTAATACCTGCCTTCACCTCACAACTGGAGGACTCTGGAATGGACTGCTCTCGCTGGAGGGACCAAACAAATCCTTCTTGAGGTTTTGAAGTCCAAAGATGAAATTAAAGAAGGGGTGAAGGGAACCCCTTTTAAAGGTCTAAAGGACAAAAGCAAGCCTGCTTTAAGAGGTCCAACCCCAGTTCGTGTGAAAAGTGGTCTTTACTTTCTTGCATCTCACCCAAAGTAGAGTGGGAAGTCATCCACTTTCCAAGTTGAAGCACATGTTGGCGATATTTATTTTAATGGTATGACAAATGTAGAAAGAATAACAGTTTATGGTTCATTATATCAATTTAAGTACACTGTTGTATACATGATGACACATTTTTGAACATTTTCAAATAGATACAAAATTCTGTATGATATTTTATTGACTAAACAATGATGCAGTATTTGTGTGTGTTCTCCAACTAATAGACTTACAATTCTGCATGCAGTAGAATTGGCAATTGGCAAGAACAAACTGAATTAGGACAAAGCTGATATCAGGTATCATGGGTATTGTTGTATACAATTAAATAAACTATAATTTAAGCACACCTACCTTCTTTCCCCGTGCCTCAAATCTCCCCTCTCCCTGCAACATCAGTTCCCTGTCTCAAATGTGGGTTGGAACTGCCGCTGCAGGGTCCTTTTTAGTTTTTTATTTCGTTTCAACTTTATTGTCGCCGACAATCCATGTAATGCAAGGAAGAACACCCCTGGAACCGCCGAACCCATCATACCATTCAAGGGGAGCGGGGGACACCCTTGCAGCCCCTGTTCCCCTTGTTCGGTATAATGGGATTTACTATTTTGGTAACTGCCGAATGCGCCGTAAAAGCGTATTTAGCTTTTTTTCGGTATTCACTCGCAAGCCATATATATAACATTCAACATGGGAATGCCCGCACAAAGTATAAAAGTGGTACTTCTTTTGTGAAGGTAAGTAGTGTTGTAAAGGTTACAAGTAAGTAAAACATTTTTGTTCTTGTGATAGAGGGTGTTTTTACGCTTATGAGATTGTGGCTCTACCAGATGGAGTCACCGGCCATGTACACATTTTTATGGTCACTCCAAATATCAAATATGGTTGTCAGTATCTTAGGGGTGTCTTCGGATCCATATTTGCTCAGGCGGGAGTCAGCCTCTCTTCGTAATGTCTGGGAGGCAGATCTACTGACTGGCTGAGCAGTATATGACTCTGATTTTGCAGTACACCCAATGTTAAGAATAGCCACCTTGTTAAAGAAAGGGCTCAGTTGCATGCTCCAGTAGTTGTGGTAGGCATCCTCAATATGGAAACACTGGTGTAAAGAAACGTTGGAAGTTAGAAGGGTAAAGGTTTACCAGTAGCAGCGCTGCTCTCCAGTTCGTTAGCGACAGTTCTGGTGGTGATGATGAGATGCTGCCCCAAAGTCGGTGACAGTAAACCCACTGGAGAAGGTGCTGAACCAGTGGCAAATTGAACCGTTGAAATTATGGTATGGTGCGGCTGTGCTGTTCACAGCTGATACAGTTCCAATACTGGGAAAAGGCAATCTAGCAAAGTGGTCACAGTTCAGACAACGATACTTGTAGGGTTGCTTGTTGTTGTTCAGTTCGGTAACCATTGGTCTTGGCGGGTACCTGGTACTAGTGCCCAGGGTTTTGGGTTCTTCTGCCACTTAATCACTGAGCCACCCAGGTATGAGAAGCAATGTTTCTTCTGTAAGCAGGGCATGCTTTTAGGCTTGCAAACAGGCTGTGCTTGCCTGGTTTGGGGGTGGCAGTAGCAGTCGTTTAGCTTCCTCTGGCCTCTTGAGAAGTCTGGTGTCCACAGACACTGGCAGGTCTTCACCATCAGACCGGTCTTGCCCAAATGGAGCAGCAGGGAACCTTGCAGTTTTTGTCTGGTTGGCATTGTCTTATTGTGCTTCAGGTCTCATCCCAGGGTTAGAGAAGGTATGGGTGGTGACACCGGGTAAAACAATAACACTGGAATGGAATCTGAGGGAAAACTCAGCTGTCAATCAGGAAGGTGCATTTTTTTTAAAACGTTTGGTGGCAACCCAATCTCTACTGTTTCCAGCTTCAACATTTCCCAGCTACGTCCTGGGATTTGCTTCAGGATGTGAATTCTGCTCAAGAATAAGAAAGATCAGTCATGGATCTTGCACAACAGGAAAATAGCACAGTCTGAAAAGTTTGCAAAAATGTAACATTCTTTTATTTACAGTCCACATTTGATCAGAGCACCATTGCTTCAACTCAGTAGAATTCTTACATGGTGATGCACCTTTGGCTCTCACTCACATATCTGGCCAGATCTGGTGTTGGCTCACCTGCTATCCCTCTTACGAGGTAGTAGAAGCCAAAAGCATATATAGCATCATCTGTTATCTAGCAAACAAGAGGAACAAAGTTTAGCCAAGGAACCTGTGTGACGTTCAAACACATGGAGTCTTTTAGGGCGTCCCACAGAATACAGCAACAAATCTCCCCCAACGAATGCAGCCAACAGCTAACTATGCAGGTTTACTATTGTTACTATGGCCTGGGAAGTCCCAAATTACACAGAGGTTCAGGACCCAGTTCAAACCGGACTTAATAATGGAAATAGGCAAAGTGCAAGGCATAACTCAGCTTTATTATCATCAAAATAAAGCGGGGACAGCATACAAGCATTGAATTCTTGGCGCTCTCGAAATGCTTATCAATACAATCATTTATATATTCAACATTTGTCATTTGTCATAACTGACATCATACTGTTATCTTAGTTACCAAAAACCTACGGGGTACGGGAATTAGTTAATAGTAGTGACTATATATACATTCTATAAGGGTTACATTTCTAATTGGGTAACTCTTGTCTGATGGCTCCTCCTGAGACCACCTCTACATTGATAATGGTAAAAAGACATCATCTCAACAATATTTAATTGGCTGGCACCTTGCTTCATGGGTGGCGTAACATTAGATATGTTCATTGGTTGGCTTCTTACTAACCAACCTTGAAGAACTGACAGGTCGTCAAGACATGAGCTAGACATGATTAGGGCAGAGAGGTCCACGGATTGCTTTCCTTTCAATTTAAGAAGTTACCATCCCTAATTTCTAGGCCATGAGCCAGGGTGATCTTTGTATTTGGCCTTGTGTGGTGTCTCTTGTCTGGGGATACCTTTAAGGAGTAAGGCAGGTGTCCTATCTGTGTTCGTTGCTACTAAATAAACAGTGTTCTTCAATTATGGGTCACTTGTGATGGGACCATATTTAGAATTATTTCACCCTGCATTTATTAGGATTTTAGCTAATATTAATATGAGTGTTATGGTTTCTTTTCCACTGGGGACACCCTTGAGTTATTCTTCATGGAGTCTTTTGGCTTATAGTTGTCCTGCACATGACTTACAAAGACTGGTTGTACTCTTAATTAATCTGGGACTATATGGCTTGTGTCTTGGGAATCGATATATTGTGCTTTCTCTCTGCTGTTCCTATCCTACCTTATTCATGGTAATCTTGGCTTTAATTGCTAGCTACTGTCTAAGCGCTGCATCGATATGTATTTCTGTGATTTCAGCATGTTGTGTTCTCTCGAAGCCTAGCAGCCTTTGTGTATTTTGAAAGTGTGCTGCAGCTTCCATTTTGGAAAAGATGGCTGCCCATTACTGTTACATTTTTATTTTAGTGAGCTATATTCGCGTGTTGTTCATGTTGCATTGAGCTTATACATAGCTTATGTTAGTATTCTTCAGGTCTTTTGGATGCCATGTCAATAATCTTCATGTATAAATGCATATATTACCTAGTGTACATGTTGTTCATGTTAAGTGCACATTTGCTTCGTGTCTAATGCATGCACATGTATTGTTGCAACATTTGTTTTATTACCGTTGCCATTTTTAGCTCGGATTGTCCATATATTGCTGTACCTACCTGAGATAAGGGCGCTACGGTTACCTTAGTGAGTAATGTATCTCACCTGTGCAATATTGAGCTGGGGGAGGGGCAGAAGCTATGGATGATGTATGCATCTGCCTCTCAACACTACGCATGGGAAACAGTGTGCCTTTAGGGCAACCTAACCCTGAGGACAATGTGCTCTAAGGAGGAACATCACAGAGCTGCTTTCCTGTTGAGACCTTGAATTATGACTCATTGGGGAAAAAGGGGCAGTAAACCACAAAAACAGCAAAACTTTCAGGTCCTCTCATCAGAGGTACAGTTTAGAACTTTTGTCAAATAATCCAGCCTGGTGTTTATAGTGGCTGTGGCTATTAAGGCCCTATTTTCCTCTGACAGATAAGGTTGTATCTGCCATAGCAATTGCCTCATATAAGTACAACTTGAACTCTAGAGAGACACATGTTTGTTAAAGTTTAAATTACAGTCAAAGACAACCCCCAGGGTTTTTGCATGGTTGGAAACCTGTATAATAGCACCCCCTATTAAGAATGCCTCATACTGGGGGTCTAGTTTCTTTAACTTTGCGGTGCTACCGAGAATCAAAATCTCGGTCTTCTTATCGTTCAAAGCCAGAAAGTTGTTTTCCACCCATGTTTTGATAGCATTGAATATCCCGCCGACCATCAATGAGCCGGCTTCATAGGATCCAGACAGTTTGAGGATGATCTGAGTGTCATCTTCCAGGATGATCTGAGTGTCATCAGCGTAGTTTACAAATTTGACACCCAGACCATCCAAGAGATCAAAAAAGGGTTTTGAGTAGATGTTATACCACAAGGGGGAAACACAAGACCCCTGTGGTACTCCACAGCAAAGTAGGACTTCTTGTGACTTATCATCCCCCTAGCTACCCTGGCTTTCCTAGGTCCAAGAAAGGATCTGAACCAATTCACGGCTGACTCAGAGCAGTTTCTGACCTCAGATAGACTGTCCGCCTTCCCGTCATGGTTCACCAGATCAAATGCAGTGGACAGATCCAGTAACAACAGCATGGCCAGTCCGCCTTGATCTACAATTTCAGCTAGGCCGGACTTAACATACCCCAATGTTGTTTCCGTCCCGAACTTCTTCCCAAAGCCAAACTGACACTTAGACAGAAGTCCCCTCTCTTCTACAAAGGCATTGTACTGAGTACAAGCGACTTCATCTATAATCTTTAACAAGAAAGGGACGTTTGTTACGGGGCAATAATTAAAGGGTTCGTTGGAATATAAACCCTCCTTCTTTAACGGTGGGCTAACCCAAACTTCCCTAATATAGTCTGGAACAGTCCCCTCCCCAAAAGATCGGTTAATGAACGATGTGACTGGTGCCGCAAAGGTGGAGAAATATTCCTTAAAGTATGAAGCTGGGAAAATATCACCCTTGCATGATGTAGGTTTCATTTTCGTAACCATTGTAGACATCAAGAACTGTAACCTGCTTGAACGCAAAACAATCAGCTCCACTGTCCTCCTTAGGGTGGGCACCCTTAGCGTCCATGCCTATACCTTGCCCCGTGTGAGGGTGTGTTAATATGCTCCCCTGATGTTGACTAACTTTCTGAGTAAACCTGTCATGAATCTTTCGACACCAGGCATCATCCACAATTAGGTGTGACTCTGATGTCTTCCCTTTTAGTTCATTCAGAATATTAAAGAGCTCCCTAGTTCTTGATTTTGCCCCTAAGATACGTTCTTCCAACCTATCTTTTTTAGCTTTAAGGATAGCATATTTATAGAGCTTAACTCCCTCTTTATACAGTGCCAATGTAGTTTTTGTAGGGTTTTTCCGCCAGCCTCTTTCAGCCACGCGTTTAAGTCTTACGAATAGGTCCGAGAAAATGCTATTTTTTTCATTTTGCAAATTGCGATGACTATCAAAAAAGCTCCCTATTTCACCCTCACATATTATTTATTGGCCAATTTAGATGCACAAGCAGTGAATTGCTTCTCTTGCAACTAATTGATTTGCTTTCATCTAAAATTGACTGCGTTTTAAACAGTTGAGTAGTTTTGCAGAACAATCCCTGCTCTTTTTAATAAAACAATTATTTACTTAACAAATCCAGAGATTTCTATCAAGAGTCAATTAATTTTCTCGAGGAATGCATTATTTTTTAATTAAATCACATTTCTTTCGAAGCTTTGTCAGGGTGAAAATATATGTAAAATGGGGGTGTTAAAAAATGTACCATTGAAGCAAACTTTGTGTCTAAATCCTCCCTAACGACTTATGATTGAAATAAATTAACCATGACCTACTTAAATCAGATTACCATTACAATGATAACTAGGGTCAATTTTTTAATCACCCGCTCCAGTAAAGAAATCTGTGACAATTCTTCCACTCCCCATCATCGAGTCGCGGATTTAGAAATTCATGCGTTGCAGCGCAACTCTCACAATGATAGCTACATGTGACAGACACCTATTTGATCAGTACCACTTTCACATAATGCTTCCAACAAGCGAGGTGTAGAGTCACAGCGCCTGGAAAGAGTGCTATATCCTAAAAGAACTTCCACAAATCTAGCGGCTTGGCTCCTCAGCTCTGAGAGCGTGGGTGTTTGAGTCCCATTCAAGTGCTCAAGGAAGACAGAAAACCTTCTAGCAGACAATGTGACAGACTTAACCAGAAGCAATTCTACATTGGTGACAGATCAGGGATCTTCCTAGAAAATATTCATGCAGATACTACACTCACCAGTTCACATCATCCCTCAGGCCCTGACATTTAGTACCATTCAAGAGAAACAGCTTTGTAATTGTCCTTCTTTATTGTTTTTAAAGATCTTCCTATCTTAGGCTTTTTGCATGAACCCATTAAAAATCCCCCTTTTAGTAAATCGCCTCCACCTCATAAGAGATTGACGTATTACTGTAAGCATTACCCACGACCCCTACTATTCACAAGACTTGCTTACGTTTTAACATGGCCACTCCTTTCTCATAAATAGCAACGTAGGATCCACGAGGGAGGCTGAGCTCTACTGTTTTGGCCTCAGAGCTATTGAGCCCTGTACGCGTTCATGCAATCCGTGGTTCTTTCAGTTTCAGAATGGAAATTAAGACCGGCCTTTCACCTTGTAAAATAAGTTCCTAGTTATAACCTTCTGTATGTAGCGCCATATGCACCTGAGAATATTCAATAGGAGTTGTTGTCGCTCTTATTGTGGTTTCCTTTGCCCACTCTTTCCTATAAATTAAAGTCTTACCCACCTTAAAATGGTGGCATGTTACAGTGAGCGCCACGCACTTGCAGATCATTTATGCATCTGCTAGGCAACCTCACGGAGATAACCCCATCAATTTTCATCTCTCCCTTAGACACATGAACCAACTTGAGCACCCTTTCTCCAGTCAGTGCCCAGTCTGGAGCACTGGATCAGTCAGCGTACCACTGCACGTGACTATCAGTAATCCATGGAAGTGTCCGAGTCAGGGGAGCCCACTTTGCCGATGGCACAAGTACCCTGTGAAGTTCCAGCATGGCAGTATCAGTGTTCAACCTGGACAACTCCTCCTTCAGGTTCTGCATGACTTCCCATTGTTCCTCCTGAGAGCCATCATTCTGTTCACTGTCTCTTCCCCACACCACCCCTTTCCTTAATAATGTAATCACCCTTCCAGCTCACCGTTGGCATTCCAAATGGTCAGGAATCCTATAATGGGTCCTTTTTCGTGCCTCTTTGGGAGCCAGCTTGAGCCCCGGTCCAAGCAAGGGCATTGTTCCCAATAATGCTGCGGTCTCTATATTCTATATAATGCTATCTCTGCTCCTCCACATGCCTTCACAGGGACGCTCTCTCTGCCCTGATTAGGGTCTGGGATGCATGGATAACGGAATGGCCTGGATCCTTCCTGTCTCAATTGTTTGCAGCTTTTAATAACTTTCCTTACCAGACAGTGCGCTGACGCGTTGAAGGTGCTCTTGCTCACCCCCTGAAAAAGCACTCTTGGCTCTTCTGGGAACAACATAGCTACAGTGGGCCCGCATGTCTCCCGCCGGGCGGTCCCTGGCCATGTTCCAATGGAAATGTCCAAAGTCCCTGCACACAGAGGGAAGCTGACACGCGGTGGCCTCAAGCCATTAGGAAGGGTTCCCGGACAAGAATCAGCTTGAGTCTTCCATGCAGGTCTGGCACGGGAGGCAATGCTGCCTCCCAGCTCAGGTTTACATCCCTCACAGGCATGCGCCGTTTTAATTCCAACGTCACTCATGTGCAGTCCCAGCCGGCAAATAAATATTCACCCTGCTTTAAAGCCTGATTGCTGCAGGACTCCCAGGTGATTGAGGCTTCCTCTCCCCGTTCAAGCAACAGCAAAACCTACTTCCAGAGAACATAGCATTGTATGGTTGATGGACACAATGCTCATGATCTGTGATACATGTAGAGCATTGATCAAAATGCTAAAGATGGGATTAAAAAAGAATATGAATACATTGGTATCCAATTGAAATGGGTAATTGTTTTAATAAGGAACACCAGGCCAATCCCCATTTATAAATGCTTTCCTAGCGATTCTGGCCCCTCTGTATCCCGTGGACCTTCATACATTCATGGTCTGGTTTTTCGACATCATGTATGCTTTTAATACTGTTTTATAAAAAGCATCTTCTAATGCTCGTCCGTTCGTATGTTCCTCGTCATTTTGCGTTCTCATGTTCCAGGAACACCCATTCACCAGAAGAACGCCTGCCCCCTGCACTCTGCTCATTCTTGGTGGAAATCGGCCTAACGCTGCCACATCCAAGGACTGTTATTTTCCTCCAGTGTGTACATGGTTGCAAAATCCATCCTTTCTGCGTGAAACATGTAGTGTAACCCATGCAGCCTTTTCGTACTTTGGCTCTGTACTCCCGCCATCTTTTCCATATCTTTCTGGGGGTGTGGACTCCACCTGTGCTGGAACTGTGAATCGCCTACATAGAGTCACACTATCCATTCCAGTGCCTTTTAATGATGAGGTGCACCAAATTGAGAACTTGCCCACTTGCTACCTCCATAGTTGCCAACTGTACCTATGTCCTAGGGATTACCTTATGATAGTCCCGGTTTTAGCTAGTGAAACGGCAAATCCCAACACATCAGGTTCTTAGTCTGTGGGTTCTCTGGCTGCTGGGGGCAGAAGCATATGTCAGAGCTGGAGGTTTCAATTCTGTTAGATTCAAAGACTGGGGAGGAGGTCTTTTTAGAATCTGTGTTATTTGTTGTGTGCTTATTCTCGATGAACCCCTCCTTTTCTTCTTTCCCCCTTCTTTCAATATCAATTGTTCACCATGATGTATGTACATCGAGATTACAATTGTGTGTCTGTTCATTTGTACCACCACAATGACTATGGTGTTTTTAATGTTGTTAGGCACCTTTGCTGAGTTCCATGGTGTTTGCCCTGTAAAATAAAAGCGTTTAAACCTTGAAAGCTGCGTGCAAGTGACAAGTCAGCTTTTGTGTGTGGTGACTAAGGTGGGTATTAATTGAGGCATAGTCAAAAAGGTAGGGAGTGTTCTTGTGGGTTTCTGTAGTGCTTTCAAATTGCTGCTCTCGTTGTGAGTTGCATTGTGCAGAGAGGTGTTGGTCTTTTTGTGGTTAATGCGTGGAAAATATCCTGTGTTGTGTAGATATTCTGCAAGACTTGGAAGGCGTTCTCTTAGGGCTTTACTTGTGTTTTCTTGATGTGGTGTCATCTAGTCAGTATAGTTCCCTGATGGCTGTTGGTTTCCTTGCAGGCAGGGGGTCAGGAGCCGGCATGGCATTCACTTAGGTCGTGTCTGTGTTTGATATTCGGTGTATTGAGTTTTTTTATTTCCTCCTGGCCACCATACTGGAAAAGGCAGAGCTTTCATTTCTCTCTGCAGAATCTTCTGATAGTTTCTGGATATAATGTCTCAAGTTTGTTGGTAGAGTGAGATTTTATTTATGGAGGAATTCGCTTCTTGACCTTCAAGGGCTCTGTGGGTGATGCAGTGGGCCTTGAAGTAAAGCCTTTTTTGAGTGGTAGCCAGTGGAGTGCTGTGTCTGTGTACTAGTCTAGGTGCTGTGATTTTGTATCCCTTGACGTTTGTTTGGGAAGCAGTTTAGCATACCTAGATAAAGGCGGCTTGCCTAGTGGATTCCTGAAAGAATCAGAGAGATGACAGCTAGGGCTCTGTGTGCGAAGGAGAGGTAAGACATCATCTGTTGGATGAACCAGATATGGCCGAAGCCCTTTTTGACTGTTGCGTCTACTTGGGCTTCCAGCATGAGTCTGTTGTCCATTAATGGGATTTGATTCTTGATAACTTTAGATGGTTTGCAGAAGTTACCCATTTCTAACGGCCATGGTAGAGGTGTTTCAGGTGAAATGTGGGGTCAGCTTATCATTATTCTAACTTTACGTTGGGTGAGTTTTAGGTAGTTGTCTATCATCAATTTCTTATTGCAGCATTGATGGCTTGCTGTTTCTGAAATAGTTGGTGATCTCACCGCATCATTTTGTGTAGATGCTCGTACTTTGCTGCAGAAAGCAGGCCTCTTACTAATTAATGTTTTGGGACTGTCCCTTCTCTAGATAAGGTGCATTACTGATTTGTTTGTACTGATTAGTACTGTTTCTTTGCTTAAAGAATTTCTCCTTTGGAGTGCCAGATGTCTTTGTTGTGTGACCTTGCCTTGTAGGTTGTAGGGTTTCATCATTTTTTTTCTAATGTTTTTTTCAGGGTTTTTGGATGGGGTGTGAACCATCTTACTAAAGTTTGTTTTCTGAGTGGGTGATGTTCTTTAGCGGGGTGAGGGTTAGGGTTGCCACCTTTCTAGCAAAAACAAGACTTGAAGTCCCACCCATATTTTAGAAGCCACACTCCATAACTCTCCTTCCATAGATTAAAAAACATAGTACAATAGCAAAAAATCATGCAAGTAGTTATTTTTTTAACTGACCTATATTTGTTCTTGAAAAGCAATCAGCATTATTAAAATAAAATATAATGATGTAAGGCTGAAATAACATTTCCCAAAATGATGTACCATACATTTGTTACCTTAGAACCACCTCAGCTTTCCATCGTTCTGACAAACATGGATCCACTGCTGTCAATCCAGAACTGCCTACTGTTAAAATCAAAACGTCTGAAAGGTCTACTATTTGCGGCACATGCCTAACACCACTCCTAGATATTAAAAGGTTTGCCATTGCCTTATCTCAGGGGAAAAAAACAGGTGGCTATAATAGCACACACATACACACACACACTCACACTCATGGCAACATTTATATTTATAAAAAATAAATATTAATTGTAACTCATAATCACTTTTAATTCATTTAATCTAGGCACATCTAAACATATATATACATATTTTATCTTCCTCTATTAGATGCAAAACAGGGCTTATGTAGTTCACATTAGATGGATTTTTAATGATTCATTGTCAATCAGCAACACATTGTTCACATGCCTTGAAAAAGAATGAAAAGATCGAAACACGTGTTGGCAAGGGCAAGATGACTGCATTGCGTCACACTCTTTGGGGATGTTTGCAATTAATATAGTATTTTTGTACTCTTTGTCTCACAAGATTTTGTTGGGAACAACAATTATTATATTTGTGATAAGAGCATTGATTTAGGCACACCCTGCTCCTTTGTATTTTTGTGCCGGGCAGGGGTTCGTCTGGCTGTGCCTCTAAATGCAGCCATCAGATGTATTGCGAATACTAATACATTACCCAACATGTAGCCATAGCGCCCATATAGACCTGGGGATACCCCGTTTCTTCCTACACTAAGTTAAAAGATCAAGCTAGGGTTTGAGACCAATCCACCACTTAGGGACTTGACCTCGTATTGTATACATGAGATTGGAACATTCCATCTCACTCAGCTGATGAGACTGCATTGCATAGGTTAGATTCCTGGTTGGGGGTCCATGCTTTACAGCTTCATCCCGTCGCCCCCACTGAAACAGCTGTGTGCACCAGAAATCCATAGATCCCCATAGAAAGTCTTGAAACCCGAAGTCTCCAGGCCCATCATGGAGGCTAGGCAGGTCCATATCAAGCTGTTCAGAATTGAGCATGATGTGTATTAAACCACTTGTTCTTGCCAGATCAATAGATGAAACTGATCATTTAATGTGTAAATAAAATGTATTTGTTTTAAAAGCAAGTGGAAAATCATTCCTAGTAGCTTTATTGTAAGCTTTTAAAGTCGGTAATTCCTTAGAATAGCTCAGTGGGTTAAAGGATCGAGCTGCTGGTTTCACATCAATCACTGCAGCAGGCATGTTAACCCACCATGCCAAAATTCCCCCAAAAAAATCACAGTGAGAAAAGGTGAGAATGATTCGTCAACCATTTCATAAAACACACACCAATAACAGAATGGTCATATTGCCAATATTCCCCAACCACATTAATTTCATAGGCAAAAGACAGTTTAAAAGTATCATGCCTCGACCGCTTTCCTTTTGCAGCAGGAGTCCGTATGCTGTCATAGCGGCAGCAAAGCCGTTCTATACGAGGTGGAGACTATTTAATAAACTCCCCTCGGAACGGCGTTGACTTCACCTTGTAAGATCATGTGATAACGTTAGTCACGGACACGTGACCATTGAGCGTATTTAGGTTCTTTCCTTTACCCACTCGCCACTTCTGATTGCGGATTTTCCTGCGTTCCTGCTCGCAGCATTTGTTTTGCTCACGTTGGTTGGTTCCTGTTTTCAAAGCCAAATTTGACTCTATTTCAGAGTCGTGCCCCACCATAATCCGGAGCTCGCTAACAAGTCGTCTCATCTATTCACCTGGTTACAGCTGTCTTCTGAGGTGGCTTTTCCGCCACGCCGTCTGGACAATCTTCTCGCCTCGTTTTCTACGGCGGTGCTTCGTGGGAGGCTGCTTTATCAAGAAGAAGACACAAACTTCCTGTAACCACTGGAATCAAATGAATGTGTTTCATAGCGGGGCTTTCCTACCGCGTCGCTGAAGACGCATTTTGTGTGTGTGTCATCACACTCAGAGTTTTGATACTTCTCGCTTAAGGGAGGTGAACTCCAACTATTGCTGCTTTCTGACCTTCTTATTTTCAGGTACCAGTACAGTAAAGAACTATCTCCATTTTTGAGTTCATTCTAGATGGGAAGCTTTAATCTGGTTGTTGCACTTAAAAGGTGAACTAACCATACGCCCAGAGAGGAAAGAGCTGTCTCATCTAATTAAACACACTGTCCAATTGGGATATTATTTCCAAGATCCTTTATAGGGAGAATTATCTCCAGACTCCAGGAAAGGACGTTGAATACAGACATTATGGAGATGCCAAGAAACCTGTTTTGTTAAACTTCGAGCACAGAAATAGAGGACGCTTTCCAGAGTGCACCTACCTGACACTAGTGCAACCCTCGTGCGGTTCGGGATTAGTTTCCCACTAACTTCACCATTCCTTGTGGTTGTGTTCATTTGGTGGATTTATACCTGGACTTTATGGAGTCTCAATCTTCATTTCAACTATTCCTATTTAAGGTTAGTGGGGGAAAATTTGTGAGATATTATTAGGCAAGGATGTATTATCTTCTTACGTTGTTTTCTTTTTTGTTACACAGTTGGGAGAGTGTGTTCATTATTTCACCTTTTCAATTGATTCCTCGCTCTGGCCGTGTTTTCTATCGGACAGTGGGTGTAAACAAAGGAAAGGGTTTTTCCTTGAGGATTCGTCATTGAAGTTAGAAAGAACAACTCATCAGGATACTGTATCCTTTTACATCTATATCCTTTTCTGGTATAAAGTGCAAGTTTGTCTGTTTCACGATCCTAAGGGCGGCATGTCAGAATCAGAAGCCATAGCTATGGAGGTGGCGGATCCTTTGGAAGCATTAACACAGCTTATAGCGGATCTACGAAATGAAATGATTACTGCCCAAAATACCTTACATCATCGCATGGACGTCCTACAAGACGCAATGTGTCCCTCACCTCAGGGGGGTGAGAACCCTGCCGCCAGGTCATCTGGTTCAGGTTCATTATTGCCTGCACGTGAATCACTACAAGTGGTAATGCCAACCCAATTCTCTCTTGCTCCTCCTGAGAGGTTCACTGGAGATCCTGAGGCATATCGCACATTTGTTAGCCAGTGCCGCTTGCATTTCTTGTGTCGTCCTAGTTCCTTTCCGGATTTGACCACCAAAGCGGCATTTGTCCTATCATATTTGGGTGGCACCACTGCGGCATGGGCCAACCCCCTGTTAGAAAATAACAGCACGTTGCTGTATGATTGTGATGCTCTATTGAATGCTATGAGCAAGGTTTTCGACATGTGGTATGCTACTCAAGCTACTGATCTAGAGTTGTTGAATCTGCAACAAGGAAATCAGTCATTGTTGTCATATTTAGCCAAATTTAACCAGTTAACTGCAGAGACGAGTTGGCCTGAGGAGAAGAAAGCTGCAGAATTTTACAAAGGCCTATCTGAAGAACTCAAAGATGCCCTTTCCACTCTTCCAGTGCTACCTGCAGGATTTACTGAACTACTTGATCTCATCCTGCAACTAGATGCTCGCAGAACAGCCAGAAAAGGGGAAAAGAAACCATTTCTGCCAATCGTAGTACGCTCAGAGCCTCCTGTGGCATCCGTTAGTGACCCCGAACCCATGCAAATAGGGGCTATACGTGGTCGTCTCTCAATTGCTGAGAGAGAAAATAGGCGTAAAAACAATCTTTGCATGTACTGCGGATCTGCAGAGCACTTGTTGGTTTCCTGTCCCAAGAAACCAAACAAGCGTCCGGGAAACACCAAAACTCGGCATCAGTAGGAGTCCCTGTGCCGAGTTCTAAATCGGACTCCTGTTTGGTTAACCCTCCTGCTCCCATTGCCATTCCTGTGGAATTACATTTTCATGGTTCTAAAATCCTTACCCAGGCAATGCTGGATTCAGGGGCTACCAACAATTACATTGATCATTCCTTTTTGAAAACAGCTGCTATTCCTACTATGACTAAACAAATTCCAGAAACAGTTAACAGTGTCGACGGTTCCATCCTCACTTCCGGTTTGGTCACTAAGGAGACCATTCCGATTACAGTGGTTCAATCTAATGGCCATACCGAGGAAGTGATATTTGATGTAATTGCAGCACCTCAGTATAAATTAATACTAGGTATTTCATGGCTTACCTTACACAATACATTCATTGACTGGACAACCGGGCAAATACAATACCCTTCCTCTTATTGCAATGAACATTGCTTTAATGAATCCAGAGTGGTCCGGAATTCCCTGGTTACATCATTTCTTGACACCGCTACAACCATTGGAGCGGTAGTATCACCTAATATCCAAGTACCACAGGAATACAGTGCATTTGCAGATGTGTTCGATAAAAGAAAAGCGGAACATCTACCGCTGCATCGTCCATACGATTGTCCTATCGAACTGTTACCTGGGTCCAAAATACCAACAGGACGGGTTTATTCCTTAACCCAACAGGAGGATGTTGTTCTAAAGGATTACATTGACAAAGCTTTAAAGTCGGGGTTTATTCGCCCGTCGCAGTCCCCGGCTACATCTCCATTGTTCTTTGTCCCGAAGAAGGAGGGTGATATCCGACCATGTATTGATTACAGTGCTTTTAATGCTATAACAGTGAAGAATCAGTACCCATTACCATTGATTAACGTATTGTTGGATCAATTGGGCTCAGCAGTCATCTACACAAAGCTTGATCTCAGGGGGGCATACAATTTGGTACGCATTCGCGAAGGCGATGAATGGAAAACGGCTTTCAAGACCAGATACGGTCTCTATGAGTATCTTGTTATGCCGTTCGGCCTATGCAATGCCCCCGCAACCTTTCAGTTTTTTATGAATGACATATTTCAGGATATCCTAGATCAATTCATGGTCATTTATTTGGATGATATTCTGATTTATTCCTCCTCATATCAAGAACATGTCATTCACGTTAAGAACGTTTTGAAAAGGTTGCGGGAACACCAGTTGTTTGTAAAAGCAGAAAAGTGTGTTTTTCACACTCAGGAAGTAGAATTCATGGGATACTACATTACCAGTTCTGGGGTACGGATGAGCAGATCTAAGGTCAAGGCCATCTTGAATTGGGCGATTCCCTGCAGTACAAAGGCTTTGCAATCTTTTTTAGGGTTTGCCAACTTTTACCGTCGCTTTATCAAGTCCTTTTCACAGACGGTAGCTCCTTTAACAGCCCTCACTAGTTCCAAATTGACTTTTAGCTGGAAGAAGGAGGCACAAAGCTCATTCAATACCTTAAAGGAGTTGTTCACAACTGTTCCTGTGTTACAGCATCTGGATCTTGACTCTCCATTGATTGTGGAAGCGGATGCTTCTAATGTTGCCATCAGTGCCATTCTTTCACAAATATGTCCTGACAGTAGTGAGGAATATCCGGTTGCTTTTTTCTCTCGAAAGTTAACATCTTACAAACGTATCTATACTGTTACAGAAACAGAACTCCTGGCTATCAAGGATGCATTACAAGAATGGCGCCATCACCTGTTAGGGGCTAAAGATCCTGTGACTGTTTATTCTGATCACCGCAACCTACAGGCATTTAAAACAATGAAATGCCTCACTGCTCGTCAGGCCAGATGGCATGCGTTCTTTACTCAATTCAACTTTCAGATCACTTACCGACCCTCAAGTGATGTCCTCAAAGCTGACGCTTTATCACGTATCGGTGGTGGCTTATTCGAGAAAAGAACAGAACTCCATCCTATTGTGGAAAAACAAGTCATCTGCAGTTGTTCTGCTCAGTCTGTGTTGAAACAAGAACTGCAAGAATAGGTGTCTTGCCATCCACAGGACATAGCCACCCTCAATTTGGATGTCCAGAAGGGTCTGCCATTCATACAAGGTGTTTTATACCTACCCACAGAAAGCACTCACTACAAGGCTATGTGATGGGGACATGATTCTATAATGGTGGCCCATCCAGGACAAAAGAAGACTTTGGAACTCCTAAAACAGTGGTGTTGGTGGTCTTCCATTTCCAGGGACGTGATTGATTGTGTCAATTCATGTTCTGTCTGCGCCCAGTGCAAAAAACAACCTGGCAAGCCAATGGGATTAATGCAACGTTTACCAATACCACGCAAGCCCTGGTACATGATTTCTATGGATTTTGTAGTTGAAGTCCCATTAGAACGAGGCTTTAACACCATATGGGTTGTGGTCAACTATTTTACAAAGGTTGCATTATTCATACTCTGCAAGGGGCTACCTACTGCTCCCGTTCTGGCAGACCTTTTTCTACGGCATGTATTCCGTTCTTTGGTCTGCCAACTATCATCATTACGGACAGAGGTTCTCAGTTTGCCTCAAATTTCTGGAAAGCTCTTACTTCTGCTCTTTTAATAGATGACAGAATGTCCAGTTCTTTCCATCCACAAATGGACGGCAAACCGAAAGGACAAACGGAACTATGGAGCAATATTTGAGATGCCTTTGCCTACAGTACCAATCTACCTGGTTGTCCATGTTGCCATCTGCAGAGTTTGCGTATAACAATTCTCTACATTCCTCTATTGGTACCACTCCATTTTATGCTGTGTATGGCCAACATCCTAGAACCATTCCATTGGATCCTGACCTTTCCTCAGACAATCCAGCGTCAAACAACGTCATGAGGAATCTGTTGGTGTTACATAAACAAATCAGAAATCCACTGATTGGTGCCCAGTGGAATACCAAACGTTATGCGGATGCCAAGAGAGTAAATGCCCCCGATTATCGGGTGGGTATGAAGGTCTGGCTATCAGCAAAGAATTTGCAAATACCAGTGAAAAAGAAGCCACTCCTGCGATTTGTTGGTCCTTTTGTGATCGCAAAGCTTATCAATCCGGCAGCTGTCTGTCTGGATTTACCGGCTCATTGGAGAGTACACCCGGTGTTTCATGTCTCTTTGGTTAAACCATGCATTCCGGGTGCTCGCTTACCAGTCAGGCCTTTAGCAATAAAGTTTATAGGTTCTGAGGAATATGAAGTGAAGGCCATATTGGAGATGAAGTTACGTGCAGGAAAACCATACTATCTGGTTGACTGGAAGGGTTACGGTCCTGAAGATAGATCCTGGGAGCCTCTGGATAACATGCATGCACCTGTCCTGCTCCGCAGATTCCATACCAGGAGGGGGGTGGAGATGCCTTTGGGAGATGGTACTGTCATGCCTCGACCGCTTTCCTTTTGCAGCAGGAGTCTGTATGCTGTCAGAGCGGCAGCAAAGCCGTTCTATATGAGGTGGAGAATATTTAATAAACTCCTCTCGAAACAGCGTTGACTTCACCTTGTAAGATCACGTGATAACGTTAGTCACGGACACGTGACGATTGAGCGTATTTAGGTTCTTTCCTTTACATGCTCGCTACTTCTGATTGCGGATTTTTTTGCATTCCTGCTTGCAGCATCTGTTTTGCTCACGTTGGTTGGTTCCTGTTTTTAAAGCCAAATTTGACTCTATTTCAGAGTCGGGCCCCGCCAGAATCCGGAGCTCGCTAACAAGCCATCTCATCCATTCACCTGGTTACGGCTGTCTTCTGAGGTGGCTTTTCCGCCACGCCGTCTGGACATCTTCTCGCCTCGTTTTCTACGGTGATGCTTCGTGTGAGGCTGCTTCATCAAGAAGAAGACACTGAAACTTCCTGTAACCATTGGAATCAGGTGAATGTGTTTCATAGCGAGGCCTTCCTACCACGTCGCTGAAGACGCATTTTGTGTTTATCATAACACTCGGAGTGTTGATACTTCTCGCTTAAGGGAGGTGAACTCCAGCTTTTGCTGCTTTCTGGCCTTTTTGTTTTCAAGTACCAGTACAGTAAAGAACTATCTCCATTTTTGAGTTCATTCTAGATGGGAAGCTTTAATCTGGTTGTTGCATTTAAAAGGTGAACTAACCATACGTCCAGAGAGGAAAGAGCTGACTCTTCTAATTAAACACACTGTCCAATTGGGATATTATTTCCAAGATCCTTTATAGGGAGAATTATCTCCAGACTCCAGGAAAGGACGTTGAATACAGATATTATGGAGATGCCAAGAAACCTGTTTTGTTCAACTTCGAGCACAGAAATAGAGGACGCTTTCCAGAGTGCACCTACCTGACACTAGTGCAACCCTCGTTCCGTTCGGGATTAGTTTCCCACTAACTTCACCATTCCTTGTGGTTGTGTTCATTTGGTGGATTTATACCTGGACTTTATGGAGTCTCAATCTTCATTTCAACTATTCCTATTTAAGGTTAGTGGGGGAAAATTTGTGAGATATTATTAGGCAACGTTGTATTATCTTCTTACGTTGTTTACTTTTTTGTTACACAGTTGGGAGAGTGTGTTCATTATTTCGCCTTTTCAATTGATTCCTCGCTCTGGCCGTGTTTTCTATCGGACGGTGGGTGTAATCAAAGGAAAGGGTTTTTCCTTGAGAATTCATCATTGAAGTTAGAAAGAACAACTCATCAGGATATTGTATCCTTTTACATCTGTATCCTTTTCTGGTATAGATTGCAAGTTTGTCTGTTTCACAATCCTAAGGGCGGCATGTCAAAAAGCTGATTTAGGCCCATCTAACATTAAGCTGAATCTTCATAATCCTAACCACCTTTCAGAGGCATATGCCAGTCCTAAAATCCTGCCAGATAATATTTTCCACCAGAATCGTATTCACTTTGTGAAATGAGATGAGAGGCTGAGCCGGGTACCCTAACTTGCAACTGACGTTTCCCCATTCTGCCTTTCACAGAAACTGTCCCGTTATTAAATCTCCCCATTTGATCCTTGTTGTTACGCTTGTTAAGTATATCATACAGCAATACTATAGATGACTTGCTCCCTTACACAATACTTAAGATCACTTTTCCCAAAGGAAATGCAGATCTCCAAGTAGCCTGTAGTCCATGGATGGTGTAGTTGTCACTTGGCATTGGTTAGCTAGCTAGATCAACAGAGAGAGGGGGCTACATTCCAGCAAAGCTTCAAGCATTGAAAAGTGGTCCGTAACATCTGACACCTCCCATCCAGCCCTGGCTGTTCATTAAACAGCGGTTTACTTTCTGGGACCTATAGCTTAGCTTTTCCCCAATATGTGCACCTCAAATCAGAAGATTTTTGGCATTTGCTAAAAAGCCAATACTGATCACTAGTCAGCGGCTTTCCCACCATGACCTCCTTATGGCGGTTGTGAAGCAGAGATGTATTTTCCCTCACGCCCTGTAGGCCAGGTGTTAATAGTGCATCCTGTGCTGAGCGTTTCTCTGCATTCAGGTATTCGTAGTTTTGCTTTTCATTTATCATTGCAGAGCTGGAAGAGACATAATGCAAAAATGGAGGCATGCCTGGTTGTCTAAGTCAGACAAGACACTGTAACAAAAAGGTGTCTGATGTCTTTTGTGATTCATTGTATTTTTAATAAACTAGGCAGCAAGCATATCATTTGGCAAAAGTGTAAATAAAATGTGCAGTTTTGAAAAAAAGTATTTTTTGCGCAAGCAGGTATCAATAAATATACAGTTGACCTATAGTTTCACAACTAAACCACGTAGCTTGGGAGACATGTTGTCTGGACTTGCTTCGAAAATGCCTATGGGGCCATAAAAATGAGCAGCCTAAACATTAGCACCTTGCATGCAGAGTTGATATTTTGCACGTGAAATGGTCACTGCATGTGAACTTGCACCATTGACCCAGTTTGCCTTAATTGCTGCCTACTGGGCAGCCCTTATCTGACAACAGAGCTGTAAATCATAGCTCCAAGGAACTCTACAAGAAGCCCATTCAGGTCTGGCTGACACATACCTTAAAACCCCCACAGGCCACTCCCTCTACAGCATTCCTGGCTTCAGCGTCTTGAAAGTCAGACTGCTATCACAGGAGACAGACAAATCCCATATGTATCGCATGTAAACCGCACAACCAACAGAGCTCGAAAAATACGGTCAGTCCGGACTAAATCCAGGCAGGTGGCAAACTTAGTGAGGGTGTTGGATGCTTTCATGATCCTATTTCAGAAACCAGCTAAAATTCCTTCCTGTACTAAGAGGTCTGTTTCGTTGGGATTGGTTTTGATCCCTTCAATCAGATTTCTGAGTTCTTCCAGGATTAGAGTTTTCCAGCTTCTCTTGATGGTGATTGTTTGTCCTTTGTGAGCTGTGAGTTGACGCACTGGCGTGTTGATAGTAAAGGGGGTCAGTAGCTGTTGCGCCATAGTACCTGGATGGGCAGAGGTAAGGCTTGGCTATTATTCTTTCTTCACAAATTCACAATGTTTGTTAGTAATAACACAGCCACCCTCTCCTTTTTACTCAAATAGATGTCAGGTGTTGTATGGTGAGATATATTCCTTAAAGCAGTTCTCTCTTAGAGAAACTGTATGGATCCTGAGCCCTCGAGCCGAGAGAAGGCTGCAATAGGCAGTTACAGAGTTCATCGAAAGTGGGCATGATTATCCTTTGAGCCCAGAGCGGCATTTGTTAGTAACCTATCAATCAAGCTTCAAGAAGGGAAATGCTAGCACAGATCTTCTGACCGCGGAGTTGCAGAAAGCGCATTGCATAGATCTTGCTCAAAGACCCATCATCTGTCCTGCAGTCTGTGTCATTCCAATAGGCAGAGCACGAATGAGCAAGAACCTCAGAGCAGCAGAGGCTACTGAGGGCTGAATAGAGGGGCTTTGGGTGCCTTTCGGACCTATCCCCTTATGGCAGAAGGCAAGCGAAAAAGACCTGTCTACTAATAGAAGTTGGAAGTGTCTGAGCACTGGGTTTATATTTCCTGTTTTAGAGCACTCTTTCATACCGCGTGAGCACCGGGTGGCTGGCAGATTATGCAGACAATGATATGTCATTAAACACGAATATATCAAACATAACCCCAAACCAGAATAACAGGAAGATGACCAGTGTGGCGAAACAGAAACCAATGTGGGCTTGTCGGGAAACCTGCCCCAACTAGTACAGTCCCACCAAGTCCAATGAAGTATACATTGTCTGCTAAGTCCCCATTGTAGAAAGGCCTGGAGGAACCTAGGAGGAGGCGGGCAGCTGGGGGAAGAAATAGTTTCATGGGAAAGAGAGAGGTGATAATAAGAACATAGGCATAATCCAGGCCTTAACCCAGGTTCTTAGAAGTCCAAATACAACTTTCAAAGTCATGTAGTCGGCGACTCAGGGATAGAGTGGAGGGCAGTGAAATGGAGTGGTAGTGAAGTGGAGGGGCAAGTGTGCACCATGGAAGATGGGCCACATTTCAAGTCTCTGCAGGCCAGTACCAGGGGCCATGTCATTGATCCACACAGATACACGGCCAAGTGAGGTCCAGCCTGTATCCATTGCACCTTGTTGCGGATTACCCATCTCTGGAGCCACTTTTCTGAGCTTTTCTCCCAGGCCATCCCAATCTCACATCCGCTCTGCACTGATCTCCTCCATGATTGGTGGCATAATTCACACTTTGCCCACACTCCTATGCCAACATTGCTGGCACAAATTAGTTGGAGAGCATTCCTGCCACATCTTAGCCAATGCCCCCGCAGCAGCTTTGCCATAAACATGCGCACCACTCTGACGATCCCTGGGTCTCTCTGTATGGCTACTGTTACGAGTGGAAGATGTATACATCAGAACATTGTGTTGCCCTCCTATCTCAAGAAGAATCAGGATCCCTCCATGGACGCTTCAGGGGTAGTAGTTAATCCTGAGTCTCTGTTGAAGGTTCGCCCGTGCACGCTCATACCAGAAAAAGTACAACCCGCTAGGGAAAAAGGTCAAAGACACCACTTGCAAGGATAACAAATATTTATTTCTACAAAATACAAGTGCATCAGCAAAGAATCCGGCTGCCGCCGAAAGTTCTGAGCTCCGTAGGCATGTGCAGCACATCGTAAGCGCAAACAATGTCATTAATGATGCAATTACATATAGTACAAATCTACAATCCTAATTGGAAGACCTATGTTATTTTATCATTGTAACTGTGCACCTGGCAGATATAGAGATAATCTCGGGATGGAGGGCTGAGGTCACCCTAACTCACATGCTCCACTCATTTCCCAGACAGATCAGCAACTCCAAAGGTCCTCCACCTTCATTTTGGGCTATAATTTGCTGCCAGCCTGCACCTTGCTGCACAAATCACGTGACCCATTTGTCAAGGCACAAAAGCCTTGCCTTCTGATCTTAGTGATCGATCGAGGGGTGTAAATGTTTTATAGTCGGCGGTCTGGGTTTGGATGGTCCCGTGGCATGCTGGGGTCCCAGGATAAAACAATGCAAAGCTGTATTTCTTGTGTGGGGATTGTTGGGGATAGGAGGGCCATGCTATTGGTTCTGTGGGTGTGTTCCCTAGTGTTAGTTTCTCATTCTGTATCGCCTAGGGCGCTAGGAAGGGCCTCTCTCCTTCCAACAGTGCTTACTTGCTGCCTGCCATCTTGGCATTCTTATCAGCATCCCGTGCTCAGCTCTGTGTGCCACAATACCTACATTAACGATATGATGAATTGATCAGTCCTGCAGATTCGGTGGGGGGGGACCCAGCTCTTCTCTCGGTATGCTCAGGCCATGTTGGATGAGGAGGAGGGAGGCAGCGCAGAAAGTGTGCAGTAGCCGCCGCTCTGTATCTGGGAGTTAGCTCCCATGCCGATGGAACTAGGCCAAGATGGATGCCTTATTGAATTTGAGTTGCTCAATTAGTTCAAGTTTGGTTCTTCACTGGCCCAATCATGTATAACCGTTGGCATATGTTTGTTGTGATTGAGTATTGATCATGGACTCCCGGCTCCAGGACGCCCAGTTGACTACATATAGCCAACATATCATTTCTTTGTCCTTAACCCCCTACCCCGCAGAAAACATTTGTTTTGTAAATGTTGAGTTGAAAATTAATACAGAACAATTCTAGTTAATCGGCTTAAAAAAGATGCTTGTGACCCCTGCGAGAGTTCATGGACATACTTGATTGTTCCTATTAATTTTGCCAAAACCTTGCATTTCATCCACGGGTATTAAGAGATCCCCCTGACAGCTAAAAGCAATTCCCAAAATGGAGGAAGCCTGTGCCTTTCAAGGGCAGTCTGAGGTCACGCCATCCCACACCTCCTTAAGTGATTAAATAAATACTCATGTAAAGGTGGATATGTCCTTTTAAATGAACCGGGTAGGACAGAGAAACTGGCAAGCTCGGTGTTCACTGATGAGTGAAATTAAATATCACAGTGTGTGTTAAATCACTTGGAGCAGCTTTCTGATTTCAGCGAACCTGATCTCGGACAGGCATAATCAGAAACACTGTTTGTCTTGCAGACACACACAACAGGCTTTTAATTGCACCGGCTCTGTGCCCATAATTCGGTTATAACTGCTGACCTCTGGTTAAGGTTACAACGTATTGTCCTTAAGGAACTGGCCCATTCACATGTTTATAATTTTGCTAGTAGAGATGTTGTTTTCAACAAACTATCACAAATGCACTGTCATGCACATCAAACTTTGTAAAAATGCTTGGTCATGCTCAAAAACATCCCATGACTGTCCAGCCAGCTTACCAAAACTCCAGAATTGTTCAGTCATGCTCACCAAACTACCCTACACTGTCAGATGTGTTCATCAAACTTTCCCCCAAACTGTCCCGGCAGCTTAGCAAAACCTCCCAGAACTGTTCAGTCATGCTCACCCAACTTCCCTACACCGTCAGGTGTGTTCACTAAACTTTCCAGTGCTGTTCAGCCATGTTTACCAAACTTTCGTGATATGTTCACCATACTTTTGAAACAGTACTGCCATTTTCACCATACATTCCCAAGCTGTCCTGTCATTTTCACCAAACCTTCCGGAACTCTGCAGGCAAACTCCCAAACGTTCCAAAACTTGATTTTGGCCACATACCGTTTCACTTAAATGCTCAGGGAACACTGCTGTTCAATCACTCACTTCTTGGTAGATCTGTGATAATGATAAAAAGGAGAAACAAGCACAGTTTCCTTAGAAATGTTCACAGCAGATTTCACCAAACCTCAGGGGGCTTGTGATTTACAGTGTCCTGTTTCCAAAGTCTCACAACTGGTTCCATTGCTCTAGATACATTATTCTCTCATGTGTGGGGAATCTGTATTCATATTGCTGTACTCCTCTATTGTCCACGCTTCTAATATAGGGTCACTCTGAACACTCACAAGGCATAGTAGGTCTGTCCTCCCCCACCCACTGTATTTAATATTTCTTTATGTATTTAATTGTTCAATTTCTTTCACATCCTCTGGTCCCCTCCCTGTTGCCCAGTGGGCGCTTTGAAACAGTATTTACTTCATGTATAAGCGCCAAACAAGCAACCAATAAATACATAAATAAATAAATAAGAATAAACTTTGCAGCCTATAGGGAAGGTTACGTGTGGAGCAATGCCTCCCATACTTTCCAAACCTAAACTTATGCCAAATACTCTTTAGCCTCCAAAGTTCAATGAATGGCGGAGGATTGCAGAGTTTTAAGGGGTGTATTAAATCACACCTGTGGTGGGCTTCACAACATTGGGCCTTTTATAATAATAATAATAATTAGGCACTTATATAGTGCTACGATGAGCGCTGCATATTATTACCCACGTCGACCTCGGAAGGATGAAAGGCTGAGTTTGGCCCCGCTGGGATTCGAACCTGCGTAAGCAGGCTCTGCACAGATGTCAAAGCGAGCGCTCTACTCGCTGTGCCACTTGACCGGCCGGCGATATATTTTTCTGAAACAACTGCCACATTTTTCACTAGATTTCACAGCTGAGCTATTGCTGCAAATGTGTCCCACGTCAGAAGATGATCTTTAGCTAATCCTACTTGTTTTAGCCAAGATCTTAGGGCATAGTGGGGCTCCTAGACACGCAACAATTTGAAATGCAGTTTTCCAAAGTTAGCATTTAGCACACAATTCTGTTTTACAAAATTAAAATAAATACTTCTGCTTTTTGAGGAAACGCAATAAAAGGCATTTTGGGCAGAACATTTTAATTACCATGTCAGTTTTCTTGTCTTTTTAACTTTTTCAAAACGTCATGCAACAAAAGCACAAAACACACAGACTTACTTTATCTGTCTTTCTATGTATCTTTCTCTCTTTCTCTCCCTCCATTACCCTCTGTCTGGCACATTCCCACATACTAGTTCTCTCTCTCTCTCTCTCTCTCTCTCTCTCTCTCTCTCTATCTCTTCCTCTCTCTCTCTCTCCCACTCTCTCTCTCCCTCTCTATCCCCCCCCCCTTCTCCCTCTCCCTCTCTCCCAGACGCAGTGACTGAGCATTCGGATTAAACAATGTATCTGTGTGATTGTGTGTTCTGTTTTGAATGCATGTGTTGTTTCGTGGACTCCTTCGAAATAAACATTCATGAATAGATAACTACTTACAGTGGGCTACATCACTACACCCTCTCACGTTGTCAAGAGGGGTTTCCTTATTCCATTCCTGGAGGGTTAGCCAGCAGTAATGTGCACGCTGAGTATTGTAGTTCTGCTTTTTTTCATTACAAATAGGTGTGGACCTCCAAGTCTCAGCATGCAAAGTGCTCTTGGCTTAGAAATCATGACCTGATTAAGATGACCCCCCCCCATCCACAGAGAGTTCTGTACCATGATTAAAACCTAGCCTGATTTAAATAGTTACAATATGATGATATAGATATTGGATCATAATCATAATTAACACTCGTTTGGCAATTATTTGTTAAAACCTATGACTTGTTTTGAAAATATTTTTTTCAAAAGGAAATATGTGTCTTGAAAGCACCAAGTTGGATACTGGCGTATGCTGGTTTGTGACTGCTTGCAAAAGGAATAAAAAAATGAATTGGTGTTAGTATGTGTGCTTTTTGTGACGCCTTCTTTCCATTTTTACCTTTGAGTTTTAAAAGCATGTTACTTAGAGCAGCAGCGGTGTAGCTAACACTGGGAAGCATGGCATGTTTATACTATAGCAATATTACTATTATATTATAAAATACTATTAGCCCTAATATTGCTAGCAGAATTAAAGACATGAAGATCACCTCTAATGACTGGAGCGACCACAGCTTCCTAACCCTGACTTTTGCAGCTGACTGGGAAATTCCAACTCCCAGACCTATGGGTTACTTGGCGACAAACCACGCAGTTTCTCATATCCGCTGGCACACAAAAAGTATCGATAATGCAGCACGTGCAGCACAAGAGGTCTTGCTCTATGATATCGAAACTTTCAGCAAATATACTGCGAACGATATTGAGGAATGGATTACTGCTTTTGCGTCTTCACATGCCACTACCGCTACTAATCCAATGATTCAAGAAGGAAAGAAGACCATACCTTTCGACAAAAGCATCAGAGATGCCAAGCGAGTCCTAAGAGCGTCTATACGTAAAGCAAAAAACGCTACTCTCACTCTTGAATCCTTTTCAGTTTTACGAAGAAAGCTTAAGAATAAATACCATGCCTGGATCAAGATGAAGAGAAGAGCTGAGAAGCGGGGTCGCTGGCAACAAATAGTTCAAGTTGTGTGCTCAAAAAACACCAGAAATATCTGGGGTGTCTTGAATGAAGTGAGGGGCCCAATTAACCATACAATGGTCAACCCAATAAACGCTCAGCAATGAACTGAATTCCTGTCTGATCGTAATATTCTATTAGCACCGGGCATCTGCTGTAGTGCTGAACGGTCCCATTGGAGAAACCATTTATCACGTCTAAAGAGAAACTCCTCACCAAAATTAAATCATTAAAATCTTCAAGAGCTCCAGGACCCAACGGCCTAGCTAACGTCGTTCTGAAGAGTAATCCGGACTTCTGGGCCAGTTTAATAAAGATCCTATTCGACAAAATATTGGAGACTGGTAATATCCTGTCTTCGTGGCAAACTTCCATACTTATACCAGTCTTCAAGAAGGGAAACAGATTGGAGCCTGGAAACTACAGATTGCTCTCAATGCTGGACTGTACAGGGAAGCTGTTCGCGACGCTCCTCTTGGAAAAGCTGGATGCATGGGCTGCTAAGGCTGGAATACTCAACCGATTCCAAAGCGGATTCAGGAAAGGCTATACCACCTCCATGAACCTGATGATTATTGACTTGCTGAGGACGAAAGCTAAGAACCGTGGAGAACCTCCTTTGTATGCCCTCTTCATAGACTTCCGAACGGCTTTTGATACTGTCTCTCGTGACAAACTCTGGCTAAAATTAAAACTATTAGGCTGCCTCGGGGAACTTCTCTATTATCTGAGAGCCTTACATCAAAATACTACGGCCAGACTGAAGGTAGACTCCCAAGGCCATATGACCGCCCCAGTTGTACAGAATAGAGGAGTAAAACAGGGCTGTGTTACAGCTCCTTTTTTATACAACCTGTTCACCCATTACATTCCTATAGCGGTCTCTGCAGCCCACAATTGCCCCCCACAGATCGGATCCGAGCACTGCCCAGTGCTCGCATAAGCTGATGATTTCATTATAATGGACCACACATTTAGTGGATTATCTAGATTGGCCTCTGCGCTCTGGGGATATGCTATCACTAATAATTTGGTCATTAATAGCGAAAAAACACAACTAATGTTTTTTTCGGCTAAAAAATTCTCTAGGACTAAATTAATAATGCAGGGGATCGAAATAAAATACACCCTAATGTATAAATACCTAGGTGTGGAGATCGACCTTACAGGTGAATATTCAACATGCATACAAATGCGAATCACCAGAGCTGCACAACTAACAACATTAATACATCGATTTGCCCTTAAAAATTGTGGCTATACTATGTGGGGTGTGCGTCAGCTGTACATGCAGATACTGGTCCCGATGGTCACCTATGGCCTGGAAGCTCTTCTGAACATCAATCTAAACTGGCTTCAAGTCATAGAGGGTACATTTTGGAGGAGTATATTGGGCCTTCTCCAATGTATCCCGATGGCGATTCTTAGATTGGAATTGGGCTTAAACTCCCTTAAAGCCACTGTACTCAAAAGAAGAGCGGATATGTATTTGAAGATGACCAACCAACCTCAGAACCTCTTATTGAGCTCTTTACATAATGAGACCTCTAGGGAGTCGACGACTTACCACCTGAAAAATCATATGGAAAGCCTTTATAATGAGATTGGTTGGATTCCTGCATTGAGAGGCACATACGACGCTTCGAAGAAAGGCTTGTCGAAAAGGATTGATCTTTGGGACTGGCTAGAGAACTATGACCATCTGTGCAAGTTATCAAAGTACCAATTTGTACGGTATAGACTGTATATATTTCTGAAACCACAGGTATACATGAATCTGAGCCCTTCCAGTAGACTCAGACGTTTCTTTCTTTTGCTTCGACTTGATTGCCTACCGGTGCTTGCCAATAAGTGAATTGATATCCACTTGCTTCCTCAAGAAAGACACTGCCGCATCTGTAAAAACTCTGCCATTAAGGAAACTAATATAAATCTATTTACAGCTTGCCCGGTCCTGGTTAAAACCTACGGATTATGCTATGTGAACCTGGTCCATAACTTGGAGCACATAGCTGAACCTTGGTTCTGGTATCGTAGCTTAAATTCAACCACTATAAAAACTCACATAGCAATATAAAGCATCTGGTTGATGATTGAAAAAATTCTGGGTATTTCTATCTAACGTATCCTATTTCTCAATACTTTAGCAATACACTGTGTTAAGTGGGTGGCACCTCTCTATACGAACTGTAGCAATTAACACCTTGGAGGATCACCACTGTATGGAGTTAATTATGGTTTGGTGGGGTCTATCTAATTCTTTTATACAGGGTCGGGCTCCGAAGTGGTCTAGACCCCCCCCCATGAATAATGAACTTCTATGCACGTATACTTGAACCATGAACTTAATTGAACTGCTGTTGGTACTTTTTATGTTTAGCTATATCTCCCATTAAGAGAATTTATATCTATATCTTTACGCTGATTAACACACATAGAGACTATATGTGCTGAAGGATTAGCTTAAATAGGGGTTAAATGAATGTATTTTTTTTTTACTCAGTCTAACTTATCTCGCTTTAATGTATTCTCCTTTCTCTTTTTATATTCTTTATTTTTATACTTGTAATTGTATTTGAATTATGTGTAAAGTTTATATTTAAACTGTCACACATTATTAAATAAATTAAAATTATACTATAGCAATAAAACCCGATCTAGCCCGGTAACGGCAGGGCTTTAACGATAAACCCCAGCGACATTACCTTTTAATGCTATTAGCACCGCAGATTTTCAATCGAAATCCCTGGCTGCTAACAGTAACGTATTTTGTATCCTGTTCACTCAAACAAAATGCTTACCTAATATGGCCAACGTGGAGATGGAAGGCTGGGCTCCATGCAAAGCCCGTCTTCCATTTCCATGGCGGCACAGGAGGCTGGAGTGACAGCGACAGCAGTGCCGCCGCCAAAGGAATCAGGTAAGTGGGGTCAGGAGTGGAGTGGAGAGGGAAAGGGACTGCAGGCCACAAGGAAGAAGAGTGTGAAGGAAGGATGGCTGGGCGGGTGTGAGCAGGCCTCAGAATGCGAGCTTCGATCATGAGATTCAACCCGCGATCCAAGCAACCTGATTGGCTGGCTTCCCCGCCCCGGGATCCTACTCAGGGTTTCTTTACTTTTCCTGCAATGCATAGGCGCATGGCTTCTTGAACAAAAGGGATTGATGAAATTGGTCCGCAGCTGCGCCTAGCACAGATACTAATTGACCTAGCTGATGTTGTATGCTTCACATTGGCTAAATTCTCTAGTCCACACATGTTCAGTCTTTTCTTGGGAATTACAGAAAACAATCACAGGGAAGACATCTGACAATATCTCTAGATTATGAGGCTGGAACAATAGACTTGAATTCACAGGTATGACATCATGTCACAAAATAAGTAACTGATAGACACATATGATTGGCCTACTATGCTAAAAAAACGGTTTATCATGTCTGCAGAGGCCTTCATGCGATTTATATTTTGAACTAGATGGAAAGACCCTTCTTCAGATTCTGAAAATACAGGCGCACGGAGGACGGCGGAGTTTCATGGCTAATCAGCCCAGCCTCATTAATAATGACAGATCTACGTTGGTAAATGAGCCTATTCCGAGCTGGCCAGCTGATTGTATTGACAAGGACTCTGCTGAGAAATTGAAATCTTACAGCAACTTCTACCGGCTAATCAGCTGCCTCGTTGGGCGCATGGAGGAGGGGGTCCTTGTTAATGGTGGGGGGGCCCTCCTAGTATCCTAGGGGGTCCTCTTTAGTTACACTGCATGTCATCATTAGTTTCTCTGTGTCCCTGTTGGGAGGCTTGTAGTGGTCAGGCTTTGGGGTGGGAGGATTGAGGTCTGGGAGGGTGAGCGGGGTTCCACCACCCCGGGATCCTCACTGGTCCCGCTGAGATGTCTACTTAGCTACACCTTGTTCACCTTGGTACAGCCGCAATGCTTTGGATTGTGGGATGTGAAACCTTGCAGATTCTTGCATGGGCCATGAGTGCTGCCCTGGAGGCTCCTCTAAGAAAAGAGATTGTCCTCATTTCACAAAGACAGCAGAATCTTAGTTGCGGAATGTGCAAAAATTGCGAGTGAGGAACAATTTCTTTAAGCAACTATAAGAGCAACAGTATACATGTTACTCTGCCATTGTCTTAATGGAGCAGTACCACCAAAGTATTTTTTTTAAAGCACTTAAAAAATGCCCCTGGATTTAGAGAGGCATTCCTAGGAAAAAACAAAGTCTTTTTGTGGATTTTCTATGCCCCGTTTGCTCAGAGCAGACGTGCCATTCTGGTAATTCCGTAAAGATCTTAAAACCTGGCTCTTCGCCCAATAAACATCACTATCCTCAGCAGGAATATGCAGCCATTACCACTAAACCGTCAAGGTAATCAATGTAGCCATCTCATCTCCTGCTACACTGTTTGTAACTCATTTGCAAGTCTTTGATATGCTTGTAACCTACGACCACAGCCAACCAACCTGCCACCTGACAATCTGGCAATCAATGTACCTCCTCATTGCCAAACTACGTGTAACTCTGTGCAACTAAACCATCTTACAAGTGCTATGGTACTACGGTAACCCATGTCCACAGCAAATTAACATGTAACCATATTCTCTTAAGTCAAGCGCACAGATACCTCAGGGCTTGGCGTGCTCTATAAATGTACAAATAAATAAGTAATAACTCATGTACAAAGAGACGTCTTGTATGTGCTAATCTTGTATGTGCTAATCTGATAGAGGGCCTATGACCGCTTACCTATAGATCTTCTGTAACACCTCCCCCCATCCCTTTGTGCCACATCCAGCCTTATGGTGCAGTGTCCGAAGCATCCTAGAGTCAGACATCAGAATCTGGAGCATTGACCTGGCACCCTTGGCCAAGAGAGTACATCAGCCAGTCCCTTAGCAACCCATGGAGGGCCCCTTGTGCCCCTTCCCACTAAGAAGTCCATCTGCCAAAGGAGATGAATGGCGCGTACCTGGACATGTTCCTTGCTTTTCCCCTTCTCACTTATCAAAGTTCTGGGCTCCCATACAACAGGGGGTGGTGGAGAAGAGTGTGAGGGGGGAACCAGCAACTGGGAGGGACTGTCTTCAGACACTGTTGGAAGAAGGTGAGACCTGCACACCTTTCGCCTATTTGCCCTATTCTTCTTCCCACTGTCCTTCATGAGCTCAAACTCACACTCAAGATGTGTTCCTTTTTAAAGGAAATAACGGAAAACCCTGTTCATCAGTGAATTGCTAAGCACAACTTGGTTAACTCTGTCCCTGGTTCCACCACTGCTCCGGACCCATTGTGAACTGCCCTCACGTTTCTTGAACTCTCGTACAGTGCTCTGTTGCTCCCGGGCTAGGTTCACGCTATATAAAACACAAATGCATACACATACAAAAGGTAGCCCCCGATATCTTTTCCAACATCACCTCCTTCTCTTCCGCTACTTCCCACTCTCTTAGCTCCACTCCATCTCCTCACCTCCCTACATCCTCTTCTCCTACAGCTCTTTGAGGTTTTAGGAAAAGGCCCTCCTCTACTGAAAGAAAGGCGTCTACAGGAAGAGGTGTGATTTATGGGAAGTTTTGAGATAGAACATAAAGGGGTGTGGCCAAGTGTGTTCTTGTGGACGGAGGATTAGCCTCTTGGCAGAATGCCTACTCTATTGGAAGCATCCATAGTGTAGTCAGAGGCGATGTAGTTTAGTTGGAGAATGTTTAGTCCACTGGGAGGTGCTGTGTCTTGTTCTGGAACAAGATGTGCTTCATGTAAGTTGGTGTAGCCTCGAGGTTAGTGATGTGGTCCTTTGGATGAAGCCTACTGGGAGATGATTTGCGTTGTAGCCGGAGGCGTGGTAGTCTGCATGAGTTGGAGGGAGGCTTGCTTTGGTGCGAGGATCCAGGGTCTAGCGGGATAGGTGGTCCACTGGCAGGAGGTGTGGTCTGCAGTGAGGAAGCGGTCCTATTGTGTGGAGGAAGTTCACTTGTTTAGCAAGGTTTGGCAGCCCCAGGCTAATTTCAACCACTTATCCATAACTGGTTTTCCTGTTCTGTGTACACTGCCAGTGCTAAATTGAGTATGACATTAAACAGCCCATTATTTCCCTGTCAGAATGTTCTAGTTAAAGGGGAACTACTGTTAATACCTTTAATAAGATGGCAATTGCATTAATATGTTTACCCTATCTCTCCTCTGATCACATCATATCTGTAGTTATAGTCTACACCACATATTGTTGCAGAGAGAGGGCTTGAGAGAGGGCTTGTCAGGGCTTGAGTGCCACTGCTGTAAACTCCCAGTCACTGGTGGGTAATCTCTCCAGGAGAGAGAGAGAGAGAGAGGGGGAGAGAGAGAGAAAGAGAGAGAGGGAGAGAGAGAGCGAGCGCTAGGCAGCAGCATAGACCCCTGGGTGCCACGGTTGCAACCCGTGGGGATTCCTTGCGACCCCAACGTAAAAAAAAAAGTATTTGTGAAAAAAAAACATTTTCTTTTGCAAAAGGTGCTCCTGGAGTAGCGAGCTCTCCCGAGGCCCCGGGGCACTGTGGGCCACCACACCAGGTCTGGTGGGTCCCTGGCCCAGTCCTCATCCATCAGGGTGAAGACTGGGCCGGGGAGGCACTCAGTAGGGGTTGGAGCTGACTGTGACATGAGGCACATGTCACATGCCACGTTCAGCTCCAACCCCTTCTCCCTCGGCTTTGTTGCAGCTCACATACAGGAACCAGGAATCTCTCGCAGCTTCCTGGTTCCTGTTTATGAGCAGCATGGAGGAGCAGAGGGGGCCTGGAAGGACAGATCGAAGCAGCAAGAAAAAGGTAAGAAGGCTTTTTTTTGTAATATAATGTGTGTTTTGCATGTGTGAAGTGCGTGTCAGATATATGTATGTGAATGGTGGGTGAGTGAGAAGTGATGTGTGTTTTTGAATGTTCTGGGTGGGTGGGTGTGTGCCTGTGTAGAGAATGCAATGAGTGGATGGAAGAGGAGGTGTGAGTCACTGGTGGGTGAATGAGAAGGGAATACCTGTTTCTTACCTGTAACTCCATTTCTCCAGCATTGGTATCTTTCATGGATTCACATGCTTAGAATATTCCCCGTCGACAGACTGGGAACCCTAACCGAGGGTTCCCATTCTGTCGACGGGGAATACTCTAAGCATGTGAATCCATGAAAGATCCAATGCTGGAGAAGGGAATAGTTTCTTACCCTCGGTTAGGGTTCCCAGTCTGTCGACGGGGAATATTCTAAGCATGTGAATCCATGAAAGATCCAATGCTGGAGAAGTGATATAATGTGTGTTTATAAGTGTTCTGGGTGGGTGGCTGTGTGCCTGTGTAGAGAATGCAATGAATGGATGTAGGAGAAGGTGTGAGTGACTGGTGGGTGAATGAGAAGTGATGTGATATGTGTTTTTGAATGTTGTGGGTGGGCCGGGTGGGTAGGTGGGTGTGTGCCAGTGTAGAGAATGCAATGAGTGGATGTAAGAGAAGGTGCGAGTGACTGGTGGGTGAATGAGAAGTGATGTGATGTGATGTTTGTTTTTGAATGTTCTGGGTGGGTGGGTAGAGAATGTAATGGGTGGATACAAGAGAAAGTGTGAGTGACTGTTGGGTGAATGAGAAGTGATGTGCTGTGTGTTTGTGAATGTTGTGGATGGATGGGCGTGTGCCTGTGTATAGAATGCAATGAGTGGATGTAAGAGGTTGAGAGTGACTGATGCGTGAATTAGAAGTGATATTTGTTTGTTTCTTTATTTGTAAGTGATGTGATGGGTGTTTTGGAATGTTCTGGGTGGGTGGGTGTGTGCCTGTGTAGAGAATCCAATGAGTGGATGGATGTGTGCCTGTGTAGAGAATGCAATGAGCGGATGTAAGAGAATCTGTGTGTGAGTGACTGGTGGGTGAATGAGTATGAATGTGATAGTGTGTTTTTGAATGTTCTGGGTGGGTGGGTGGCTAGGGTGCGTGCCTGTGTAGAAAATGCAATGGGCGGAGGTAAGAAAAGGTGTATGAGTAAGTGGCTGGTGGGTAAATGAGTTGGAATGTGATGAAGTGTTTTTGAATGTTCTGTGTTGTGTGCCTGTGTAGAGAATGCAATGAGTGCATGTAAGAGAAGGTGTGAGTGAGTGATTGGTGGCGGAATGAGTATACATGTGGCAGTGTATGTTTGAATATTCTGGGTGGGGTTTGGTGTGTGCCTGTGTGGTGAATCCAGTGTGGGTGAATGCGAGAGGAGATGTATGGGTGAGTGGCGGGTGGGTGAAAGGTGATGCATGTGTGTGTAAGGCCCTGGGAGACTGGGGATCACTGAAGCATTTTTGCCACATCCTCTATTGACTTTGCATGTTTAACTGGTATGTTTGGGCAAAGGCAAGTTCATGTGTGCCATTCCCTGGCTAGACTGGCATTTTTGTGCAGTCAGGCTAGCCATTGCTTACTGTGGCATGACATTTATTACTCAGCATCTTTAAAAAAGCAAGCATGATAAGTAGTGTTACCTCGCTAGACTGATTTTTTGGTGCATATTCTTCACTGTAGCATGACTTTTTAGTAACTGAGCATCTATGATGAATCAAGCAAGATAAGTAGTGACAAGTCACTTTTAATGGCTAAACCAATGGGAGTATGTACTTACATAGGAGTACTGGCATATATTGGCAGAGCCAAGTTTGTGCCCAGTGGCAGTAATAATACTATAGAAAAACGTCTTAAAGCGAACAAAAGTATGGTCTTATATGGGAATACTAGCATATGTTGGTGGAGCCAGCATGGAAATTTATGGGCACAGCCAGCATAAAAATGTTTTTTATACTGGCATATATTGCAGGGACCGGCATGATAATGCATTGGAAAATGCCCTGTGCACTTTGGCGACTTGCATCTTTTGTACTTTTTTCATGAATTACCCTACACCCTACAAACCCGATTATTGGCCTTTTACCTACATTTTCCCAGAAAGTGTGCTGTGTAATGCACCATTTTAACCCACTATTCCAAACATTTACTCTGGGGAGGGGGAAGAATCCTCCCGCCCCTCCCTACCCATTTTCATTAGTTTGGGCTCCCTCGCTATGCTCAGTCGCAATCACATACTTGTGGCAAATATTTACACCCTCCAAAAAAACAACTCACCAGCCACCACTGGTGGCTGGTATATTTGTGGACCAGGCACCCCCCTCTTACCCCCTTCTCTCTATGTTATGTTAAAGGTTTAAGCTTTGAAAAACATATTTACTTCTTTCAATTGCAGTAGTGCATGCCCCTGCAGCGGCATAATCATCATGGACATTGCACACACGTGGTGATCCGATCCGGCCCGGGGTGTGTCGTGCCCTGTGCTTTGTTAAAGAGCTTGGGGGGACCCCACAGCAAGGCTCCCAGGGGAGCCGCCAAATGTTGTGCTACGCCATTGGACACCATTGGGTCTGATCAAAGGGTAGTGTGCAGTGCACGCCTTGAAGTCTGCCAGTGAGTCCCCAGGTGAGAAGCAACTCATGGGTGTTTTCAATTTCAAGTAACTGTGTGGTGCTATGGATTTATGTGTGCAGCAATGATATTACATTAATTGGTGTTTTTGTTAAGTCCTCTGTCACCCAGTATTACACTTAGATAAAAATAAAAACTATGGGGGGTCTTGGGTACATTGAAAGAACCTTTCCCAGGTATTGTACTCCAGCAAATATAACATTATCAGGTGCACATCCCTCTGTGCACAGAGACCAGTCTAATAGGTTTCTTCTATCGTTGTGGTAGCTGAATCAGAGATACATGTATAACCAGGGAACTTTGTTGATACTAAATCCTGGTCAATGATTTAATTTTCAGGCCTTGCTCGTGCATCATTTTTCTCCTGGTTAAAAAGCAGTGCACGCCTCCCGAGGTCAGTGCTTTTCTGGCTTGTTTAACACAGCAACGCCACAGATAACACGTACTTCTGTGTCCACTGATCTATAGATGTTTCATACACTGGCTGTAGCCTGTGTTACAGATTTCGGTTACCCTGTTACAAATACTGCATTATGTATGTTTTACATATAGACCCCACGTCGAATCTGGAAAATGGCATCCCCCAAATGTGTAATCGTGGACAAAGCATGCCTCACTCTGTGCCCCGGTTCTTATATCTTGTTTAAATGAGAGCACCTGGAAACACGGGTGCTAGATGCATCTAAAAAATCTGAAGGTTGTTTGCCATCACTTCCGGTGATGTTACTTGGGGGTGGGGTCACATTACATCACTTCCTGTGATGTCATCAGGGGGTCGAGGGTTGTGTGGTGTCATTCCTGCTAACCCGGGCATTTTGGTGAAATGACATCCCTGATCTAGCTTTATATTCTCTGTGTGTCATGGTATTTGTGTACTTTGCATCAAGGGTAAAAATCAAACATAGGTGTGATTACTTGGTACACTGACCTAGATTGGTATAGCCAGTCTAGATATACTTTCTTCCTGTGGCATGGCATTTTTTACTGACTGGGAGTCCTTATATGGTAATACTGGCATATATTGGTGCAACATACAAGGACACGTATAGTCACAGAGAGCATACAATTTTGTATATACTGGCATATGGCAAAGACATAATGAAAATTCATTGGAAAATGGTCCTGAGCATGTGCCACCATACAAAATTGATTGCAAACTCTGGCTTTTTATCAGTTTTTTCACAGAAAGTGCTGTAAAATGCACCAGTTAACCCTTTATTTTAAAAATGCTCTCTGGGAAGAACGCACACAAACCCTCCCTCATTTGGTTGGGGCTCCTTCCCTGTGCTCTGTCCCTCAAGCATATAAGACACATGCACGTACGGCCCTCTAGTTAAAATAATTCACCAGCTGCCGAACACTGAGAAATCTGAGGAGTCGGCTGCTCAAGAGAAGGCACTTTTCTTGTCCACTCACAGCTCTCACAAGACCCTCTGATCCACCTCCTGTATCCCGCGTGAACCCATGCAACCTCCCTCACATTAAAAGCATTTCATGTTACATTCACTCCATGTTTTAGCTAACAATTTGTCATTGCATTTCTCTTGAGCTGAATATATCCTGGTGTCACGCACCCTTGCTAAAGAAGGCATACGTCTCCTCTCAGTATCCCTGGGAATACAATCAGGAAATGAACTGAATGACAAAATACTTTTAATTAAAGCAAGCTTAGGGCGCCCTGCAATACTGATCTAAGCTGCATAAATTGCACCTCTCCTGTAATGGGTTGTTCCATTGTGGTGTGCTTTGTGTAGTACGCCAAGTATGGCGTTGCTTTGAAGTGCCTGGGATCCCCTATCTTAGGTGATGTAAATACTGGGTCTTTTTAGCTTGTGAGGTACCTCCTGTTGCACCTCGCCCATTTCTGAGGAAACAGGACTCTGATGAACTAGAGAGCGTGGGTGGGAGGGCTTCCTTGGAGGCCCTTCCGAGCCTGTGCTACTTCTCACAACTCTAATAGAGAGCGCCACAACCCCCACTGTGACACCCACTGTGATTTTTCCTCTTCATCCGTGCTGGGCTGATGCATGGGTGCAGAGCGACTGCAGGAACCCTTAACACTGACTTTGCAGGCGGGACAGTAAGAGGATTTGTAGCTCACCAGGACCTGTTGGTGAGGTGACGTCGGGAGAGAAGTCCCATGGGGGAGTCTTGACCCACAGAGGAAGGGGGAAGCTGATGGGAGTCAGGTGCTATCTCCAGACTCTGAAAAGCTGTCGAACCAGAAATCGTACACTGACTTGTTTCGGCAATGAACCAGAAAACTTGTGATCAAGTAAGCCTTCCGTTTCTTCATCATTTAGAACCCAATCATTTTTTTCCCCCTTCAGACTGCAGATATATCAACTCCGACTCTTTCTTTATTGAGTGGAAGGCAGGTAATGAAGGAAAACTCTGTGAGTGCCCATTAAGAAGGGGTCCCATCCATGGGAATGAACTAATAACCTTAGTTGGTGTAATGTTTTTAGCAAGCCAAAAACTCTTTCCTCCGATAACCCTTAGCATTTTGCTCATGGTAATAAGTGGAGTATCCAGATTGCCCTTTTTCTCATCTGCCAATTTACTGATCTTTATTGCAAGTCAGGTCCAATGTATTTACTAGACAGAAACTCAAGGATTGACACTGTCTGCAACAGGACAAGAAAGATACTAGGTTACTTTGCCATGGAAGGCTTTCTCCCCTTACTGCTGACCAACAATCTCCCTTCTACGATCTCCTACCACCTTACAATACACATACAAATCTCCCATAGGCGGCTGCCAAAAGCCAAGACGTTAGAAGATCAAAGTTATCGAACTAGGACTAAGCTCTACTCTTTAGTCCTATCACACTCTCCCACTTCAACGGCTAACCAAACACAAAGCGCTATACTCTATCAGATCTTTGGCTCTTCCCTATGCATAAAATACTTTTTCAAACCCATAGAAAGCACCAGGTAGTTCCGACCGGCACCCAGTGTAGAGAAGGAGCCAAGTACCCCCACCTCAACCATCTCGCCTATACTGCCTATATGTTGGGATACCAATACCTAGAAGAATCCTGGAAGCAAGGTTCCCATTGGGAAAGCCATACCTGCAAACACAACAGTATGATGGTCATTTGAATGAAATACCAGAAGAAGCGGGACCAATGAATGAAAGAGCAGATTGGTGACGTCACACGAAGTTGGACTAACGTACATGGAAGATGCAGAGACAAGAGAATGAAAATATTCTATAAGGCATCAAGAAAGTATCAAAGATGAAAAGGCTTATGCTACAGAAATGATGAAGATATTAAGTAATTTTACACGTGTACATATGCTAAGAAATGCAAGCAGACAAGTATTCTTGAGGCTAGCTATGAAGTGAATAGATTGCGGCATGCGCCAATGTATACATATATAGGAACAAGTAAAGAATGGATGATTCCACTATGTGTTATAGCAGTGCTAGACCAGAGAAAGAAGGCCTTTCCAGTGTGTGGCAGTAGAAAAAGCAATTGAGTTACAGAAGCAGAGCTCAGAAAGGCAAGGCTAGATGAGCCCCAAGATGTCATGAAACCGTTCGGATGGCGGTGGTTGCCGCAGATACGACTTTGCCCCCATATATCGGTTCCATCACGCTACTCACGTTGTCTTTGCAACAATATAGTTGTTATTCTGCTCACCGCCGCCAGGAGTATTTCATCCCAGACATCCCTGTGGTCTGTGCGTTTCAACTGTCTTAGCTTTCGCTTCGTCTACTGGCATATGCTAGTTTTCTCTGTTTTTCGCTTCACACGGAAGCCTGCCTTTCTCTGTTTTCTCGCTCCTTACCTCTCTTGCTCTTCCACTTCCTTCCTTGCATTTCGCTCGCCTAGCGATTTCTCAGCTCTTACTTCCTATGCAAGTTTACTCGCATTGTTTGTTTAGCTTCTTCAGTTCCTACCTGTCGCCGCATACTTGCTCGCTCCAGTCCTGATTTCTGTCCGCTCTTTGTAATGGTTCAGTTCTTGTTGGATACTTACCTGTTCCTCTTATTGGTTTACACTCTTACCTCTTGTCCATTGCCTGCCTCCAGCTCCACTCCGGTTGAGTTCCAGCTGTCATTTCATCACAGCCAGTTGACCGCTACTTCACTGGTTGGCCAGCAACATGGGATCCGTGGGTTTTTTTCCGCCTAAAGGCTTTTTCCCCCCCTCACTTTCCTGCTCCCGGGGCTGGAGTCGTGGAGTGGTCCAGTTTGGGATCCACCACGGCTTCTTCTCGTGACAGGTCCCAGACTCCAAAACAGAAGAAGGACTATCTGGCCCACCGACAAGGAATCAAGGAGACAGACTCTGAATATTCAGGTGAGGAGAGTGGTGATTTGAGTGAGGACATTGACAGTTTGCAACACCAAAAACTAACAATGGGCACCCCAGAACAGGTTCAGAAACAGATGCAAGAACTTTGGAAGGCAGTGCAAAGCCTTTCCCAAGAATTACAGACAGTTAAGGCTGAGAATGTGGTGCTAAAACAACTGGTCTCTAACAGGGAACAGGCACCTCCCGAACTACCATCAATTGCCTTATCGTCCGGTGAATTTGACGGTTCTCCTAAAAAGGTTAAATAATTCTTGGTGGCTGCTACAGTTTACTTTACATTCATACCTCAAATGTTTTCTACGGATCAGGCGAAACTGGGGTTTCTGATTTCTAATATGATCGGCAACGCTCTTGTCTGGGCTACCCCTTTGGTGACAGGAGGTAGTCCCATATTTCAGGACTATGGTGGGTTTCAGACCCTTTTTAAAGAAACATTCGAGAGACCAGAACTCACTTACACTGCTACCGAGTGAAGAAATCGATTTTAAAATTTGTAAAACAAAGGTCAATTTTGAAAGACCGTTTGGAGACCGCTCTGTGTGCTAGGGCTGTCAGGGGTGCAGGGCCGAAAGACAGGAGTCACGGGCATGTAAGGTAAGGTGTTTGTGTGTGTATGGGGGTGGGGGTGGGTGTGTGTGTCATTGTTTGTAGCGTGGAAGGGAGGGGGTGCAGCAATGCCTGCAGCATGGAATGGAGGAAGTGGGGGAGCAAAGGGGTATGGGGAGCAGGTAAATGTTAGTGTTTTTGTGTATGTCTGTGGGGGTAGCAGGGAATGTTTTTTACAGGGAAGGGAGGGGGCTAGGGGTGCAAACATGGGTTTGGGGTGAGACCCCCTGATTTAAATGAAATCCTGCCAGCGCTCGAGAGGGTAAGGGTTGGGTGGGTAGGGGAGTTCGGCGGGGTAACACCCCTATAATGTCATAATCCTACATTTATTGGCTGCACAACATCGGCCCAAAAAATCGGTCAATTTTGGGTGCAGCTTTTAGCATGCAGGATTATCACATAGAACCGAATACATTATTATTACTTTGGACTAAAATAATAAGAAAGAACCAGTTACTACACCCATGGTTGTCAATTGCCACAGCTGTCTCTCCATATCAATACATTGCACTCTTTCCATAATTTCCACTCTGTAAAGACCTGTAAAATTATTTGTTTCGTAAATGTAATCAAGCACGAAGATTAAGGTAGTATCTGTTCCCTAATTGGGTGGAATGAATTGGAAGGGATGATCCAGTATTTTGAGAGGTGTGTTGTAATTTCTTCGGTTTAGGCTTATAGCAGCACGGTACCCTGAACGCTTGTAGACTAAAATAAAACGAGATCTAAAGCATGCATTAAATTCAGATTTGCCTAAGATCCAATTATTTCAGACTGCAGTAAACTTTCTTGAGTGATATAGGAGATGCTGGTGTCATGAATGGGATGTTTCTTGTATGGATGCATGCATGCATGCATGCTCCTGGGGTGGTGTGGTGGCAAGGTCAGTGACGTGCTGATGGGCGATATATTCAGTGTATGCCGTGGGTTGGTGTTCCATGTTTGTCCATTAGTAGGTGGCTGGAGGGTGTATGGATGGACCGGTGGTAGTCCTGCACTCAGCTATATCTGAACTTACCTGCTGAACTGCTACTTGTAACTCCAAATAAAGTACATCTTTCATGTGTGCTTTTTTTCAATTACGACAGCTGTTTGATGCTTCAATATAAATACTTCCATTACAACATTGGTGACAGGTTTTATCAAGATCTCTTGACCATAAAGCAACTTTGGTGCTGTGTGACTGAGCAGCTAGATAGGCATCTGCGGCTGAAGACCGCCCTTGCCTCCTTTGTGTTTGTTTCCAGACTGTGGATATTAAGCAGTGCTGTTGTTTTGCTTTTGCATTGTGTGGGTCACTTATAAATCACCTCCGTTTGGATGTATTGTGATTGGTGGCAAACTTCAAAGTGATGAGGTGCCATCTTGACCCAGGATTTCTCGCTGGCGCCATTGAGCATTGGTGGAGATTGCAACTTGGATGCATAAATTTGCCACGGTTACAGTGGGTGACTCAGACTATCCTGACAAATGGACTTTTGGCCCTAGTCATCGTCTTCTGCTATGACTGGCATCTGGGGAGGTACAGCAGATGTGGGGTGGTGGTCCGCTTCTCTGTTCTTGGCCTTTAGTGAACTTCTGCAGCTGCAGGGAATAAGCGATTTGGCAGCTGGTTTTTGTGGGCTGTCAATGGTTACAGCCTGTTGCTTCCGCGAGCTGTTCTATGGTACGTGCTCTTTTATAGTGGGTGGATGGACTGCAGTGGATCACAACCTGTGGACACAGGAAGTGTGAAAGAGTACTGCCAATGAAATGGAGGAATGACTGACTGTGATTGCCATCCTAGACATTGTAAGAAGATAACATTCTGATATATCTTGGACCCAGCAGAAGCAGGAATCACTCGGGTAAGAGTCTGGACCCAAGTAAGTATAAATAGAAAGGTTTCTTTATTGTTGCAAGTTAGAGTTAGACAGAAAAGGCAGGGACAACAGGTAATTACATCTTTCTGGTCAGGGCTCCCATTCTGCAGTCCCCAACCGACATCTCTCTAACTCTCAGGTCCCTCCAGGTTGCACATTTCATAGATTCGATAATATATCATTCTCACACACACAAGTTGCAGTAGAAGTCACAACACACCTCCCTTCCTCAAAAGAAAACAAACAGAAAGCTTCAAGCTCCAAAAGGCTCACTCCAAACTAAACACATTGATAAACTGGAGAGAAAAATAAATATCAAGAATCTTGACTCCTTATGCCCAGACCTGCCACGTGAAGGCCTCTGGCCTGCCACATCTGAGCACAATCTGTCCACAAGAGGACAATCTGTCCACAAAAGGACAAAACCAACAGCTAATATCCGCAACCACTTAAAAGAAAACTTAACTCCTTCCGCCTGGGTCTACCCGCCCCCCAAGCCACAGAATTGCCACTCCTACACACACCCTCACTCCGCCAACAGACACTCCACTCTGCGATAAGGAGCAATCACACTGGCGTGGTGTTCCAAATCCTGTCAAGTCACACAATACAACCGCTTAGCCAATCCACCAATTAACTGCCACCGAACTGAATAACCAAATATCAAATCCATCTAACACCACCTCCTCTCCTGTAAGAAAACAATGAAAAGGCGAGAAAAAAAAGAAAAGGACAAACTAAACAAAGATCACATACAACAACACGACCAAAAAGAAATGGTGCGTAAATGTGCATATGAGCAAAGCTTTGCCACACCCTCTTGCCCGCATGGTGCAATATGTCTCTCCAGGTTCCACATTCCATACATGCTATAATAGCTCATGCTCACACACACACACACACACTAGTTACATTGCAAGTCACAACACATTCTTGTCTGAAACGCTTCGTAGAACCAAGCTCTGAGCGAAAGGCATTTATCATTTGTTTTTGTGGCGTTTACACTCATACCTAAAATCCAGTATGCAAATGAGCTTCTGCTCAGTAGTCAAATAGCAAAGTAATCCCTGGGAATGGAGGTGTGATGCTTTAATCTCCAAGAAACATATCTACTTGCCGCTGCAGGTTTTATGTGGTTCAAGACCTGAAGGCATTTGCTTCTGTTTGCATCTGCTGCCCCATGTATTTTTGATAATGTTCTTGTCAGTGGTTTACAGTTTTGGGTTACAGTAGCTTTATGTGTGGGAAGGCACTGGTGTCACAGTCAGGTCTATTACTAGGAGGACGTTTGGGAAGTAGTTTGGGGAGTACTTGGTCCTTTTTGTCTTGTTATGTATTGGCTAGCTCCAGGTTCTCCGTGGTCTGTTGCTGGCTTGTGCGCATGCATTGTTGTTCGCTTGTGATTATGGGTTGCTCCATATGCTCTTTTCCTTATTTTGAGATTGTTGATGCCTCCATTTGTGTGTTCAGGTATATATTATTGCTGTTTGGTCCATTTTATTTGGTGTATTTGCATGCATGAAAGATATGTGTGTGCTTGTTTGTTTCTTCACTGTGGGATCCATTCAAGAGTTGATCAGTTTTGCAGTGTTAGTTACTGTAGGCAGATGCAGGGTCCACATGTGGTTTTTCATTGTTAGTTTTCATGCTAAATTTGTGAATTCTTGATTGCCGCAGATGAGCGCAAAGTACATGAGTTGTCGGGGTGGTCAAGAAGGATCCCCTTTATTACGTGGGACTCATGTTGCGCACACCATATTGGTGACGGGGGCAGCAAACTGGGATAATGTTGCAAATCCATATGAATCATGTAGAAAGATACAATATTAAAACTGCAAATGCAACACAAACACAAATCCACACAATGGGGTGCTTTGTCCAATGGTTAGTGGTTACACATGCATTCTAAAGTAGCAGGGAAATTATTGATGGAAAAAGAGAATTAGTTACCTAATAATGTCGTACGAATAGGGCAAGGTTCACAGTCCTTGCAAGGGAACAGATGTTATCTCGCCCTTTGTATTAAAATCTTTATAGGGGATTAGTCATTTGTTTGGTGATAAGAAACATAAGGCCCGATGCCAGGGTCGGACCGTTAAGTATTTTTCCAGGTCATCAGAGGTTGTATGTGGCCGCTTAAATTAGATTAAGGAAAATAGTTCAAAGAAATCCTGTTTATGCAGACCTCTCTCTGTTTCCCAAAATACTTCAGCAGGACCATGTGCAATCATACTTAAAGTTAGAGGCCTTAGGTCAGTTATTACTAGCAATTAATTATGGTTTCAATACTAATTTTTCACCATGCACAAACATCATGACCTAGTACGGACAAATCTCAAGAAGAGGTGTGTTTCGAACATGATCTGAAGATAATAATGAAAATAAACCTGACCAATGAAAATGGAAGAATTGGGAAAAGATTGGATTTCTTTGAAGAGGTTTTGTCCAATCATACTTGGGGGGTGGATGGTAATAAAAGTATCTGGGAGTGTTTTAAATTGTTGCAGAATGTATATGAACTGCCATTTGATGTTGTATTGTTGAGACATGGGTTAGTTTGGTCCTGCAAACATCATCCAGCCGCTGCCTGGAGCTTTTGTACAATAAACTTGCTTTATGTACAACTGTGTACTCGCGTCCTAAGTGGTGTTCCAGTTTTTGGCTAAGGTGATTAAAGGCTTATCACCACAGAGTTTTCTCCAAGCTTTATTTCCCTGGTGGTGTGTGCTGGCTATTGGTTTGCCATGGATGCATGAGAGGAGGCATTTGTAATGTTTCCTGGTGTTGCCTTGAGGGTGCTGCCAAGAAGGTGGCTCGCTGGTTGCTGCATACAATGTAAAGGTGCATGTATCCTTTCCTGGTTTCTCCACTATTGTGCTTGGTCAGCATGTGGCTGTGCACATGAGTGTGCATGATTGCTGCATGTGTGCTGGTTGAGCTAGGAGAGCTCAATGTGCACAGGTGTGTGTGTATGGTTATCCAGTTTGTTTCTGGGTGTGTGCTAGTACTGCATAGTGTCCCTCTGTTGTCCATTTGAGGTGTCCATCAGTGTTATTGAATTTGGACTTTTCTGTGTCTAAAAGTGCATGTCTGGTGTTTGAGCAGTTTTTTTAGGTGCCAATGACAATTGGACACATTGTGTTATACGTGTAATGTCCTTAAATGGTATTTGTGTTGTGTGTTCCAGTGCCATTGCCAGGTGGACGGTTTTGTGTGTGCAGTTGTGTATGGGGTTGAGTAATGGTTCTCTCTGGTGCATCATGTCCTCATGTTGTTGTTGATTGTGGGGTGATGTTGCAATTTGTGTTGGTTATCGTCCCTTGGTTGTTGTCTGTGAGGCGGTCATTTGGAGCTGTTGGTGTATCATATGAAGGTTCCGAACACCTTAGTGTTTGTTTTATGTCCTTTGTGAGTCACTCTTGGGTGTGTTTCTGCCTGGTTGCCAGTCAATTCGTCGAAACAAATTGGTCGACCAGACAAATGGTCGAAGCAAATTGGTCGAAAACCATTTCGTCGAAATTTTTTTTTTTCTATTTTAACCCTTTATTTATTTTATTTTTTTGGGGGGTCCCCCCCAACCCCCCTTTTTTGCCTTAAAAAACCTTTTTTTGCCTAAACGAACACCCAAAAAAATATATATAATTTAAAAAAAAAATTCGACGAAATGGTTTTCGACGAAATTGCGTCGACCAAATGTCAGTCGACCAGTTTTTTTTCGACGAGTTGTCTGGACACCTTTCTGCCTTCCGCTTTCCTTCTACAGGGACGGAGATCTGTTGAGTTGTGTCTTGCATGAATGCATGCCCGCTGTTGGAATGGCGTGGCAGTGATGTCACAGATGTGCTGGTGAGTGCAATGTTGGTTGGATGCTGTAGTTCAGGGTTCAATGTTTGACAGTTGAGAGTTGGCTTGCTGGTGTCTGGGTACACTGGTGTGCGGTTTGTGTGTTTCTCTACATTTCCACTAACCTGCTGGACTTAGACTAAGAACAAGTACATCTTCGTTTTTGCAAGTACCGCTACAACTTCACACCTCAAGAGTAATACTTCTGTTACAATAATGTCTCATGATTTTACTGCAAATGTGATTCTATTCAGGCTCCCTTTGTCAATAACAAAATAGAACGGCTTCATTCACACATTTGTACGCACCAATGTCCTATTGTCCCAGCTTTCTCTGTGACCACAGGTACCAATGCACTCTGGGAATGGGTCCCCTAATTGTGTGTGTCTGATTTCTACTGTGGGTGGAGTTTGTGGAGGCGGGAATGGAACCACTTTGTAAAGGATCATTTTGCTGAGAGTGGGACATTGATGAGCTGTTCCCGGTGACAGGAAATCTATTCTCGCCCTGTCACCGAACACTTTGCTGAACGAGGGAGCTTCCTCATTAACTCGAGGGGTCGTGGGTGATGAGCGGCATTTTATGAAACGAGAAAATGCTTATGCAGAGGGAGAGGCTCAGGGGAGATGATTGTGTGAGGCTTGCTCTTCTAAATGGAATTGCCTAGGCATAGAGCAGGAGTCTGCAACATGCAGTTCTCCTGATGTTTTGAACTACAGCTTCCACAATCCCTCACTTTCATGCTGGATAGGGTTGATGGGATTTGCAGTCCAGCAGATATGGTGAGCCAAAGGCTGCAGGTCCTTGCTACAAAGGGTGAAGTGTGGGTAGGGGAATTAAGGCTGTGGACAGATGTTTGCATGGAAGCGTGGCTTTATAACTGGAATTACTTTGGTAGAGAGGGAAGTGTTTATGACAGGCTAATTCTGTTAACTAGTTCCTTTCATTTGGGTGGGAGTCTATTTTGAAATTATGTTTGGGGTACCCTTTGCCAGACCCCTGCCCCACAAGACAGGTATGTTGAGCATAGATTATAATGGAGATGTTTTCAACCCCTGGGTTTATCCATGTATGTGCATAGCATGGGCCCACCTTCAACTTCATTATTCTCCAAGCATATTCCGTCCCTCTGACTAAAGAGCTCAAAGCAATGTAAAATATGTCAGTGACAGGTTAACTCATTTTAAAGAGCTCTGCCTTTGGCCAGCAAATTCACATCTAGAGAGATACAGCCTTGAACACTGATGCCTACATAGAGAATATGCCCATATCTTCGGACCCACTTTGGGACTTCATTGTGTGGCAACATCCTAGGCAATGCAATGGAGTGGGGCGACCAGTGGCTTCGGATTGCACAGGACACATTTACTGGCCTCTTCATGGAAGAAAATAAAAAGGCAGCTAATAGCTGAGTTAAGTCCTAAATTAACATTAAACAGAGGTATTAAGCGGATCCTGACACAGGCCTAGGGGATTTAGTTACAGGATGATGGTGATTTGTACTCACTGATTGCAAAGAAGCAGCCTCATGGATCACCTCTTTCCTTGCAGGAAGAGCAATGGAAGTATTCTCTGATATAGCCAATCCGGCCCCCTACACCATCCATTGTGGAGTCCCCCAGGGATCATGCACAGCCCCCACACTGTAAAACCTGTCACAAAGCCTCTCTTCGACAAGCTAGATGCACTTGGTATAGTGTATACTAACTACGCTGATGACACTCAAGTACTCTTACCGCTATCCTGCTCTAACAACCAAGATGCCAACGCACTACTCCTAATCTATGTCACTATCCAAGCCTGGATGGCGGCAATGGTCTTTGCCTCAACGGGGACAAGACTGAGATTATTATCCTCGGTAAAAGAGCCACGCTAGCCAAATTAGATAATCTATACTCCAACTTCAGCATAAATAGCACCATCATACCCGTTTCCACGTCTGTAAAGACTCTAGGGGTCTACATAGACTCTAAACTTTCTGGGACTAGACAGGTCAGCGCCATTGCCTCGGCCTTGGCCCATACCATTAGGCTCATTAACGCAATACAACCCTACCTCTCCAAGCCTAATTGTCTCTCATTAGCCAGAGCTACTATAGGGGACAAACTTGACTATTGTAACGCCCTCTTACCAGGTACTTCAGCATAAAACATAATCAGACTCCAAATCACGCAAGACAATGCCCTAAGAGCAGCACTGAGCATTCCTAAAAGGGACCATATCTCCCATGCAAGACAGGCAGCACATTGGCTCCCTGTAAAAGACTGCATTACTTTCAAAACCCTTACCCTCACACACAAATGCCTCTCCCTCACAGCCCCCACATACCTATCAGAGACCATCACACAAACGACCTCCACACGCCCCACACAAACTCGATACTCTAATCTACTGTTCACCCCCCACACAAACGGGGCCAAAGCAGGTGGTTTAGGCTCCCCATACATAGCTGCCAAACTTTGGAACAGGCTCCCTACAGCACTCAGAGCAGAAACTTCCCTACTGGCATTCCGCAAAAATCTAAAAACTTCTCTCTTCAACTAACACCCCCACCCCCTCTTCTTCCCTGTCTGATTATCACTGCATTGTATGTATTTATCACTGTACACAAATGTATGCATATGTGTGACCTGTAACTAAGTTTTTTTCTGTAACAAGCGCCACGATGCCCCCAGGCTGTTGTGCGCTATACAAAAACGAATAAATAAAATAAATACATTATTTAAATAATGCTTCATAAAGTGATTTATTTAGAGAGAGTGATTTCTTCACATGATGCTGTATGTATACAAACAAGAACACCTGAGACAATGCTGAGTTTTCCAAAATATTTGTTTTGAGTCCTTCAGGATGTATTATTTGGGGCACATGCCACTTGCCAAAGCCTCCGGCCCCGCCTTTAGGGCCTCTCCCAGTACTTTGGCCCCACTCCCCAATTTTACATCACACTTAAAGCACTGCTACACACTCCAAAACACTGAAATGCTGTCAGCAGTCGAAGACCCTCCAAACCCGGCTCACACCTTTGCCCCGCTGCACAACATTCCCACAGTCCATGGTTGCAGCCAATTGTGGTGTTTTTTAATACTGGAAAATGACTAATGCATGCTCCTCTCAAGTCGCCTTGCTCACGCTTGCTTCCCTTTTCTTTCTCTCATGCTGTTCTCTAGGTACCTATGGAACACATCTTCCCTTACTCCAAACCCATTTACACAATTCTCACGCATCCTTACCTCAAAAACCCACCGTGCACATCCTCTGACCCCTGCACTCCCCATCATCAAACCACCCTGAGCATACACTGCTTTACCAATCTCACACTCATTTGCGCTATTGCTTTACCTGATCCCTCCTGGTGCTTTCGAACTACAGTTGTCACCTCCTTGATTAAAGAACATAAGCGGGCCCTACTTCACTATTCTCCTTCTGCCATTCCCCCTTCGCCTCTTGTTCAAAAATCTTTGAAAATCTTCATCAGGCTCACTCTCTACCAGACTACTATACCTGTGTAAACCCCTCTGGGAAGACAGGCACGGGCATTACTCAACCGATACTACTCACACTCATGTCACATATTATCTGACTGCTGCCCCCCCCCAGTCACCTCATCCTACTGGGCGGCATTGCTATGTTCATAGTTTTGTTATACTTCGCCAGTCACCACTGTATTTGTCTAACAGGGCTGAGGCTAGTCTGGAAAGTGGCATACTGTGACCCTGTAAGGGAAATATACAGTGCCAAATTAAACCCTGTGGAGACCCCTAGGCAGTCAAAATGAGTGGGGCTCATAGGCCGGTGCCTACTTGGCCTAATGGATAATCCGGCAATATATAGACCCTCGTCTCCGGAGGAATGGAAATGGGCATCAGAGGTGAAGAAGAGTGAACGAACGGCAGAGCCAAACAAACATGGAAGAGTTGTGCTGGTAAGAGATGGCATGGAAGGTGGTGAGGAAGAATGTGATCGTTTCCATGTCCGTAAGATCAGTGAAGAACGAGCAAAGCATAGCACTAATGAGGAACGGTGATAGTCCCCTTTGACACTCACTGTCAATTAGAGTTTACTGCTACCCGCCCTGTCCCACTAAGGCAGGGGTGCTACCCACCTTGTCCCACTAAGGCAGGGGTCTGCAACGTGTGGCTCTCCAGATGTTTTGGACTACAACTCCCATCAACCCTAACCAGCGAGTCAATGATAAGGGACCATGGGAGCTGCAGTCCAAAACACCTTGAGAGCTGCATGTTGCAGATCCCTGCCCCAAGACAACATGTACTATGAATGTTTGTACTCATCAGACTTTACGTGCACCCCTATGCCTATGCATATTTCCCAAGTTTCCGTCCCATGATGCCTAATATTTTCAGTGTACCCCACCTCTGCTCGTGCCATCAACTCCTTATTTTGGTTTGACTAGTGCCTATTTGCATATGACAACCACATTGGCAGTCCTTTCCCTTGCTAATCCCGCTCAACCAAGCCAAAGCGACTGACTGCCTCACCATCTATTCGGCCTTGGAATGCCCTGGAGAGGCGTATGTTCAACTCGTCTGAAAGTTATATTATCTTTTGCTCCTCATCTACCGCTCGCTTTCAACCAGAACTACATCATCCAGAGCCAGTAACCACAGTGTCCAGTTTGTCTTCATTCATCACCTGAACCACAACATCTACCCATTTCCACCCACTCTGTCACACAGCATCCAACCCCAACTCTCATTTTAATGGGACAGAACCTTGACCAGATCTCTGCTACTAATCAAATAGCATTACTCCTGTACTGATTGTGCCACCCCCATAAGAGACATATACATGTTTCCACCCACACACAGGCCAGGATCATGGGTGTGTGGCTAAACCAGCTGGTCCTGAACAAATTCTGTACAATGGACTTCAGATCAATCAATAACCTGGAGCCCACTAGCTCCTTCAGTCCTTCTCTATCTACATCAAGGACTACCACCTTCACACACAAAAGCGGCACTCTATTACTACCTGCATCCAGGATCCCGCTTCCGCACCTCAGGTCCAGCCCCACCCATACCCAGGCATGGCCTACACATGGACTCCCATGCTATCACCTCCAGAACCACTTTCAAAATATCCCTTACTAACCTCCTCTTTTACTAGGAGGCTGCTCAGCAAAACCTCATCCGGTCCTGCTCCGCAGGGTGAGCAATGCAAGGGGCCCGGATCTCTGGGTGCAGGTACAAGTAATGTATTGGCTGTCTGCATGTTTCTTCCCATAATGCCCTGGACTGATCTGTGAATGAGTGTAACTGTGTAGCATCTCATGCAAGGTCTGGGCTTTCGTGTGAATGTGTGCTGGTGTCCACTGTTTGTTTGTTTATTTTATTTGTATTGCGCACCTGGCCCAAAGGCATCTGGGCGCATTTCTTAGGGAGGGGCAACAAGGGAGGTACATACAGTAACAATGAATTAACAATATTGGCAAACACAGTGGTGAAAGACAGATGTTAATGTTAAAGGATATTTGTACCGCGCACTATCACCACCGGAGTGGTCCCTTGGCATTCTGGCGGCTCTGAAAAAGGGATGGGGGGTGAGTTAGTGGAAGTAAGCTGGAGAAGTGCAAGAGATCAGTGATGTGCTGTTGGCGGCCTCAGCCCGGAATTCCGTTACAATTACAATTATACAGCGAGGCAGTGTATCCAAGTTGGCAGACATATGTACACGGGAGGCACAGTTACTCGCATATTGTAGAGTATTTGCACATGATGAAGGAGATGATAGTGGGGATACGGCAGATTACATGGTTGATGTAATGAGGTCCTGCTCAGTGAGCCATGATTTGGTTTTATTCTTAAAAGCCAGGTAAGATGGTTCGGCTCTCAGTGTGACTGGTAATGTGTTCCAGAGTTTGGTGGCGAGGACAGGGAAGCTAGATCCCCCGCTTTCTCGAGCTTGAATCTCGGTATTACCAGTAAGTGGTCTTGTGCAGATCTTAGCAGTCTGTTAGGAGTATAGGTGGTGAAGAGACAATGCTGAGTTTTCCAAAATATTTGTTTTGAGTCCTTCAGGATGTATTATTTGGGACACATGCCACTTGCCAAAGCCTCCGGCCCCGCCTTTAGGGCCTCTCCCAGTACTTTGGCCCCACTCCCCAATTTTACATCACACTTAAAGCACTGCTACACACTCCAAAACACTGAAATGCTGTCAGCAGTCGAAGACCCTCCAAACCCGGCTCACACCTTTGCCCCGCTGCACAACATTCCCACAGTCCATGGTTGCAGCCAATTGTGGTGTTTTTTAATACTGGAAAATGACTAATGCATGCTCCTCTCAAGTCGCCTTGCTCACGCTTGCTTCCCTTTTCTTTCTCTCATGCTGTTCTCTAGGTACCTATGGAACACATCTTCCCTTACTCCAAACCCATTTACACAATTCTCACGCATCCTAACCTCAAAAACCCACCGTGCACATCCTCTGACCCCTGCGCTCCCCATCATCAAACCACCCTGAGCATACACTGCTTTACCAATCTCACACTCATTTGCGCTATTGCTTTACCTGATCCCTCCTGGTGCTTTCGAACTACAGTTGTCACCTCCTTGATTAAAGAACATAAGCGGGCCCTACTTCACTATTCTCCTTCTGCCATTCCCCCTTCGCCTCTTGTTCAAAAATCTTTGAAAATCTTCATCAGGCTCACTCTCTACCAGACTACTATACCTGTGTAAACCCCTCTGGGAAGACAGGCACGGGCATTACTCAACCGATACTACTCACACTCATGTCACATATTATCTGACTGCTGCCCCCCCCAGTCACCTCATCCTACTGGGCGGCATTGCTATGTTCATAGTTTTGTTATACTTCGCCAGTCACCACTGTAGTTGTCTAACAGGGCTGAGGCTAGTCTGGAAAGTGGCATACTGTGACCCTGTAAGGGAAATATACAGTGCCAAATTAAACCCTGTGGAGACCCCTAGGCAGTCAAAATGAGTGGGGCTCATAGGCCGGTGCCTACTTGGCCTAATGGATAATCCGGCAATATATAGACCCTCGTCTCCGGAGGAATGGAAATGGGCATCAGAGGTGAAGAAGAGTGAACGAACGGCAGAGCCAAACAAACATGGAAGAGTTGTGCTGGTAAGAGATGGCATGGAAGGTGGTGAGGAAGAATGTGATCGTTTCCATGTCCGTAAGATCAGTGAAGAACGAGCAAAGCATAGCACTAATGAGGAACGGTGATAGTCCCCTTTGACACTCACTGTCAATTAGAGTTTACTGCTACCCGCCCTGTCCCACTAAGGCAGGGGTGCTACCCACCTTGTCCCACTAAGGCAGGGGTCTGCAACGTGTGGCTCTCCAGATGTTTTGGACTACAACTCCCATCAACCCTAACCAGCGAGTCAATGATAAGGGACCATGGGAGCTGCAGTCCAAAACACCTTGAGAGCTGCATGTTGCAGATCCCTGCCCCAAGACAACATGTACTATGAATGTTTGTACTCATCAGACTTTACGTGCACCCCTATGCCTATGCATATTTCCCAAGTTTCCGTCCCATGATGCCTAATATTTTCAGTGTACCCCACCTCTGCTCGTGCCATCAACTCCTTATTTTGGTTTGACTAGTGCCTATTTGCATATGACAACCACATTGGCAGTCCTTTCCCTTGCTAATCCCGCTCAACCAAGCCAAAGCGACTGACTGCCTCACCATCTATTCGGCCTTGGAATGCCCTGGAGAGGCGTATGTTCAACTCGTCTGAAAGTTATATTATCTTTTGCTCCTCATCTACCGCTCGCTTTCAACCAGAACTACATCATCCAGAGCCAGTAACCACAGTGTCCAGTTTGTCTTCATTCATCACCTGAACCACAACATCTACCCATTTCCACCCACTCTGTCACACAGCATCCAACCTCAACTCTCATTTTAATGGGACAGAACCTTGACCAGATCTCTGCTACTAATCAAATAGCATTACTCCTGTACTGATTGTGCCACCCCCATAAGAGACATATACATGTTTCCACCCACACACAGGCCAGGATCATGGGTGTGTGGCTAAACCAGCTGGTCCTGAACAAATTCTGTACAATGGACTTCAGATCAATCAATAACCTGGAGCCCACTAGCTCCTTCAGTCCTTCTCTATCTACATCAAGGACTACCACCTTCACACACAAAAGCGGCACTCTATTACTACCTGCATCCAGGATCCCGCTTCCGCACCTCAGGTCCAGCCCCACCCATACCCAGGCATGGCCTACACATGGACTCCCATGCTATCACCTCCAGAACCACTTTCAAAATATCCCTTACTAACCTCCTCTTTTACTAGGAGGCTGCTCAGCAAAACCTCATCCGGTCCTGCTCCGCAGGGTGAGCAATGCAAGGGGCCCGGATCTCTGGGTGCAGGTACAAGTAATGTATTGGCTGTCTGCATGTTTCTTCCCATAATGCCCTGGACTGATCTGTGAATGAGTGTAACTGTGTAGCATCTCATGCAAGGTCTGGGCTTTCGTGTGAATGTGTGCTGGTGTCCACTGTTTGTTTGTTTATTTTATTTGTATTGCGCACCTGGCCCAAAGGCATCTGGGCGCATTTCTTAGGGAGGGGCAACAAGGGAGGTACATACAGTAACAATGAATTAACAATATTGGCAAACACAGTGGTGAAAGACAGATGTTAATGTTAAAGGATATTTGTACCGCGCACTATCACCACCGGAGTGGTCCCTTGGCATTCTGGCGGCTCTGAAAAAGGGATGGGGGGTGAGTTAGTGGAAGTAAGCTGGAGAAGTGCAAGAGATCAGTGATGTGCTGTTGGCGGCCTCAGCCCGGAATTCCGTTACAATTACAATTATACAGCGAGGCAGTGTATCCAAGTTGGCAGACATATGTACACGGGAGGCACAGTTACTCGCATATTGTAGAGTATTTGCACATGATGAAGGAGATGATAGTGGGGATACGGCAGATTACATGGTTGATGTAATGAGGTCCTGCTCAGTGAGCCATGATTTGGTTTTATTCTTAAAAGCCAGGTAAGATGGTTCGGCTCTCAGTGTGACTGGTAATGTGTTCCAGAGTTTGGTGGCGAGGACAGGGAAGCTAGATCCCCCGCTTTCTCGAGCTTGAATCTCGGTATTACCAGTAAGTGGTCTTGTGCAGATCTTAGCAGTCTGTTAGGAGTATAGGTGGTGAAGCGCTTAGCAAGATAAATATCACCCACCTTTCCCCTGACACCTGGTTTCAGAATTGCTCCATCGATTGTGTTGTATGAGTTTGGAAGCCCCATATTCTGCCTGTATATTTGAGAAGGTTCCATGTCTTTACACATGTGTATTAACATCTTTATGCATTTGCTTCAGTGCATATATATGCATTAACAAAAAAAGTGGGGCAATCCCCCCCACCCATACACCGCCCCCTCTTTATTTTTTCTATGCACCCTTATGCTTTGCTTGTTCCCTGAAAAATTAGCAAAACGGAAAAAGGAGCCAAACTGACATACATACACAGGCGCAAATGTACAGATGCACTGACAAAGAGGACAATGCATTGATGTAGAGCCATGTCACGCTTTGCCTTTGGGAGCATCTGGCGTCTCCATTTTCACTCCAGGAAGCACAAGTATTTGGTGTCTCATTGAAATCCATTTACTCACCACATAAGAGTTTCATCCCAGGGCTTGCACTCCAATGATTGTTCCCTGGGCTATTAGTGCAGCTCCCCTCTTCAATGAAGCACCTCATCACTGTCTCGCTGATGGGAGCCGGTAAGGTCTCCGCCAGCAGTTCAGCGGCATGTTGTGGGAATACAGATGGGCGCTGGGCTCATTTGCCGTCACTGGTGCACAAGGTGATGGCTCTGTGATGTAGTGTTCTGTCGCGGAGTACTGCTCTGCACTTCTCCTGGCAATCTACCTTTGATAAACTTTAGAGCAGCCCCATGGTTCATACACCTATTGTTTTCTCCATGGACCCTACAAGGCTGCATCTATGGCCCTGTGATGTTGACTCGGGTCCTCTTCATAGCAGCCTCTTACTGCAGGTAGCAGTAACATGTTTCCTGGGCAACACAGCTGGGTTTGAGCCTCTGGAAGCAGCAACCTCGCCATTCGCTCCCGGGATATTACACACTGTGGCTGACAAACAGTATTCTGTTGCCTTTTGCCACAATCATGTAGACAATCTCTATAAGATACACGTTGCAGAGATTCTCAACTGACCTTTTGCAATTGAGATTTAATGCACTCATGCAACTCCTCGAGGTTGTTTATATGCATATGAAACTACATAAAGTTATTTCACATTCTCTCACAGAGCAAAGGCACCACAAAGGGGATTTTCTTCGCTTAAACAAATTGAGCTAGAGCTCACAACATTGGGCATCTGAGGACTTCTTTGGGCCTACAGAGAAGGTGATATACATTCAGTTTATCCAATATTCATTTTTTTTATATTTTAACACAGTATACTTATCAGACATTCTGGTGTAATTTAACCTATAGAGAGCGGCCAAAGCAGGAAGAATGTCAGAATTGTGAATATTGTGAATACTATGAACACTTTGTTCCTGATGAGGGAATGTCATGTCCCGAAACGCGTTGAGCTCTTTTTTGTATTATAATTTGTACTTTTACTTTCAACAAATCATTTCTGTCATAACAATAGGCTTTCATTTTTTAATTGAAAGAATAAATAGTTGTGATATTATGTGATAATCACGAGAATTACGCAAGTTTGGAACGTTCTATATCGCTAAAACGTACAAAAGTGAAATTTGGAATTGTTAATATAATTTGACTGACCTGTTGGTTAGTATATGAGGTGTGCAGGGGACGCGAGTTTCCATTAGTCTAGGACACTTTTCTTTCTCGTGATTGTACATTGGCGACTTCTGGTGCCAGAGTTGCATTTTCTCCCCTGCACCTGTGAATGTTATCAACATAACTAAATTACCCTGTTAATGTATCACCACGACAGGTGTGCCTTATCGTTCGCTCTACATATAGTTAAGGGGGGGGGGCTGGGCCGTCACCATTTGACTTCAAGATGCATGCATTACTCTCCTTCTAGGATGATGTGGTCAAGGAAATGGTTGTTTGGGCAATATACCAGATTGAGGACAACTAGCTCCGTAGATTGTATCTCTGACCTTAAGTAGCCCCATGAACATGGTTTTGTGGAGTGGGGTCATTGCAACGCATTTATCGCACAGAACATTTCTCTGCATGCATTTGTGTAAGCTCTCCACCTGATATTAGCACCGGCGGTGGTGCTCCTAGATTTCACCCCATGCTACTGCTGTGGCTGGCTCCTGTCTGTGACTAGGTGCCCGACAGAGGAGTTTCTGCTCCATTTCAGAGGAAGTTGCAAAAAACACCCACGGCCATCTGCCCACCCAAGACGTGCTGCTTTGTGACACCTTTGTGTGTTAGCCTCGGGATCGTGGCCTGTTCATGAGAAGACGCAACACTTCGCACATCAAAACACTGTGGGGCGGCCTGATTCACGGAACGTTTTCCTATAGGATCGCGCCATTATAAAACGCTTCTCTGAATCAGGCCCTGTGTTGCTATGAGCGCTGCTCTTTAAATCCAACACCACAAATCCCATTGAGCCGCTACCAAATATAGTGTAATCCCCACTAAAGAGAGTGGCATCCAGGTTGTTGCCCTGGCACCCCTGAATCTCGCCCTCTGTGGAGTCGAGCCTTGCACTGCTGTCATCTCCACATCCGCCACACGTGCCTCCTGAATCTTGCTGGTTATATACTGCATTAATCGTGTCCATGTTATCTATGGGAATGACCACTCACTGACTTCTGTGGGACACGAGGAGAGTCGGCCCTGCATCCTATTTCTTTTGAGTGACAGGATGCAGGCTGTCTATTAAAGGTACTTATGCTACAAACTGCGATTGCAGGCATCCTAACATCTATTTTTTACCGTAGTGCTTACAATATTTGTTATTTCACTGTATTTCCGACATCCATTTTTTCAACTGTTACAATATGTGGGAGCTTGCATTTAAAAAAAATATTTTAGTCTTTGCTATTATTAACCTTGACTTTTTTCTCTATTCATACTGGTGGCACAAAAGTGTGCACTGTACAATTTGCTGTCCGCCTTATCCTTGAATTTGGCTTTGAACCCATTCTTGTTGGCCTAGAGTAAGATGAGCATAAAAATGCCTGCTAGCCAAGGCGGAGCGGCAGCCAAAAGTGGTCCTGGAAATGCTGCTCAAAGCGCTACCATGTCACACTCTGCTAGTGAGTGTGGAGAGAAAGACCACCAGTAAGGCTCCAGGAGGTCCTCCGCCCAAGAACATGAAACAAGTGATCCAAATGGTGACATATTTATTGCTGTGTAAAGATCAATAAGTAGTTAAACATAACCAAAAACTGACCTATAAGATTTGTTGAGAGTGATGACTGAGATACTGGAAGCTTTATGAGAAATGCTTCACTTCAAATGGGTGTGTCGGGAGAAGGAGCGATGAAAGGGACGGGGGTGGTGTCGATGGAAGAACAAACAGGAGGAGCAGAAAGTAGGTTGCCCACACAAAAGAGGCACAGGGTACGGAAGCCCAGCGGGAAATATCCACATCTGCCTGTAGGCCAGCCCACCACTGCCTGATAGACTTCATGCAGCTCTTCCTTTGTGTTTGAGGGGGACACAGATTGGCGGGATCCAATCATCGAGAAGGCTGGCTTGCTTCAGCTTGCAGGGTCTGCACCTGTGGCCTCCTGCATTAGATTCAAGCGGTCCATAATCACCTTCCACGCTCACCAGGGTAGTGCTCGCCTGTATAAGCAGCCTCTTCCTCTGTGCCTCCGGGTGGGTACCTACAGCCACTGATAATCGAGTGGGTGCACTTGATTAGACAAGCCACCCAGCAGGGGTGCATACCTCGTCTCCCTCTTTTAAGCATCAACGATTGTTTGTTTATTTATTTATTTATTGTGCGCACCGGACCCTGAGGTAGCAGGGCGCATTTGACAAGAGGGCTTACAACTTGGTTACAGAAGTTACAATATACAGAGCATGGAAAAAACAAATTTTCGTAGCTCCACAGGGTGAAGGTAAGGCAGTACAGTACATATACAAAATGGTTACAAAGGTTATAACTGTACGGAGCATGGTAAAAGCGGTTCTCTTAGCTCCACGGGTGAAGGTAAGGCAGTAACGTACATATACAAAATGGTACGCAGACAGCAGGTCATCATATAGCTGACTTTTACAAGATAGCAACTCTTTATCAGGTACAGTACATGTGGTGGGTGCGTGGGGAGAGTGCGAGTTACATAGCATTCTCAATGAGCCATTTTATTGTGTCCTTTCTAAATTTGTTGAACTTTTGGTCAGATCTGAGAGCGTGAGGTAGGGAATTCCACAATTGAGCTGCCCCGACTGGGAAGCTGGACCCTCCAATAGTGGTCAGTTTAAATCTAGGCACTAGAAGGCAGTTGGGACTGACTGTTCTTGTTGGTCTAGTGGAGATTTTTTCTGGTAAAACGTTCTGTTAGGTAACGAGGGGCTTTGTTATTTAAGCATTTGTGGATGAGGGAGGCAGATTTGAGGTTAATTTTTTCCTGGGTAGAGAGCCATTTGTGTTTCCGTCTTATTTCAGAAATATGTACTCTTCTAGGAATACTTAGGGCCGCTCTGAGTGCATTATTTTGGAGCACTTGTATTCTGTTGATAGTTTGTTTAGTTGCCCCTATGTAGAGGGAGTTGCAATAATCTAATTTTGATAGGATAAGCGCTCTGGAGAGGATTAGGCAACTGTCATCTGATAGGAATTGTTTCCCAGCTCGTATTAATTTACATGTATAGGCCGTGGTTGAGGCCAGTGAGTTTACCTATTTGGTGAGGGATAGGGTCGAGTCAAGGTAGAAACCTAGCGTCTTTACTTCTCTGGCGACCTTGATAGTGTTCCCATCAATGATGAATGCTGAGTAATTTGGGTTGAGTTTAGAAATGCGAGCAGCAGTGCCCATGATGATAAGCTCCGTTTTGTCATCGTTCAGGCATAGGCCATGGTTGGCCATCCATGCCTGAACGATGCTATATACTCTGTTCTATTTATGCGCCATGGCCTTTTAGCCAGCACCGCTTTCCGTGCTGGGAATCTATTTTGTCAGTAAATACCTTTGGGCCTGTGAATCCCAGCATGACAAGTGTTGTTGGCAGAAAGGCCACGGCTGGACACTGATTCCAAAGGGACAATTGCTGACTATGATATCACGCTCAAATTGGCGGGGGCGTCACAACACATATATGCTGTACTTAATTTCAAATCATTTGCATTTACTAAAAGAGGGCCCCCGGCAAGAATGACCTCTTTGCCTACCTTCCCCCCCTTGTGTATTTGTGGATGTGTGCAGAGTGTCGCGATTTATGGTGCGCAGTGCTGTGCGACCTGTAGCACTCCAGATGTTTTGGACTGCCGCTGCTATGATCCTTCAATATTGAATATACTGGCTAGGGCTGATGGAGGGTCTACTGCGAAACAGCGGAAGAACCAAAGTTTGCAGACTCCCAAAATAGCGCGATACTTCGAAGTTAACTGCTCCATCCTCCTCGCTCCTTTCTAATGCGACGTTAAAGTATCATTAGGCCCCTTTTAAGGTCAAGGGAGATTCTTAAAAACGAAACAAGTAAGATGGATGAAGCAGGAAGATCTAAGCCACCTTTGGTCCGGGCAGCGCTATAGTGTTTTGCTTTTACATTTGTGGCCTACATTACCTGAACATCTCGGAGGTCCCTGAACTGTCCGGAGCAAGTGATATGGTGCCTGGAAACACATGTGTATAGGTGCCATACAAATGTCCAATGAATAAATATGTAATTGAAGCAGCCCCCTTTTAAGGAGGCAAGGGCTGGGAAAACCAAGAGCCTAGCTGAACATGCACAACCGCCCTGTTCACATTCTGCCAAAGATAACTGTAAAGGAAGGTTTCTGTGTCAGAGATGAGAGATCAAATGTCTTTAATGCTGTGTGAGATGAAAGGGTATCAAACGTCTGCCATGTTGTGTCTCATCTGCTCTTTCTTTTCTACCTCCCCTTCTTGTCATGAAATCCGTTCTGCAGGCTCCTGTTACAGGCGGGCATCGACATCAATCGGCAGACCAAGTCGGGCACGGCGCTGCACGAGGCGTCCCTCTGCGGGAAGACCGAGGTGGTGCGACTCTTGTTGGATGTAAGTCTTTTTACATTGTCTTGTACTTCCGGTATCTGCACACATCAGTGCATTCAACCGCATGTACATGTGATATCAGCTTCTTTAACTCGGACTAGAAATCAATAGGTGCCCCAACGAGTGCTGAAACAATGTTTGGGAGCGTGGCCTGTGAAGCGTCCGCCGCTGCCTAAGTAAATGGGGAACCTTTAAAGGACAGGTGACCTTTGTAACAATAGGAGTGGTTTAGCAGACATGGTTGATTTTTTAAAATAAACTTGTTTATTGATTTTGTTTCATAATAATAAACAAATTAAAAGACAACGTTACATAACATTACTACCATACACATTACAATTCCATAGTATATTCCCCCTTGATGCAAAAACACATCTATCACATTTCCCCCAAAACCAGTCCTTCTCCATCCCATTGTGTGGATTCTTCTTATTTTCGAATGGCTTTTGGACATCCTTTCATTCCCCTGCCCCTTCCCATTTCCCCCAAATTCTCTGATACTTCCCAACCGAAACCCCTATTTCGGTAGGGTATCTCTTCCATACGACATTGCTCCATGCCGATCTTCCAAATCCCCAAAGTATATTTTACTTGGGATCCCCATTTACCCGGGAGGTCTCTCTTGAGCACCATTGCGGCAATAATCAATTTCTCCTCCCACTTGCTCCCTTCACACTCGCCGCTGATATGCAGCAACAATAGTTTGGGATCTTTGGGGCACTGTGTGTCCTAATATTCCTCGTAAATTCACGTTGTCCCCCGAAACTTTCAGACATTCCTAAATCAAGTGAAAGGGGTGCCTATTTGAGACATCTATCAGTGTCTGCATTCTCCCCATCTTGTATAACCTATCTCTTCCGTAATATACTCTGTGATTATTTTATTTTTTTAGCTCACACAGCCTGGGGCATCGAGGCGCTGTTTACAGGAATATGTCTTAGTTGCGTATTTGTAACGCGCTTAATACCCAGAATTTTCTAAGCGCGGACCCGGGGATCGAACCTGTGTTGCTTCGTGGCATCTTGTTTCCAAGGCGAACACATTGCCGCTGAGCTATCCTCACGGGACAGGAGTCTTGAGGATACATTGACTTCCTTTGCTACTACTAATGCTTCCACCCACTCCTCACTCTCCAGGGTTCCTACATCCCTTTCCCAATGATCTTTCAGCTGTGTCAGTGGAGGAGATGTAAAGCTGCTAATGGTGAGGTATAGCTCAGATACCCCGTTCTTTATTAGCTTCTCTGAGAGGAGATTAACTTCCAAGGGCGAGTGATCTGGAAGATCTAGGTTCCCACCAAATTGGGCCATCATGACTTGTATACGCCGTACATACATGACATGGTTGAATTTTCGTACTTGGCATGACAGACAATACAATCTATTTTAAAAGGTCTGTCAAGTGTAACATGATGAACAAGCAGTCTAAAAAGTGACTAAAATAAAATTCAACTATAAAAAAGAAGTCAAAATAGGTGAATGCACGTTCCAACCCCTTAGTTCTTTTTAATTAAATCCATGTTTCTTGTGTATTCATTATATTAAATCATCCTAGTGACAAAAGTTCAATATAATATCTGGCAAAAATCCCTATTTAATATTTTCCCTTCAAAGTATTAACAAATAATTTAACTCTAAAAGTTTTAGATGATGCGATTTGAAACGTGGCTGAGAGGGACATTTAGTAGCAAAGAGAAGTATTGACATTCATCATCTTTTCATTGAATTTGACCATAGGCAAATCAAGTCCGGGAGCCCCTCCCCGACCCAGAGCTATAGATTAATGGCCATTTCTGGACACTTAAGAGTATGAGCCCAGCCTAGACCCGGCCTACTTAAAGCCCCAGCTACTGAAAAAATGGAACCCCTTATGGAGCATTATTTGCCTCTAAATGTGCCCCATAAGGATTTCTCCTCACACTCTCACCTTGGTCCTCCCCTTTATTGCCTGCCCCTTTCCCTTTTTTCTCCCCTGCCTCTGCTGTCCCCCTCTCCTTTTCACCCCTTTCAGGCTTTTCTCTGTTCTTATCCTGCCAGCGGCTGAACCTAGGTCACGTTTCACACGAGTCGCTTAGCTGAAAGAACCCCTTCCAGTTGAAATGAGGCAGACGGTATGTGCTAAATGCTTCATTTCTTTCTGACTGAGCAAATCAGAGAGTCACAAAAGAATGTGCTCTTCTCTTCCATTCAGCAGTGTCCCGAGCGCTGCATTAAAATAACACCGCAAGCTCCTTGCATAACAACCATTGAGCGCAATTATTGATGCCGGCTGCTCTCTGATCGAGCACAGCAGCGTCCTCAACAAGAATGTATTGCAGTGCACTGGGAAGGTTTATACGCAGCAGCAGAAATGTGGAGCACTGGTCTAGTAATCACAGCGCCGGGTTTGCTAGTGAGTAGTTTATATGCTCGCGCGCGCGGCCATCCACTATTATCAACTGCCACCCTGGAACCCCACAAAGTTCTACTTTCTACCTGGCCCTTCTATCACCCGACACAATAGCCATTCCCTTTCGAACTACCTTCTCGCTACAGCAGCAGGGCCCTGAAGAGATCCGACCTATATCATTCAATGCAAGCCGCGCGTAGGCGACATGTGCATCGTCCTGAGGGTTCGAGTGCTTCTGCTGCCAGCTCCACCATCTTGGCTGCTCTGCTGGACCCTTTCCCCTGCACAGCCCCATGGGAAACGCAGGCGACAAGAGAGAATGTTGAAGACATTCAGCAGCAGTTCATTTTATAAAATTAAACTATAACGGAATGTCATCATAAGAAGATAAAAAAGAAATGTGGTAACGAAGCGAATCACATGGAGAATGGAAATTCTTAAATTGAAAGTACTGTGCTCCGAGAGCAAAACATTGGCGCCTAAGTGGACATGGAGGGTGCACATAAACACGCACCCCTCCAAGCCCTAGCAACAGGACTGGGGGAAGTAAGGAGACGCCTCATGAACAGACAAGCCCGCTGCCCCAGGCCCCGGGCCGTACGAAGTACAGCACGATGGAGGGCCTGGGGGGTTAGGTGAAGGGTGGGGGCAGAGAAGGGGTAAAACGCAAGGGGAGGGCAGCCAGGCGGCGCCCCCCCACCATCAGTTGGCAGGGCAATGGTAGCAACACAGGAAAAGGTGCAATGTCAACCAGTGGGGGCCAGGGGAGGGCCGGCCCCCCGCTAGAATAACAAAAGGAATGCAAGTATAAGTATGGCCTCTGGAGAAGGAAGAGGCACATTCAGGAAAGAAGCACACCTCGCTAGGGTAAAGCTTCTTAGATCCTGGAAGGTCGAAGGAATCGTTTTCGTTTACCCCTACAGCCAAACTTGCGTTAGCTGCAGAGGAAGGAAGCGAAGCTGGTGTTCAGACTGCGGACGGCATACACACTCACCTACAACAGCGGTGGGCGGGAAGAGGAGAGACCACGCCGGGTCAGAGATCCAGAGGAGGACCAGCTGGTGGAGCCGCGCCACGTCCCGGAGCCTTGAGAAGGGCGGGATGCGTCATCGTGGCGGTTATCCAAGGCGGTGAGCTGTGCAGCGGGCGTAGAAGCTCGGAGAGCCGGCAGCGCTGCAGACACCAGGGAGATCCACAGACCAAGGTGAGTGACGGCGGGCGTGCGCAAAGCAGAGCACGGAAGGAGGGGCCGGCACGGTCTGTTGCCAGGCGCCCGCAGCAAGAAGCAGAATTCCTGAACGAGGTCAACGAAGGTGCGAGGAGGGGACCAGGTGCAGCCAAGGCGGGGAACAGCGTTTGACACAAGCGGCTAACAGCATATAGAGTTAACGGTAAACCGGAAAAGTCGGAAGAGGGAAGCATTGGGAAAGCATTACTAAAGGGACTTCGAGGGGAAACAATAAACAGCCCTCAGATCCCCAACGTTGCTGAGTACTGTATACTAAATTGTTGAGGACAGCAAAACGTGGAAAGCACGATAAACGGCAGATTTACTCAAAAAGCCACCATAGGATTGAAAGAAACGCCCGGGCCAGGAAAAACACCCAGGTGAAGAATAGAACTAAAAGAGCAACGGCACACGAAAGGAGGAGAAGAATGGCTGACGACAGAGCAAAAAGGGCAAAAGAATTCAGTGAATGGGCCAGGAAAGCAGAACAAGAATTTGGGGTCCAATGGGTTTGTGACATTTTGAGAAAGGAGGAACAGGCAAAGGAAATGTCGCCTTTGCTGATCGAGGAAAGCAGTGGCAGCGAATCAGAAATGGCAAGGGAAGAGGTGCTCCCACAAGGTCAAAAAAGAGGGAGATAAGAGCCCAGGAAATCAACAGAGGAGACGGAGGAGCTCCCAAAGAAGAAGAAAAGAAAAGAAAATAACAAAGGTACAGTAAAAAGTGGTAGCAAAAATAAAAAACGCATTGTTAAAATGTTACGCACCTGGTACGGGTAAGTCGCCCAGAACCAGCGAAAAGGGTAGGGGGGGAGAAACAAGAAGCTCAGGGAAGAATGGGGGGGGCTCAACCACTGAAACAGAAAGCAGTGACGATGATGAGAGAGGCCACTTAAAAGCCTGGGTAAAATGGAAGGGGGTGGTAAGTAAGGGAAAAGAAAAGGGCTCTGGGTTGGAGGGGGCAGGCAAAGGAACAGATAATCCAGCACCATTATCACTAGGTTCCCCGGCGGTCCCAGCACCCCAAGGGGCACCACCGTCCATACCAAGTGCACCAGCAGGGCAAATACCTGCACCACAGGGGGCCCCAGCAGAACCAGTGGCCACGCCGCAGGAGGCTCAAAGGGGGACCCAACAAGGGCAGGTGGAAGTGGGAAACACGACCACAGCATTAAAAGAGGGGGGCTAACCATGACAAAATATGGCAGGCCCACAACGGGGAAAGATGCACAAGGGAGCTCTATGAAAACATTGGCATGGTACATTAATGACAAAGTTAAAGAAAACATTTGGAGAAAGGAGTTTATAGACATTTTCTCACTGCTGGAGTGCCAAAAAAGAGGGCTGAATGTGCCAGTGAAGGACATGAAAGAGGACGAGAAAGGAATATTAAGAAGGGTAACAGTTGAGAGGAGTTTTGAGAACTGGGTATCAGCTTTCCACATACTGTCAACCATTATATTACAAAAATACCCAGAGAATGGAGTGGCATTGGTAGCATACGAACAAAGGGTTTTGAAAGTGTACAAAGCATTTGGTGGGGAAGCATGGAAGGAGTACGACCATGAGTTTAGGAAAGAAATGGACTGCTCCCCGATGTAGAATGGGACGAGGAGAATTATAACTTGTGCATATTTAATGTGTTAAAAGAAAAATGGGACCACAGTTCAGGAGGGCAGCAGAGAAAACCATACTGGCAGAATAATTATAGAAGCAAATACAGGTACAACAACAGGAGATACGACAACAACTTTAGGAGGGCAGGGGAACAGAATTTTCGGAGCAGACAATATGGAGCGCAGTGAGGTTGGCAGAGTGGCATGCCACCAGCAGCCCAGGGGGGTGGCGGGGGAAATACCTGAACACCACAAGCCCCTCCCGCCCAGTGCTGGAAATTTGAAAGCGGGGTTGCATGCAGCTGGGGAAAAAATTGCAAATTCAGCCACAAGTGCGAAAAATATAGCAGGGACCACAGCAGCGCCAAATGCACAAGGGCAACAACAGCTGGAAATAGAAACAGTGAGGGGAAGCGTACTTAGGGGTTAGGGCGAGAAGGGGGTTTCACCTGTGAAGCTGGAAAAAATTGAAAAATGTCTCCAGGCATTCCCAGACCAAGAGGCGGCCACTTTGGTTAGAGAAGGCTTCCAGGAGGGCTTCTCAATTCCATTTACTGGACAGGGATCACGAAACCTACCAAAAAACTTGAAATCAGCCACTGAGAACAAAGGGATCGTGAGTGAAAAGATAAGGAGGGAAATAGAATTAGGTAGAGTTGGGGGGCCTTACAAATCACTGCCATTTCAGGAATACAAATGCTCACCACTGGGGCTAGTACCAAAGAAGGAAAGAGGGGAATTCAGACTCATTCATCACCTCTCTTACCCCCCGGGAGCATCAGTGAATGACGGAATCCCGCAAATGGAAGAGACAGTGTCATACACAGAGTTCGAAGAGGCGGTACAATTGGTCAGAAAGGCAGGCAAGGGGGCATGGATGCCAAAAGCAGACATAAAGTCAGCATTCCGTCTGTTACCTGTAAATAAGGAGTCACAAAAATGGCTGTGCATGCACTGGGAGGGCGGTTTTTTCATCGACAAATGCCTCCCCATGTGATGCGCCATCTCAAGCGTATATTTCGAGAAAGTAAGTTCATTTCTACAGCGGGCACTCACCAAAGAGATGGAGGAGGCCAGGGTGGTCCATTACCTGTACGATTTCCTATTCGTAGGGCCACATGGGTCAGGGCTGTGCAAGAATACCCTAAACAAATTTGTAGAGCTGACAGGAGAATGGGGTTTTCCGCTAGCAGGGGAGAAAACAATGGGACCAACACAGAGAATACAGTTTTTGGGGATAGAAATTGACACAAGGGAGGGAGTATGTTGAAATCCTGGAGGAAAAAGTGGCAGACCTTGTAAAAACAATTGATGAATTGAAGGGAAGGAACAAGGCCACAGTGAAGGAGTTGCAGGCATTGGCAGGAAAGCTAAACTTTGCAGGAAGGGTAATACCGCAAGGAAGAATTTTTCAGATGATCATAGAGCTGAGGACAAGAGGAGCCAGGATGGGGCATCACAGGGTTAGAATAGGGGGGGAATCAAGAAGGACATGGAAGTCTGGGGGGCTTTTTTGAAATCATTCAATGGTTCGGTTATCTGGCGCTCGCCTATCGACCAAGAGGGAAGGAGAGTGTTGTTCACGGACGCAGCAGGGGCATTTGGATTTGAGGCAATGCTAGGTGTGGAATGGTGCGCAGAGAAATGGACACGGGCATGGCAGGAAATAGAATGGACAAAGAATATTACACTGCTGGAACTATTTCCAATATGGGTGGCATTATGTGCTTGTGGGGGTTGAACTGAACAACAAGGAGGTGGCGGTATGGTCAGACAACATGGCGGTGGTGCAGGTAGTGAATAAAGGGAGTGCATCATGCCCACTGGTGTTGGAACTAATGAGAGCCATCACGTTGGAGTGTTTGAAAAACAATGTATGCATAAGAGCTAGGCACATATCCAGCGAAGCGAATGTAGTAGCTGACGCCTTGTCTCGTTTTCAGTGGGACAGGTTCAGGGTACTGAGGCCGGACGCCAGAGAGGAAAAGACGCCCACGCCAGGAAAGGCATGGGTTCCACTAATGGCGCTGGAGGAGAAGGAAAGGTTAGCCAGGAGGCTGACTGGAAAGTCCAGGAAAGAGCACAGGAACCAGAACGGGTCATAGAGAACCTCGCCCGGAACGCCCTAACTTACAAAACGGGTAAGCAATACGAAAAACACTTGCAGAATATGCTGGGTGAAACAGTAGTACAAGATGTGGGAAAGGTTACGACAACGAAAATGTGCAAATTCTTGGAGGGTGCATTCACAAAAGAGAAAAGGAAGAGCTGGGCGGCGGCACATTTAGCTGCAGTGGCATACGTCACAAAGATGTGGCCAACCCAACAGACAGTCCTTTAATAAAGTATGCAATGAAGGGATGGGCAAGGTTGGAAGGGAAAAAGCCAGATAGTAGGAGGCCTCTAAATTTTGTTAAACTGGTGGTGTTATTGTAGACGCTGCAGGACACATGCTGCAGCGCTTATAAAACAGCACTCTTCAGGGCAGCTTTTGCCCTGGCATGCTATGGGGCGTTCAGAATAGGGGAACTGGTAGCCCGAACCACAGTGGCAGGGGATGGCCTGGCACGAGTGGATGTCAGTATTGGGACGAAAGGTATGACGCTGCTTCTAAGAAAATCTAAAACCGACTAGGCGGGAAAGGGGAGAGCGATAGAGCTCAACTGCATCAGAGAGAAGGACGACTGTCCCAGGTGCATCACGCAGGCATTTCTCGACAAGTGGCCAAACATTGGAGGTCAACTCCTGATACATAGGGACGACACGGACGGCACAACTCTCAGCAGATATCAATTCCAAGCGGTAATGAAAAAAGCCGTAGCTTTTGGGTGGGATCCAGCAGGGTGGGATCCGGCAGAATTTGGAACCCAGTCCTTTAGGATAGGGGCAGCCACGTCAGCATGGGCAGGGGGCATGGGAGCAAAAGGTGTCAAGAAAATTGGGGGGTGGAGGTCAAACTGTTTCAAAAGATATGTAAGAGAGGAACTAATGTAACCTCGCCCCCGCAGATACGGGCCCCTACAAACCGGCGTGGATCGTGGGGCACTCGTTTGTGACTCGAGCAGGCCGGTGGATCGAGGAAATTAAGCAGGGACTCCATTTCTCCAGGACAATCACAGTGTGGTAGAGCCTACCGGGGATGCACTTGGAGGATATACACGACAGGCTATCAGACTTAATTGGCTTCAGAGATCCCCCAGAATACCTAGTCTACACCTCGGGGGCAACAACCTGGTCAGCACAAGCAGGGGGCAGCTGCAAAGGGGCAGTTGTGAATCACTACATGACATAGCACACTGCTGGTGGGGAACTGAGATCTTTATGTCAGAAATGATAACCCGCAGAATTTGGTACGGGGCACATCGTAGATAGGCCGTGGAAACAGCAAGGAGGAAGCTGAACAAAACGGTGGAAAAATACTGCAAGAGCAGAGGGCTACATTTTATAAGGCACAGGCTTGCTCAGAGCAACCCTGATATGTTCCATCAAGACGGGGTGCACCTGTCCAACAAAGGGATAGGGTGTTTACAGACAACATTTTTAGGGCACTGGAACAACGGGGATGTAAGTAGGGGTACTTTTGGAGGGAACCTGAGCGGCCAGGGCAGCACTCACTCAGGTGTGGCGGCACGTGTCCAGGAGCCGATGCCCGAGGGAACCACAGACTTGCCAAAAGGGAGCATGGCATCTGCAACCCTGGACACGGTGTGCCCAAAAGCACACTTGTTTGCTATAGGTTTGGTGTTGTGTAATTTCTGTAGATAACAAATAAATGTCTACGGCCAATATTTTGTCCACAAACAAAACTGTCTGTATTCATTCCAAAATAGGAGGTAAGAAACAGGAGCCTGGGGAGGCCCACATTACTCAGCCTATGCCCCAGGCCCCGGGCCATACGAAGTACGGCACAATGGAGGGCCTGGGGGGTTAGGTGAAGGGTGGGGGCAGAGGAGCCGATGCCCGAGGGAACCATAGACTTGCCAAAAGGGAGCATGGCATCTGCAACCCTGGAAACAGTGTGCCCAAAAGCACACTTGTTTGCTATAAGTTTGGTGTTGTGTAATTTCTGTAGATTCCCTATTCATGCAGATACTGAATCAGCACTGGTTGCTGAGCGCCCCCATGGCAACTTCATCAGCCTGAAATGCACCCCGGCCAGCAACTGGGATCAAAAGATGTCTCTGAACAACTCAGCCGTTTTCAAGCCCACAATACAATTCTTCACAATGCGTTAAAAGGCACTGCCAGGGTGGCACCAACTCATACTGGTTGGGGGCACTTCCCGAGCTTGCCCACACCTGCCACTCACAGTGGCATTCCACTTCTGGGAGAGCCAGTCTTGCAGATGATATTAGTTCATCGATGAATATGCCTACCCCTATCCTAGAAAGGTGCACCCCATCTTTTTGGAACATGTGATGGCCCTTATTCAGCCCATGAGGTACACTCCCCAAAAGCCTGTGACTAGATGTGAGCTGGGACATTTCATTGTTTGGTTTTCATGCTGACACGTTCAGTGACGCTCTTGCAAATCTTTTCCCCCCAGTATCACCTTGGGATCGTGTGTGGCCATGCCGCAGTCACTTCAGGGAACAACGGCAGCTCGCCTATAAGGTATTCCTGCAAGAGCTGCCACCGCAGAGATGTCAAATCATTTCCACCCAAGTACACAGCGGCGTAACCTGGGACTGGAATTCTCCTTGCATCTCGAGCTTCTGTGACTGCATCCCATAGTTGGGGCCGTCCCATTTCCATGCCTCCATTCCAGAAGAGTGTCAACCCTTGTACAGCTCTTCTCGTTCATGCCTCTCTTCCAGCATATGTTATATTGGCCACCAATCAAAAGAATGCCCCGTCAACAACACCACCCAACAACACACCATCCTATTAAAGTAATTCCACAAATCACATGGCTCAACATTTCTTCATTAACAGTCTGCTATTTCCTAAATGAACCCCAGTCTTAGATAATGCTGGAAAACAATTGGATACTATATTCTTGGCCTGCTCCATTTCCATCTCTACCAGACACTGATGTACCATCCTGTATCCAGAAGGAATGTTAAGAAAAACCTTCCTCCACAAAAACAGCAACCTTCAGAGCCCTGCTAAAAATCCTCTTAAATTGAAGCTATGATTCAGGTGGGCCCTCTTCATTCATGAGATAAGAACCATCATTGGGTCTTATAGACAGAAATTCTATCACTGCCCCAAATGGGAAGATTTGCTGGCCAGAGAGAGGCAAGTTAATCTGCACTCTTTTCCGATCTTTTTTTTTTACATCTGCAGAATTATCGCCCCTAGTCTTCCTCGGGCCTGTATATCCTCGTCCTGGATTCCCTCTCTTAAAATCCGAGAGCAGTTCTCCAATGCAGAAAGCCCTCTAGAAAGCTAATGCCCTAACCCAAAGAAATTCTACCCTAACTATGCAAGCCTCATATAAGGCTTATACAATCCCTGTCAGCTGTGCCACATCATGCGGTCTTCTTCATTTTACCCCAGCCTGACAGGGCTAACCTTACTAAGAAATTATTTAGTATCCAGAAATCTATCAATTTCACAGGGGATGCTGACCCACGAGTGCACTGCGGAACTCAACTCATCTCCCCATTTTGTGGCCAACTGTGCTCGGCATGCCTAAATCCCAGCACAATCTCTGAGACTTCTCGTGCTAGACGGCAGTGCCCGATGATGGTATCATCACAGCATCTGGCACCTGTACCGCAGAGAACATTCTCTTCCCTTAAGGCTCACACCAGTGCATCCCAACATCACTGCACCTGCGTACTAGGAAAACCCCAGAGCTTTATTTATTGTCTCCAATGGCTTGCGCTCAATTATGCCAAAAGAACATGTAAAGCCTATTCAACAAACTGCTGGTCTGGCCTGAAACATTGGGTCAGAATTACCCGCTCAGTAGTAGCATTGATATACTGAGTCAGCAGCAGCACTTTGATTGGTGCGCCAGAAGCCTAGCTTCCATATCACTAGCTCATCAAAGGACCTTAAACACTGTGTAGGTATTATCATGCTGATCAGAGGGCTTTGTGAACAGTGTCAACATCCCAAGACTATACTGAGGGTTGGCATTGCGGTAGTGGAGACCAGGGATGGGTGGAGAGCGGTAATCGAGTGCTTTTTTGGGAGATCAGCACTATATGAATGATGTACGGAAGCATACATGGCAACATGTAATGTTCCCCCACCGCACCCGCAGATCACCTCAGCCATTTCTTAAATCAAGCAAGATATTTTTGACCAAAGTGATTCTTCTAACATTGAGGGGCACGCATTAAAAACAGTTTCTCACTCCTAATGAATTCATGACATGGATAGGATTTGAGTACGATTCCATATTTGATGGGAAGTTCCTCCAAAGATAACTTTAAGGAAACATGAAAGTCTTATTTAGGGTGTTTGCGTGTTCGACTTTTTCCAATAATCAATAAAAATAACAATCAATAAAAATAAATGAAATTGAAGGTGTCCTGTCTTTTGCTGAATATAAGCTATGAACAACTTTAACATTGTATTAAAAAATAATCCACTTCTGATCGTGAGCAGTAGGATTTAGAGTAGTTGTAGAGGGGATGGTGCTTGGAGTGTGGGCTTTGCCAACCTCCCCCCCATGTTGAAAGTATAGCTTTATGTAAAGAAATAGATCATACAAAAAAAGGGGTGCTAAGTTAGGCCTCGGATGTACGGGAGGGGGGAACGGGTGGAAGCTTCCATCTGTATTAATAAATTAATATTAAAACAGTAGCTTTCTTTTGTAAAGAAAAAAAAATACATTTGACCAGAATGTCCTCATATCAAATAGACAAACCATGTACAATTATATATATATATTCAGTGAAAAACTTTGTTAAAGGGACGTTATGGTTAGGTTGCACTAATAAAAACATATGAAATGAAACTTTGTAAAAGGGACGTTATGATTACAAGTAAAACCGAAACCCCCCAGAAATTCACCAGTTATGGTAAACTAAGCAACCATAACTCGTGCCACCACTGTGCACTACCAAGAGGAGGACCTACACAACGAAAGAAGTGCAATACTTCAAAAGACAATGAAGAGGACCAGGAAGATGAGGTAGAGGAAGTGCCTACCTCTAGCACCCAGAGGGAATCATGGGTGTGACAGTTCTTTACCACAGTTGGGAATGTACCAAAGTCTAAAGCTACCAAAGTGAAATGCGCTGAGTGCAACTCAATTGCGGACTACCTGGACAGTACCTCCATGCACCACAACACCAAATCCAACCACTGCAATGCTCTCAGAAAGTCTGTTCCTTTCTTAGGAAGTAGTAGGCTGTCTTCCTCTACCTCATCTTCCTCAACCAATACTGTAACCACACAGCCTACGTCTGTGGGACACAAAACCCCACCAGCTACCTTGCAAGTTATAAAAGAGGCTGTTGATACATATCCTTCAAAGACAACAGTCCTCTGTATATACTGCAACACACCATTCTGCAGCGTGGAGCAATTTCGAAATTGCTTTTGAAGCTGTAATCAAGGAGCATGAGAAACACTGCTCCCTACCTTAGATGTAACACATGTGCAACATTTTCCTCTGGACACCTGCCCCTCCATATTTGTGTTTGTTTCCCCTTCCCGCATTTCGCTCTCCTGCAAAAAAAAAGAAAAAGACATAAAAAAGGTTCCTTAGAACTAAAAAAAAGCTTATAGACTCAACCTACTTTACATTTTTCAGTGAAGTATTTAGATTCAGTAAGATTCTCCAACATTCACTTTAGCATTTTCTACAATGCTAATGAAAATAATGGACAATTCTATACTAGAGAAAAAGAAAAAAGCACAGAAACTTTCTGTCTGAAATTCTTCTCTCCAGTATATAATAAACACCATAATCCATTCCCTTTATCACTATTGACAGTCTCCGCATTCCCCTGTCTAACCCATGCCTTATTAGAAAACCCAGATTGCACATGCACACCATCACACCAAACAGCCATTCTACTCTTTTTACTGTTATGTTAGTAACACTCCCTCATTGCCTGCTTTAAACCATTCACACATATATCCATCAATCACTTAAAAAAACTCTACATATAGCCTATCAACATATTACACTTCCACCCAACAACTGCCAGTTAACAATGTTCTACAAATCTTTTGCATCTGCATTAACCATACTTATACCAAAAAAATATACATAGTGCTCCTATAAATGTACATATGGATTGTGCAGTGAGAGAACTCCCTAACTAAAATGGGCCGTACAGATGGACAAGTGCTCATGGGAACCCAGGAGGAAAGTGCCAAGGGATGCCAAGGTAGGAGGCCACTAGCTAACTGCGGTGGCACAGAAGTTCCAAGGGTGGGGTACATCTTAACCGTAACATCCATTTAACAAAGTTTTTTCTGTCAATTGAATAGGTTTTTATAAGTGAAAATGTTTCATAATGTTACATCACTATATATGTTATAAATAATTCCTCTTTTAACATATATTAAACAACTATAAACCTCCTTTAACAAACATATTTTTTTCAATACATACTTATGTGTATTGTTATCAGCAGCGCATGCTGGAGATGCAAGTCATTGTTCAATTGCCTATCGCATGAGGCTCACCCATGACCCCAGCCCCACCAAACCACCCCGTTATCCGCTGCACCTACCCAGCATCCTAGTTCAGTGTCCACTATACCCTCATAATGTAACCAATGGCCAGTCTCCACAATTCATGGGGCATGCAGCATACCCCAATAGGCAAATTATAGTAGCCATTTATCCTTGCCAAGGGTCAGGCCCACTGCCCACAGCAGAAAAATTATATCACTATTTTTTGTACTTACGTTTCGATAACAAACACAGGACACATTTCCAAAAGCATCCTTTCAGTTCCTTGCTGATGCTCCTCGTGCAATTTTGCTGCAATCCCGTACAGCACTAAAGGCTTCAGTCGCAAACAAATTTGTTTTTCCCATTTAACCCTAATACTTTGCCCATGCCGCCTCCACCAATAAGTAAATCAGAGTAGGCATTCGTCTTTGCCGAGGGCCAGGCCCGTTGTCCATGCACCAAACTTATATCACTATTTGGTGTGCCACTGCCCAGAGCAGAAAAGTGATATCACAATTTTGTGTACTTTTGTTTCAACACTTTCAAAAAAATGAAACACAGGACAGATTTGCAAAAGCATCTTTTCAGGTACTTGTTGATGCTCCTCGTGCATGTTTACTGCAATCCCCTCCAGCACTCCGGGCTACAGCCGCAAGCAGAATATTTTTTGCCATTTAAACCTAGAGCATCGGCCATGCTGCACGCCCCAATAAGTAAATCAAAGTAGCCATTCGTTGTTGCCCAGGTCTAGGCCCATTGTCCAAGCACCACACTTATATCACTATTTTTCTGCTTACATTTGGACACTATGGAAAGATAAAACACAAAACAGATTTGCAAAAGCATGCTTTCAGATTCTTACTTTGATGCTGCTTGCACAATGTTTGTTGTAATTCAGTACAGCACTTCAGGCTGTAGTCGCAAGCAAAAATATTTTTTACCATTCAAACCTAGGGCTTCGGCCATGCTGCATGCCCCAATAATCAAATCAGAGTACATGATTATCAAGTAATTGCAGGGCGGTACAATGGGTAGATCACTAGTACTTTAAACGGATTACCCTGCTGCTAGTGATGGGGTTATTTTGTGAAGATGCCCTTCCTTCTTCAAGTGTTAGTTTTCGAATAGGAGGGTGAGCCCTGTTCACCTTAGCGTTGGGTAATTCAATAAATAACTATTGTCATTATAAAGCAGTTTTGAAAACCATTGTTGGTTCTATATTTCTTGTTACAAGTCAGCCGACATGTGTTTCTCAATGCGCGTGGATTGTGGGCCAGTCATTGCTGTGAGGTCGTGGAAATGAGTCTGGTATGCAATCCCAATATCTTCTCCCGCTATGGTCGCGAATAAGGGTGGTTATTGATTTGAAGGGGTGTCTTGGTGACCACGTGAAAACCTCGTTCGGCTTCCTCAGTAATTATCTGCTGATTAGCATTGTCTCGCAGTGTATGCAGCAGTAGTCACTGCAATCTGTTGATGCAATCCTGTGCAGCACTTCGAGCTGCAGCCACGGACAGACTTTTAAAATCCCATTTAAACCTGTCACAATTTTGAAAAACTTGACCACATGGCCACTCTCTGGTGGCCATGCCCACTTTAACCCCATTGCCAGTCCCTCATGGTCATGGCCAGTAGCCAGATTGTCTGGACATGACTCAGACAATCTGGCCACTCCCCATGGCAACAGTCCATGACTCGTACAATCTGGCCACTGTCCATGGCCACAGGCAGTCACCAAAAGTATATCACTATTTTTTGTACCTACATTATGACACTTTACAGGAAATAAAAAATGGACACATTTGCAAAACCATGCTTTCAGGTCCTTGCCAATGCTCCTTGCACAAATTTGCTGCAAATCCATCCATGTTTTATTTTTTGAAAAGTGTAAAAATATACGTACATAAAATAGCCATATAACTTAGTTCCCACTTGACAAAATCCATTCAGCCTTTGCACAAACATTCAAGGTTGGATCTATAATGTTTCTAAAATCTTTTGTACACATTCGTCAAACGGCAACAATGTTATAAACCATCGAAAAATGTTCAAACCCCCCCTCTAATTTTGCCCCCTCTTCACAAAATGCACCCAAACTTTGCAAAAACATTCCAATCTGGGTCTTAAATCGTTTTTCAAACATTTGTGCAGATTTGTGAAACAGAACCAAATTTATAAGCCTTTCATATATTTTAGGACCCCCCTCTAATTTTGTTCCCTCTTGGCAAAACAGCACCAAACTTTGTAGAACCCTTCAAGGCACGATCTAGAATGACATGCTTTTTCATTCAGTGGTGCCAAAGTTATAAGCCACGCAAAATCTTCTTTTCACCAGCCCTGTAATGTTAAAATATGTATGGATGCCACCGAACATCTGAGATGTTCACGAAATCACAGGGCTGCCCCCAAACTGTTTGCGGACTTCAAAGGTGGAAAACCACCCGTTATTTTGGATTTTTAAGGCCATATCCCATCCCATCCCATCCTCATCACCCATCACCTCCCCAGAGACTGTCTCATTAGTTTGACAAGTGCAATGTTTTGTTTTTTAATATGTTTTCCCGGCAATATCCGCGGACAACGGTGGCTATTAGTGAATCCAACATGGTGACCGTTTCTAAATATCTGACACAGCTCATGTTTTTCACCATCCAATCAGCAGATATCACTAATTTGTTGTTGCCTAATTTTTGGCAGTTTAAAAAAATGACTGGACGGATTTACACCAAATTTACAAAAGCACGCCACAAATTTGGTGAAAATCCATCCAGCGTTTTGGGTTGAGCAACTTAACCAACATAACTTAACCATAACTACACACCAGCTACCGCAGGCCATGTAATAAAAATATATATATATATATATATATGTAGAAAAAAAGGACTGGAAACCAATCAGATTTACATCGGCACTCCGGCTGTGATCGAAGTGAAAGGCTGGATGTCTTCAATAAATCCACACGCAGACTTGTATTCCGTGCAGTCAAAGTGTCCTTTATTGTTTAAGATACATGGACAAAGGAGGCAGCAACGGTCCTAGGTGCAAGAAGGAACGACGCGTTTCACCCTACTCGGGCTTCGTCAGGTAAGTGACATAGAGAGAGGACTCTGGTATTATATAGACAAGTATATGAGTCCTTTTTCAATGTTTTGCACTAAGATAAGGTAACAAGTAGTAGGCAAAAATGCAGCCATGTTGGAACCTACATAACAACACAGTTCAGTGCATTTAAAAGAGACACGGCATTTTCATAGACAGTGTAGCGGTTTGAAACATGTTTGTTTAATCTCACCAAATGTCCCAAGTGGGTAAGGGATGGACAGAAAGCCTGAGATTGCTGATATTGAATCACTGATATTAAATCATGTGGTTTCATCTAGGTATTTACCAATGTCAATAAAATTGGGTAAGACAATCGTACACCGTTTTCTATTGTGCTGGGTATGTTGAATTCGGCCCAAGTGGGCTGACACATTGTCTCAACATGGATTGAAGTGTGCTCTCAAAAGATTGTATTCCAACATATATGTTGCAGATATCAAAATTGAGATATGCAGGTGTTGTATAGCTAATAAAGTGCTGCATGCTTTGTAAACATTGAAAAACGGTTGTTTGATAAAGTGCTAAGTGCTATCAATAAAGTGCATAGTATAAAGTGCATATTGCAAAATCGCAAGTGATAGGGAATTAAATCTAGAGGCGGTACTTAACCCTTGCGGGTGCCTCTAATATGTATTCTATCCTACTCTGATCTCTGTATATCATAAGTTTCAAAAAATGTTGATATTAATGGGCAGTGTGTTACCCTCGCGGGCGCCCAGATGCTGTGACATGAGGCTGTGTATAACCCTTGCGGGTGCCTCACATATTGGTCGAATCACTATGCATAACTATACATTGGAAGAGACATACAATCCATGGTATATATTATGAATGTTCTTAATGAAACATATAGGTGGTCTAATATGTACATATAGGCAGTGTGTTACCCTTGCGGGCGCCTATATGTTGTGACTATACCAACCTGTCTATTTAGCAAGGTAGTAAAAAGTAATTAATGCAAATGCAAGAATAAATATTACCTTCTAAAATTGTTGTACGAACATATTATGAAAAGAGTTTTGAAACATTTTTTTTAAAAAAGAGTTAAGTTGCTTGATGTTATATGTTAAAATTACTCCTTATAATTCAAGTGCAAACGATTTAAGGTGCATAGTGTTGGATGTCACATTCATGTGTTGGTGTTTTATGCTAGAAAGTTTTTTTAGTGGATGTGGGGCATGAGGCATAATATTTTTAACATTTGAATTATTGCCTTCTCCCATACTTCAAATCCATCAATTACATTTAAAACAATTCTGTGATTAATGCACATTGTTTTGAGGGAACTTGCAATACATTTGACAACTAAATGATAAATGCACTTTACATATTGATAAAAACAGCACTAGATAGAACTAAAGATAAAACATCCTCTCCTTGAACTAAGTTGCTAATTTAAAATGATTGGTGATATGAAACAACACACAATCAAAGTGAAAAACTGCTTGCATGAAAGACTGTGTAGGGATGCATAGGCGTCCAAATTAAACTCAATTATCTAAGAACCTTTTTTCATTGTACATATCCACCAAATAGACAAGATATACAGAAAATGCAAATAATATATATCGAATTTTCAGAAATGCAGAAACGTGGGAAAAATTGGAAAAATTAGAAAAATTAGAAAAATTACAAAAATTGGAAAAATTGAAAAAATTCGGAAGGGCTTAGGTCTATAAGTGATCGAGATTTGAAGTCTTTAAATGTTTAGGATCCCAAAAATACATATAATTCCTCGTCACGATTGTGACCTCCCGGATACTTGGTGTTAAAATCTACTATATATCTGGATTCCATTTGTCTAAGTGTTCGTAGTCTGTCCCCTCCTCTTGGGTGGCTTGTGGCTGAGTCAATAACGAAATACTTGAAAGAACTGGTGTCATTTTGATGTACTTCTTTAAAATGTTTAGCAAGTGGATAAGACATATCGTGATTTTTGATTGCACGTAGATGTTGCAATATTCTTAGCCTGGCTTCTAGTTTGGTGCTACCTACATACCATAAATTGCAGGAACAAATAATCACATAGATGGCAAATTGTGTAAAACATCTCAGATCTTGTTTGATTTTAACTTCTTTTTTGGTCCGAGGATGTAGGAATATTTTCATATTTATCCCATGACGACATGCTTTACATTTAGCACAAGTAAAAAAAAACGAAATTTCGGTGGGTAGCCAGGTGTTGGTACTTTGTTTGGGCGATCGGAACATACTCGGTGATAATTTACTTTGTATCGAAGGTGGTTTTCTGTATGTCATGGTGGCATGTGTTGGCAAGTATGGAGTAATGTCCTGGTCTCTTTTCAAGAGATGCCAGTGTTTCTTTAAAATTTGTTTGATTTCTTTTGCTCCAGAATTGAAAGTGGTAATGAATCTGAGTGCGCAATCTTCATGTGATTGATCCTTTATTGAATTTTTGATTGTATTTCTTTTGGCTAGAATCATCTCTCGGGTTTTCTTGCAGGTTTGATCGTAGGCTTTGTTGATAACTGTTTTCTTATAGCCTCGATTTAAAAATCTAGCCGCAGTTTTTTTGGCATTTTTTTCCCATGTTTCATTCTCACTACAGTTTCTTTTTACCCGCAAGAACTCTCCGTATGGAATACTGTTTTTGAGACTTTGTGGATGCGCACTGGTTGCATGTAATAGTGTATTAGTACTTGTTTCTTTTCTGTGCAGTTCTGTACTTATGCTGTTTCCAACAATTTTCACTTTAATATCTAAATAGATTATTTCTGTTTTACTATGATGTTCTGTAAATTGTAGATTCTGCTGATTTTGATTCAGAGTATGAAAGAAAGTTATCCATTCAGTGTTCGTCCCGCTCCAAATAATAAAAAGATCATCAATGTATCTTTGCCACATGATTACTTTATCTGTATGTTCTTTATAGTTGTCATTATGAAAAAGGTCTTCTTCCCATGCACCCATGTATAGATTAGCAAAGGTAGGAGCCACTGCTGTACCCATTGCCGTACCACAGATTTGTTTGTAATATTTGGAATCAAACATAAAGGTGTTGTGTGTTAAAATGAAAGAAAGCATATCCAAGAGCATAATCGAGTGTTCTCGATAACTTAACGATCTGGTTGACAGGAATCTTTTAACTGCTTGCAAACCTTTTGAATGAGTGATGCATGTATAAAGGGAAACAACATCTAATGTGACCAAAAGATAGTTGGATTGCCAAGGAATATGTGCAATTTGGTTCAGAAAAGATGTGGTATCCTTTGTATATGAAGGTAACGTTTCCACAAAGGGAAACAAGAAGTTGTCAACAAATTTGGAGGTATTTTCAAATAAGGAGTCTATTGATGCCACAATTGGTCTTCCAGGTGGTCTAATCAGAGATTTGTGAATTTTCGGTATAAAGTGTATGATTGGTGTTTTGGGATGGTCTTTGGTTAGATATTGTTTCTCTTTAGTAGTGATAAGTTCCAAACCATGCCATTGATCCAACATAATATCATATTGTACTTTGTACTCTGGATAGGGGTTACAGGGCAGTTTGACATAATTACTGGTGTCATTTAACTGCCGGGCTGCTTCTGCTTGGTAGTCTTTGGTGTTAAGGACTACCACATTTCCACCTTTGTCCGAAGATCTAATAATGATCGATGTATCCGCTTGTAAATTTTCCATCGCTGTATGCTGCAATCTCGTCAAATTCTGAACTGTGCTTGGTCTGATCGTCACTTTTTTGAGGCCATCTATAACAAGATCTTCAAATAGATCTATCGTAGGACAAAATAGGTTAGAGGGATTGAATTTGGACTTATTTTTCATACCACTGGGAGCTGCCATACCGGTATCTATTTCTGTTGGTAACTCGATTTGCCACTCATCTTGTACTGCATGTTGAGAAGTCTGAGTAGTCATATTCTCTCCCAGGTTTGCAAGGTCTCTTAAGGCTGGTATATCACTGATGTTTAAATGTGAGGGAGTTATATTGGGTCCAGGCTTTGGTACGTTGTTCAGATTGGCATAAAATTTAGTCAGTCTTAGTTTGCGGATGAAGCAATATAAATCAGTTCTTGCTTGGGAGTAATCAAAGTTGGCTGTATATTTGATTTCTTCATTCATTTTATTGTTACTGTTTGCATTATTTTAAAATGTGTTAATATTCCTATGCTACTATTATGTAGAACGCTCTTTCATGTGGTTTGGGGAGATGAAGGTAAATACATGCAAAATTGAACTACACAAAGAGAACCATGATCCAGACTGAGGGACGAAGGTCAGATTTACTCAGTTGTAAAGTCATGTAGCGGGGGCATGAAGACCTAGAATGAAAGCCAAAAAGGAGGGGACTGTAGTAACTGCGAAAATGGTTCAATTGAAAGGTAGACTAGAAAATGAATGTAAACAGAACAACCAGGGGCGTGGCCTGGCAGAAGCCCGATGCAGACGTGACTACCAGGAGCGCCGAAGAACTGCAGGATAAGAATATAATTCTCTGCATCTTAAAGCAAAGGAAATATGCCCAATGAGTCGAAGACCCAATGGGAAGGTGACAGGCACAATTAAAAATCATTTACCAGCTGCGACAGAGCCATAGATCCAACTTTATAATCATGCTTGACACCCATCAAGATGGCGGACCAAGGTGATTCAGCAGGACAGTTAGGAGAAGGATGTCGAACTCACCAGCTGAGAGGACAACGCCTGGCGGAGCAGGATGGGGGGGTGCAGTAAGTTGCAGCCCCACACATCAACGGCAGCCCTGCTCATGAACTGGTCACTGAGAAACTGACCTGCTCACAGTCCTCAGACTGAGGTCCCTTTCCTGGACTCTCCGAGTTGGTGGGTGCCTCATGATGGCAGACCCAGGTAATCCAGCAAGACCCCGGTGGGGAAAGGATGCCGGGTCCCCAGCCAAGAGAGCTGCTTCTGATATGGCGTGGGAACACAGTGAGCGAATGCTATGACGTGTCACATCCCTGCTCGGGAGCCAGAGGTGCAGCTCTGCCCGCGAGCCGGCTACTGATGGCAGAGGCAGACAAGTAAGCGGACCCATTTGTTATCTGTGCAGTGGGATCCGGCACCTGGGTGGCCAGAGTCGGCTGACGCCCTTACTCAGAAGAGGGGCAATGTAAGGTGCCCTGTGAAAGGGAAATCAGCATAGTGTGTGACTGGTGGAAGAGAACCTGATCTCGAGCAGGGCATGGTAGTTTAGAAGGCACACAAGCAAGGTGCATCTCCCTCTGGGGCTCACCGCTACCAATTAAATTAAACCAGACGGTGCGGAGCAGGCACATCACTGAGCAGGACAGCATGTACCCAGGGTTCCTTGGTTTTTCACTCCACATGCTATATCAAGAAGGGGAATTAGAATGCATGAGGGCCGTGAAGACTAAGTAGAAGTTGGAAAGCCTATCCTCACCCGTGGAGTCTAATATCGTCCCGCGCTTGGAATACAAAGAGTTATTTGTGAAGCTGCACCAGCAAAAGCAGTGAGAGACCGTCTGGGAATGGAAAGGGGAAGCCCCCAATCGTGAATGCTCATGACGTAACAGCGCTTGTCCAAACCCTGATCAGAGGTGGTGAGAGTGAGCCTGTATTCAGTACACAGTCAAAGGTGAGAAATAACTTCTCACTGGGCGGCATGTGAAGGTATTTTACTGAACCAGAGAGGGGATGTCAGGTGCAGAAGAGTGATGCAGAGAAAGGTGAGGATCCCTTTCTGGGTCACAGGCAAAACAATCGGATGGCCTACCGCCCAGGGGGATATCGTTCATCATTCATTAAATATAAATCGCTTTGGGGAAAAACAGCCATCGAAACTCACCATTAATTAATTCATCTTTTATAGCACGCTTAATACGGTAGACCGGTCTATAAACGTGTCACCGGGATTCAAATCTGTGTTGCTCTGCGTTGTCTGTCTTGCTTCCAAGACACACATGTTCCCTCTGAACTATCCTCATGGCCCTCCCACCATGAGCAGACCAATTCAAAACAGAATAAAAAGTCAACATCCTTAAGGATATTTTGCAATCCGTTAAAGCAACCTCTGCAAGATCATCTACTTTAGCAATATCTATGTCTCCGGATCAGGAGGTGGACTCTGACCCAGCAACTAAGGGAGATGTAGCCAGACTGTTACAATCTCTGAAGAAGGACATGGCAGTGATTCTGCATGGGCTGAAAGGTTCCTTCCGGGAGCCTAATCAAAATGTTCAGGCAGCAGAGCAGCGACTAGGGGAACTTTTGTGAACATGCCAATATTCAGTCTAATTTGGAGCAGAGAGTCTACTAGCTGGAGGATCATCATCGTTCATTGGAGAATAAGCTGGAAGACAGTGAGAATAGATCACAGAGGAAAATCAAGCATTGAGGAATCCCTACGGAAATTACCAAACAGGAGCTCGAGGAATACGTAGGATCTCTTTTCACAGAGAGCCTAGGAGATGTTGCAGGGGTCGACCTAACGTTAGACTGCACCCCGAATGGACTCGTGCCAGAACTGCTCACTAGAGTGCATTTCTTTCAAGTCCAAGGAGCTTATTCTTCAAAAAGCAAGATCACAGAATGGTATCTCCTTTAGGGGGGGCTTCCATTTACCTTTTCCAAGATTTCGCCCCAGCTACGATTCTGAAGCGCCAGCAAATGAAATCGCATACTGATTGGCTGCAAGAGAAAGCGATTGCCTATCACCCTTCAAAATGATACCCACCCCATCAGGAGTACAGCACCAATTTTCCCCTCTTTAAGCAGTTGTAGCGGTGCCTAAAATTCCCTGAATAGAGATCCAATTACCAGAACTAGAGAACCCATCCGGCTCGCAGTCTGAGTGGACTCAGGGCGGTTGCAGACAGGCAAGGCACAAGAATCTCTGCAGAGCTTCCATGGACAGACGAGGGAGAAGTACAAACTCAGCTGTCACAACCTGAGGTGCAGGTGCTGGGAGATGATGGACATCATCAGCAAAAAAGGTTCCCAAAGAGTTGAAAGTGGTTGAAGGTTACTGAGCTAAAGTTTCAATGGCTAATTAAGCCAAGTTCTTTTATCCATTACTACCTTATAATAGTTTGCAGTTGTATCAGGAACATGCATCCCTTATTTGGCATTATACCTAATGCTTCCCCATATTGAGGCTTATATGGTTTGGTACGTACCAAGACATGATTTGTTTTGTATGTTTGAATAGGTTGTGCTGGCAACAGTAATGCTAGCCAATCTCGTTCACACACAGGAGCATAAAATAGTAATTGTGGTTGGTAGTCCCGGTATATGTAGATGGGTGGGGGAATGCTCAAGGAAGCAATGTGGGCTGTGGGTGGTGGTATTAGAGGAACCGCAAATGAACCCACTCGGTATGTGAGATCATGGTGTACTTGACCACTGAGGTTTAATGAAGCCAACACAACTCCGCTATCCAGAGCAAGCCCTCCCCCGGGGTGCCAGGGGGTCGATCTGCAACATATATGCATTGTATTAAGTCAGAGGTAAATGGCTGACCTTAAAATAATCTCCCTGAAATTGTAGGGCCTAAACTCCCCTGTGAATGGAAAGAGCATCCTTACTATGCTAGTGGAATTCGGGGCCAAAATGACACTGCTCCAAGAAACTCATCTCCTCGATTCAGATTGGTCAAGACTTAAATCGAGGTGGTTCCTGCATCAATTCTTTGCTTCATCCCAAGTTAAAAAAGGCTTAGCTAGCATTCCTGATTAATAAAACAGTGAATTTTTAGGAAAATAGCCGAAATCAAGGATAACCAAGGGAGAGTTATTATAATTATTTAAGCCTTGCGGAGGTGGGGGGTGGACTGATCTATTTTTTCAATTTACGACCCTACCCAGCAACAGTAGAGCTTTTATGCCAGATTGTTCCTGCATAGCGCCCAATTTCAGGTAGGGGAATTAATCATTGCAGGGGAGATCAATATGTACTAAACGCCGACAGATCACGGCCCGGTGGTCTGCAGGAATCACAGTTACCCCATCCTTCACCAAGCTATTTCCGATTTTGATATCATTCATGTATGGCGACACTTTCACCCTCACACGAATGATTACTTGCATTTCTCAAATGTTTGCAATAGTTATTTAAGGCTAGGTTACTTTATGGCAGTGGTCTTCAAACATCAAGGGCCCCCCTTGAGTAAAAATGTTTCTGGCAGCCCCCACACACCTTGGGGTTGCCACCCCCCTGCCCCCAGGGGGCCCATAGGATATCCGGGGGGGGAGGGGCGGGAGTGCAGCAGGCTCTTGAAAATATAAACAGATTTTGTACTGTCACCTTAATCCTTTTTTTAATAATTAAAAACAGTAATCTTAATCCCTTTTTAAAGAGTCTGGCCAACCCCTGGACATCCTGGGGGTGGAGGGGCAGCACCCCAGTTTCAACACCACTGCTTTATGGGTTCCTGACCACGACTATCCTCAGTCTCTCCCCCTTAAATAGAGCTCACCACAGTATCAGATCACTCCCCTATTGCGATGCAATTGAGACTAAATAATCAACAGGCCCAGAGATTTGCATTGTGGAGAACTAATGATTCACTCCTTACAGACCAGATCTACTAATCCGCGATCTCTGAGGTGATCTTACAATATTTTCTCAATGATATTAATGCCAAAACTTGACGGAAATCGTTTGGGAGGCTTTTAAACCTACAATCAGCGAGGAACTTATCAGCTTGGCCTTGGCCAGGAAAAAAGTTTTCACAACGCAGAGAATAGGGATTGAGAAAAGTGTGCACACATTTCAATCACCTTTTGGTAATTTACTTCGTGGAAATTACTTCGACAGTTAACTTCAGCACTTCAAATAAGGCACCATGTCAGTTAGCCTATAATCTAAAGCCTAACGATCTCACAACACGATAGTGGAGGTTCAGGACACAGATGGTCGGGTTCACAGTGCTGAACCAGCTAAGTTGCAGATCCTCACACAGTATTACTCCAAGCTTCTCATGGCACACCAGTTAGCAGAGGCCGAACAAGAAGTGTTTATTCAGGTGGCAAACCCCCCAAAGATATCAGCACAGGGTAGGGAAGCCCGACAGGCCCCGATTTCTTTAGAAGAAATTGTTCAGGTCATAAATAATCTTCCCAATAAGAAAGCACCGGGCCCGGTTGGGCTTTCTGCCATCTTTTATAAACAATTTTCTACTAGTTTGGCGCAACTATTAACCAATCTTTTGATTAGCTTTGTGACAACAGGGGCAACCAATCCCACAATGGGAGAATCAACATTATCACTGCTTGGGAAACCAGAGAAAAGTACGACGAAATGTGAATCAGACCAATCGCGATGCTTAACTATGAAACCCGGATCTACTCTAAAGTCCTGGCCAAGCGATTGGCAGCTGTCCTGCCCGGCATCATTTATATAGACCAAACAAGGTTAATTCCAGGCATGCAGGGAGGCACAGGATGATATAATGAGAGCAATTGACGTCATTAATTGGGCAAGGCAGGAAAACACTCCCTTGGCGGTATTATCGATCAATGTTGAGAAGGCATTTGATTGAAACAGCTGGATGTATCTCCGGAAAGTGTTACATGGATTTGGTTTTGGTGCTAACTTCATATAAACTGTGTTAGCTAATTTGGTCCACACTTCGACAAGGATAAAGATCAATGGGCACCTGTCAGACCCAAACTTGCTAGAGGCGTAAAGAGGATAGGCCCTGAGCCGGCAAGGCCCACCCAAAATCTGTAAATGCCCACTCTGCAGCACTGTGTGGGAATTTGCAGATGTTAATGTCACTGCAGTCAGCTCAACTACATTAGCTTCAGGAACCACTTGTTAGACAATCCTGGCTACACCTTCAGATCTCGCTAATATGGGGCACACATCAGGGTTGCCCTTTATCTCTGCTATTATTCACACTATCGATGGAACCACTGGCACAGAGGGTGCGCTCTCGCAGAACTACACACGGAATCGAAGCGGCCCAATTTCAGCATGAAATAGCTTTACATGCGGACAATCTTTTATTTTTTATGCGCAATTAGATAATCATCCTGCTGCACATTGTGTCCTTGCTCGAATTATTTAACCAGGTATCCGGGTTCAAGATAAACTACACAAAGACACATATAATCAACTTCACTGAAGCAGTTATAATAGTAAATACCTTGAAAACGAGTTATGGGTTTCAGCAGAACCTGGACAGTCTAAAATATTTAGGGGTTAGCCTCACACCAGCGATACTCAACTATTCCAGGGAACTTTCCCAGATTTATGCAAGAATCTCAGGAAGGACTTAGCCCGATGGGGAAAAAACAAACATTTCTTGGCTAGGTAGGATTACGGCAGTAAAAAAAGGACCCTTCTACCTAGACTCCTGTACGTTCTACCCTTCCACAAGCCCTACTGCTAGTGGTTCCAAAGAAAAAAACTATGCATGACCTGCAGTCTTTACATTTATATGGGCTAAATGGTCTCCTAGAGTTTCTTGTCACACAATGTCATCTACCAGGGGAAAAGGGACGGCTTGACGTACTGATCTGGAAAGCTAGTCATAGGCGGCACAAATAGCCATAATTCTGGGAAGCAAATCCTATCCAGATATTAAACAATGGGCAGGAATAGAAAAAATAAGGTTGGGTGGTCCGTTTCATGAATGGTGCTGGCGCTCTGCGAAGGCCAGGCAAAGTTTTACCGGAGTACGTCCAGCCACGCAGACATCAATGAGCTATTGGGATAGGGCGATAAGGAAATACAAAACAACCACATTCCCTCACCGCTCACTCCAGTTCTGGGGAATCCGGAATTTCCACCTGGACTGCATCCAATTCAATATAGACATTGGACGGATGGGGGCTTAGACCATTGGGCCAACTGCTCGAGGCAGGGAGATCATTATCGTTTGATGAATGTAAACATGTGTATATTGGTAAATGATAAGAGGATGTGGGGTTCCCTATTGATGAGTTTCTGGGGTACCATATTTTGTCTAGGGCATTTAAGTTATCAAATTGGGTTCAGTCGATGAAAAATAGTTATAAATTACTGTGTCAATGGTATCTCACCCATTGGAGGCTTCTTAAAATAGGCCCAACTGTTCCTTCTGGCTATTGGAGATGTGGGCAGACTCAAGGTACATTATTTCACATGTGGTGGTCTTTTAATATCATTAAGCCATTCTGGATGGTAGTTCTAGCCCACATTAAAACGATAACTGGGACGGACATGCCAGTGGACCCTCTAACAATACTGTATGGTGATGAAGATCCGGAGGGTCACTATAAATGAACCACAAAGAGCTCTAAAATACTTGCACATCTGTTGGTTGCTGCCAGGGTTGCAATTGCTCAGATTTGGAAAACGAATGTGACACCAGATATTCGTGAACGATGGTCAACAATCTGTTTGGAGCAGCTATGGAAAAATTGGGGACCCCATCAAGGGTGAGATGCCAACATATTTTGTGATTTGGAGTCCATGTATTCAATTCATTCAATTGAATGACTTTCCGAATATACACCATAAACCCCATGATTTACGAGGATTTACTTGCACTTAGGTGTAGCTGGGGTAACTATTGAAATCGCCAGGAGATGTACCATTATTAATATTATAAGAGGGTTAATATGATTGTGGTTAGTGCCGGAAATGGCTTGTATGCGTTGGACTTTTACTTTGATTTATATATGTTATTGTTTTATCTTAGAACGGTTTGATTGGATGGCTGAGTTTTATATGTTATCCTGCAGGGGACATAGACATTTGAGGAGTTGATGTGGGGCCATTAGTTGGAGTGTGGGCCCAAACTGGTCCTTAAGTAACTAATTGAACTGTGTTTACCTGTTTCGGAATTGTATAATGAAGTATATTTTGCAACATAAGAAAATTCATTCTAAGTAAAGCACTGCTTGTATGGACTGCAAACACAGTTTCTCATTATATGTAATTTCTATGGCCTCACTAAGAATGCTGTGTTCAGCTCTCGTCACCACAACATAAAAAGCGCATTGAAGACATTGAGAGGAATCAACGAGAGTTGCGCAGAATGTTTTACCATATGACAAACGTTTCAAGGGTTCAATTATTTTATGCCCAGGTTGTGATTAACAGCTATAAAAAAAGATATTCAGGTTAAATATTTTAAAAAAATGGTTCTGCCGCCTGTGTAATCATTGCTTGGAACAGCGTGGTATAAGTTCCGGCATCACAGCAGCGGCCTGCAGACACTGCCCCACAGGTTTCCTTCCAACACTGCAATTCTTTGACTGATCAAGCCTTTGCGGCAAAATGTGTTCATATCAATACATCCGTTTTCACACAGTGGCCACCATTTTGTCAATACTGCATGGCAGGCTAAACAGCTAGAAACACTGTATCCCTATCTCCCTGACACTTTGTATCTGTTTCACTAAGTAGAAGACAAGGCCAACCACAGGAAACTGTCTGGTTGCCTTATGATGACTGTACCCGCAAACATACATAAACGTCGCTTTTGTGTGCCAATGTTAGCCAGTTCATCTGCATAAAGCAACCTGGAAAGTGTGCTAAGTGCTGAGAAGCAGTTGCTCACCTTTATTCATAGGACGGATTCTCACACTCTTCATTGACACAATGCAATCTTCCATTAGTGATCCAAGATGGAAAGTGTGTTGACCTTGCTACCTCCATTTTGACCATTACTCAGTTGGGATGCATCTGGCATTACCAGCCAACCCCATCAAATTTCCTGGAGACCGCACTGTGGAAGAAACCAAGGTGCAGGCAGACTCTCATTGTCCTATGTTCTTGTTCACCAAGAGTTCTAAAGGGCAAAGGTGTATGGAATGTTATTGCACTGCTTGGGTTTCATGGAAGCTCTTCTATGAAGTCATCACAGGGTGTGATGGGAAACTAGTTAATGGAATGTTAAAAAACCTGGGGTAAACGTTAGAGGGCATTTGTGGTAAAGTTGTCTAGATCAGGTCTACTGATGCTACTATAGATGCAGAAAATTGCAGAGGGAATTGACTAGATTGTCCACTCATCCTTTCTTTGTGCATGGATGCTAAAGACTACTCGATTCTTATATCATGTACATTTCACTGGCTATTGCAACCGCACAAGAGGATCTAGACCGCCTGCAGACATTCTCTTGCTTGCACAACCCTACCAGTCCAGACTCCCTCTCTCGGGGCACCATGTTTTCTGCTTCAGGTTTAACCTCCACCTTGCACACAGGGAGCGGCCACCATTCCGCTAAAATCGGAGGTCTGTCCCAGTGACATCCGATCGCAGAGGTATACGACCTCCGAACAACGGCTGTTCATTTCCTATTGGTCTCTATCACGTTTTAGCACTTTCTTCTCCTCTATTCACAGTCGGTGTCTCTTGCCTCTTGCGATCATGTCTGAAATCTCAGTGGCAAGCACCCACCCATTGAGAAGCTTTTGAATTTCCTTTACCAGAGCTTGCAGACCTCAGTCTGGCAGGGTTCCTTCTTCAACTTCCAAATATAGCTGCAGATCTTCCTTTTCCCTTCATCCTTTCGCTGTCGTACGCCCACTCCCTGCTGCCTCCTAAAACCTTGCTATAATGAGGAAGCTTGTCGGCAAATAAAGCCAGACATATACTGAAGTCGCGTAGGCTTATGATCAAGAAGCTGCCTCTCACCCCAGGAGGCTCCAGTTCAATCACATGGCATCTGAATTAGACGGCAACAGAAAAGATAAATGGATTTAATTACCAAAACTCAGCATAGTTGTGAGGCAAGTAATCGAGGATCACTCACCGAGAAGCAGCAGCTCGTGCTCATTACAGTCATCACTTCTGTACGCCGGCGAGCGGACATTGGCTGCGTGTCCTCGGCTCACCCCATCTCTGCCCATGCCTCATATTACGGTATTACTATTCTCCCTGAGAAGATGATGCATTGGGGTTTAGTTCTTGTAAAGTAGGAGGCGGAGACAGTTGTAAAAATCTGCATTCTTATTGGCTGTTCCAGATGTTTTTATGGGGTTGTTTCAATGACTGATCGGTTAATAGAGCAAGTGACTAGAACTCCCTCCAGTCTCTTTAACCAATGTGATTTTAGCAGCTTCTGTCGAGGATGTACATTTTAAACATAAAGAAACGCCAACCAGACGTTCTCCTCACTCCTTCAACTTAAGTCGCCCTCAACACCAAGTGCTCCAGCGACTAAGTTCAACCCCTTTCTGATCACACAGCTTTGGCCACCAATCTGGGTCAAATACTGCAAAGACAACATCCATCCAGCCAGAGAAACATTGCTCTCTGCTTTTTAATGATCAATATTAGTTTACAAAGACACATCTATGGCCATTGAGAAAGTGCATTGAATGCATCACAGTGTCCAGCCACCTATTTGCAAGAGTGAAAAGCATATATCACACCCCGTTGCGTCGGGTCCCGGAAGCATGGAAAGTAAGATGGTGGCGGGGCCAAATCCTGCTCCGGTGCAAGAATGATCTGGGTTTTGCATCCTTACTCCTGGATCCCTCCCACTGCCATATCTAGCAGTTATCGGTGCATGGACCAGAGATTTAGCTCTGTTTGCTAATATTGACCATTATTGTCCATGGTTGGAGTCCTTTTTTGTGCTGTGACGTATTACCATTTTGACGTTTTGAACCTACTCATGTCAGAAGTCACATACATTAAGGCTATTATTTATGTTAATCGTTTTTAATGCTGCGCCAGTCACCACAGTAGTAGTCTCACAGTGTTGAGGGTGGTCCGGAAAGTGGCGCATTGTGCCTGAACCAGGGGTGTCCAGTCCTTAGCCTGCGGAGGAATGGAAAAGGGCATCACAGGACAGGTGAGGATGAAGGGGGAGCAGAGTGAAGCAAGCATGAAAGAGTTGCCCAGGCATGAGAGGATAGTTTCCATACCAGTAGGGTCAGCGAAGAGCGATTAAGGCACAGTGCTGCTCAGGAAAGGCGCTGATGCAAAATGCTCCTCGGAATGTGTGTGTAATCCATGAGGGCAGCGTGCTCAAATATGTTGGATTCTTTTGTTGGAAGATTGTAATATTCTCTGATAGAACAACACATCATATTCAAAGAAACATCCATCTTCCATAAGGCAACCCTCAGAAAACAACAAAACAAACCTTCTCACCACCCGTTATTCGAACAGGTCTGGGAGCCCCTCTACTGAGAAGTCCAAATAGTCTGCTCTATGAGATGGTTCCGACTCAGGAGGGTCTTCAGCATGTTTTAGCTCACTCTACCTGTCACAGGCAGAATCCATGCTCATAGCAGTCTGGTCCCACCCACTTAGGCAGTCCAGCACCGAAATGCTAGGTAATTCTCCTCTGAGCAAGAGTACCATCAGCAAACCCAAACACGTGTTTCGGGTTAGTCGGGCCTCATCAGTGAGGTGAAGCTGTGCCCCTCTAAGCACAGTGAACAAGGGGTCCACGCCTGGATTGCGCTGGGTAACTGCCCTCGGTACGTGACTATCTGGCCAACTTCGCAGCCTTTGCTTTAGCAGGATCAAACAAACCCTATGCCTAGAGATACCAGCCCTCCCAAATGCAAGACCCATTAAGGGTCCTGCTCATAAATTGCTCCCCCCGTGATTTGGGAACCCATCCCACTGTCCCCTAATGTACCCCCTCTGTCCACTTCAGTTGAGAATTAAAGAGCTTCCTTTTCTGAAAATACTCCTTTCCCATGTTAGGCTGTACCCCTACCAGAATGGCCCTTGACTCGCCAACCTTCTCCCTCCCTCCCTTACCCACGAGCCAACCACAAATGCCAACTGAAGGCACTTGGAGGCAGCGTGCTCCTGCCCCACGTTTGTTCAAGACTGTGGGTAGGCACATACTCAGACCATGCCTGAAGTGCAGCATCCCAGTAAAAACCTATGCACACATTTCTTGCCCATGGGTTTCTCTGCACTGCCTGTCTCATAAGCAAAACAGCGGCTGACATGTCTCTCCAGAAATATCAGACGTGAAAATGATCTCTAAGTGTATGTTGAAAATACATGCCATAGGTTAAGTTATGTTCTAGGCCTTTTTAAGGCGCTGATAACTCAAAGGCATTATAGTACAGCTAGCAGATCAGCGACATCAGTGATCAACTGACACAAAGATCAGGTTCCAAAAAACGGAAAAAATACAATCTTTTTTTTTCATTTTTTTTTTCATAACATTTTATTGGGTTTTTACAAATAAGCATTACATTGAGCACAACAACAGAAGATCAGCAATCACGAAGTATAATAGGGTGATAATGTCTCTCAGTGAAAACGGAGAGGGGGCGGCCATATTGATGGGTTGAATGATCCTGTCCGTGGCCCGATCTGTACTTGGTGGCTAGTGGGCAACTGGCGCGTTGGGTTGTTATGGCTTAAGGCTGAGGATCAGTGGAGTGGGTTGATTTGGAGCCATCTAGTTAGTGGAGGCCTTCTGGTGAGAGCCGGGAATTTGGCAGCATAGTCCATGAATGGGTCCCAGATGTTTAGGGCTCTGTTCAGAGAGCCAGATCGGATTGCTGTGATTTATTCGGCGACTGCTATGTCCCAGCATTTAGCCCACCAAAGTGCCACTGAGGGACCTTCTTTATCTTTCCACACCAGGGTCATTGCGATTTTCGCTGCTAGAAGTAGGTGTGTGCCATCACCTGTGTCGCCCAGTAGGATGATTCCAGGGTACCAGGGGATGGAGAGGCCCGAGATGTCCTTAATATGTTTAACTAGCTCACTCCAGTACAGTTCGGCCTTCGGGCACATCCATACCATGTGGAATAGTGAGCCTGGTGTCGAGCACCCGCGCCAACATGATCCGGGAATGTTCGGGTTGGCCCTGTTGATTTGTGCGGGGGTTGTATAGTACCTGTAACAGAGTTTGTAGCCCCCTTCCCTATTCGTGATAAATTGCGAGCTTTTATGCAGCCTGGTCCAGATTTTCCCCCAGTTTTCCACATCGATTTCCTTGCCCAGGTCCTTTTCCCATTCGAGCATATATCTTTCTTTTTCAGATGGGTCTGACCTATCTAGGAGTCGGTAGAGGGTTGAGGTTCTGCCTTTGCTAGTAGGGGACGTGAGGGATAGTTCCATCGCAGTTAGTTCTCTGGAGCATTTCTCTCTTGTCGCCCTGTGGGAAAGCCAGTGTCGGATTTGTGCGTAATGGAATCACTCTTGTTCATTTACCCCGAATTTTGCATTGCACCTCTCAAATGAAATGGGGGCTCCTGCCTCTAGAAAATCACTGGTTTTTTGCAAGCCCCCCTCTATCCATGGTTGGAAGCTCTGTGGGGACATGGCTGGGGAGAATTCGGGGTGTTCCAGATAGGGGTTAGGGGGCCTAGGTGTCAGGAACTGGAGATTGTGGAAGCGCTGGAGGCTATGATCAGCGCGCGCTCCAGTCCTCACCCAAGATGGCCGCCGTACCTGTAAGAGGCTGGCTCCTCCCACAAGCCGGTGCGTTGTATCTGTTTGTCAACGCTCGGTTCGTGTGTTGGAGTTTCCTCTGTGGATCCTTCTGTGCCTTCAGCGAACCTACTTACCGCCTTGAATCCAGCTCTAGTCACCCTCCTCCTTCCTGCCCGTGCCTCTTTTGTTTGCTTGCTCTGTTTCTCTTCCCGCCTTATATTCTTCATCTTGCTACTCCCGGTGTCTCGGCGCCGCCTTTTTAGTGCCTTCGCCTTTAGTTTGTCCTTATTTGCTCCTGTTCCTTTCGCTACTCAGCCTATCCTTTTATATTTTATTTTGAACTGTGGGTGCCGGTATCCTTACTTCTATCGGCGCTGCCTTGCCCTTCACTTGTTTGGGTCCCTGTTGCTCTGACTACACCCTGGGAAACTTTGCCTTTGCTCAATCAGACTAGATCCGTATACTTTTCTATTTTTCTTTTCGGTCATCCTTTCTTAAACCGTTTAGGATATTCTTTTTGTCATAATTTCTTCTTATCACGTGGTGTTGCCTTTTCACCTTATATCATTTACTCTTATCTACATTCAATTTGGAGAACTTCTGGAGTTCTATTCCATTTATACTCCCTACAGTCTGAACAATTGAGGAATCTGACTTCTATTCTACAAGTATTCCTTTTTTGGTGTGGAGAAGCTACGCCTTCCTTGTCGATTGAGAGGAACCGACTACCCCCCCATGTGAACTCATCCGGAAACAGGGTTTTTTCTGCATTTGTGCTTTTTCCCTGGAAATTAGACTGGCCCTCTGGGGATCCCCGAGGTCAGAGTTACATCTCTGCCAAGGTGGCCTCCGGAGGGGCCAGACCCTACCTACACGATAAGAAGGTCCGAACTCCAAAGGACAAGACTCCCTCAAGGAGAAGGGATCAGAAGAAGCCCGAGGCCAACCCTAAAGAATCCTTCCCAGAAGAATGAGGTGAGGAGTTGGGGGAGGAAGCCTCGGTTCATGACAGCATACAATAACCATCATGGCCTCACTAGAGCAGTATCAGGAGTTGGTGGCTGCTTTACAGATCCTTACTTTAGAGGTGCAGGCTTTACGGACAGAGAATGTAGCCCTCAGGCAGCAGGTAGTGTTACATCGGGATGATCGTGGAGACCTGCCTACGATGCCCCTTTCCTTTGGTAAATATGATGGTCACCCGGGGGGTCTGAAGGAATTTCTGGATGCCTGCAGAGTGTATTTCGCCTTCCGACCTCACGCCTATGAGACTGCCAGATCTAAGGTGGGGTTCATCATAGCCAATCTAATCGGAAACGCCCTCGCATGGGCCACACCCTTGGTTACCAGAGAAGATCCCGTTTTGAGCGACTATGATCGTTTTACAGAAGTTTTTGGTGAAAGATTTGATAGACCAGAAGTATTCTATTCTTCTCTGGAAGCAATACTTGATGTCCAACAGGGAAAGACGGACATCCAGACCTATCCCTCCCGTTTCCAGAGGCTGGCAGCCAAGGCAGATTGGCCTGATTCTGCTCAGCAAACAATATACAGACGGGGTCTTTGTGAAGAAATCAAGGACGAGCTAGCCAGAGTGGCTCGTCCGGCATCCTTTCAGGAATTGGTAACTTTATCACTTCAGATCGAGTTCCGTCTCCAAGAGAGAAGATCCGAAAGAAGAAGAACCAGAGGCTTCCCACAACAGTCGAGTCAACCATCCCCTGCTCCTGCACCTCGAACTAACCCTAGGACAGATGAACCTATGCAGATTGGGGTGGCTCGCGGTCCCTTGATGCAAGAAGAAAAAAGAAGAAGGAGAGAGGCAGGATTATGTATGTACTGCGGCTCCTCGAAGCATTTATTGAGAGACTGTCCTGAAGTCCCACCTAGACGACAGGGAAACTTCCACCCCCGATCCACAGCAAGGGAGGTTTTGGGGGAAGTAACAAGCACCCTTGCTACTACACAAGAGCAGTAAGCACCCCGGAAGATAACAGCCTAATGGTGTTTCGGGTCAACCTGTGGTTGACCGAGGATTCCCCCACTGAGGTGTTCGCTATGCTAGACTGCGGGGCTGCTGGAAATTTCATTGACTCTAAGTGGGCAGCAGAGCATCTAATCTCCACTATACCCAAGGCCACCCCGATTCCAGTAGAAGGGGTCGATGGTAGGCCCCTGTCTTCCGGACCCATAATGCTGGAGACCATTCCATTAAGGATGAGGCTAGGCCAACATGAAGAGTTTTTGGTGTTTGACCAGATCCGTGCTGCTCATTTTCCGTTAGTTATAGGAATTCCTTGGCTAAGGAGACACAACCCTCACATTGATTGGACTGCTAACAGGGTCTCTTTCAATTCGACCTTCTGTGAGTCCCACTGTATCAACCGGTCTGCTTCTCCTAACACCCTAGAACACAGCCAGTGTCGGGTTCAGGAACCTATCACTGTGGCCTCAGTTCCCGTACATTATCAAGACTTCTCAGAGGTGTTTATGGACACCATACCCAGACAACTACCACCTCATAGACCTGAGGATTGCTGCATTGACTTAATTCCGGAGGCTGTGGTACCCTTTGGTAGAATGTACCCCTTGTCGTTACCAGAGAGGAAAGCTTTAAGAGAGTACCTCGATGCTAATTTACAGAACGGATTAATCCAAGAGTCCAAGTCCGCCTGTGGGGCTTCCTTATTCTTCATTCCCAAGAAGGACTCGACAGAGCTCTGCCCTTGTATAGATTACAGGGGTCTAAACAAGATTACCATCTGGGATAGATATCCCATGCCCCTAATTCGGGATATCTTGGTGGCAGTACAGGGGGCGGTGTACTTTACTAAGCTTGATCTAAGAGGCGCTTATCACCTCTTGAGAATCAGGCAAGGTGACGAGTGGAAGACAGCGTTCCGCACCCCCTTCGGACTCTTTGAATACTGTGTGATGCCCTTCGGTCTCGTAAACGCACCAGCCATCTTCCAGAGGTACATGGACAAGGTATTCTCCGACATGTTGTTTTTGTCGATAGTAGTGTACCTGGACGACATCCTAATCTTTTCCAAGTCTTTATCAGAGCACCGATCATTGGTCAGATTAGTTCTACAGCGTCTGCATTTCCATCATTTACTGGTAAAGCCAGAGAAGTGTTAATTTGAATTCACAACAGTGTCCTACTTGGGTTTCATACTGTCCAAGGATGGTATTGAGATGGATGCTAATAAGGTAAAGGCCATTAGGGATTGGAAGGAACTTACCAATGTCAAGGAACTACAAGGGTTTCTAGGACTGGCTAACCTTTACAGGAGGTTTATTCCCAACTTCTCCAAGAAGGTACTCCCTCTGACCTCCTTATTGAAGAAGGGTGTGAGGTTCATATTCGGAGTTGAACCTCAAAAAGCTTTCAGTTTCTTAAAGGAATGTTTTTCTGCAGCACCCATCCTGCTCCAACCGGATCAGGCCAAGCCTTTCATTCTTGACACGGATGCTTCTGGAGGGGCGGTAGGGGCAGTCTTACTCCAAAGGACGGAAGACGGCTATGAACATCCGGTTGCTTACTACTCCAAGACACTGACTAGTAGTGAGTGCAACTACTCTGTAATCGAAAAGGAGCTATTGGCCATAAAACTGGCCTGCCAAGAATGGAGACATCTCCTACAAGGAGCCACACATCAATTCACCATTAGAACTGACCACTGTAACCTTCGGGTTTTGCAACAGTTAGAATGTTCTAGCGCCAGACACGCCAGATGGGCCTATTTTTTCTTACAATACGACTTTATGATTACTTACATACCTGGCACAGAAAACAGGAAGGCCGACGCTTTGTCCAGAAGCCTAGGAGAGTCATCTAGTTCCTATAAGGAACATGAACTGTTTTTTCTGCATCTCACCGTCCTAGCTTCTACAGTTTCGTTCCTTCAAGACCTAATCCCACAGTATCAGAGGTGTTCCGAACTTCCGTTATCTGTTAACCAGGATAAGGATGGATTGTTCTATCATGAAGGAGCTCTCTACATTCCTAGGAAGGAGTTGCAAAGGCTAATACTTTCTTGGTGTCATGACACCCCCCTATCCGGTCATTCCGGAATTAGGAAGACCTTTGATCTTATCCAGAGAGGATTCTGGTGGCCTACCTTAAGAAGAGATGTAGACCAGTATGTGTCTGCTTGTTCGGTATGCGCTTCCAACAAGAAACGAACAGGAAGGCCGCTGGGGTTGTTACAACAACACTCCCTACCAGACCGTCCTTGGGAAAATATATCTACAGATTTTATCGTGGATCTCCCTCCGTCATATGTCATGACTACAATCATGGTGACCATCGACTCCTTTAGCAAGGTAGCGCATTTCTCTGCCTTCAAGCAAATCCCTTCAGCCTCTGAGATGGCAGCAACTTTTCTCCAGGACATGGTTCGTCTTCATGGTTTACCTATGTCCATTGTGTCCGACAGGGGACCCCAATTCACCTCGAAGTTTTGGTCCTCCCTTTGCCAAGCTCTTGGAATTCACAAGGCTCTTTCCTCACAATATCATCCACAGAGCAACGGCCAAACAGAAAGACTTAATGCCAATTTAGAACAATATCTTAGGTGTTTTTGCAGTCCACAACAGGAAGAGTGGTATCGCTTCCTCCCACAAGCGGAATTCGCTTATAACAACTCCCTTCATACCTCGATCCAGATGAGCCCTTTCTATTGTACTTACGGATACGATCCTCGACACCTACCCTGGCTCAGTCCTCCTTCTACCAAGATTCCGGCTCTAGATTTGATTCTACTAGACCTACAGAAGGTGCACAAGCTCGCTAAGGAAGCTCACCAAGCAAGTCAACTAGCGCAGAAGAAGTGGGCTGACAAGGGTCGTCGCGCCCATCCAAGCTGGAAAGTCGGACAATTGGTCTGGTTATCCACCATGTATCTACCTAGATGGGTTCATAGGGGGAAGTTCTCCTCTCGTTTTCTTGGGCCTTTCCCCATTTTGCAACAAATCAATCCGGTTGCATATAAGATCCAGCTACCAGACTATCTTAGGAAGGTGCATCCGGTCTTTCATGTATCCCTTCTCAAAGAATACATGGAGGATCCCTTCAAGAGACCTGTGAACCGCTCACGTGCCCGAGTGATCTCGACACCTGAAAAATTATGAAGTATCTCATTTGGTGGATTCCCGTTACCGCAAAGGGTGGTTATACTACTTGGTTCATTGGAAGAATTATCCAGTAGAAAAGAGGACATGGGAACCTGTGAGCCATATACATGCCCCACGTCTGGTGCAGAGGTTCCATCGACTTCATCCGGGCAAACCTGGGGGTGCCCCGAGGAAGAAGGGGTATACTGTCAGGAACTGGAGATTGTGGAAGCGCTGGAGGCTATGATCAGCGCGCGCTCCAGTCCTCACCCAAGATGGCCGCCGTACCTTTAAGAGGCTGGCTCCTCCCACAAGCCGGTGCGTTGTATCTGTTTGTCAACGCTCGGTTCGTGTGTTGGAGTTTCCTCTGTGGATCCTTCTGTGCCTTCAGCGAACCTACTTACCGCCTTGAATCCAGCTCTAGTCACCCTCCTCCTTCCTGCCCGTGCCTCTTTTGTTTGCTTGCTCTGTTTCTCTTCCCGCCTTATATTCTTCATCTTTCTACTCCCGGTGTCTCGGCGCCGCCTGTTTAGTGCCTTCGCCTTTAGTTTGTCCTTATTTGCTCCTGTTCCTTTCGCTACTCAGCCTATCCTTTTATATTTTATTTTGAACTGTGGGTGCCTGTATCCTTACTTCTATCGGCGCTGCCTTGCCCTTCACTTGTTTGGGTCCCTGTTGCTCTGACTACACCCTGGGAAACTTTGCCTTTGCTCAATCAGACTAGATCCATATACTTTTCTATTTTTCTTTTCGGTCAGCCTTTCTTAAACCGTTTAGGATATTATTTTTGTCATAATTTCTTCTTATCACGTGGTGTTGCCTTTTCACCTTATATCCTTTACTCTTATCTACATTCAATTTGGAGAACTTCTGGAGTTCTATTCCATTTATACTCCCTACAGTCTGAACAATTGAGGAATCTGACTTCTATTCTACAAGTATTCCTTTTTTGGTGTGGAGAAGCTACGCCTTCCTTGTCGATTGAGAGGAACCGACTACCCCCCATCTGAACCCATCCGGAAACAGGGTTTTTTCTGCATTTGTGCTTTTTCCCTGGAAATTAGGACTGGCCCTCTGGGGATCCCCGAGGTCAGAGTTACATCTCTGCCAAGGTGGCCTCCGGAGGGCCAGACCCTACCTACACGATAAGAAGGTCCGAACTCCAAAGGACAAGACTCCCTCAAGGAGAAGGGATCAGAAGAAGCCCGAGGCCAACCCTAAAGAATCCTTCCCAGAAGAATCAGGTGAGGAGTTGGGGGAGGAAGCCTCGGTTCATGACACTAGGGAGCCGGGAATGCCCCATTTCCAGACTGCGGCCTTCCAGCATCGGACTGTTGTTCTAGTTGTCAGCAGGGGGCCGGTAGTTGCTTGGGGTTGTATGTTGGGAAGGTGTGGGAGTGCTGAGGGTGGGACCGGACAACAAGCTTCTTTCGAGATGTGTCCATTTTGGTTTTTCTGATTCTTGGACCCATGAGAATGCGGGGGACAATTGTGCCGCTAAGGTGTATCTGGCCAGAAATGGAATTCCCATCCCGCCCTGCGTTATCCCCCTCATCATTATTTGTATGCCGATGCAAGGCTTCCCCCCTCCCCCATACAAATTCTTGGATTTTCTTTTGAAGGGCTACCAGAGCTGGGCCTGGGATCTGGATGGATAGGGCTGTGCAGTGGTACAGTCATCTAGGGAGAAGGTTCATTTTGATGGCGGAAATCCGCCCGAACCAGGAGATTTCCTGGGGCTTCCATCGTTTAAGATCCTCTTGGAGCTCTTTAATCAGATGCGGGAAATTGCTTGAGTACAAGCGTAATGGGTCATTAGGTATCTGTACCCCGAGGTAAGCGATTGGGCCCGTTGACCATGGGATTGGCATTAGGGGGCTGAGGGAGGCTTTTTCTTGTGTAGATAGATTGACTGCGAGCGCAGCGGATTTGTTGAGGTTCACCTTGAACCCTGATAGGGTCCCGAATTCTGTGATCTCCTCCCACAGGGCGCCCAAGCACAATGCCAGGCTTGATGCCGTTATTAACACGTCATCCGCATATAGTGCTATTTTATATTCTTGGTTTCCCACAGGTATCCCCCTAATTATAGGGTTTTTGTCTGATTTTTGCTGTGAAGGGCTCCATGGATAGAGCAAAGATTAACGGTGAGATTGGGCAGCCTTGTCTGATGCCCCTGGATATGTGGATTGTCCCTGACCTGGTGCCATTGACTCACAGCTGCATGGTGGGAGATTGGTAGTTAGCCATTACCCATGTGATAAAGTTTGGGCCGAACCCGAAGTGTTCAAGGACTGCCCGAATGTACCCCCAGTTGACCAAGTCAAAGGCTTTGTGTGCGTCTAACGAGATAACCGCCATTCCCACCTTTAATCTATGAGCGCTTTCGATGACATTTATCGTTCTCCTGAAGTTGTCATGGGTCGCTCTCCCTGGGATGAAACCTGTTTGATCTCGGTAAATCAGGGATGGTAGAATCGGGCCTAGCCTACTGGCCAGAACGTTGACAAAGATTTTCCCATCGTTGTTAAGGAGTGAGATTGGGCGGTAAGAGGCTAGTAGTTCAGGGTCTTTCCCGGGTTTGTGCAGCAAAACTGTGAGTGATTCTGCCATTGAATCGGTGACTGACTTAGAGGATAGGAAGGAGTTGAATAGGACTGCCATTTGGGCGGCTAGGATTCTAGCAAATTTCTTATAGAGGTTTGCAGACAGGCCGTCTGGGCCCGGGGCAGCGGTTTTGAGAGTTTTTATGGCTTCCAGGATTTCTTCACTAGTGGTGAGGGATTCTAGGGCTTCCAACTGGGATGTGTCATTAGAGGGAGTGGAGCGCAGGTAGTCTGGCAGGTTGTTTAGTGTGGTGGGTTTCCCTGACATTATAGATTTGTGGTGTTTCAATAGTTCTTCAATTTTCTCTGCCTCGGTGTAGTGCAGATTTCCATCCTCCCCTTTTAGTTTGAGAATGTTGTTCCAGGTGCGAATCTTTTTCGGTTTTTGCGCTAACACTTTGTTCGCCTTATTACCTTTACTGTAATAAAATTGCCTTGTAAACGCCAGGGATTTGCCCGTGCAATCGGCACAGTGCATTTCAAGCACAGTGTAAGAGGATTCAATTCAACACTACAGCTAAGTCAATGCCTAGTCTGGGATACTGAATGGAAACCCTTATTGATATATCTTTACGTCCAGTTCATGCGTTCTGGATGACTACCCCTATATAACACCCCTCTCTTGGAATCCCTCTGACCCCACTGAGCCAAGAGGTAGTTCTGTTTTGCAAGTTTAAAAGGTTTATTTGATAATTTAAACAATATATATATATATCACACTTTATAATAAATTAATAATTGAATATCACACTTAATCTGAGCAGTAATCAATAATGGATAGTCCGGCACTAGCACACTTGTGAATAGGAACAGAAGAATAAGGTGGTAGAGAATGCTTTATATAAGTTCAGATGGATGCAATGTTGAATGAAAATGCAATACAGAAAATACTCAATATGATTTCAACAAAACAATGTAATCACTTTTCTCTGGCAATCCACTCCCCCCCTTATGCAATGTAAGGAGATGAAGATGACACAGTTCTTAGGAATGCAATCAAATAGAATTCAGTTCAATTCCCCCCCAGCAGCTTATACAACAGATAGGAGTTTTGAAACACAGGCAAAATGCTTTGAATATGGTGACAATGCAGTGAGAAATATGCTGAAAATGGTTTTAATTCCCTTTAGGAGGTTCAGGGTGAGTGAAATATACTTGGGATGAGTTCAGGCTCACTTTAGCAAGGATCTAGGGATGGTTCTTAAGAGGCAAACGAATTGAGCAGTTCAGCAAAACAGCTATCTTTTTACAAGTAAAGAAATCGGGCCAAATCGCAAATCGCGGCAAAATTCGCGGGTGCGAGAATCGTGATTACGGAGGAAGTATAAGGAGTAGGACGTCAGCTGAGATTCTAAGCTTTCAGAGGAAAGTTAAACCAAGTTCCTAGCACAAACGGGTACAGAGTTATGAACGATTTTGTGAAGGTTGTTTTTCGGATTTGAAATTTTAAAAGTTCAAAGCGACAGGGTACAGCTTGCAGCTAAAAAATGACAAGTGACAGCTTTGCAAATGACAGGTGACAACTTCTAGAAGGCAGTTCTGGTTAGATTAAAATAGATTGAATTATATTATTTTAACTAAGAGATTGGTTCTGCACAGTTCTGCTAGGTACTCACAATATATTTAGAAATAGGCCTCGCCACGGATCTGGTCAGGTTGGACTGGACTCCGGTCTGGTCTCGGCACTTCACAGTGATCTGGGTCAGCTCTCTGGTTCTGCTAACAGCGGTCTGGGTCAGCTCTGCTCTGCTGGTCTAGCCTCTCTGGATTCTGGATACTGCTCTGCTTTCTAGGTACTGCTACAGGTTCTGGAGATTGATGGATTTGAAGTCTGGATCTCTGGATGTGAAGTCGTCGATCAGCATGCTCCCCAGCAAATGGAATTGAATGTCTCTATCTGTCCTGACTGTCTGCTTTTATGTGTTTTGAAAGTGGGTGTGTGTGCAGCATCACTAGCCAGCCCCTCTTTTAACTTGTCATTGGCCCAATTCTCCCCTCTCCCATGATTGGGGAAGGAACTGTGAGTCAGAGTGATGCTGTAGGTTTTATGGGTCAGAGGATCCTCCCCTGGTCAGTTTGCCCACAAATCTATATTTGATTCAAAATGCACATTTCTCAAATACATAGTGGTTTGTCATTGCATGTACATATTACCTATCACATGAGGTAGTCTCTGTCCCAAATCTGCTCTTCCTAGGAGCTTGGGTTCAAAAATGGCAACACATTTCACTTTTTAGTCGGGTTACCAATATTGGATTTTTCCCCGCATTTACACAGATGTGCCCATGGTGTGTGGGCATTAGGTGGTGGAGTATCAGACTTTTCACATGCAGACATTTTAAGTAATACCCTCTTAACTGCTAGTTTGCCCCCAGATCATACCACCGGTTCTAAAAACCTCTTAAAATGTGGGCAGAAAAATCACAAGAATTATGGTATCATTTAAATAATTATGACAAGTCCGTACTATGAGTTATTCATCTTTTTCTAAAACCATATTCTGGCTACAGGGGTGTGTCTTTTCAGGTCACATGGTACAGAAACCAAACTTTCCACTTTCTTCAAGCTCAGCCTCTGTCTCCAGTTTCTCCCCCTCCCAGTTTCTGCCAAGAGGCAGCCATTTTTATGACCCCTGCAATAAACCATCTGCCTGGGTGAAGGGGGTTGCATTGTTCAGAGGATGCCATTTTTACAACACCCCCAATAAAACATTTGCCTGAGTCAGGACAGGGCTTTGTTCAATTTCCTGCAGAGCCCAGGTAATTCAATCAGAGAAGTGTCATATCCCTTTTGGTGGGAACAGCAAAAGGCAGCTAGGCCTAGGAACACAGCTGTTGTGCAAGTCTCAACTCCTGTCAGGGGTAGCTGGTGGGCAGAATTCAGTTTCATTAAGCCAGATTTCAGATAAAATTTCACTTTTTGTTCCCCAGTTTAAGTCAAGACAATTTTTACATATGCAGCTAGAATGCTGATTCTAAGTTCAAAACTATGACATTTCAACAGTGACAACTATGTGACACTCAAAAGTAGGTCACTCAGTTAATTTAAACATTTTCGATTTTTGGTAGTTTTAAATCCAGTTTCAGTTAGGCTGCTGCAGACCTGCAGAGCTCAGCCAGTCTTGTTATGAACATTCAAGTCACTTCAGCATATCATTTTACATTGTATCCACCTCTTAGTAAGTCTTTCTTTGGCCTGCTTTGGGTTCATTTATTCAGTTTTACACAAATGTCTGGTGTTGTTTTAAAACGCAGGCTTTCTGATAGTGGTGAGTACTGGTAATGCAACAATTTTTGGGATTTTTCTTGGATTAATGCATTCCAAACAGGAATGGTTCTTACATGGTAGTAAATCCTTGCTTAACATTGTTTTGATGGGGCTCCTTACAGTATAATGGTTATGTGGAACCCCACAAAAGGGTTGAATCTTTAAAGTGGTCCGGTGAGCCACGATTTCACCAACTTTTTGACATCAATAACAGTGGATTTTGTTAACAAAGATCTTTCTTTCCTTGGTGGGTGGCAAGTGAGGTAACCATTTTGGTGTGCGCACAAACTGCGTGGTTCTCCTGGATTCTGGCGCACTTGTGGGCTTTTTGGCCATCTTGGATTTTCTAAGCCCACAGCACCAAATGTTGCAGCATGATAGCTCAAACGTGGGTCAGGACACCCAACAAATCCCCCCACGTGACTGCCCTTTGAATTTGAGTCGATGGGGAGTCGGGTGCACAAGGGTTTTGACCCACGCACTGGTCTGTCCGCATAATCTTCTTCCAATTCTGCAAATGGCACAGTTCAGCATCTTTTCTTCCATCCGGTACTGATCGATCGGTTCTCCTCGCCGGTCCTGATGGGAATATTGGGCGGTACCCTGGGCCCCTCGCGTCTCTGCTCCCGGTCTCCGGATCGTCCTCCCTGGCCAGTCTCAAGGTTTTCTTTCTCCTAGGACGACAAAGGAAGAGCGGCAATACCTATTCATTGACATTTTTCCCCCACCATTGATATAGTGGGGTGGCATATAAATTTATAGTCAAAACATATGAACATGCACATTTCTTTTTGCATTCAAACGAAAACACCCACATTGAGAAACTCAGAATTTGATAGGGGATATGTAGGATATTTTAAGTTAGAACTGAATTAATCTGAGACAGTACCCTCTAGGATTCCAGAGGATTCCTCCAGTTGTTGCAAAGTGTGCCTGGGATGGCAACACTTTAGCTGATTTATATGTACCCACTTGTCTTCCCCCTCTGCCAAACCGCCTTTGGGGATGCGGATCTTGTAGGCCACAGGGGAGATCTTGTCTATAATCTCATCGGGTCCCTTCCATGTAGGCAAAAATTTCCTCTGTTTGGCCTGGTTCCTTTGGAAATTTTATAAATAGACCCGGTCCCCCACCTGATATTCCTTCCTGGAAGTTTTCAGGTCATAGTGGGTCTTCATACTCTCAGCTGATCTCTCTAGATTCCGCTGAGCATAGGCAAAAGCATGTTGAAGGTGTTTCCTTAAATTCTCCACATACTCATGAGTTGTGGAGGCATTTATTAGTGTCTGCTCTTGGGTCCTGTAGAGCAAATGCTGCGGAAGCACCATCTTGCGTCCAGTCATCAACTCAAATGGTGACATTTTGGTTGCAGATGAAGGGGTAGATCTGATGGCCATTAGGACCAGAGGTAATCGGATATCCCAACTTGGCCCCAAATCTGCCACAAACTTCTTTAATATGCTCACAATGGTTCGGTTATATCTCTCTACTGCCCCAGAAGAAGCTGGCCGGTAAGCAATATGCAACTTCCTTTTGACCCCCAGTATCTCCCACATCTTTGTCATCACTTCACTGGTGAAGTGGCTACCTCTGTCTGACTCAATCCTTTGAGGTAGACCAAAACGGGAAAATATGTGGTTAATCATCAAGGCAGCTGCCGTTTCTGCCTTGCAGTTTGGGGCTGGGAGACATTCCACTCACTTGGTAAACAAGCATGTAACGGTCAACATGTACTTGTTTCCTCTAGTCGAGCGAATCACAGGGCCTACAAAGTCGATTTGCAAATCTGACCATGGCAGTGTCATCCCCCTCTTTTGGAGGGGTGCACGGTGCGTGAGGGGTGATGGCTGAAATTGTGCACACACAAGACACCCCTCAAGTATTGGTCAAGGTCCTGCCCCATGTGTGGCCAGTATGCAACCTCTCTTAAGATTTCCAGTGTTGTGTGAAACCCCCTATGACCGGCGGTGGCCGCATCATGGGCGTGACTTAACATCAGGCTTCGGAATGAGGTAGGACCCACCCACTGATCGTGGCCAGTTTTGGATTTCCTTACCAACAAACCGTCTTGGATCTGGAACATTTTTGGACATTTTATCAACACTCTTAGGTCCTCTTTCCCAATGTAATCGGTATCCGTCAGGGGAAAGTTCTCAGGGTCCTCAAGGTGTTGGTAAAACTTACCAATAATTGGATCCCCCTTCTGAGCTGTAATCAAATCAGCATCAGGGGTCTCCTTACTCCATTGTGCAATTGAAAGATCATTGTGAGCATTTGTCTGGGACCTAGTGATAGCAGTGACCTGGATTTCCACCAACAGGGACTCTATTTCGATTAGATTCCTTTGGATGGCCCCGGTTTTGGCCAGCTGATCAGCTAAGTCATTTCCAGTTTTGTCTGGTCCCTCTACTTTGGAATGACCCTTGATCTTTTTCCAGTAGATGGTCATCCCATTCGATGTGACCAGATCATCAATGTTTTGGATTAGCTTCCCATGTTTCAGGGGTTTGTTGTTAGCACATAACATGCCTCTGGTTTTCCAATTAACCAGGTGCTCCACGAACCCGTTCCGTACATAATCAGAATCTGTGATTATGACCAGTTCTTGGAGTTGATGTTGGACAGCAGTGAGGATGGCTTGATGCACAGCCACCAATTCTGCCACCTGACTACTTCGGGGACCAATTTTGTATCCAGCGGAGGGTTCTGGGAACTCCTTCACCCATGCATTCCCTACGCCAGCAACCAGTTCTTTCTCCCCGTCGTTGTCAACATGGTACGAGCATCCATCCACATAGACAGTGGGCATTCCCTCACACTTGTCCTCTTCAAAGACTTTGTGTGGGGAATTAAGGTATGCCTCCGTGTTGTCCTTGATTTTTAAACTTTCGTCCTCGAGACAGTTTTCTCTGGCACAATCATGCAAGTCAGCCAGACCTTGCGCGAGGGGACTCTTCTTATTTTGGCCATATCTGACCTCCACAGGAAAGCCTTGCATTGACAGAATCCAGGAAGTAATTCGGGAATTACTCACATTTCCGGCCCGGATTCTGTCACTTTGGAGATATTGCAGAGGCTGATGTGGAGTCTCCACTATGATGTGTTCCCCATGGATAAACGTGCGGTAATTCTTCAATGCCCACACCGTTGCCAGTAGTGCCTTCTCACAATCGTTGAACTTTTCCTCCACAGAGGATAAAGTTTTGCTCGCATAGGAGATTACTTTATTGACCTTGTCATGCTTTTGGTATAATACTGCCGTCAAGCACGTATTAGAGAACCCCGTCTCCAGGAAGAACTCCTTGTTTCTGACAGGGTAAGCTAGGCAAGGCGCTTGTGAGAGGCTTCTCTTGAGTTGTTTTACCGCCTCGGCTTGTTCTGGACCCCATTCCCACTTGACCCCCACCCTTCAGGAGATGAATCAGGGGTCTGGTGATCTCTGCGTAGCCCTCAATGAACTTTCTGCTGTAATTAGTCAGTCCAAGGAGGCTCCTTAGTTCCCGCAGAGTTGTGGGGTCTTTCAGTTTCTGAAGTGCTTCCACTTTCTTTTCCTGGGGACAGAGACCCTGAGGAGTAATCTCATGCCCCAAGAAATTAACACGGGTTCTACACCACTGTGCTTTCTGAAAGGAAAGTTTTGCTCCGGCGGCCCTCAACTGGGTCAGAACATAACGGATCTCCGCTATGTGTTCCTCCACAGATGAACTTTTGATGAGGACATCATCTACATAAGCCAGGTTACCCCTTGCACCCAGGTCGGGCATGGCCTTGTGTAGGAAAATGTTCAATTCATTGCCGGAGTTGAGGTATCCGAAGGGAGTCCGGGTCCATGTGTACTGCTGGCCCCCAAAGGTAAAAGCCAGCTTGTATTGGTCCTCCCTACTGACAGGCACAGTCCAGTATCCACTGGTCAGGTCTATTGCAGTGAATACCTGTGACCACTGGATCTGGGCCAGCCCTTGGTCAATGTAGGGCAGAGGCCATCGGGAAGTATGGACCCGTTTGTTGAGCTCCCTGAGGTCGGCGCAGAGTCTCCACTGGCCGTTTGGCTTCAATATTCCCAGCACCGGATTATTGAAGGTGCTGTGAACTGGACGGATTATTCCCCGGGACTCAAGGTTCTTAATTATTTCAGTAAGGGACTCCATGGATGCGAGAGGCAAACGAAATTGCTTCACAAACACTGGAGTCATGCCAGGGTCCGTGGGGATTGTTGTTGTGTGGATGTCGGTGCGGCCACAGTCATATGAGTCTACCGCAAAGAGATCTTGGAAATCCAAGAAAACTTGTTTCAACTTGCCAGGGTCCGTGGGGATTGTTGTTGTGTGGATGTCGGTGCGGCCACAGTCATATGAGTCTACCGCAAAGAGATCTTGGAAATCCAAGAAAACTTGTTTCAACTTTTGCTTTTGTTCCAGAGTCACACAGGCATTAGCTAGGTTGACTCTCTCTTCCACCATCTGCCTGAAGCCTGGAAAGACTTCTGGTTTGGCTATCTCAGCGGCCTCCTCCAGCTGGGTGGAGAAGTCCCTGGTCAGAGTGCTGATTTGGACTGGAGGCTTCAGGTGGGAAAGGCAGCCCTCATGGACCTGGAAAATCACCTCATCCCTCCTGAAGTCACAAGTCACATCTTCCTTACCATAAGGGCAAGAAGTGTACACCAGGAAGCTCCCCCCATGCCGGGTAAAAATCCTGTCTGGTGTTGTATTGTCATCACTGTCAATGTCAAAGCAGTCCTTGGGGATTGGCCCTAACAGTTCATTACCTAAATCGATGGAAAAATGTCGGTCATCAACCGCCATTCCAATAATGGTGCCTGCGGCTAGCGTAATACTCTTTAAGTCGCTGTTATCCACCGCTATTAGAATGGTGTCATGTTCTATGTTGACTAATGGAGTTGGGTTTACCCCCAACCCTTGCTGTTGGAGAGAAGCGTTTAGATGTATGTAAGCATCAGGGTTTTTCAAATGCTGTCCTCTTTTAGCTTTCACTTCCAGGGAGAATTGTCGGGTCCTTTCTGGGATGGTGACTTCCTCTTTGATCTGAATTTCAACTGCATAAGGTAGCAATTGAGCTTACCTAAATGCTTTTTCTGGATCATCAAAGCCCATGGGATTATCCGCTAATCGGGACCAAGCTTTGAAGTTTATTAGGTCCAAACTAATGGCAAAGCGATTGAGAATGTCACTGCCTAAGTAAAAAGTGGCAGTGACGTCTCGCTCGACCCAACAATTGTGGACTATGCTCTTGTTGCCAATGGAGATTTTGAGCATACACCTGCTTGGCAGGAGATGTTTGGAATTGGGTGCTTCCAGGTCCATTTCCCATTTGTCTATCAGTTTGAATGTGGGAATGGCTGGATCTTTTGGGAGTTGGCGAAACATGGCTTCGCTGATGAAGCTCTTACCGTTGTTCACACACACTCGAGCGAGAACAGAGTCCTTCCCATCATTTAACTGAACAGGGATGAACAACTGCTCTCCAATTTGCTGAATATCAGCCAGGCTCTGAGCTGATTTCACATCTTTCTGGACTATAGGAGGGGGAGTTTCTGATTGTGGATTAGTATAGAATTTCAGAGTGTTTCCTTCCAGCGTGGAATACCACTTTAGACTGGAAGGAAGGTTGATTTTCAGAAATAGAGAGGACCCCCCATCACCAGTCTGTTGTCCTACTGCTATTACTGACACGTCTGGAATTTGGTTATTCTGGAAGTGGAATTCTACTTGGTCAGATTTTTGTTCAACCATGTGGCATGTGCCGTTTAAACTAACATGGTTGACACTCTGTTTTAATTTTATGGGTCGGCTAGTCTGGGTCCAGAGGACCTTGTTTACGCAATCTTTTAGGGGTGACAACCTTCTCAGGAGGTCATTCCCTAGTAAACAAGGGGTGCCCTCTGGAGTCACATCTATGACCGGGTGCTTCAACTTGTGTCGCCCAATTTTAATGTCCAAATCTGCCGTCCCCTCGACGGGAATTTCCTTCCCGTCAAAGTTCTGGAGTTGTCCAGGAAGTGAGGTGAGAGGAATTTGGTAATTCCCTCCCCTTCCTGCATTCAGTTCATCAAAGGCCCTTCTGGACAGAAGGGTAGCTTGAGATCCCGTGTCCACCAGCGCTGAAATCGTACCCTGCCCCTGTACTTGTACCGGGGCATAATATCTTCCCTCCTTCTCCTCAAGGGGGCACAGATAATGCACATTTTTGGACAACTGGTAGGCTAACTTTCTGGTTTTGGACATTGCAAGAGAAGAAATTTGGGCAGAATTCTGTGGAGAGCCTTGGGAATCTGAAAGAAAAAGTTGGCAACTGGAGATCAGAGCCATTGTGGGTTCCCCTGGTTCCGGTTCTGGGCCGCCCCCCCTTTTTGGAGGCAGTCACCAGGATGGGTTTGAACCAGGGGATTTCGGTATTGTGGGTTCTGGGATGAGATGATGGGCGGCGGTAGCTCAGTCTCCATATCTCCCCAGTCTGAATTGACATCCCTTGGGACCCATTTTTCCTTGGGGGGAGTTCCCCCATCTCTGAAGGAGAAGATCCTTTTCCCAGGATCTTCTGAGGATCCCTCTCCCTCAAATTGGAAGACCTGTACCTCCTCCACAAAGTGGGTCTGTTTGGGTCCTTTGTTTCTCCTACCCCCCCTCTGCTCCTTGGGAGGCGGGCTTTCAGGGGCAGGAGATTTTGTTTCCGGTTCCTGGTTTTCCAGGGGCTTTTTACAAGTTGGGAAGGAAGCTTCCTCCAAGGCTTTACACCCCCCTTCCCCTTGTGCCTCCTCCCTGGGAACCGGTGTGTTATCGGGGTGCTGCCCCCGTCATTGCTCTGGAGCAGCAGGCCCAGAGTTTGGTGCATTCTGTGCCGGCATGCCCATCTGAGGGTTCTGCTGAGCCCTTAGCACGCGACCCAGCTCCTGTGCCATGTTCTGAACCTGGCGCTCTAACTGGGAAACCCGCTCAGGCTGATACGGGGCCCTGTTTTCTCCCCTGGGCTGATCCCGGGAAGGGTAGCTATCCCTTCTCTGGTAGTACCCCGGGTTGGGAAGATTTTGGTACCCCTCCACCCTTGGCCTCCCCTCTCCCGGATTAGGTAGTCTGGGCTCAGGGAATTGGGGAAAGAAGGATGGATGATTTTGGGGTTGGAAGTTGGGTGGATACCTGGGGAAAAAGTTCTGCCCAGGATTTGGAGAATTTCTGCCCTCCGGTGGGAAGTTAGGAGGGAAGTTCCCTGGGTTAGGTGCTTGGCTGGATCCCCCCCCTTGGGCTGGAGGAGTCCACACATAACCCAGGATGGGTCTGTTTCCCTTGTAACGGGGACTTACATAGTCAGGAGAGCGAGGGACCCCATTTGTGGGACTACCTCTTTCACTCCCTGTCTGTGACTGGCCCGAGGACCTTCTGGGCCTAGCATTATTAGGTGCAGGTAGGTTTTTAGGCCCCCCCATCTCCAAATCCGAAACGGGGGTGACCTTTACCTCTGCCACCTTGGCAGCAGCAGGGGTGCTGTTGGTTTTGGGATTTTTTTGGGTATTGCTTTTATTTTCTATGGGCTTCTGCACCTCATAGATCCGGGTAGCCTGTTCAATGACCCAGTCTAAAGATATTTTCTCATGAAAATCTCTTACGAGCTGGGTCATTATATATTTGGGCAAGGCATGGAAGAATGTATTGACAAATTCTCTGCTGTCTGTGCGCACCCTTCTGGTGGTCTGCGCAAAGGCACGTTTCAGTTCTTGCACGAATTCTTGTGGGGCCTGATCCTCCCCACATTGCAAATTGTAGGCTGCCTTGCGAGCCTCTTGAGGATTTCTGTGAACAGAAAAATGTTTTAAGATGGCCGTCCTATAGGTGGACCATCTTAAATGATTTTGGTCCTCCAGCCCCGCAAAGAAACTGGAGTATTCTGGTGAGAAGGTCCACTTTACATATTGAATACAGCTTTGGCTTTCCTTCAAATGGAAAGTCTCCATCATTTGCTCGTAAAGCTCCAAGTGTTCCCAAACAGAATACTTGGCGTTCTTGTGATAAGGCGTGATGACACTCCTTATTGCCTTTATTTGCTTCAATGGGTCCTTAAGCAAGGCCCTTTTTGCCTTATTGGCCTTTTTGTTTCGGGTAACCCTGGTCCATTCATCCTCTGACTCAGAGGCACTGCTCCCAGAGGTTCCTGTCTGATCTTCCAGGTTTTCCCGGATTCTGCGAGCCTGGGATTGGCTGGCAGAATGTGGGGACCTGGTCTCCTGTGTCCTGCGCCGTTCAGAGGAGTCTTCAGATTCCTCCTTGCTGCCAGGATTTGATGGGTACCCCCCCATTGACCTAACTGGGCAGAGGTTTTCAGGATGCCCTTAATGGGCCTATTCTCCTGGGGTTCCCCACTAAATTGCACTGTGCTTGGGTGCCCATACCCGGATGCCCGCCCATCCATTCCTGGGAGGTACTGGCCTATGAGCCCCATGCTTCTGGCTGGATAGTAATCTGCCATCCCTGTGGCCCGGGGCTCATGTGCGCCAGGGGACATGGGGGTGGCAGAGTCCAGGGACTGAGAGAGATAAAGGCCTCTGGTACTAGGGCTCCTGAGGTTATGCTCATGAGTCTCCCTCTCCCAGCGAACCTGGTCTCTATCCGCCCCTGCTCCCTGTTGCAATGCAAGAGCCTGCGCTTTCAGTTCCTCAGTTAAGGCCTTACTCGACTCTATCAGTCTCTCCTGCATCACTACCTGTTGTTGGAGCCTATCATTGTGCTGGCAGAGAGCCTCATTCTCTCTCTGCGTTTCCTGATTGGTCCTGGAGCACTGGGCCAGTCTTTGCTGCAGGAGGGTTACCTCCTGAGCTGTGTCCCTATTGGCCTGCTCCTTTCTTGCCAGAGCCTCCTCCACCCTCCTGGTGTGCTCTAGCAAGTCCTGGTGTTCTTTTTGAAGGTCACCCAGTCCCTGGTGGGCCAGGTGATTTTCTTCCATTTTTCTTCTTAAGTGACAGACTTCCTGGCCTAAGGTGTCCCTTTCCTGACCAAGAGCTTGAATTTGTGACGCCAGGTCGTCCCTTTGTCTTTGGAAGGCACCAGCTTTCTGGCGCTCCTGATCAAACTCTGCCTGGGTATCCAGGTCTTTCAGGATCAGTTTATTGCTCTCCTCTTTCTCTCTGTCTAGTTGGATTTGCAGGGTGGCTACCTGCTCTGTGCATGCCCTGTTGAAATTTATCTGTTGCTCCAGCTTTTTCTGGCTCTGCAGTAGGGAGTCCAAACTGTCTTGGCGTTCCTTCTGCAAAGCCAGAATTCTGGTATCCTGGTCAGCCTTTTCCTGTTGCAGGATATCCATATCCTTCTTTATTTTAATGATGTGCTGTCTACTCTCATTTTCGGACTCCTGGCTTCCCTGCAGCCTCTGCTCAGAAGAGACCAGGTCAGATTGGACATTCTCTAACGCCATCTGTCGCTTATTCGCCAGATCTTGGTTTTCAGTACATTTATCCTGCATGTCTCCCATATATAGGTACAGGTATGCCGCTATCCTAACCATCTTGTCTTGTTCATCCTTAGCTTTAGGAGCCATGTATAGTTCACTCAGGGCCACATGTAAGGGACCCTGATCTCTCCATTTATCTGACCCTGTTTCAGTGACCTGTTGCGTGATGGCCTGCAACCAGACCATGCGGTCCTGGTGAGTCCACTCACCTCTCACAAATAACTTATGTAAGAAGTGCTCTCTGGCTATTTTAATGTCTACTAAGGTCGTCATTCTAGAGATTGGTCTCTGTCCTGACTTACAGAAATTAGTGTTTTATTTTTGCAAAACAGACCTTTTTCTTAGAGCGTTCCTTTGAGGAGTGCTTTACAGCGTAACACAGCGTGGTGATCCGACCGGATATGTGTATCTGGTCAGCTGGCACACTGTATTAATCTGCACAAATGGTAAATCTAACCCAGAATATCCCGGCTCGAGCCCCCACTTTGTAAGAGGATTCAATTCAACACTACAGCTAAGTCAATGCCTAGTCTGGGATACTGAATGGAAACCCTTATTGATATATCTTTACGTCCAGTTCATGCGTTCTGGATGACTACCCCTATATAACACCCCTCTCTTGGAATCCCCCTGACCCCACTGAGCCAAGAAGTAGTTCTGTTTTGCAAGTTTAAAAGGTTTATTTGATAATTTAAACAATATATATATATATATATATATATATATATATATATATATCACTTTATAATAAATTAATAATTGAATATCACACTTAATCTGAGCAGTAATCAATAATGGATAGTCCGGCACTAGCACACTTGTGAATAGGAACAGAAGAATAAGGTGGTAGAGAATGCTTTATATAAGTTCAGATGGATGCAATGTTGAATGAAAATGCAATACAGAAAATACTCAATATGATTTCAACAAAACAATGTAATCACTTTTCTCTGGCAATCCACTCCCCCCTTATGCAATGTAAGGAGATGAAGATAACACAGTTTTTAGGAATGCAATCAAATAAAATTCAGTTCAATTCCCCCCCAGCAGCTTATACAACAGATAGGAGTTTTGCAACACAGGCAAAATGCTTTGAATACGGTGACAATACAGTGAGAAATATGCTGAAAATGGTTTTAATTCCCTTTAGGAGGTTCAGGGTTAGTGAAATATACTTGGGATGAGTTCAGGCTCACTTTAGCAAGGATCTAGGGATGGTTGTTAAGAGGCAAACGAATTTAGCAGTTCAGGCAAAACAGCTATCTTTTTACAAGTAAAGAAATCGGGCCAAATCGCAAATCGCGGCAAAATTTGCGGGTGCGAGAATGGTGATTACGGAGTATAAGGAGTAGGACGTCGGTCTTAGGCTCGTTGAAAAGCTGAGATTCTAAGCTTTCAGAGGAAAGTTAGACCAAGTTCCTAGCACAAACGGTTACGGAGTTATGAACGATTTTGTGAAGGTTGTTTTCGGATTTGAAATTTTAAAAGTTCAAAGCGACAGGGTACAGCTTGCAGCTAAAAAATGACAAGTGACAGCTTTGCAAATGACAGGTGACAACTTCTAGAAGGCAGTTCTGGTTAGATTAAAATAGATTGAATTATATTATGTTAACTGAGAGATTGGTTCTGCACAGTTCTGCTAGGTACTCACAATATATTTAGAAATAGGCCTCGCCACGGATCTGGTCAGGTTGGACTGGACTCCGGTCTGGTCTCGGCACTTCACAGTGATCTGGGTCAGCTCTCTGGTTCTGCTAACAGAGGTCTGGGTCAGCTCTGCTCTGCTGGTCTAGCCTCTCTGGATTCTGGATACTGCTCTGCTTTCTAGGTACTGCTACAGGTTCTGGAGATTGATGGATTTGAAGTCTGGATCTCTGGATGTGAAGTCGTCGATCAGCATGCTCTGCAGCAAATGGAATTGAATGTCTCTATCTGTCCTGACTGTCTGCTTTTATGTGTTTTGAAAGTGGGTGTGTGTGCAGCATCACTAGCCAGCCCCTCTTTTAACTTGTCAATTCTCCCCTCTCCCATGATTGGGGAAGGAACTGTGAGTCAGAGTGATGCTGTAGGTTTTATGGGTCAGAGGATCCTCCCCTGGTCAGTTTGCCCACAAATCTATATTTGATTCAAAATGCACATTTCTCAAATACATAGTGGTTTGTCATTGCAAGTACATATTACCTATCACACGAGGTAGTCTCTGTCCCAAATCTGCTCTTCCTAGGAGCTTGGGTTAAAAAATGGCAACATATTTCACTTTTTAGTCGGGTTACCAATATTGGATTTTTCCCCGCATTTACACAGATGTGCCCATGGTGTGTGGGCATTAGGTGGTGGAGTATCAGACTTTTCACATGCAGACATTTTAAGTAATACCCTCTTAACTGCTAGTTTGCCCCCAGATCATACCACCGGTTCTAAAAACCTCTTAAAATGTGGGCAGAAAAATCACAAGAATTATGGTATCATTTAAATAATTATGACAAGTCCGTACTATGAGTTATTCATCTTTTTCTAAAACCATATTCTGGCTACAGGGGTGTGTCTTTTCAGGTCACATGGTACATAAACCAGTCTTTCCACTTTCTTCAAGCTCAGCCTCTGTCTCCAGTTTCTCCCCCTCCCAATTTCTGCCAAGAGGCAGCCATTTTTATGACCCCTGCAATAAACCATCTGCCTGGGTGAGGGGGGTTGCATTGTTCAGAGGAAGCCATTTTTACGACACCCCCAATAAAACATTTGCCTGAGTCAGGACAGGGCTTTGTTCAATTTCCTGCAGAGCCCAGGTAATTCAATCAGAGAAGTGTCATATCCCTTTTGGTGGGAACAGCAAAAGGCAGCTAGGCCTGGGAACACAGCTGTTGTGCAAGTCTCAACTCCTGTCGGGGGTAGCTGGTGGGCAGAATTCAGTTTCATTAAGCCAGATTTCAGATAAAATGTCACTTTTTGTTCCCCAGTTTAAGTCAAGACAATTTTTACATATGCAGCTAGAATGCTGATTCTAAGTTCAAAACTATGACATTTCAACAGTGACAACTATGTGACACTCAAAAGTAGGTCACTCAGTTAATTTAAACATTTTCGATTTTTGGTAGTTTTAAATCCAGTTTCAGTTAGGCTGCTGCAGACCTGCAGAGCTCAGCCAGTCTTGTTATGAACATTCAAGTCACTTCAGAATATAACTTTACATTGTATCCACCTCTTAGTAAGTCTTTCTTTGGCCTGCTTTGGGTTCATTTATTCAGTTTTACACAAATGTCTGGTGTTGTTTTAAAACGCTGGCTTTCTGATAGTGGTGAGTACTGGTAATGCAACCATTTTTGGGATTTTTCTTGGATTAATGCATTCCAAACAGGAATGGTTCTTACATGGTAGTAAATCCTTGCTTACCATTGTTTTGATGGGGCTCCTTACAGTAAAATGGTTATGTGGAACCCCACAAAAGGGTTGAATCTTTAAAGTGGTCCGGTGAGCCACGATTTCAGCAACTTTTTGACATCAATAACAGTGGATTTTGTTAACAAAGATCTTTCTTTACACTGGTGGGTGGCAAGTGAGGTAACCATTTTGGTTGTGCGCACAAACTGCGTGGTTCTCCTGGATTCTGGCGCACTTGTGGGCTTTTTGGCCATCTTGGATTTTCTAAGCCCACAGCACCAAATGTTGCAGCATGATAGCTCAAACGTGGGTAGGACACCCAACAACGGTTGTTGCTGTACTCAGGGCTCTTTCTGTCTTTCTGGAGCTGTGTAATTTCAGTTTGTTCCCTAGTTGCTTTACCTTTTCCTCCAGTTTGGCCGACATGATATTTGAGACTCTTCTCTGTTCTGCTCCGGTGCTGATTAGCGTGCCTCTGACGACTGCTTCCATGGCGTCCCAGATAATGTTGATGGGGGATTGATCCGTCGTGTTTTTCTTGAAATAGTTGGAAATAGTTTCTTTGGTTTCTGATCTAATGCATATGTCTAATAACTGTGAGTCATTAAGCTTCCAGTGTCTTTGAACAGGGTGCTTTTGGCCTGAGATGGCTAGAGTAGCTGAAACTGGGGCATGATCCGATATCATGCCATTGTGGATTTCTGCGTTGTTGAGACAGGGGAACAGGACTCCGGAGATTAGTATGAGACCGATTCTTGAGAATCCCTTGTGGACACAGGAGTAGTAAGTGTAGACGTTCGCGGTGTCATTGAATAAGCTCCAGGCGTCAACGGTTTCAGTTTCTCTGAGCAGTTTGGCAATGGATAGAGCTTGCGTAAAGTCTGCGTTTGTGGGGGGTAAAGTTTTATCCATTTGTGGGTTCGGCATGCAATTGAAGTCCCTGCCCATGATAAGGTGGCCTTCGCGGAAAGCTATGATGGTTGGCGTTAGATCTGCTATGAAATTAGCTTGAGATGTGTTGGGGCCATAGATCGAGACGATGGTGATCGGGAGTTTTTCGAAAAAGCCCTTTAGAAGGAGAAAGCGTCCGTCTGGGTCCCTCCTTATAGTTATCTATGACAGAGGAATTTTATCGCTAAGTAAAATTGCTACACCTCTTTTCTTTTGTCCGAGGAGGCGAAGTATCTTCTTTTATACCTGTTGAATCTCACCCGGCATTCGTCTTCTTGCAGCAGTTGAGTTTCTTGGAGAAGTACGATATTTCCCGTTAACTGACCCAGTCTGTGTTCCACTGATTTGCGCTTGCATGGCGAGTTTAGGCCTTGGACGTTCCAAGTGAGGAATATTATTTCGTTGGCTCCTGACATTGGCTTTGTGTTTTTGTGCTAGATGTGCCTCTGTACACGATCCCCCCCGGGGTCGAGAGTCTGTAGGTAAAGAGTGATCGCTGCGGTGAACTCGTAAAGACATCGTTGTTGTAACTTCGTGCTGCTGTTTTGAGTGTAAGGCCGGTATCTGGTGGAGCAGGAGCTCCCCTCCATGGCCTGGGTGCCCTGAAACCTATTCCACCCCCCTTGCCCCCCTCAAAAAAAACTGTTAGGAGAACTGTCATCCTACTGCCACTGGGGAACTGGTGGCACCAAAGCGCATAACAATGGCCAACTGGGCCGCTGATACGAAATACACTGGAGCTCGAACTTTGCTCCTGCACTGTCGATGTGTTTGCACGTAGTATCCATTGTGGGCTTCATCCTTCTGAGGATATCGCTTCGGGCCCATGCGGGCTAAGTGGTGCGCTTTTCTTTGAGCTTGGTGGCCGGCAAGGGATTTGTGCCAGAGGTCTAAAAACCATGGTCCTCCGAGGTTGTTGTTGGTTGGTCATCCCGGAATGTTGTCTTTCTTAGGGGGAGCTCGGGGTCTGCGTCGCCTGCCCGCTTTTGACCAATCACCTACTGAAGGCTTGTCCCGTGGGGGCAGTTCGATTCCTCAGGGCCCGATTCACCGTCCGAACCTCCAAGGCCCATGAATTTAGCTGCTTCTTTTGGTGAGCTAATTTGCTTCTGAGATCCATCCCATTTGAATCTGACCGAGGCCAGGAATCCCCATTGGTATGGGGTTTGTTTTTCGCGTAACCATTCCGTTAATGGTCGCATAGTTTTTTGCTTTTGTAGAGTGGAGGTGGCCAAATCCTGATAGAACGAAATTGTGGCTCCCCGGAAAGTGATCTGTCGCATTTGTCTTGCCTCGCACATAATTTCCTCTTTCAGCTGGAAAAAGTGTACTCTGACCAGGACATCCGGGACTCCCTTCTCGGGGATGTTCTATGTACTCGGTCCAGCTCCAGGGGTGAGGTGTCTGGGAGGGTAACTATAAACCTGAGGAGGTCTGAGACATAGCGTTTCAGTTCTGCGTCTGTGATGGATGTTGGGATGCCCCGTAGGCGGATGTGATTCCTCCGAGAGCGATTTCCTGCATCCTCCTGTTTGGCTTCTACTAGGTTGCATCTCGCCTCTAGGGCTGTTATCCGGTCCCTGTCCTGTTCTCCCTCAAATCTTTGGTCGCAGACCTCAGATTCCAGTTCAGCCGTATGGTGTTCCATTTTGCCCAACCGCTTGTCCAAGACCATGATCTTCTTCGTGACCTCTTCTGTGCTCTTATGTATTTCTTTAGTTAGGGCTGATAGGAGATCTTGTAGGTCGGTTTTGGTGACGATTTGGGAGGGACATTGAGCTGAAGTGGTCGCTGCAGAGACGGGGATGTTGGTGGAGTCTTCTGGACGGTTCCCCTTTTTAGGTCTTTCGGCCGAGATGGCCATTAGGGAGACAATGTCTGATTGTTTGGATGCTTTGCTGCTTTTGTACATGCTGATGCAGTTGGGTCTCTGTGGTCGAACTATCCGCGCGGGTTCTTTGATGTCACTTCGAAGGAGCAGTGTTCGAGAGCCCCCCTGAGTTCCTGTCCAGCCAGGCTCAAGCTCGGGAGATCGGTTGCAGGGGGGGAGGGAGTGATTATGAGTGGGCGATTTCGGTTCCCAGCTGGGCGCCGCGGGTCTCAGTGTTTGTTTTGGTGGGTCCAGGTGGTTGGAGGGGGGGGGAGGCGGCGAGCAGAAAGGATGGGTGTGCCTGAGACCGGCTGAAGTGAACCAGGGGTGCCCGGTAGGAGTGGGGACCTGGAGCCCGCTTGGTGTTGGGCTATAAATTATGGTGGGCTCAGGCATGTCCTCTACCCCTCCCCGCTCCTTACCTCACAGGTTCTGCTTAGATGTGATCTTCGTGGGACAGTGAGACACCAAGGGCCCCAGGAGGGGGTTGATGCGGTGATCCTGTGCAGTGGGTGTTCGAGGCGCTGGGGCTGGAGGGCGCGTGGGAGCCCTACGCTCTGGTCCGCCCGCTGAGTCGCGGGTGTAGATGAGCTTCGTTAGAGATCCCCGGATGCAGGATATGAGGACTCGCTGTATGATGTCAATAGGAGTACCAGGGTGATTGTCCGGTGCCTGCCTGAACGCTGGGATGGCACGGCGGCTGGTAGCTTGTTGTAGCCACCGGCGGGGAGGAGGGGGCCTGCGGAGCGTCTCTCCCTCCGCTCGTTGCTCCTGATGGGTGTGCGGCCCCGCGCCCAGCGCCTTCGGGCGGGGGAGCAGTGAAAGCTCCGTTCTTCGTGCGGGGAGAGAGATGGGAGGAGCGCAGGGCTCGAAGGCTCAGACGAGGAGGATGGTCCGGGGTCACCGGTGCTCTGCTCCCGATTCTGCAGCGGTGGGTGTGTCGGTGACGGGGCTCGCCTTGGTGGTACCGCTGCAGCTGCTATGCGGCGTGCTGCCCAGGGGATCAGTCGCTGTTGGTGGCGACCACAATAAGGAGGTGCAGGATAGGGTCCGACAGTGCGGGAAAGTGAGCTGGGAGTGCTAGGCGGCTTCAGTTGCTTTAGCGCGCCTGCCCCTCCCCCTCATGGAGAAGCCTCCGTAGTTCGCCTCATAGCTCGCTTGTTCGCAAGTTCGCTTGTGCTCCATAACGGGGTCTGGCAGCGGCGGAGATTGTGTCGGCGCCACGGGCCTTGCAGGAGCTCCTAGGAAGCCGTACCAGTCATGGCGGCTCCGAGCCACGCACCCTCCAATCGTTTTTTATTGAGGTGAAGGATGTCAGGTTTGTCTGCAAGCGACCCAGGGGGATGGTTTCAAACCACTGCACCCTGGACTGAGCGACTCTGCCCCCTCCTTGCAGATGACACTTTAAACGTGGGAGAAATAAATATGGAAGAATTAGACAAATCAATCTCGTCAATTTATAACATTTTAGGAGAGAGGACAAATGTAGTGGGAAGCTCTATAGATAACTTTATAGGCAATGGTCACTATTGTAAATGCACTCTGCAATCAATGGGAAGCCAATCAGTGCTTACTTTGTGTCGGTGTTTGCCAGGGCTCAGCCCTGGCACTTATTTCTGAGCACCAACACTTATGGTCTCAGTCTCAGTTTGATTATGATGTGATGTTTTGGCAACTTTATTATTATAACTGCCAGTCACATGATAAACACCTATAGAATCAGAGCAAAATGTAAATGATGATTGTGTTTGAAGACACACTTAAGCATGTGTCTCATGTCAAGACACAACAAGTATTTTATTTTATGTGTATGTTGATTGGGATTTGTAAATCACACATCTGCCGTAGTGACCAAGTACATCCGTCATACACAGTAAGCCGGTGGGAGTTTCAGCTTTAACGCCATATATGTTGATAGCATGGGGAGCAGCCGTGGGTGGTGGCAACAGTGGGCGGGGAGCTGCCCATCCTGATGCGTCAAAAATATTTGAGCCGGGCACTTATTTCTTTTTACAAATTAAGCACTGAAGCCAATGTAAATGACATAGGATTGGAGTGACATGTGATCTATAGTCCTAGCAACATTACTTTATAGACGTTGCAGCCTTTGGAACCAATATAGATGGCATTACAACATTCACGCTTTGATCCGACTATTGCTCTAGCTATAATGACCAGGTGCAATTCACAAAGAAATAGGCGCATTTGTTTAAGAAGTTTAAGATAGTACTGTTCACACTGAATTAACCCATGTGCCGTTTGCCGAGGGAAAACAAAAATGCCCCCAAGGTGGGAGAGCCTGTGAATCTATGCACTGCACGTGTATAGTTGAGATAATTTTTTCATGGTTGTATGATCTTAATTTTAGCAATTCAGTTTTAATACCTTTCAGACTGAACCAAATTATTTTCATCCATTGCTTAATAAGAAAAAATAAGTAAGACAGTGATTATCGCAGGCCGGACTCCGTTCCACCCCTGCGCAGGACGAATGGGTGGGTTTAGTCAAATTTCACTATTGCCAGTAAACCTCAGACTAGTATGCCAACCTTGTGTCCTAACTTCCTATTTTTGGAAAAGGTGCAAAATCAGCAATTTCCAAAAATCACCTATACTAACAGCACAGAGCCGCACCTGCCCTGTGCAGGGCGAACAAGTGGTGTTGATCAGATTTCACTATCGCCAGTACACCCCACACTGGTATGCCGACCTCGAGCCAAAATATAAACCCACCAACTGTTGGGGGCTGGGGCCAACAATCGCAAAATCGTCAATCTCCCGAAACCGAATATACTGATAGCACAGGGCCGGACCCCACCCTTTGCAAGACAAATAGGTGGGGTTGGTCAAATTTCACTATCGACAGTACACCCCAGACTGGTATGCCGACCTCTGGCCAACATTTCAGCACATCAAGTGCCATGGGGCTGTAGCCAACCCTGCACATACAAACACACTTTCACAAATATATATATAGATGGATGGAATAATGCCAATGGTAATAGACCCATTAACGACAGTCGTCAAGAAGGGTGGTATATTATCTGTTAATGGAAGTGGTAGAGCACATTCGTCCAAAGACAAATTGTTTTAGTGGGTGGTGCTGGACAATCTCCTGGACAGAAGTAAATCACTGGGTAACCACATTATTATGTTTCCCTGCATGCACCTTTTGCCTTCATTTTTTTCCATATGAATTGTGGACACTACAGTTCCCAGAATGTCAATAGTGATAGTCTATTGTGAGCAGGGTTTTTCAAATGTTTTCCATTATTTTCGTTTAAGTTTCATTTTTGCTTGTTGGATACGTTCACACAGTTCTTTGGTCATAATGGCACAATTGAGCTGTTCTTAGCAATATAACAAGATGTTTCCCCTTTTGTCGATGATAATTGTGGGCACTACGCTTCCCAGAATGCCATCAGTGATAGTCCATTTTTAGTAGAAACTTCACCAAGTGCAAAGCTGGCTGGCAATTTTGCATTCAGCAGCCGAACCTTTTTGAGAAGCTGATATTTTTGCCAATGAGAATAAAGTGATATCTTGTTTTCAATAGCATTAAAATGCTAGTAGTGTTTGCATATGTAGTTTTTTTTAATCATTACAATTATCGTTTTTGAATTTTTTTTATTTATTAGGCCACTTGAAAATGGAACTGTATATCGTTCTGAAACACGTGCAAACGGTATGACAATTTAAAAAGGAATTGGATTTATTGAAAAAGCTTGAGTTGAAGTACCCATATCCTTTCTTGATCGTGGGTGCGAACAGGGCAATATAATAGTGTGTGCCCCAGTGATTTACTCAGTACATCCTCTCAGGGGTGTGCAACGTGTGGCACTCCAGATATTCTGGACTACGAATGCCAAGATCTCTCACCATTGATTATGATGTCTTGGAATGGTGGGAATTGTAGTACTAAACATCTTCAGATCCAACATTGCACAACTCTTATATATGCACCTCATTAGGATCAGGGCGGCGCATGGGTTTTCCAAGGCAAGAGGGAGGGTTTCATGTTTAAAACAAAGCTTATAATTACAACTCAAGTAACGCCCTGAAAACCAAAATAATTGATTGGCTGGTGTACTGAACAATCCTCTAATTCAGGCAAAGATGAAAGTTTGTCACAGATACTAAACCCAATCTTATTGATTTTTTAAATCCCATAAATGGTGGATTTCCTGGAGCCAATCCATAGCTGTGGAAGTGGATGGCAGAAGCTGAGTCTTATTTTCCAGTATTTTCAGTATGACAAATCTGTCTGCTAGAGTTTTGAGCAATCTCTCAATCTCGCTCACAAGCTTCTTCGTTGGAATTATCCATTGCTAAAACTGAACCAAATAAAAGCAGTGGAAGTGTGGTGTGGTAGGCGACCGGGCAGGCAGGAGCATGATGCAACCCATACCAAGGCATGGCGGCCTTGGCAGGTTGACAGCCACAGGCAAAAGAAGCAGGTCTCCAAGTATTGTTTATCATTTTTTTCTCTCAATCAGTTGGAACATTTTTCTATTGCCTTTGAGACATCAGTCACCTCAACTTGTTGATCTTCACTCTGCTAGAAAACATACCTACTGCCTGCCTGAACAAATGCTGCTTCAACAGGGGCCTGAGATGAGAAAAACCTGTTTTGGGGAATTTGACCATCCACACGGTGGGTGTGCACTCTCCTGGGCTTTTGAAATTGAAGGATGATAGATCAACCTCCGGAAAATGTGTACGGCTAATCCGCACATTTTCCTATGCTCACCGCACAACATACACATAGACCTGTGTACTCTGGGTGGACACAGCCTACAGGCACCGCCCCCTCATACTTAGTTGGAATATGACAGCCAAGAGTACATCAAGGCATCTCAGAAAGGGGAAGGCAAAACATTCCACTTGCCATGGCCCGGCTATTTAACTTTCAAAGGCTCCATGGTTCCGCCCTGTCCGTTTGTTTACCCTCTGCAGAAGGTGGCATCAATTAACATAATGAACATACTAATAGAGTATACTTCAAACAGGCCCACATGGGGCCTGGCTGCAGAGGTTAACAAAGGAGACAAAAAACCCAACAACCTTTGATATGTATCTGTGTCAACCTGAAGCCAGCTCCCACCTGTCAGTATCAATGGCAGTGACCTGTCATGTCTGGGACTATGTGTTTACAGTAGGCAACCCCTGCAGGGGGACCCCATTCAGAAGATACAAGTATGTAGATTGATAGAGACAGAAAGTCTGTTCTCACACAGCTTCAAGGGAGAACTGCCACTTTAATCATTAACCACAGAGAGCTCCATTAACTAGAGAGACCCTTTGATCCACAACAGACAAGAAGATGGGTGGAACTTAGTATTACATGTTTTCACTGCTTTACCTTTTCTGTTGCAAAGCACTCTGGTTATGACCTCATGCATACAGGAGATTGTTGGTAGAGACCCATGATTGGTTCATTAAGGTAGGCTTAGCCTGCACCAATCACCGTGGTCCATTTGACTTTAAAATAGGGATGTGCCCCTCTTTTGGGCAGATCATCTGAAGACCTCGCAAGAAGTAACAAGAACAACACAGCATTTGACCCTGGCTGAAGGTACAGTCTGCCTTATTTATTTTAACATTTATAACATTTATAAAGCGCTCACACAGCCCACAGGCATCGAGGCGCTGTTACAGGAATTGTTTGTTTTTCTTAGTTTTGTAATTGTGTTGTTTTTTTGTCTTAGTTACGTATTTATAACGCGCTTAAACACCCAGAGGTTTCTAAGCGCGGACCCGGGGATCGAACCTGTTGTTGCTTCGTGTCGTCTTGCTTCCAAGGCGCGCACGCTGCCGCTGAGCTATCCTCCCAGGACTTACAGCTACCACCAGTGAAGGAAGGGCAGTATTTCCAAAGAGGGAAGCAAGATCCCTCCGCTAAACATCTCCCAGGGAGCAGAGGGAGATACTGAATCCAGAGGACCCTCCAGCTGCTCCAGAACCGGTACCCAGCCAGCACACGACAGGCCCTGCTAGGCTCTGCAAGCAAGCTTCGTAGGTGGAAAGTGCCAGAGAGTCTCTGAACCAAGCCAAGGATAAGACTGTTGTCTGCAACACTCTCCTCAGCTTTTGGTCGCCCACCTTAAAGGACGACACGAGCCCAGTGAAAATGCTAGGAGGAGTGCATCGACAAGCATCCCCACCGACATCTGCCTTAAAGCAAATTTTCGAGCTAGTCGAGCCCTTCGAGCTGCAAATGACTGCACCGCTGACTGTTGTTACGCTGGACTCGCTCACACCATCTGAGATGCCTCGACCATTGCTTCAGACCCGCCGACCTGCACTGAGACAACCATTTCTGACCCTGAGTGCCGTGTGGGCCAGCCTGCAGCCACCTATCCAGCCTCACTCGCCAAACTGCCTGCCGCCTGATAGCCGCAGCTGTCTCCCATCTTGATCTCTGTTGCAGAAGCTGCAAGCACCCTGAAACCGGCTCTACACTGTCGAGCACCAAGAACTTCTACAAGCACAAGGTACATTGTGGTACTGTCTTCCTGGTCCTTCTCCGAAGGCCCCTAGTGACATGTTGCGACCCATTGTCCCCTTTCTTCTGAAACCAAGTATCCTTGAACTATTGCGATTAACTACTTTACCGACTACCCTCCTGTTAGTATACAGAGTGCATCCTTTTTCCTTCTTGAAACTGTCTGTCCTCTGCATTCCTTTACAGGGTGGGTTGTATTTTGTAGTGGGCTATAACTGTCTGTTGTGATAATAATAAAGCAGATATCTGTATACAACCTTGACTGGACAATCCCTTTTATCAATGGGTAATAATTGTATGTTCACTGTGTTGCAACTAACCAACAATCCACGACCTTGTGGAGATAAGACTGCCGTTCTGTCCATGTTACTAAAATTGGACAAGGACATTTATAATTTGCTTGCATTTCCAAACTGTTTGGATCCCTTCTCGTGTACTAGAGGTGTGGGGCTGATTGATGGTTAGAAACCGATATTCATCCCTTGACCACTGATGCCCCAGAGATTGATTCGTCACAGGTGTGCTCTCATAAATACAATTGTATAAATTATTCCAAAGCCTGGGTCCCAAGACTGAAAGTTTTGCATCTCCTCTGGTCTGAAAGAGAGTCCTAGCTATGAAGAGCCTGTGATCCCCCAGAGAACAATGGTCACATCCTGGGATATACCATGTGATGCTATCCTTATGATGGGCAGGAGAAGCCACATTGGTGCATTTGAATGGTACTACAGTGTTTCATCGAAGTGATCATTGGATGAAGTTACTTGTTTTTGTTCTTCTTTTTGCTATTTATAATGGGGGTCCCCCCACCATACCGCCCTACCCACGCCCCACCAACCCTCCATCCTACCCTCCTACCCATTACCCCCAAATATACAAATATCAAGAAAAATTGTTTGAAAAGGAGTTTTAATTAATGGGGTAAAGAAATCAGATTTGAGGAGCCACACTGGTCTGATTCTTTCAATAAAAGGAATAGGATTCTTTTATTAGTGTACGCAAATGAGGTCAAACTAAATTGACCACCTTATGGTCAGACCAGTGTAGCTCACGACCAAAAGACTTGGACATTGTTATGCGTGGTGTTGCAATGCACCCCTCTGTCCCGATTTGTGCTGTAAAATGCCCTGAAGTACATAATTAGTGAATGGTTTGTCCTGTCATGATGTATTTCCTGGAATCAATTGAAACCAGTCCCCAGTTACAAGATGGTACAGGTCTTTGTAACACTCTCGGCCTTCCACTCCACTAAAACCAGGCCTCCCTTTTATCTCAATTGTACCATACCCAGTAGATGAACAAGTCACTTCTTACATTGTAACGTTCTTTCGATGGGATGTTCCTCCGACGTATTCCTTATCTTTGATAGATCATCTCCCAGCTTGCTGGCCTTGGAATTTTTTTTCAGTAGAGGGCGCTGCGCGTCGACGTCCCTCGAGCCGATGTCCCTCGATGGCCTCCGTGTCGGCGCCGACGTCACCACGCGTATAAGTAGACTCGCGCAGCGTTCGTTGCTCAGTTCCGTTTTGACGTTAACAGTTGTTTTACATTAATTGGTTATTGACCTTGAAGGAGCGTAAACTGCAAACACAAGGGAAGTGTTACTGCGGGGATGGATGGGAGGGGCGATAAGGAATATGTCGGAGGAACATGCCATTGAAAGAACGTTACAAGGTAAGAAGTAACTTGTTCTTCGAAGGGATTGTGTCCTCCGACGTATTCCTTATCTTTGATAGACTCCCATAGCAGTGGTTTGCAATTGGAGGTGGGAGTAAAACGCCATGTTTCCTTTCAGGAATGAACCGAATATAATACGGCTTTGCCAAACCTAGTCTCTTGACTAGAGGAGGAATCCAGGTTGTAAAATCTTGTGAAGGTATGTGCGGACGACCATGTGGCAGCCGCACATATTTCTCGAACCGGAACCCCTCTTTGGAGGGCCGAGGAGGCTGCAATACCCCTGGTTGAATGAGCCCTAAGATTTTGAGGAGGCACTTTCCCTGCCAGTTTGTAGCATTCCAGGATTGCCAAAATAATCCATCTGGAAATGGTTCGTTTTGTTATCGGTAGTCCCAACTTGTGCCCTGAGTAACCCATGAACAGTTGGTCTGCTTGCCTAATTCTAGCAAGTCTGCTGATGTAAAAGCTCAAAGCTCGCCTTGGGTCCAGCCTATGTAGCCGTTCTTCCTCTTTCCCCGGATGGGGAGGTGGATAGAATGAAGGTAAAGTAATTTTCTGAGTGATGTGGAATTCAGAAACCACCTTTGGGAGGAAATTAGGCTTCACTTGTAGGACAACTTTGTCTTTATGAAAAATTGTATGAGGGGGTTTACAAGATAGAGCGTGTAATTCGCTCACCCTTCTAGCAGATGTTAAAGCCACTAATAAGACAGTTTTAAGGGTGAGAAATCTTAGCGAACAAGAGTGGAGTGGTTCGAAAGGAGTACCCATCAGGAAATTTAAGACTAAATTTAAATCCCATAAAGGAACCTGGAAAGGTCTTGGAGGGTAGACATTAGTTAATCCCTTTAGAAATTGTATTACTAAGGGTTATTTGAAATACGAAGGCTCCTCCACAGTGTGCTTGAAGATCGATAGCGCTGCAAGATAGCCCTTGATAGTGCCAACTTGACGGCCTGAATTTTCCAAGTAGAGTAGAAAAGATAACACCGTTGGTGTACCACATGAAAAGAGGTCGATATGCTCTTCTCTACACCAGCTGCAAAACTTGTTCCAACGGCAGCGATATAAAGACTTCGTTGCTGGCCTTCTGGCCAAAAGCAACACTTCCATGACGTCATCAGGGAGGTCCCAATCCTTGTATCTCAACCTTTCAGAAGCCAGGCGTGAAGGTTGAGGGTTCTGATGTCTGGATGGAGAACCTGACCTCCCTTCTGTGAGAGAAGATGCTCCTTGAGTGGAAGACGAATTGGAGGGCAGATGGACACGTTCTCCTTGCCCAGTCTGGGGCAATTAGGATCATGGTTCTCCGCAATCTTCTCAACCTCCTGATCATTTGAGGAATGACAGGGACTGGTGGAAACGTGTACAGGAGTGGAAACTCCCAGTCCACTACGAACGCGTCCCCTAGAGCTCCTCTCGGGGGAAATTCCCTTGAACAAAACAGATCACGCTTTCTGATTGTACTGGTAGCAAACAGATCCACTTGAGGGGTTCCCCAAAGGGCGAAGATCTCCTGAATGACTTCCTGAGCTAGTTCCCACTCGTGGGAGACTGTGCCCTGCCTGCTCAGAGCATCCGCCGTCAAGTTCTTCTCTCCGGCTAGGTGGACTGCCGATAGAGAGATTCCTTCTTGAATTGCCCAAAACCAGAGCTGCATTGCCTCTCTGCACAGTGGCAGTGATCCTACGCCTCCTCTTTTGTTGAGGTAGTGCATGGCCACTGTGTTGTCCGTCATTATCAGGACATTTTTCCCTTGTACAGATGGCAGATAAGCTTTCAGCGCTAGTCTGATTGCTCTCAGCTCTAACAGGTTGATATGTAGTCTGGACTCCGATTGAGACCAACGACCGCTGATGGTCAAGTCGTTGGTATGGGCTCCCCACCCCGTGAGTGAGGCATCTGTGACTACTGTTATCTTCGGCCATGGTTGCCAAAACAGTTCCCCCTTCAAGATGTTTTTCTGGCAGGCCCACCACTGAAGGTCTCGAGCCACCTTGTCCGGAATCTGAAGGAGGTCTGTCATTCTCCCTGAGAACTGTGACCACTGAGTTCTAAGTGCCCACTGAAGAGATCTCATTCTCAGGCGAGCCTCTGGCACAAGGAAGATGCAGGATGCCATGAGGCCTAGCAGTCTCAAAAAGCCGAAGGCTGGGAGACGTTGGGCATTTTGAAACTTGGTGACCATCTGCAGAATATCTTGAGCCCTCACCTCTGGTGGCATGGGTTTGGCCAGGGAAGTGTCCAGGACCGCTCCAATGAACTGGAGTCTCTGTGATGGTATCATCTGTGACTTCTTTAAATTGAGGGAGAAGCCCAGTTTGTGAAGGAAGTGGCAGACATAATCTAGCTGGGCCTGGACCTGTTTCGAAGATACAGCCCTGATCACCCAATCGTCCAGGTAGGAGTAGACGTGGATCCCTTCCCGCCTTAGACTTGCAGCACTACCGACATTAGCTTGGTGAAGACCCTCGGGGCGGAGGTCTGCCCAAATGGCAGAACTCGATATTGATAATGAGAGCCGCCAATTGCGAACCTCAGGTATGTCCTGTGTTTGAGATGGATTGGCACATGGAAATAAGCATCCTGGAGGTCCAGAGATACCAGTCAGTCCTGGAGCTGGAGGGCCTGAAGGATCTGAGAGAGAGTTACCATCTTGAACTTGTCCTTCCTGAGGAACTTGTTCAATTCTCGTAAGTCCAAGATAGGTCTCAGTCCTCCGTCTTTCTTCGGTATGACGAAGTAGGGGGAGTACCAGCCCTTGTTCCTCTCTGCTACAGGTACCGGTTCTATGGCACCTTTCTCTAGCAGGTCTACAATTTCCTGCAAGAGGAGCGGATCTGGAACTTTCAGAGAGCTGTTCCCCGGTGGATGACTCTGAGGGATGCGTAGAAAAGGCAGGCAGTAACCTTGGGCAACTGTCTCCAATGCCCAAGCATCTGACTTAATAGCCTGCCATTCTGTCAGATGGTTAGTTAACCTTCCCCCTACAGGTGTTTTGTGTGAAAAGACCTCAAAGTGGTTTGGGGGCGGCTGATGCAGATGCAGAGGGTAAAGAGGTGCCTGCTGCTGCTGCGGCCTTAGTACTTTTGACCCGTCCACCTCGGGTGGATCTCTTTTGGCCTCTTTGAGCCGGCTGTCCTCTGCCTCTCCCGAATGCGGAGTAATAGCGAAAGGACTTTCCTCTCCCAGAGGTTCCTGAGGGGCGAAAAGGAGTTTGGCGGATTGCAGCTCCTAAAGATTTTGCTGCTGCTTTAGATGTTTGCAACCTTTCCAGACTGTCATCAGCCTTTTTACCTAAAAAAGAAGAGCCTTCAAAGGGCATATTCAAAAGTCTGGCCTGTACACCTGGAGCAAAGCCAGACTTTCGTAACCACGCATGCCTGCAGATTCTAGTACTTGCCGCCATGGCCCTGCTGATACTGTCAGTGGAATCGATGCCAGTTTGAAGAGATTCGCACATGGCATCTTTGCCATCTTTAATGATGTTAAGGAAGGCGTCCCTTTCTTCTCCTTCCAGTATGCAGTCAGCCGCAGATGAAGCACACTCCCACAGTGTGTGACTAAACCTGGCGAGCGTACAAGTGGCATTGATGGATTTCAACACCATACTACAAGCAGAAAAGACTATTTTTGCCATAGAATCGTACCTTTTGTCATCCCTGTCCTGTGGAACAGTGGGATAAGCGGATCTGCTGCTTGATGAAGTTGACGCTTGAACCACCAGGCTCTCTGGAGTCGGGTGTTTTGATAAATATTCAGGGTCAGCTGCAGCTACCCTATACTTGGCTGACAATTTTTTATTTACTGCAGGGAAAACCTCAGGGGGTTCCCAATTTGATGACATTTTCCTTTGAAAAGCTGTATGGAAAGGAACCATATGATCCTCCTGTGGACCTTTATCTAGAATGTCTGTAAGGTCATCCTGTTGAAAAACAGGTGAAGGCGCAGACCAACCCATGAATTCAATCATTCTTGCCATCGGGCTTCTATAGGGGGTTTCAGCATGTTCCCCTGGGTCTGGTTGGGCAAATTCCACTTCTGGGGAAGTGTCCAACCCACTTGCCTCATGTAAGGATTCCTGTAGGTCTTTCAACCTTCTTTCCTCAGAGGTAAAAACCTCTGAAACAGGTGGTGTGGTCCTCTGCAGCCCGAGGGTCTTTCTTGATCAGAATCTTCCCCTTCTTCATAGATTGAAGATAAGGTTCTGGGGTACTCTGACCTCGGAAATGGTGTAAAACCCATTTCTAAAGCAGAAGGAGCCAAACTTGTCATTATTGGCCAGGAAAAAGTTGATGTCGTCGACGCCGATGTGAAAGGCTTCGAAGGCGCCGACGAAGGCGTCGAGAAAACTGGAAGAGGCCTCGAGGAACTCGAGAGGATCGGGATCCTGCTCGAGGATGTCGACGACGTTCTCAGAGTCGTGCTGGAGGTCCTGGGTATAACCGTTGGCTGTGAAGTAGCTGTGGTTTTTTCTTTTATCGGCGTCGATGTCGGCGTCGACGATGGTGTCGATTCGATCGACCCACGCCTCGAAGAACCCTTCGATAACGGCGTCGATGGCGCCGATCTATGAGTCGAAGGGACCTTCGACGATGGCGTCGAAGATGCTGCCTTGCTACCCGATGGCCCGTGGCGCTCTCGGGTGGACTCTTTCGCTGGGTGCAACGACTTGCAGCGTTTCGATTTTTGGGTCTTTCACCCAGGGTATCACCCTCAGCTGTCTTCGAGGGGGTTGAGGCCGCTTTCTCGAAGACGCTCAGCATCTTTTTCCTGAATTCCCCCCACTCAGCATGAGAGCTGTGTTTTGTGGGGCAGGAGACCCTTTCCGGGGAAACAGAAGATGACGAGGAAGGGGATCTTCGACGTCTCTTTTTTGAGTGTCTAGATCTTGACGACTGGTGGGAGCTACTTCGAGACCTAGATTGGGAATACTTTCGACGGCGAGGAGACGAATGCCTCGACTCCGCCGAAGAAACTTTGGAGGAGGTTTTAACTGACTTACCTCTCTCGAGCTTCCCCTTGCACTCCTTTAAGGCTTTCGCCGTCATGGACATGCAGTCCTCACACTCCGAACAATGGTGCTCGACTCCCAAGCACCACAAACAGATCCTGTGAGGATCCATTAGTGACATTTTCTTTCCGTAGCCTCGACATTTTTTGAAGCCGGACCGCGGAGTCGTCGGTTCGGATGAAGAAGCCATCGAGTACGAGTTGGTTCTCTCGAGGAATTATAAGAGGTTTATCTGACTGAACTGAGCAACGATATTCTGAGGCCCCACAAAGCAGGGAAAAATGGAACTGGGCAACAGACGCTGTGCGAGTCTACTTATACGCGTGGTGACGTCGGCGCCGATACGGAGGCCGTCGAGGGACATCGGCTCGAGGGACGTCGACACGCAGCGCCCTCTACTGAAAAAAGATTTCCGAGGCCAGCAAGCTGGGAGATGATCTATCAAAGATAAGGAATATGTCGGAGGACACAATCCCTTCGAATGTGGGAACTGCAGCTGTGTGCATCACAGGCATAGCAGCTTGCATTGTGTACTGCAGAGGGAAACAGTGCATAAGAGGATCATTGAGGTGTGGGTCAGAACCATCCGTTTCCCCGATTTACCCGATGTACCCTATATGACCGAGCCACAGGTTGCTGAGTACCTGCAAGGGCCCAATTTTGGCCAGAATTGTTCCACTTTCATCAATACAGTCTAAAAACGTGGATGTCTTTCCTAGGTCTCCACACCTGACTGCTTGTGAACATAATGACTGCACCTGACATATCCCTTTGATTTACCCCCTCTTTCACTTTTATTCTTCTTGTAGTTAACCTTAGCATCTTCCTTTAAAAATCAACTCTAGTATCCAATGGGTTTGCTTACTCTTTGAATCACCTGTCTCTGATGTCTGAGAACATAGGACAACCTCCACGCTCTTGCCGTTGTGTAGGGGGGCACGCGACAGGGATGGCCTCTGCCCCCCTTCTTGTTCATTATTGCCATCAAACCACTTGCTACGCAACTTCAAACGTCTCCAACTTGGGCTGGTTTCCATTGGTCATTGGGATGGGAAGACAAGGTCTTGTTGTATGCTGATGACCTGTTGATATATCTAGGTACTCCGGCTCACTCTTGTCTGATAGTGACAGACTGCGGGAATACGAAACATTTAGCTGGCTATGGGTGAATTGGAGCAAATCTTTACTTTTTCCAATTCAGGGCAATAACCAGGTGATCCCTCCCCACTGCTCATCTGGAGCAGAGAAGGTAGGGTACCAATACTTGAGCACTCACAATGGCCTGGAAGACACTCAGTTCCCCTCTCGTAACCTCTACCCCATCACAGAATGCTTTCTAAGGCATGTTCAGCATTGGAAAATCCCTTCCTCTAATCCTGTTAGTGAGGGCTGCCTTGTTCAAGATGCTGACGTGTCCCAGGTACTTGTATATTCTGTAAAACACCACCCTAAAGATTCCCAGATATGAATTTGACAAGATTGATATGGCCCTATTGTCGGGTAGTAAACAACCTCGGATTGTCCTCACCACACTACCACGCTCAGTCTGGGAGGGTGGAATCAGTTTGCCACATATCCGATGCTATTACTGGGTGAGTCAGCTGGTGACAATCGATGATTGGCTCCATGGGGGCCCCCATCAACGAACATCAGCGCCGAAACGATGTGGATGGAGGGAGTTCATCCGATTTGCATCCTCTAGCGGCAGCAGCCGAGACAGACTCCCCCTCCATTAATGACCCAGCACATACTGCAGGTATCGAAGGAGGTTCACAAACATATTAGTTGTGTCAGTAGGCTCACATTGGTGCAGCCGCTTCGGGAGAATGCAATGCTGCCAGAAGTGAATAAACTGCAAGTATTTGCGGTATTGGTAGATGCCAATGTTCAGACGCTCATTGATTTGATCAAAGAGGGTAACATCACACCATTTGCAGAGCTACAGCGATCATACGGATTACCCAATACTGAACGATATCACCATTTACAAATGTCACATGCATTGTGCGCACAGATCACAGACCTCACAGAAATCTCACAAAGCTCCCCTTTCCAAAATAATGTGCTACCGGAGCATATAACTACCAGAGCCACCTCTACAATATACCAGGTCATAGCCTCTTTTGCAACATCAGAATTATCCAATCTTAAAACTAGCTGGGAGGTGGAAGTGGGACTCATCAAACCAGAGGTATGGGTGGAAGCCCTGATGTTTCCCAGAGAAGTTGCGATTTCCTCTAGATTTCAGCATGTGCAATTCAAAATTCTGCATCGGGTGTATTACTCTTGTGTCTTACTTTTTCGATGGGGTCGCACTGACAGCTCACTCTGTTTGAGATGTGGGTGGAAGAAGGCACCTTTTTCCACATTCTCTGGGATTGTCCGCAAATCCACCGCTTCTGGACTGCATGCCGCAATAAACTAACGGCAATACGAGGGACGGAAATACCCTGTGAACCCAAATGATTACTTTTAGGGATATGGGGTGAGAATTCATACAATCGCTATGAGAATTTGTTTTTGTCCTCTACGGTTGGCCTCATAAAAAGTAATATCGCTATGAAGTAGGGTGCCCCGGGGCGCCCTAAATATAGACAATGGGTGACTGAAGTAGACATTTGTTTGTCCCTTGAAAAGCGCATACATACTGCAAGGGGATGTCCCGAAAAGGCGGACAAAATCTGGCGCAGGTGGGAGGAGGGAGGTTAGGTATTTCTGATGGAGTGGGATATAGGTCGATGTCTATACTGAATAGTGCATGGACACAACAGCCGACTGTATTATGCGTCAGAACCTGTGATACGGTGTAGCCAATCATGTTTTTGTTATGTTATAAAAATCTATAAAATTGTTTTATAAAAATCTCCAACCACTCCATGTTCTCAACATCTCTCCAGCCACTGCGCGTTCTCAACATCTCACTATTCCTGGCACGTCCCTTGGCTGTACCTCTCGCTGTGCTTCACCTGGCCCTGCACTTTTATCTCCACTCCATGCTCATCCCATCTGTGTGCTTGAATGCACTGTGCTGAAACCCCCGTGCATGCTTAACATCTTCCAGTAGTAACCACTTCCTGCACTGCCATTCGGCTGCCCATATTGTGGTCGTGCATTCTGCGCCGCAGAGGGCCTGATTCTTCTGCGCTGTCACTGATCCTCTACATTATTCTTGCAGAGTGGAATTAACGCCCACATCAGGAACACCTACAGCCAGACTGCATTGGATATCGTGAACCAGTTCACGGGCACCCAAGCCAGCAAAGAAATCAAGCAGATGCTCAGAGGTAAGGAGGGAGAACAAAGGGGTGTCACATTCAATTGTGCCATGAGCACACCGCCCAGGGACTGCCATCAGTCACGCACTAAGGTCCACCGGAAGCCAGCCCTGGCCAAGATTGCCCAACTCTACGATAAGTGGTTTCATTGATTAATACCCCCCATATCCCTCACTATTTGGCATGCTATCTTGGTGCCTGTAAGACCCGCTCATACGTAACCTGTGAAGGAAAGCGCTGAATACCACATTAGGAGGGTCCATGTCATTTCGCCGACCCCCTTTTTTCCGACGGATGTTTTGCCAAAAAAGTTAACTTACATTTTTTTCTACATTTTTTGGGGGGTTCCCTCCAGCTCCCCTTTATTCCATAGTTCTTCCTCCAACCTTTTATTTACCCTTTCCCACCCCCCCAAAAAATGTCAATGGAAATGTTCGGCAAAACTCCCGCAGCAAAGTACCGGTCGGAAAAACGGGTGTTGGCAAAAGGACGCAATACCATTAAGAGATGCCTTAAAACAAGTGCTATTGGTTGCCATGCGTCCCCCTTCAGAGCAGCTGTAAGCCAATTCTCAATCATCGCCCATGTGGGACACCTTTAGATGCATCATTATCGGAGCACCTTGGATGCCAAGTGCACAGCGCTGATCTAGGCCAATGGGAGCCATGTCGCTTGCCTATACTGCATCGAAAATGGCATTTATATTTGTAATGCACCAAACATGCAAATACAAATTTACTTCTGGGCACGGAGAGGGGAGAAATAGTGAGGAGGAGGAAAAGGGGAGAGGGTGGGTGGTTAAGACAATCAAGAGAGCAGAGGGGAAGGTGGGCCATTCACAGAAAACTGAAGTCAACATTCCCTGAGGCGGCAAAGTCCTGGAAGGGGACGGCCATAACTGGAAGCGTCCTTGGGGGACTAGCAGAGGCGTAGACAGGGTAGGGCCTGAATGGGCAAGGCCCACCCTAAATCTGCAAATGCCCTCTCAACAGCACTGTGTGGGCATTTACAGATGTTACTGTCACTGGGGTGGGCCCAACTACATTAGCTTCAAGCCCCACCTGTTAGAGTTCCCTGGCTAGGCCTCTGGAGACTGGTTGCTTAAGGCTCTTTCTGGTCATACGATGGTTAGCCAAGTTTTTGAGATCCTAGCTTAGCATGTTCCAAAGTTGTGGGCCTTGAGTGGTTGGGGTTTTGTTTCCTTTGTTATTTGTTTGTCGTGTGGGCTTTTGATAGTTTCGTGGATGACGAGGATCATCATGTTTTGAAGGTGTGTAGTGTTCGATAGTATCGTTCAGATATTGGGGGCCTTTCTTCCAGTACCTCTTATGGATCTTCCAACGCAACCTGATATCGATGTTATGAGAAGCCAGTGGAGGATGCTCATTGCTAGTGTAATGTGATCACGTGGTTTAAGACTAAGCATCAATTGTGTAGCTCATTATTCTGAGTTGGCTTTTAGTTGTTTTTTCTGGACAAAGGGTGAGGCCATTACAGTAGTCATATCCTTTTTTATAGGGTGGGGTCTTGAGCTAAATTAATGTTGTGGTTTATTTTAAGCAAGGAGAGGTCCCTTCTCAATAGGTGTAAGAGGTTTTGTGTGTTGTATGTTAGATGCAGAGCGCTGCTAGAGGGGGGCTGAGGGGACAATAGCCCCGGGTCTTTGGGTTGTAGCCCCGGATAGAAGCTCAGGTGCTACAACCAAAACACAAGATAGCCCCGAGTCCCGCCAGTCCCGACATTAGCGTAGCCCCTGATCTTTTCCAGAGCTAGCAACAGATGGTATACATGTGGGGTATGCATAATCATTCTGTGTGCGTCAAGAACCTGAATGTTTTGCTATCTGCATTTGTATTGTAGCGTTTGCTTAAACGGTACGCCAATGGAATGGTAGGCGATGATTTGGTGTAGGTCACGATTACTGTCTTGCCACTGTTTGAGCATAACTCGTTCTAACAAACAATCAGCTGTGACATTCTCATTGCCTTAATCTGTTGGTGATTTAAGTAGGATTCCAGTATCGTTGGCTAGATTTGGTACACGCAGGTGGATTTTTCAGTCATACTGGCGGAATTGCCCAGCATGCATTGAAGGTCCAAGACGATGGGGAGGACCTTGGTGGACACCATAAGTTGGTAGGGATGTTTGAGGCAAAGGACATCTCTGCACCTATTATCAGTTAGGTTCCAAGGACAGAAACACTACCACTAATGAATGCAGCAGGGACAGCGGCAGAAAGATTCTATGGCATATTGGTTGGGCTCGTTCTCGTGATCCCGATGTGCCACTGCAAACGCTGAACACGGATCAGTGAATTACCCAATGTGTGTGAAGAAGGATGTGAAAATTGGGGGTCCATCCAGATGTTCGTGTTTTTGGTTGCGTGCATAGGGTGAATCCATGGTGAAGGCTGTTGCGCGTACACGAGTTTCAACGTTTGCAGTGCTCCAATGCATTTTACACATATCCAGTAATTGCTTTGAAAATTCCAAAAATGTTTACCAATTTGTCTTTGCAAACACATGACATTGGTGATGCACGTTTGAGAAGACTTCTTTTCATTGTGGTGTACATAAGTCTTTTTACTGTTTCTATTAGTAATATATTTCCACAAACCGAAGTTGCAGGTATTTTTGGAACTTTTAAAATAATTAGTGGGTTTGTAGAGTCCAGGTATTTACTTTATTCTTGTTTATTAGAGTAACATGCAATCAACAACTGCAAACACCAAAATAATTGGCTTTTTAGTTTGGGCAGCGCCACCTATAAGCCAAACTATTGCATTAGAATAAATATAAGGAGAAATAGCATTTGAGGAGGGGCACAAAGCTTACAGGTGCTGTTTGATTATTTGCCCACCCATTGACTGCCCATGGCTATGCTTTTCCCTATGGCCATTCCCACCCAGTTCCTGACCCTTTTCACCCAAAACACCTCCTCATGGGAACTCTTTAAGCTCACTTTAACCGAGCTTTACCATCAAGCTTTGCCCTGAAAGTGCCTGCCAGTGTTTTTCAAAGCTGTAGTTTGAGAGTTAATAACTCAGCTGGAGCTGTAAACCTGCTACTGGTGTAATAAAAATGCCTTAGCCAGTGCCAGGTCTGCCTTCAGCCACTCCATTTTATAAGCACTATACGTGTCCTTCACTGAAGTCCTGTAAAAAACAGGAATTGGCAAAGTCAACAGTTTTGGCTTGTGTATAAATATTATGTATTTCCATAGTTCCATGAATCAGACTTTGCAAGTGCAAAGTCACTTTGAACCGTGCAAATAATTCCATGAATCGGGCCCAGAGTGTCTAAACAGCGTTTATAGACAGAGACCTGAAAGACTATTTTTCAGAACGATTACAGTGAATCCTGAAACTGTAGCGCTAATTCAGTCCAACAACGCATTTCTGATCCATGCCTGTGTATTCAAGAATATATTTGCAAAATTAAGCGCTACCACTATAGCTGTTTAGGTTGGTAATTTAATAGTTTGACTGACAATTCGCAAAAGCGCCTAAACATACACAAAACTGCTACTTAAAGCCGAATTATGTTTCTTTGTACCTGTAACTGTCACACTGTATAAAGAAAGAATGTGTGAGACAGAGAGGGAGAGAACTATAGAGACCAAGGGCCTGATTCATGGAATATTTTGCACTGTGCAAAGTACTTTTCACTGGTGCAAAGTGACTTTGCACTGTCAACAAACACCCTGATTAATGGAACAGTGCAAAGTGTCTTCACTTTGCACGGAAAAAAGACACTTTGCACTGTCTTTGCACTGTTCCGTGAATCAGGGTGTTTGCTGGCAGTGCAAAGTCACTTTGCACCAGTGAAAAGTACTTTGCACTGTGCAACATATTCCATGAATCAGGCCCAAGGAGGGGAGGACAACAAAATCACCACTCCTACCTTTCGTGCGCAGAGATGGTAGTCACCAGCATTTGAGTTTAAATCTTTTAATATTGCCCGACCCTCAAAAGGAAAACATAGCCCATTGACTTGAGCCTGTCATAATAATAGCAAGGAATGATGACCCTCTTCAGAAAGGCAGAGGGGGCACTTCAAACAGTGGGACGGTCCATGTCATATATATGGGAAGCTGGAGGTCGTGCTTGAGAGCCCTGTCTCTACCCTAATTCAGCAGCAGCTCAACTAGATCTCTCTGGAATGATCCCACAGGCAGCGGAGAGTCTGCAGAGGTGCGCCTGCAGGGTGCAAAGCACAAGCTTCCATCCCAGTGTTCCAAGGGGAGTGATGCTGTGGATCACTGACCCCCACAGCACACCAGTGCGTGGTCTTGTAGCCGAGCAACAGCGCTGTCCCAGCCAAAAGAGAAAGACGTACACTGAGGCTCATTCCGACCCTGCCGGTAATGGCAGTAGAGCCACCAGGATACAGGCAAATGGGGATAATACCGTTTCCGGCACCCGGTCCGCAGCATTGCCACCGGATTTCGGGTGCCGGCAGAGCGGTGTTGATTCCCATATGCTCCAGGAGGGGATATGAGGTTGTTACCATGGTGGTAAAAGGGCTTTTTTGGCCAGGAGGGCGCCTGGGTTACCTCCACCTGGAGGTAACCCAGGCGCCCTCCGTAGTCAGGCGGTCCGGTCAAGTGCACACCGCCCGACTCAGAATGAGCCCTATTGTCCTTTTGACAGCAGCAGCAGTATAATTATAATGGTTCTTTTAATACCAACGAGTGGTTTCAAAGCACGGGATCGGGATCCGAACCTGTGTTGCTGCGTTGTCCTGCCCCCAAGACAAACGCGTTGCCCCTGAGCTATCCTCCCTCCCCAGTGACAAAGGGCTATTCAAGAGCACACCAGCACTTGGTTTAAACCACAGCCAACAGCATAGCAGCACCTTGCCTCACATGAATGAATGGTGGCAGCCTATCTAGTAGATGTCATAGAACACCAAGGCGCCTTGTTCCACGAACAAGCAACATGAAAGTGGCACAGTGTTAGATTAAAGCCCAGTGAGCACTGCAGCATCAAGTCTCAGATATCTGAGAGCACAGTGGTTCTGTTTCTCATCAGCACCCACTGGCACAGTGGCAGCAGCGCCATTCCTCATCTACATCCAATAGCACAAAAAAAGCATGTTTCTATAATGCCCACAACCACACCGGCACAGAGTCAAGCACTCCTTAACTCACACATTCCCTGGTTTTGCCTGCACTGGGTGATACCACTTTCCTAGTTGACTTGTGTCTGCCTCCTATTAGACCTGAACTGTCTCAACTCAGCTGCAGATTATTTTGGAAAGAGCAGGCCTTTTAAGTAGAAGGGGCTAAGAGGCAGGCAAGATGGGCGCACATCGTGCAAACTCCTTGGTATCTTAATTCAACTCTAATTCCAGGATTTCTAGAAGTCAGAGCTCCCAGCTGCAGAGGCGAAAGGATAAGGAGCTCACCATGGGCCTGGCGAGCCGGTGACATCTAGGGAGAGGAGGAGAGCCAGGTGATCCAACAGGGCATTGTCACAAGCAACGGTGTGTCATCAGCATATGACTCGCAATCAAAAGACGCCCCAAAACGCTGTTTAATTGGCATTAAAAGACAGGGGTTGGATTAAAGCAATGGTATTAACCAAGAGTGGGGCAACAAGGATATGGCTTTGCAACATTGCAGATGTTAAAGGAAACCACTGGGAATGGGAAACGTTCAAAGAGGAAAACCTTTTCTAAAATAGGACCCAGGTCGCAAGTCTAAGTCTCCAAATCCACAACAATGTGGGTTTAGGATGGGAGAGAGGCTCTTGGGGAACTCCCATATACTGCCTGCAGCTTCAGCATCATACACGCGGCCCACGCACTTCCACCTAACTGCACCCTGCACCCTGCGTGACGGCCAGGGCTGGGAAGCTGGAAGATCTCGTCTAGATCACGGGTGATACATTATTATTATTGTAAGGTTTATAAAGCGCGGACTATTGCCCGAAGGCATCTAGGCGCTGAGAGGGAGAGCAGCTTACACACAAAGAAACAAGCCTCAGAGTAAACTAAGAAGCAAAGAAAGAGCTGAATAAGTGAGTTTTTAAGGCTGTCCTGAAGGGGAAATATTCAGCCACAGCTCTCAGATATAGCACAAGGGCATTTCCCAGACTGGGGGCCAGCACTGAAAAGGAGCACCCCCCAGGCGCTTTCAATGACATTTTGGGATTTTGAGGAGGACATGCATTTCGGAACGGAGACTGTGTACTGGACAATAACTTTCCAGTTTCCTTGTCAAATAGTGAGGGCCAACATTATGGAGGGCTCAATGGACAGTCAGAATCTTAAACTCGATCCACGGTCCCACCGGGAGCCAGTGGAGCCGATGAAGAAGAGCGACAGAAGGAGTCAGATGAGGAGCTTTAAGCGCCAAGCGCGCTGCTGAATTATGAAGGACTTGCAGCTGCTGGATCTGGTACTTTGGTTGTCCCAAATAGATCACATTACAATACTCTAAAGAGCCCATTATACATACTATACAGTTTTACAAAGGAAGCAGGGGAAGAAATGTTCTCAGAGCTTTCAATTTACCAAAGCCAGCACTACATATGGAAGAAATCTAGACTTCCCGTGATCCGTTGGGAAGGAGTTTCACTCCAAGGCTCTTAACCGAAGCACTAGGGGAAGGACATGGGCTGAGAGATTCAGGCCAATATTGGGAATTCCAGAGGTGGTCGCTTCCCTGGGGCCCAACCACCAGTACCTAGTTGCAGCCAATTGGCCGCTATCCAGGAACTCACTTTCTCCAGGCAGTCACGCAGCTTCTTGGGAGATGCAGCTTGAAAAGAGTCCAGCCCAAAGATCAGCTGCATATCATCCGCATAGGAATAAAAGAGTACTCTGCACTCTGTAATGAGGTTAGCAAGCATTCGAACATACTAAATAAACAAAAGAGGAGATAAAGCCGACCCCTTTGGGACTCTGCAAGACAACTCCATCAGAGAAGAAAAAACACGCTTGAAAGGATACTGTTTGGGAGCGGCCTTCCAAAAAAGACGACAACCATGCCAAGAGAAAGCCGGTGACACCAGCTTGCTCCAGCTGAGTTAATAAAATGTCATGATCGACTGTATCAAAGGCCGCAGAGAGATCCAGCAGAATAAGAACTCTGGTCTTTCTGCGGTCCTAGAGCAGCGCAAGATCATCCAGCAACAATATCAGTACGGACTCATTCCCCATCTTGGGACGGAAGCCCAATTGAAAAGTGTGGAGACAATAATTATCGTTAAGAAATCTCAAAACCTCGAAATCTGAGGTGTAATTACCACCTCTAGCAGCTTCAGCGCATCTCAAAGTATGCCTTTTGATGGCAGGGAGTGGGATTGCAGGCTACTCTGGTTACAAAAAATGAGCATAGATGCCGGTGAGGGCAGAGCAGGGACCCCACGGTCTGGCGGACACTCATCTACACGTACAGTGTTTCGCTGCTTACCACCTCAGCACATATTTACTGTACTGTGGTGTGCAATTCCACAGTGCATGGCACTTTGATCATGCACTGGCAAACCAGCAATGTCTGAAAGTCATGGTTTCTTATTTCCTGAATGTGTGGTTGCTTAGTAGAAGCAATGTGCCAGCAAGGCTGCGTGTGGTGCACAGCCCCACGGTGTGGGCTTTGGGGACAGTCGAGGTCCTGGACAGGCAAAGCCATCTTCAGAGAGATTGTCTATCAGCACTGCATGCAGCTACAATACTCCCACTCAGTTCCCATTGAAGTGGCTTTGGATGCATTTGGGTTGCATATGCACTTTTATATTATGGAGTTGATTCAATGAGTTGACCATAGCTCCCACAGAGGTGGTGGGATCGCACTCATCAATACATTCTCTTGGTCTTCATCCAATTTCGAATGTTTGACTTAGTGTGGTATTTCTCAGTTATGTACTTTTAAACTGATATTTTTCCTCATTTAAAGTATGGGTATGCTATGCAGCCCCTGGCCCTGCTAATACATGCTGGAATTATTTGAATGATTTGAACACATTTCTAGCTGATAAGGTGCCTAAACACATACAGATCTTGTTAATTGGGGATTTCAATATATGGCATGAAACAACTGACAAACCAAACACAGCCAAATTAGCCGAGACTATCTACAGTCATGACTCGCTATCGTTAACTTAATCCTCTTCTCATCGGATTGGTCATAATCTGGGTCTGATTTTGGATAGAAGCTCTGAAATGTTATCCTTCTTTCTTCATCAGATCAATTCACCAGGATCTTTGGTTTTAATATCGGTTTGGTCTCTTTTCTTAGTTGCTCCCCTGTCGACAACCAATCTCTGTCAAGTGAAAACTAGGATTTAGATACCATTCTGGGTGAAGAAATGCTATCTGTTCTTCCTCCACCTGATTTGCACTTCTCCTGTGAGCAATATTTTCCTCATGCATGCAAGGGCTGGATTTAGTTTATGGTCGTATTGCTCCTTTGTCTTTTTCAAGCCTAGAAAGCATTCCCAACCATGGCATACGCCCTCTCTTCCGGCCTTAAAGCAGGAGTCCCACATGGAAGAGAAAATCCAAGGAAATCTGGGGACTCCCTTTCTTGTGATTCAACTAAGTTAGCTCTTACTATTTATAAGGTGGCTGCCTTTTCCTCGAAGTCCTCCTTTGTCCAGAATCATATTAACACTGCCCTTAACAAACCTAAAGAACGTTTTGGCATAATAGAAAACGTAATTAATCCCCCTAGATTATCCTCCCCCATATTATCCTCTGAGAGCCTTAACAACGTTTTTGCTGCTAAAATTAAAATGCCTAGGACGACACCGGCAATACTTCATCCGTGTGTGCATTATGCTCTTTTTACCCTGGTCATGCTAAGGTCAACTTTGTATTTTCACTGGCATCCGGAGATCTTGTTTTTACCACCTTCTTGCATTAAAACCCACTAACCATGAATTTGATGTTCTGCCTCCACGCATCGTTCTTAGCCACACCAACTCATCAGTCAACGTTGTTACTGCGTTTATGAATCTATTTCCCACGGGTATTTCCCTACTTCCCTAAAAGTCTCGACAGGCACCCCTCTACTCGTAAAGCCTATGGTTGACCGACTCTAGCTTGCTACAGAATGATTGCCCTACTGCAGGATTGCCTTGAGAGGCCAACATTTTAGAGTAGGTGGTGACCCTTCAACTACAGTAACACAGTTAAATGTCAGACTCTTGACGCCTTACAGCCTGGTCTTCGCCCCTTGCATGGGACCGAAACAGCACTGGCTGCTGTTTGATATGTCACTCCGAGTCAAGCTGACGAGGACCGCCTTGCTCTATTATTTTGCTAGATATATCTGCAGTCTTTGATAGGGTCAATTCCAAAATGCTTCTCTCTAGGTGGTCTGACATTGCTGGGCTGTCTGACCAAGTCTTCTCCTGGTTTCACTCCTTCTTGGAAGGTCGTTCCCAACTTGTTAAAGTGAGTAACATCTCATCCAGCCCCATTGCTGGGGCGTGCCTCAAGGTTTCCCTTCAACACCGCTTCTCTTTAACATTTCCATTCAACCTATCGTGTCAATCTTTTCCAAATATAACCCCCAAGACCACTTGTATGCAGATGACCCTCAGATTTATATTCGGGTTAGCAATTCAGCAGACGCGTTTCTGTCTCTACTTGCATGAATGAAGTTAGGCATTGGAGAACCAAGAACACATTTCAACTAAATCCTGCAAAAACTGAGATAATACTATTTCAACCTAAAGATGTGTTAGACAATCCATCTCGAGGAGCAGATCCTCCTTTTCTTTTTGCTCTTCCTTCTCTATTTGAAAATAGAGTACACATCTGGGTAGTCCAATTTGGAGTGAGAACAGCGAGTATGAGACACAGTGAAGTCTGTTTTATTCACACGTCGCATACTCCGCCATGTCCTTCCTTTAATTCCCTCAGTGAATCTTTCTTCGGCTGTTTGGTATTATGGCTCACTCTAAATTAGATTACGCTAATGCATTTTTGGCAGGTATCTCTGAATCAACTCGTCTAACTTCAACTGGCTCAACAAGCTGTAGTCACACTTATATTTTATAGGCCCGAGTTTTCTTCCATTTCTCATTGTCGTAAATCTCTTTAATGGCTCGCGATCAGGCAGAGCATTCATTTTTAAAATACTCTGCTTAGTTTTCGAATGTGTCCATGGATTGGGAGCATCATACTCATCACACAATATCTACTTCGATCCTCATACACGTACCCTTAGGTTTGCCAGTCAACAGCTGTTGCTTCTTCCCGACTCCTGCTGCAAGTCTAGAGGGGCCAGCCGCTTCCCGCCCTAGATCCTCGTTTATGAAATTGCGTCCCTTCCCATATTCGAAATATTACATCTCTATTATTGTTTTGAAAACCTCTTAAAACCTATCTTTTTATGTAATCTTTAGTTTTTACGTTCTTCTTCTTTTTCTGTTAATGTTATTCACGTGAGGGTGATGCAGCACGCCTGCAGTTCATTCTGCCCACTTTATGCAGCACATCTCAAATGTATCAAAGAGAGCGGACCGTGGAAGGGTCTGAGGACAGAAGGAACATTGGCGGTGGTGTGCTTCACACGACAGAAAAGCACCAGAAGAACAAGTTACTTCTTACCTTGTAGCGTTCTTTCGATGGGATGTTCCTCCGACGTATTCCTTATCTTAGATATCTCTTTCCAGCTTTGCTGGCCTCGGAAAATTTTTCTCTAGAGGGCGCTGCGCGTCAACGTCTGCCGAGTCGATGTCCCTCGACAGCCGCCGTATCAACGTCGACGTCATCCTGCCTATAAAGGCTGCGCACAGCGTCCGTTGCTCAGTTCCGTTTTGTAGCCCACAATTATTCTTTCTGGACTAAACTAATCACCCTGAAGGAGCATAAGCTGCAACAACAAGGGAAGTAGTACTGCGGGGATGGATGGGAGGGTCAATAAGGAATACGTCGGAGGAACATCCCATCGAAAGAACGTTACATGGTAAGAAGTAACTTGTTCTTCGAAGGGATTGTGTCCTCCGACGTATTCCTTATCTTAGATAGGCTCCCATAGCAGTATTCTGTTATTGGAGGTGGGAGTACTGACTTCATGCTTCCTTTTATTGATGAATAGAGTGCAATACTGCCCTTCCAAACCTAGTCTCTTGACAGGAGGAGGAATCCAAGTTGTAAAACCGTGTAAAGGTATGGACGGACGACCATGTGGCAGCCGCACATATGTCTTTAACCGGCACTCCTCTTTTGAGGGCCGATGAAGCTGCGATACCTCTGGTCGAATGAGCCCTAAGATTTTGAGGGGGCTCTTTTCCTGCCAGTTTATAACATTCCAAAAAGGCTAGAATGATCCATCTGGAAATGGTCTGCTTAGTTATCGGTAACCCCAACTTGTGACCTGCGTAGCCTACAAACAGCTGGTCTGCCTGTCTTATCCTAGCCAGTCTACTGATGTAAAAACTTAAAGCCCTTCCTGGGTACAGCCTGTGTAACCTCTCTTCCTCTTTCCCCGGATGAGGAGGAGGATAGAAAGATGGAAGGGTAATCTTCTGAGTGATATGGAATTCAGAAACCACCTTTGGGAGGAAATTAGGCTTCACTTGCAGGACAACTTTGTCTTTGTGAAAGATTGTATGAGGGGGTTTACAAGAAAGAGCTTGTAACTCGCTCACCCTTCTAGCAGATGTAAGTGCTATTAATAAAACAGTTTTAAGGGTAAGAAATCTTAACGAACAAGAATGGAGTGGTTCGAAAGGTGGGCCCATCAGGAAAGTTAGGACTAAGTTTAAATCCCATAGGGTAACCTGGAATGGTCTTAGGGGATAAACGTTAGTTAACCCCTTTAGAAACTGTATTACCAAGGGTAACTTGAAATAGGATGGTTCTTCCGCAGTGCGCTTAAAGATGGATAGCGCTGCGAGATAGCCCTTTATGGTGCCAACTTGAAGGCCTGAATTCGCCAAATAGAGTAGGAAGGACAAAAACATTGGTGTACCACATGAAAAGGGGTCGATATTCTTTTCTCTACACCAGCTGCAAAATCTGTTCCAACGGCAGCGGTATAAAGCCTTTGTTGCTGGCCTCCTTGCCGAAAGCAACACCTCCATAACATCATCAGGGAGGTCCCAATCCTTGTACCTCAGCCTTTCAGAAGCCAAGCGTGAAGGTTGAGGGTTTTGATGTCTGGATGGAGAACCTGACCTCCCTTCTGTGAGAGTAGATTCTCTCTGAGTGGAAGTCGAATTGGAGGGCAGATGGACAAGTCTAGAAGGTCCGGGTACCACGTTCTCCTGGCCCAATCCAGGGCAATTAGGATCATGGTTTTCCAGAATCTTCTCAACCTCCTGATCATTTGAGGAATGACAGGGACCGGTGGGAACGCGTACAGAAGCGGAAACTCCCAGTCCACTATGAACGCGTCTCCCAGAGCTCCTCTCGGGGGAAATTCCCTTGAACAGAACAGATCGCACTTCCTGTTGACACTGGTGGCAAACAGATCCACCTGAGGGGTTCCCCAAAGGGCGAAGATCTCTTGAAGGACTTCCTGAGCTAGTTCCCACTCGTGGGAGACTGTGCTCTGCCTGCTCAGAGCATCCGCTGTCAAGTTCTTCTCTCCGGCTAGGTGAACTGCCGATAGAGAGATTCCTTCTTGGATTGCCCAAAACCAGAGCTGCATCGCCTCTCTGCACAGAGGTAGTGATCCTACGCCTCCTCTTTTGTTGAGGTGATGCATGGCCACTGTGTTGTCCGTCATTATCAGGACATTCTTCCCTTGTACAGATGGCAGGAACGCCTTCAGCGCAAGTCTGATGGCCCTCAGCTCTAACAGGTTGATATGTATTCTGGACTCCGATGGAGACCAACGACCGCTGATGGTCAAGTCGTTGGCGTGGGCTCCCCACCCGGTGAGTGAGGCATCCGTGACTACTGTTATCTCCGGCCAGGGTTGCCAAAACTGTTCTCCTTTCAGAATGTTCTCCTGACAGGCCCACCACTGAAGGTCTCGAGCCACCCTGTCGGGAACCTGAAGAAGATCTGTCATTCTTCCTGAGAATTGTGACCACTGAGTTCTCAGTGCCCACTTGAGGGATCTCATTCTCAGGCGAGCCTCTGGCACTAGGAAAATGCAGGATGCCATGAGGCCTAGCAACCTCAAAAAGTCGAAGATTGGGAGACGTTGGGCATTTTGGAACTTGGTAACCATCTGTAGAATATCTTGAGCCCTCACCTCTGGTGGCGAGGCTTTTCCCAGGGAAGTGTCCAGGATCGCTCAGATGAACTGGAGTCTTTGCGATGGTATCATTTGTGACTTCTTTAAATTGAGGGAGAAGCCCAGTCTGTGAAGGGAGTGGCAAACGTGATTTAGCTGGATCTGAGCTTGTTCCGAAGATACAGCCCTGATCAACCAATCGTCCAGGTAGGGGTAGACGTGAATCCCTTCCCTCCTTAGACTTGCAGCCACTACCGACATTAACTTGGTGAAGACCCTCGGGGCGGAGGTCAGCCCAAATGGCAGCACTCAAAATTGATAATGAGAGTTGCCAATTGCGAACCTCAGGTATTTCCTGTGTTTGAGATGGATAGGCACATGGAAATAAGCGTCCTGAAGGTCCAGAGATACCAACCAGTCCTGGAACTGAAGGGCCTGAAGGATCTGAGAAAGAGTTACCATCTTGAATTTGTCTTTCCTGAGGAATTTGTTCAATTCTCGCAAGTCCAAGATGGGTCTCAGTCCTCCGTCTTTCTTTGGAATGAGAAAGTAAGGGGAGTACCAGCCCTTGTTCCTCTCCGCTACAGGTACCGGTTCTATGGCACCTTTCTCTAGCAGGTCTAAAATTTCCTGCAAGAGGAGCGGATCTGGAGCTTTTTGAGAGCTGATCCCCGGTGGATGACTCTGAGGTATGCGTAGGAGAGGCAGGCAGTAACCTTGTGCAACTGTCTCCAATGTCCAAGCATCTGACGTGATAGCCTGCCATTCCGCCAGATGTTGAGTTAACCTGCCTCCTACAGGTGTCTTGTGAGGGAAGTCCTCAGCGTGGTTTTGGGGCGGCTGATGCAGATGCCGATGGTAAAGAGGCACCTGCTGTTGCGGCGGCTTTTGAATATCTACCCCGTCCACCTCGGGTAGTTCTTCTTAGTCCCCTTTGAGCCGGTCGTCCTCTACCTCTTCCGAATGCGGAGTAGAAGCGAAAGGACTTGCCTCTCGCAGAGGTTCCTGTGGGACGAAAAGGTGTCTGACGGATTGCAGCACCTAGGGATTTTGCTGCTGCCTTTGATGTTTGCAGTTTTTCTAAACTGTCATCCGCCTTTTTCCCAAACAAAGAAGAGCCATCGAATGGCATGTTCAAGAGCCTGGCTTGCACATGTGGGGCAAAACCAGACTTTCTCAACCAAGCGAATCTCCTGGTTGTTGTATTTGCTGCCATTGCTCTGCTGATACTATCAGCCAATTCAATGCCCGTCTGGAGGGATTCGCACATAGCGTCTTTACCGTCCTGTATGATATTTAGGAACGCCTCCCTTTCTTCTCCCTCCGGGATGCAGTCAGCCGCTGTAGAAGCACACTCCCAAAGTGTACGGCTGAATCTAGCAAGGGTGCAAGTAGCATTAACAGATTTTAACGCCATGCTACATGCCGAAAAAACTTTCTTTGTCATAGCATCATATTTCTTATCGTCCCTGTCCTGTGGGACGGTAGGGTAAGCAGTCTTGATGTCAGTAGAAGATGCTGCCTGTACCACCAGACTTTCTGGGGATGGGTGTTTTGACAAAAACTCCGGGTCTGCAGAAGATACCCTGTATTTAGTAGACAGTTTTTTATTTACTGCCGGGACGACATCTGGGGTTTCCCAGTTTGTCATGATTTTCCTTTGAAGAGCTTTATGAAAAGGCACTACAGGATCCTCCTGTGGACCTTTATCAAGAATATCTGTGAGGTCATCTTGTTGGAAAGCCTGTGAAGGTGTTGACCACCCCATAAATTCTGTGATCCTGGCCATTAAGTCTCTATAGGGGGTTTCAGCATGCTCCCCCGGGTCTGGCCTAGCGAACTCCACCTCAGGGGAAGTGTCTAACCCACTTGCCTCATGTAAGGAATCATGGAGATCCTTTAACCTGCGTTCTTCTGAGGATAACTCCTCTTGAACTGGGGTTGCAGGTCCCTGCAACTCAAATGTCTCTTCTTGGTCAGATAGTTCTCCCTCTTCCATAATTGAGGACATAGTTCTCAATTGTTCTGAACTCACAAAGGGTGTGAAACCCATCTCCAAGGCAGAGGGTGCCATACTTGTTGTAATCGGCCTCGAAAACGTCGATGTCGACGCCGACGTCGAAGGCTTCGAGCGTGGTGTTGAAAATAAAGGCGGAGGCCTCGAGGTCCTCGATAGAATTGGGATTCTGCTCGAGGAAGTCGACAATCTCGACGCCATCGTCATCGAGGACCTGGGGATAGCCACTGGGTGCGCCGCAACCGTGACTTTCCTTGGCGTCGACGCCGGTGTCGAAGATGGCGTCGAGTCGACAGACCCGTGTGTCGAAGGTCCCTTCGACAACGGCGTCGAAGAAGGTTTCGAGGTCATAGCTTTACTCGAGGGTTCGTGACGCGCTCGAGAAGCTTCCTTCGCCGGGTGCTGCGACTCGCGGCGTTTTTGACCTTCGGGTCTTTCGACCAGAGCATCGCTCTCGGCAGTCTTCGAGGGGGTCGAGGCCGCTTTCTCGAAGACGCTCATCATATTTTTGCGGAATTCCTCCCATTCAGCCGGGGAACTATGTTTCGTGAGGCAAGGGATTCTCTTTGGAGAAACAGAGGAAGAGGAGGACGGAGAAGGGGATCTTCGACGTCTCCTCTTCGAGTGCTTCGATCTCGAGGAGTGATGGGACCCACTCCGAGACCTGGAGCGCGAATAGTGACGAGGAGTCGAATGTCTCGACTTTGTCGAGGAAGAAGAAGCTTTTGAAGTCTTACCTTTTTCCAGCTTCCCCCTACGCTCCTTCAGGGCCTTAGCTGTCATGGACATACAGTCCTCGCACTCCGAACAATGGTGTTCAGCTCCCAAACACCACAGACAAACTCTGTGAGGGTCAGTCAGCGACATCTTTTTCCCACAGTCTCGGCATTTTTTGAAGCCGGACCGAGGGGTCGTCGGTTCCGACGAAGAAGCCATCGAGTATGGATCGAATATCTCGAGGAAATAGGATAAATTCTCTACAAAACTGAGCAATGATATTCCGAGGCACTGAGTAAGCACGGAAAAACGGAACTGAGCAACGGACGCTGCGCACAGCCTTTATAGGCAGGATGCCGTCGACGTCGATACGGCGGCTGTCGAGGGACATCGACTCAGCGGACGTCGACGCGCAGCGCCCTCTAGAGAAAAATTTTCCGAGGCCAGCAAAGTCGGAAAGAGATATCTAAGATAAGGAATACGTCGGAGGACACAATCCCTTCAAAATGAACATGGGTTACACGTGGAGTCCATGGAGTATGCACTAGTGAATTTTGAAACAAAGTGATGTCTCTTTCTCACTCACTATTCTATGAAAACTCTAATATCCACCCTCATGCTCAGCAAACTCAACTACTGCTCATGCCTACTCTTGTCCTTCCTACACCTAAACAAAGTCCTGAACTTAGCTGCACTCCCTATGACCTACCCAGCTCCTCCTCCTTTTCTGCCCACAAACACCATATTGGTTGGCTCTCCATGCACAACTGCTTTCTTGCTCTTAGTCTACAAAGCGATGAATGGGCTTGCTCCTCAGTACCTTTCTGTATCTCTGTCTATTCACTATCTTCATCCCACCATTTCTCCTCTGCCCTCAATCCCACTGTCCCATGCCCCTCTGTGCCTCCTCTTGCTTCCACTCTTTCTCCCTACTCACACGGCTCTATTGGAGTGCACTGACCATTAGAATCACAGCCAGCCAAACTGTGGATCTCTTCAAAGCTCGGCATAAACTTCAAATACTTGAGAAAGCTCCCTCTGACCTCTCCCCATACTCCCTACCTGCCCTCACCACTCCCTCCGGGAGTCATAATAATGTAATAATGTGGCATTAATCACTCGTTCCAAGGACTGGAATGGGTGGTAATGGTCCAGCAGCCCAGGTTAAAGGCCCGAGCAAAGTGAACTTGGAACGGGTGATTAACGCCATTAGCACCTGTACCATGGGCTGGGACGGGGCTAATTGAAAGTATTTACGTTCTGTGAACGGGTCGCCCTACGGAATCCCGTTCACGGAATGAAAAAACGGTTCAAAGACGGCCGCCATGGAAAGGGAAGGCGGGGCACTGTATGGAGTCCCTCTTCCTTTTTCATGGCAGCCTCATGCAGAAGTTAAGTAAGAAGGAAGTGGTGGCGGCTGCGAGTTCTGTCGCCGGCACAATGAGGTAAGTGGGGGGTCATTTAAAAAGATGTACAGGGGTGCGGGCAAAATGTCGCCCGGGGGAACGGCCATCAGGCGGCTTGGAACACAGGTTGAGTTTGTTTGTTTCAGCCCACATTCCTAGCCAGCTGATTGGATGTCTCCCCCGAGCAGAGTGCTAATGTAATTGTGTATATTTGTGAAGTACTCCTCTTTAGTTTGAAGCACTTGCCCCCTAGGTTAATGTCATCTTTGTAAGTCGCCTGTTTCTTACTGTTTGTTTTGTTTTCTGTCTGGTCCACTTTCTTCACACCATAATAAACTAGCTCACCACTTGTCATTTTTGTGCCAATGTATAGGAACCCTTCAGGGGGATGACTCCATGTTTGTAAATGTGTTATTGTAAATCATTTAGAAATTGACATCCCTATTCTTCAAATAAATACAAAACAAACACAAGTCGCCATCTGTAAAAAGTACCTGTGTGGTAATCGGTAAGGCTGCATAGCGAACACTGCTTCAGTGGGTGTCCCAACTATTAAAAATAAACACAACGTTGAAGCACAAGTCACAGGGATCTGGCACTTTTCATGCATCCAGGAACAGGAACGTGCAGTATGTGAGGAATTCGACCATCCGCATGGGGAGTTTGTGCTCACCTGATCTTTTTGGATTTTTTGGAAATGAAAATGAATGATGGGAGATCAACCTCCGAAAATGTTTAAGGCCATTCCGCACACATTTTCCCTGCTCACCGCACGCATAGTCACGTGTACTCCGGGAAGACACAGCCTACCGGCGCCGTCCTCCACTGTCATGTTCAGCTGGATTGTGACAGCCACAGGTACATCAAAGCATCTCAAGAAGGAGGAAGGTGACACCTTCCTCCAGCAATGGGCAGCCTAATTAAAATATCCATGGATTTGCCTTCCTATTGTCTACACTGCTGATGGCAGCGCACACTAATAGGAGTTTATTGGAACAGGCCTGTGTCAGGCTTGACCGCAGAATGAAGAAGAGGAAGGCAGGACTAATACCTCTTGGATATGCAATGTGTCAACTTGAAGCTAGTTCCCACCCCTGTATGAAGGACAGTGAATGGCATGTCTGGGTCCACTATTTACCGTAGACAACCCCTGCAGAGTAGACCCCATTCAGAGGGACGAAGTATGTGATTTGAGGGAGACAGAAGTCTGTTCTCACCACAAACTTCAAGGGAGACCTGCGCTTTGATCAAGAGCCACAGAGGGCTCAGTTAACCAGAGAGACACTTTGATCTACAACAGAGAGGAAGATGGGTGGTACTTTGGAGTACATGTTGTCACCTCTTCCTTTTCCTGTTGCAAAGCACTCTGGTCCTGACCCCACGCATAACAGAAGATTGTTGGTAGGGTCCCAGGAATGGTTCATTAAGGTAGGCTTAGCCTGCACCAATCACTGGCGCCCATTTGACTTTAAAGGAGGGCTGAGCTCCTCACTTAGCAGATCATCAGACGACTTCAAAAGGAGTAAGAAGAAGGACTCATTCAGACCCTGGCTGAAGGTACAGTCTGCCTTACAGCTTCCGCCAGTGAAGTAAGGCCAGGATTTCCAAGAGGGAGGCAAGATCCCTTCCCTAAGCATCTCCCAGGGAACAGAGGGAGATACTGGACTCAGAGGACCCATCCAGCAGCTCCAGAACCAGTAAACAGTCAGCACACAGCGTGCCCTGCTAGGCTCTGCCAGCAACCTTCCTAGGTGGGAAGTGCCAGAGAGTCTCTGAACAAAGGACAAGGCCATTGCCTTCAAACACTCTCCTCAGCTTTGGGCCGTCGGCCTTAAAAGATTACACAAGACCTGCGAAGAAGCTAGGAGGAATGCCACAACAAGAATCAACCAGCATCCATCTTTTAAGGACATTTTCGAGGCATTTGAGCCCTCGAACCACGACCAGCTGTGCCACAGACTGTTGTCACGCTGCAGTCACTAAAGCCATCTGAGACGCCTCGACCAGCGCTCCAGATCCGCCAACCAGCACAGAGGCAGTTATTCTTGACCCAGAACCACTGTGTAGGCCAGCCTGCAGCCGTACGTCCAGCCTCGCTTGCCGAACTGCCTGCCACCTGATACCCTCAGCTGTCTGCTGTCTTGAACTATGTCTCAGGGGCTGCAAAGCGTCCTGGAACCGACTCGACGCTGTCGAGAATCAAGATCATCTCAAGCACCGGGTACATTGTGGTTCTGTCCCCTTGGTCCTTCTCCGAAGGCCCTTAGTGCTATTTATGGCCCCTTGCTCCCTTGGTGCTGAAACCAAATAACCCCGAACAGTTAAGTCTGTTTGCTTTACAGACCACCCTCCTGTCAGTATCCAGAGTGCATCCCTTTCCTTTGTGAAAGTGTCTGTCCTCTGTGTTCCTTTACAGGGTGGGTTGTATTTTGTTGTGTACTATAACTGTCTGTTGTAATAATAATGAAGTAGATATTTTAATACAACCTTGACTGGACAGACCCTTTTATCATTGGGTAATAATTGTATTTTCACTGTGTTGCAACTAAACAACGATCCATGACCTTGCAGAGATAAGCCTGCCGTTCCGTCCATGTTACCAAAAATTGGACAAGGAGGTTTATAATTTACCTGTGTTCCAATCTGTTCGGATCCCTTCTGGTGTACTAGAGGTGTGGGGATGATTGATGGTTTAGAAACCGATATTCATCCCTGGACCACTGGTGCCCCGGGAGTTGATTCGTCACACAATGGCACACTAAAATCAGGAAAATACATTGGGCTAAGTTTTTGTGCACATCTTCACACATTAGAATAAGATCAAGAGGAGGGATACGTCTGGTATTGAGGGTATCTCTATGTGTCACCTATAATTGGTCAAGTTCCAAGAGTACCATATATGTGCCTCCATAACAGGTGCTGTCAGCCAAATAGCAGGGATAACATTATAACCAATGCTTCCGGTTTTTTGGCATATCTTTTTGCACTGTTATTGCCTGTATTTATCCATATTAATTTTTGGGACATTTTATCTGTATTTATCCACAGGTTTTTTTTCTACGTACTAAAATAAGTTGTAACTGATATTTTTCCACTTTTACTTACATGAAAAAACACATTAGCACTTGAATACCCATATGGGAAGCTCCTAGAGCTGCGTTCTTGCACAACAAGTCAAAGGGCCTCATTACGACCCAGGCGGTAAGGGGTTTACGGCAGCGTAAACAGCGCCGACCCTTACCGCCTGATTACGAGGTCCCTTAGCGCCATGGAGCTTTTAACACCTGCTTTTAGCAGGTGTTAAAATCCATGGCGCTAAGGGACCTTGATGTTAATTACGCCACCGTAATTTACGGTGGCGTAATTAACGCCTTCCCCACTCCCATTATGCCCTATGGGGCAGAAATGGGAATGGGGAAGGGTAAATGGGGATTGGGGACTTACCGCCCCGCCAACCTCGGAATGGGGCGGTAAGTCCGCCAACCACCATGGTGTAAACGTAGTTTACGCCATGGTGGTAAAGTCACGGCCCAGGCGGTAACTTACCGCCTGGGTCGTAATGAGGCCCAAAGTCAAGTTATGCATACGTGCAAGCCATCTTAACAACTTAAAAAGGAATTCAATACAGTCTTTTTTCAATCTCTTAGTTATGTTACGTTGCATAGGCATTGACCTGTAACTCATGATGGACATCGTAAAGGCCCAACCAAGAGTCATGCCAATCCATTTTTACCAATTTTTTGCAAATAAATACTGAAAGGAAAAATAGGGATTTCTGTCTGTATTTATGTGTAAAAATCAGTAAAAACGGAAAACGGAGCCTTAATTATAAACCTACTTACGAACTGACAGCAGCCCAGTACTAAGGACAGCAATGTGGGTAGTACTAAGTTGTCAGCACATGGGTTAGTCAAGGACAGCTCATCTGGCAGTAGTGGCTGGGTGGTGTGGTAAAAATGCAGAGGTAGTAGTTACTGCCGCATTACCGCACCACCCAACTACGAGTATAGCGGTGACGAAGTGGAAAAGCCTCCAGCTAAGAGCTGGAGGTAATTTTACCACCTTACCGCCACAATATGACAATTCTGGCAACATTACCACCGGTGGAATTACTGCAGATGGCAATACTGCCAAAATCCCCTCTGGAGTCTTAACGCCGCCTACCACCACTTGTAATCCAGCAGTAATATCAATGGACCAAGTGGTGGTAACGGTAATACAGTTCGGTGGATTTACTACCGAGATACCAAGCCAAATTTAGTGAGCCAAGCCACGAGTGTTGGTTGTGCAGAAAAGCCTCTTGTGAACGAGTGCCTAAATGAGTGACTTCCTTTGATGACTCTTTTCTCTGCAGATGCCTCGGCCGCCCTGCAGGTCAGGGCTGTGAAGGACTACTGCAACAACTATGACCTCACCAGCCTGAACGTGAAAGCCGGGGATGTCATCACGGTAAGTGACATTCCCTATAGGGCGCAAGTCAAATCAAGAGGATAGATGCAGAACTTAGGTAACAGACACTAGTTCATCTGGTATAAAGTTGTAAGCAATTGAAGAGTAATGGATAGCTGGGCCATCCACTTGCACACTAGCGGGGGCCGAGAGGATAGGTCAAAGGCAACGTGTTTGTCTTGGAAGCAAGGCCATGCAGAGCGACACAGGTGCGGATCCGGCCCTGTGCTCAGAGACTGGTCTTTGCTATTAAACGTGTCATTACAGATTTATTTATTTATTAGCAGTGTTGCAGAAAATAAGGACAATTATCAGAGAATTCGTTTAACTCGGCATAAGTGGAATCGTGCTGACTTGTACAAGTTGTGGTCAGACGTCAGATTTTATAATGCATGGAATTATTTTGGGTACATAAGTTATTGTTAGAAACGGGAAGAGTTTGACTGCACCATTGGTGAACTCTTGGAGAAACGAAAGAGCAATACCTACTTATAGTGACCAGGCAATAAGATTAGAAATGATATGTCCGTCGTCACAAAACCAGACCCGCCTTCTGTTAATTTGAAAGTCTGTAACGTGTGAATGCATGTATTACATTGTTGAATTTCAGACTCTGCTTCATTCCTTTTATTGTTAAAAGAAGAATGTTTCGTTAAAAAAAAAGAAAAACAATAATATAACTAAAATGCATTTTATGTAGTGCCTACTGCCGCAGGTTTTGCACTTTCAGAGCACAGTAAGTGAACAGCAGGTGTTTCTCTGCCAAGCTTATTGGGATTCATTGGCTAGACCACTGGTCCGGAAAATGTAGCTCTCCAGAGGTTTAGGACTGCAACTCCCATATGCCCAAACCATCATTGTCAATAGTGAGGGATCATGGGGTTCATAGTCCAAAACACCTGGAGAGCCACACGCTGCAGACCCCGGAGCTAAACCCTGGAAAGAGGAAGGTCCATATCAGCACTTCTGCGATTTAAACCAGTGACATTCAACGTACCCATCAATATCTGAAAGAAAATGCTGCAAACTTTGTTCCTTCTAAGCTCCCAGCATTTAGACTTTAATTTAGCACGGAATCAGATGAGTTTGTGGAAATTAATCATCAGTGAAGGGTGCCATGATCCTACAGAGAGAAGAGAGTGCGTACAAAAATTTGACACATAGAACAATGTTAAGAGGAACACTTTCACAGATTTAAACCTATGCAGGGCTCTCTCTGTGCCCCCTCCCATGTGATCCGAACCTATAATTAGGTGTCGTTTTAAAAATAGGGAGGTATTTATAACACTTTTTTGTACCTTTCCCACCATCTACCAAACCTTCAAGTCCATACAATCATGAAAGCTATTCCACCTGCATCTTCTAGCGTTGCCTCCGTCATCCAAAGCGAATGGTCTGCAACTTTTGGCTCTTCAGATGTTTTGGAATACAACTCCCATCAGCCTAAACAAGCATAGTACAGGGTGATGGATCAAGGGTATCGTATTCCACACTATCTGGTGAGGCAATGGCTGCCGACCCCGATGCTTTTCCATCCTTCAATCATCGGATACCCTAACCAACCTTCATCTCTGCCTCTGTACATGCTGTAATCCCCCCTGCTGCCACCCACACCCCCTGCTACTAGATTCCTCCTTTCTACCTGGTCAGCAGTGAGTGGAGGAGGGAAGCACCCTTCATTTGAAGCACTTCTGCTCACCCTTCCCAACTTACCTAGTGCAATTCCGAGGTGTGAACATGACCTCAACCAATCATTACTTTGCACTGCTTCCTAGACAGAGGCCTGTGTGGTTCAGGAACCTGAAATTTAGACTTTTCTTCACCTTTTCTTGTCCTATTGGAGTCCTGCAGATTTGGAATTTGTTGTAGAGCGATCAAGGACAGTCCCCCTTAAGCAGAAGACAACCTTAAGAGAGGGAAAGGAAGGATGATGCACAGGGATGAGGGAGTAATAGGAGGAGCTACTAGGGCCCAGGACAGAAACTACAAACGAAAATAAAGGAAGATTGCATATGTCTTTGGCTCTGTTCCGTTGTATGTGGTACTAAGAGACAGGGAGGTTGTGAGGTACCTAGGCCTCACACCCCTAATAAAGAACACAACTGGCGACGAAAGGGATGACCTGTGTGTGCTCGTTAGCACAGCGGCCTCGAAGAAAGCCTCTGAAACACCGTCAGGGACGCAGCGTTATCCCGTGTTGGGACGGGAGTTGACCGGAGCGAGCAGCGGACGTGCTGCTGAGGATCAGAACACCAGGCGAGGGAGCCGCTGCAGACCCAAGTGACCCACGAACACACCCAGCACAGTTGACAGGGAACAGCATGGGCCAGAAATACGCTGGTGCATCCCACTATGTAGTGAACAACTGAAGGAGCCGTGAAGCTCTGCTTACCGGCAGGCATAAAAGGAGCTCTACTGGCCGGGGAAGGTAGTAGACTCAGAAAGAGAAAGGCGTGGTCAACAGGAATTCTATCGCGCGCCACAAGAGTATGAAGTGATAGCAAATGAAAATGAGAGAAGACACGAGCACGAGAGAAAAATAAATAAAGAGAAAGCTAAGAACAGAATGACAGAAACATAGAATGAGAAAAGCAGGGGCGTTGCTAGGGGGGGCTAAGGGGGCTATAGCCCCTGATCTTTTGGTTGTAGCCACTGATAGAATCTCAGGAGCTACAGCCAAAAGACTAGCAAGCCCCCAGTCCCAACAGTTCCAACATCAGCGTAGCCCCGGGTCATTTCCAGACCTAGCAACTCCCCTAGAGAAAAGAAAAGGTTTACGCCAGAGGAAGTGGGCCACACACACACAAGGACAGTAAAAGGGAAAATAGTGCCAAGTGAGCATGAACACAAGGGTGCGATGTATGAAGAGACAAAGAGAAAGGCCACTGAAGCATGACTACAGGAAAGGTCAGAAAACCCATAACAGAAGGAAACCCTGAAAGGAGGACCACAGGAGAAGAAAGCCAAGAAAGTAGGGTCACAGGAAAGGTCAGGAGACCCACAACGGAATGAAGGACGGGAGCAAAAGGAGTGGTAGAGTGCGTTTGCTGTGAGCGACACTCCGGAGGTGGAACACAGAGATACGGGTTGGGGCAGAAAGCTTAGAAGATGCCGGACAGCAACTTCTCAGAGGAAGAGAGTGGGCAAAGCAGCAGGCTAGTAGAGGCAGACGATCATGAACAAGAGGTGGAAGAGGGACGTGTGATTGCAGCAGGCAGTGAAAATGCTGATGAAAAGGCGACTGAGGAAAATGGTGCAGAGGAAGCCAAAGAGGCAGACGAGGCTGAAGAAGCAGATGACGTTAAGGAAGAAGGTGACAGTGATCGGCCATGGAAGAAACCACGTCACGGCGGATCCATTTTGTATGAAGCTGAAGTGGATGACAAGTGCAACAACACTGAAGATCACTGGGAGGGTGAAACGGAGCAGATTCATGGAAAAGAAGAGACCAGGGCATCCAACAGTGACAAGGCCATGGTGAACGAAGATCGGCCTGGGACACGCAAGCGACAGAATGTTTGGAGGGTTCAACGGGAAGAGGTAGTGGCAGAATATGGCACAAAGAAATATGCAGAGTCCTCAGTGAGAGGACATGTCCACGGTGGGTCGAAAGAGCTGTCTGATGACATCACGCAGCAGCAGATACTGCCTGGAGTCAAAGATCCTAATCTCTGGGCCGTGCAGTGCAAGATTGGTGGGGTACGTGCAACTGTCTTGTTACTGAAAAGGAAGTTCGCTGCCTACCAGATCACAGAGACGTCGCTGCTGTTGTGGCCTACAAGCAAACCAATGTGAAGAAAGCAATTGTTGGTGGTAGACCTGCCCATGGGCTTCTGGAACCAGCAGATGGTGCAGAGCAAGAAGATGACAGAGGGACTGAACGTGGTGAAGGAGGTGTCTAGTTTGAAGCACAAGTCGGTTGCGGCTTAAACATGGGATCCACAGGAACAATATACCTCGGGCAGATTATGTGGAGCCAAGCCAAAGCACCATCTCTAGAAAGATGATGCTAAGGGCCGACTACAAGAGAATTAAAGCTCAGACAACAATGCAAGACAGAGTATAAAAAAGGAATAGGCTTAAGAGACCCAAACAGATGCTCTCTGATCCCAGAAAGATTATGCCTCTAGGTGGAGAAGTCAACTCTGAAGGAGACGTCCTCATCCTTGTGGTCAATCGTATAGATGCAAAGGCTTCCTATTCAAGAGAGTGGCCATGCCAGCTGTTAGTACTGAAGGTGTGAACCCCACCCTGTCTGAACTGGAGAGGTTTGAGGACCAACCAGAAGGGATTGACTTAAAGGTGGTAAGAGAAGCCACAGGAAAGGAACGCAAACATACTCTGCAGCCAGGGCACAATCTGGAAGTCTGTGAAGGTGAATTGATCAACCTCCAGGGTAGAATCCTGAGTGTAGATGGCAGTAAACTCACCACCATGCCACAAGAATGAGGATCGGAAGGATATTTTGGAGTCTCCAGCCCAGGAATTGCAGATCTACTTCAAGATGAAGGATCACGCAAAATTGATTGATGGATGCTACGAGAGGGACACAGGACTGATAGTGTGAATGGAAGATAACCTTGTTATCATGTTTTCAGATCTCACAATGCACGAGCTGAAGGTGCTACCTCGGGCCGTGCAGCTGTGCTCAGAGACTGCATCTGGGGTAGAGGGTGGTGGTCAACACGAGTGGAGGTAATTTGTGCAGCTGGACCCACAGACTGTAGGAGGGATTGTTTGTTTGGAGAGAAAGAGACCTTTCAGACCCTGAACATGCATGGGAAAGTGGTAACCACAAAACACCAGGCTGTGACCAGGAAGAAAGACAACGATCTGTTTGGGCAAACCATGCGCATCTTTCAGCGACCCTATAAAGGGTACATCAGTGTTGTGAAAGATGCCACGGAATCCATGGCTCGAGTCAAGCTCCACTGCACTTGTCGGACCATCTCAGCAGATCGCGAACGACTCACCAGAGTTGGGGCGAGACGTCCGAGTGGAATGACGTCTACCCATGGACATACTTGGGATAGATCCCAAACACACATGTATGCATCTGGGTCTGTTCATGAGGAAAGTCGGATACCTCCTTATGGCTCACAAACTCCTCTCCACGATGACATCCGAATACCAGCGCAAAGTGGTGCTTTGGATCCCAACAACCCAAGCACCGCTCTCCAGAATGGGGCAGAAGAGGGAGGAAAGATACAAGGAAAAGAACACGACAAGTACCCAGAAGACCACGAGAAGGAAGCAATAGCAGAAGCCCACAATGATGATAAGCAGGGGGAAGATGTTGTAGAGTGTTTAAGGACATCCTCCTTAAACAGAAGACCACCTTAAGGGAGCAAAAGGAAGGACGAGGCGTGGTGCTGAGGGAGGCAGGGAGAGGAGGGGCTACTAGGGCCGGGACAGAGACTGTAATGGGAAATAAAGGAAGGTTGCATACGTCTATTACTCCATGTTTATTTGTATGTGGCGCTAAGAGACAGGGAGGTTGTGAAGAGCCTGGGCCTCACGCCCCCTAATAAAGAACACAACAGAATTGTCCACCAGAATTCTAGCAGTATCCTAAATGAACACTTCCCCCCTATGTGCGTTAGGCAGACCCAGCCATTAAAGCTCCTTTTCAAAACATCAAAAGGCAGATGAAGAGTGTAAGGTAAGTAATATTAGCTGAAGAAAGTTCATAGGTTAGCTTCAAATCGGGTCAGAAAGCTAGAAATGAAGAAACGCCCAACCAAGACGGATCTAGTAATATGCAAGGTCTTTTGTATCAAAGTTATCCAATGTTGCTCTAATATGCAAGAAAGGAAAGACACTACACAGATACAAAATAGCGCTTCAGCTCCCATGAATGTTATTGCAGAGACAGAAAGGACTTATGAGGTACAGAACAAAAATAACCAGTGGCTCTTTATTTTAATTCTACAACACTGGTTAATTTATATTGCGTATACATCTTAATCTGCTATTTGTCTGCAGAGTTTGTTTAATCTGCTCTCAATTAACACCACATCGTGTGTTTGTGGTTGTTTGTGGTTATGGAAATGAGAGGGTGCTGTTGTGTCTGAGTAGCTACTCCACTATCTTTGATAATGAGTGATATTGGATGAAAATGCTAAAATATTTCTAGTAGGACTCCAGGATTTGTTCTGTTTTTTCTCCACTGTTTAACATGTGTTTTTATTCCAATCTTTTTTTAACATATGTATATCTAATTTATTGTGTTTTTTTGTATAATTTTTCAATTGAATTTATGCTAAAGTTTGTTATGCCGAATAAAGCTATCGAATTGAAATTTATAATGAGTCACTCAATTATGGAAGGCCAGCAGTGGCTCTGCCCGTCTCTGACCCGCATTTCAGATACCCTGCTATGTACGACCACAGTTGCTGTCTAGGCATGGTCTGTGGCATGCAGATGTTTTCCAGGAGAGCTAACAAGTCTTCTTCTCTGTCCTCTTTGGCAGGTCTTGGAGCAGCACCCAGACGGCCGCTGGAAAGGATGCATCCACGATAATAGAACTGGCAATGACCGAGTGGGCTACTTCCCCTCCAGCTTGGTGGAGGCCATCAGCAAGCGCACAGGCAAATACTCGACTCTGTTTACATAGATGTCTACCAATGTTACACGTTGTATATTATTCCTGTCAGCTCTCAGACACCTACTAGCACCCTCATACTAATGAGGGAGTAGAATGGTGTGGATGCAGAAACAATGTTTCCGTGATTGTGCCATGGTCCACACTATTCTGCAAAGGCTTCTCCACACGGAATGGGGACACTGGTGGAAAATCTGCTTTGTGGTTTTTCCCTGCTCCGTTCAGGTAATCCGCATGCGCTCTGTGGCGTCACCATCCTGCGGCGGAGAGGCTGGATTCATGCAGATTGTGCATGTTTTTTTCCCTACCTATGAAAAGCATGCACAATCAATATGAATTCATTGTAATTGCGTCCGCCATCTGTTTTCATGACGGCTGCCATTGCTAATATCCATAGTGTGCGCAGCTGCGGAGGGCAGAGATTGCGGTGGGTTCACTGCATGGTGTGATGTCAGGCACGGGAACTCGGGCTACACCCGGATTCCAGTGCCTAATACTGCATCATACAGGGAGTCATCAGAATCCCTAGGGAAGAATCCCACGCTGTAGAAATGGTGGCGGTCAGGTTGTTCCCGATGGATTCCACCCCTCAACTAGCGTGAGGTTGTAAGTGATCTCAGAGAGCTGGCTGTATGTCTCAATGTGAGTTTGATGGGATCTTCCAGCGCCTGTGTTTGTTCTATTTGGTCCAGTGGTTGCCGTTGGCAATAATGAGGTGTTTGATTCCTCGGGGAACAGTGACTGCTTATTATTCTCACTCTTTACTTATTTTCCTACCTCTTTTTAAGTTGGAGTGTTTCCCAGCCGAATACTCGTGTACAAGAAAAGATACATTATCCACTGGCGCTGGAAAACCTCTGCATCCCCTAAACCCCTTCCTTGTCATCGTGAGTCTTGCTTAAAGCAGCAGTATCACCAAAAACGAGCTTCATCCGTAGTAGGAGCAACATTAGCATGTATGTGCCTGCTACTCTTCCCAGTACCCCCTACATGTTACTGCTTGGGCTTATGTTCCCTCAAATATATTCTCTCTGTGAATACCCTCCTAAATTGGTCACAGTACTATTGGGTTTTGTACAAACCAGTATCCTTTTAAAAACACTGGGAGAGATGGCGTCGGAACACAGGTGGAGGTAGCTGAATTATTGATGATAAATGAAACAATTGTAATACTGCTATCTGAAAATTAAACAGAGGCCCCGATTCGGGTGCAACGTGTTGCAGAACAGGGCCGAAAAGAGTGAGTTTGTGTTTTTTCCGTGGCTTTTGGTGGTACTGCTTCCTTAGGTCTGTTAAGCACCCCCTGGGTTATTGCACTGAGCTATAGCATCAGGCCATCTCCTTCCTCGCAGAGAGTTGCTGTTTGCATTGAGGTCCCGGTACAGGGTTGTGTTTTTTTCTCCTGGGGGAGGGTGGTGGGCAGATGAATCCACATGCAGTAGTGAACTATTCCTGAAGCTGTCATTGGCATGGGGTGATTTACTCCTGCCACCTACAGAAGTACTCTGCTCTGAATGCTAAAAGAGTCCAATACATCAGACTAGTGATGATAACAACATTGACAGCATTGGTTAATGGTCTTGGCATGCATTCCTAGCTTTTCTATTTTATTCTTGTTTGGTTTCAAGTTGATTTCATTTTTTTGTTTGGCTTTGGCCTGTTTGCTGCCCTCCTTTGATTTTGATCGGATCCTCTACCAGGCCACCCTTCCACACACATTAGCACAGAAGGAATTAGAGGTGTGCTAATGGCGGCAGGCATTGGCTAGGCATCAGATAGAGCAGACAGGCCTTTACTCTCCATAGGCCACTCTTGCACAGCCACCACAGAGCAATGAGGTGTCCTCCTGCAGATGAGCACTGCATGATGAGTGGTTGTCTCTTCGGAGCGATGTGCTATACTCCTACAAGCGAGAGCTGGAGTGTGTGTCCTCTACGTATGATGTGGTGTCTTCCTACAGGTGAAGACTGGCGTGGCTGTCTCCTGAAAGCGATGTGGTGCTCTTCTGCAGGCGAGGGCTGGAATGGTTGTCTCCTCCGAGCGATGGTGTGTCCTCGTACAGGTGAGGACCAGCATGGCTGTCTCCTACCGTGGTGCGGTCTTACTCCACAGATGAGTGTTGTTATGATTATCATATTTTATGGATACTTTCCCCCTACTGCAGAGAAGGGCTTGAGCAGGTATACCTGAGTAAAGTTGTATCCTCCATTGGGTGAACATATCCTCCGAGTGATATGGCACCATCCATCAGGTGAAGATTGGATGCTCCGATGGGTGAAAATATCCTCCTAGTAATATGGCGCCATCCATTAGGTGAAGATTGGAGTGGCTGTTCCCTCTGCATATTATGGTTATGTTCCTATACAGTCGAGAGTTGGAGTGGTTGCTTCCTCTGGGTGTAGTGTCCTTTTTTCATCTCTTGTCAGGACTTTCGCGGGAGTCTATTGATCCAAGACCCAGAGATAAAAGCTGGGATGGTTAACTCTTCCAAAAGATGGAGTGCACTCCGAGAATCAAGCTATTCAGGGGCTGTCTTAGCCAAGCCACTGGGAGCATTCTCACACAGGTGTACTGGAGAGGGTTGCCTAATGTGAGGGCTGCGGGTCCTCTTACAGGTGCGATCAGAATGGTTGCCACCTTATAGCGATGGGCTGTCCCATGATTGGTAAGTGATGGATTACTTGTCTCTATGGATATAACAGCACCACTAGAGGCCACTCTACAGGTGAGTACTTGGTCATAGTTTACATATTGCCTTGCAAGGGTCTAGTAAACTGAAGTGCTTAGTTGGTTAGAACTCCTGCAGAAGGGAATCAGTCAGCAGCTCTTACAGGAAGTTGACAATGAAACTCTCAAAGCACAAATTGGACAGATCTATCTTTGCACTGCACCCTATGCTCAGTTCTTGGAGAAAAAATTCTGCAAGACATGCAGTATTTGTTTATTTCTTCTTATGATATCCTTGCTAGCTGTCGAATAATCCTGAAAACCTGCCTCGCCCCCCTTCTTGGCACTGAGCCCTAAAAGCCATAGATTGTCTAATATCACTTTAGCTGCCGAGAGCCCATTCTTTCTGGAGGTGAAAAGCCTCCTGACACAAAGTAGCTCAGAAAAACACTCTGATGAAAAACATATACGTCCCAAATCATCAATTTCATCGGCGGTGTGCGGTCTGTGGATGACTGAAGGAAATGTTATAGTTCTGCACATAAGCCCATGAGATATTGCCAATGTGTGTTGATGCCAGCTCCGAGATGGCCATAGAACATCCACCATTGGCGCCTAGAAATACTTGTGTACAGGCGTGTTATAAATGGCTTATCAAATCATAGCATATCATAGCAGAGCAGGCATGTGCTGGGCAGCCTGGAAGCTCATGGAGGTGCGCTAAATTGTCACGACTGGAGCTGGCATGCAAAATGTACACGCAAGCAATTTGGCACAATATGAAACAAGGGCTGAACCGAGCAACTTCTGTGTGTCGCCTGATCATGTGCACAAGCTTAACTCACTCAATACAGCAGCTATCCATGCCATGAATTCATTTAAGTTGTGCAGTTTTTGTTGTGTTTTTTTTCAGTTGTATTTTCAGTTTTTGTTTTGAGTTGCTTTCATTTGTTTCATTCCCATTTTATGTTTTGTCATCAGGTTCATGGAACGCCACTGTTTGCCACCAGCAGTATCACAAAATACAGCTCACGGCCTACGGGGCAGCAGTGATAAACGGCGACGCGCACCCTGCCTTCCATTGCGCGCTGCCGCCGCCGCCAGCACCGCCGCCTCACTCCCACCAGCCTCTTTTCAGTTCCTTTGGTTACCACAGACCCCGTAGCACGGGGGACGAGCTCCGCTACCGTTCAGGTAGCTCCTGCTGACTTTGAGTGCGCATTCATTTATTATTTCTCATTCTCTTTATGTTTGTGTGTTACTGTGGCCTCCTGGGCGACTGATGTGGTGCACGGCGCAGGAGGCGGGCAAGCAACGTATGGGGGCATGTTTCACGTCTCACATTAACCAAATATTCGTTGATAATGCAATTAGTCATTTGGGATAATGGCTGCGTTTGCAAAAGTAGCAGAAAATAGTGGGGGGACCCGCAGGGAGAGAAGCAAGCATTGTTAGCGTTTCCTCCCTTTGCTTGCACTGTCATGTTATGTTATGTTATTAACTTCTTACAGAGCACAACGCGCCTGAAGGCCTCAGTAGCTAAAATCATCCAATCGTTTAATACTCAACTTTATTTGGTTGCTGTCTTTTGACTCAGGAGTACATAATGCGCACAGTGAAATAGTAGGAGATAAGTTTGGGTGTAATTGGTTGTGCTACACAAGCCCCCAATATTCTGGCTACACTTAATTTTTAAAATACTCTTTGTTTGGAATTGTCATCATATTATTATTCGAATATTCAAATACTTCCATTAAGGGTGATAGCCTTTACGCTTATGAATACTTTAGCGTTAAAGGTCGTGGGGGGTAAGGCTTTTGCAGCTGGTAACGGGACACCAGCTGCGCTGAGTATCTGGCTTTACATTAGGGAGGAAAGCCCAGGGGCAACGTGCTCGCCTTGGATGCAAGACGAAAGAGCACCCCAGGTTCGATCCCCGAGTCCGTGCTTAGAAACCTCAGGTTATTAATAAACTATCATCATTATAAGCATCACCAGCTATGTAACCCTACTCTCATGCCATTCGATCCCTTAATGCCATTAAATCCCTTAAAACAAACTACAAACCTAAATGGCTGCTCAAAATACTGAAGGGAAGTCCCTGCAAGTCCCTTTGCTATTTCCATGGCAATGCTGGTCGAGAGTATGAAGGTGGGAAATAGAAGTAAGGGAGGTAAGTGCTGTGGAGGAACGTGCCATGGTGTGGTGTTCCTGGAGGGAGGGAGAGGCAGAGGGGGTGGCGGGAGGGCAAGATGGGTATACGTAGGGCAAAGAGGGAATGTGAACCTGGGGAACTGGCTATGTCAGACCTACCAGAGAGGCACTTGTCCGGGATGGAATGCAGGTCTTTATAGCCGGATTTAGCCCATGTTTCTGGTCAACTGATTGACTGGCACTTACCCCAAGGGTGGAAGCCAATCTTTAATCTCTTCTGATCTTAGATTCCGATTGCCAAGGTTCCTGCAATTCTTACTCACTTTAATTTGTGGGACAGCTGATCATGTCCCCCTACCTGTTTCTGCCTAATGAACACAGCCTGGATAGCGAGCTAAATTTATATTTTCAAACTATATAGATGGCTACATTTTTCTTTTCTTTTGCCACAGGACAAGAGGTCAGTTCTGAAGTGAACGAGTTGTAATTCTGCAGAACTACAACTAGATAGCGTAATATGCATAGCATTTTTTAACAGACACGCCTGGGTATAATCTTTCTAGATTACAGGCGTTTTGAGGTGGGGATTGTTCATACTTGTTGTGGACCATTTCCCCCTAGATTTGCAAAACCTTTCTAACAGGGTCAGAGATGATCTTCAAATTCTTCACATGGGAGAAGGCAGGTGCAGAGGTCCTCATTATGCATTTGATTGGCTCCAGAAGATCGAATGACTCTTCAATGTTATTGGCAGAAGTCCCTGTGCAACCAGGAGGAGATATATATCGCCTGCCATTGCTCATTTCTTGGCATCGCCATATCTTTATTTTTGCTGATGACGACTTCCTTTAGACATTATCTTTCACAATCAGCCTCAGCTACCACTTCTTTCTGTTTGGTAAGTGCATCAAAGTGAATCCTCTCTGATTCTGAGAGGGGCAGGATCCCCATCTCTATTTTTCTTATTTGCAGTTGTGATATTGCACCAGGAGCCCACTCTGTGATCTCTCTTGGCCTTTGTGGTCAGCACTCTGGAACCTCTTTTCCACTTCCAAGGGTAACATGGTAGTTGATGTAGCATGAATGAATGGAAATTCCTTAAAATATCAGGGCGCATATATACAATACATTCGCCATGTATTTTTTGCCAGATCTGACCCTAACAAAGAAGTGATGGATGGTCAGGTCTTTTTCTAGAAAAACATTAAGATATCATTGGAATCTGGTTACTGCACTCGTTTATGCCCTATTTCACAATTTTTCCTGTGTGGCCAAACTCTTTGAGAGTTCTGGCACAGGTCAACCTGAAATTAACGCATTGGCTTCAATCCGTTTCGCATAGGTTTTTGGATCCTGAAAGGTACTGAGCTGGCGCGTGTAGGTGGTCACCATGTACAACATAAGGATGACAGTTAAACATGGGTGTTATTGTGTTTTCTGATAATAGCCAAGCAGACCATGCCGCTCTGTATTTTTAATAGCTCTAACCTATTACCTGTGCATTAAGGCATTTCATATTTTTGCCTTATTTTCATCCACTTTTTCTCCCACTGACATCTCCCATTTATTCTTTTGGCTTTCTGTTCTAAGCAATTTCTGCACACAAAAAGCAAGAAGTGCTTGCCCAATCCAAGCTTTCACTCCTCAACCAGTGACATCTGGCCATCCATAACTTCAGAACACTATGCAGGGGTTTCATACCTTCTCTGTGTCAGCAGTAGGGTTATGGAACTTGCATCCACTATATCTAGGAAATTGTACAATGCATTTTCCCTTATATAATGCACTGAAAGCATCTGAATCACTTACTGATCTTCTCATTCTTCTTCTTTGTCTGATGATCTAGCCCCAAGAAGTGATCCATTACCTCAATTCTGCTCTACCCATTGTGAGTAAACAAATACTGCTCTGCAAGAGTACAGAGATGGGATGTGGATAAAACTCCTACTCAGCCCCACACTTCTACTAAACCAGCCGTCATCCCAATCATTTGGTAATATCGGAACAGCAGGACACCTCTTTTGATAACGTGGCATGAAGGCAGACTATACTCTTCAGGAGCCATGTGAGCTAGCACAGAAGCAATCCAAACAACAATAGTACTGTGGTACCAAAAAAAGAAGGGCTGCATTTGAGGAGAGTGAGTCGATTGCTTTGGGTGGGTCTGGTTGGCTGTCAGCAGCAGGTTGAGTCGGCAATGAGATCAGTGAGTGTCAAAGGCTGTTCCAGATGCTTGCAGCAGCTCGAAAAAGTGGCAGAGCCTTTTTCTGCACATCCCAGACATCATAGTTGCCAGAGAGCAGTTAGAGGGGCTGTCACCAGCAATGAGCAAGTTTGTAAGTGCCAGTGGCCTCAGCTTGGTAGGTCTTGTCCAAATAGCAGATCACCCCAAATCCTGCTCTGGGATTTTTGGTTGCAGGGAAGGGCTTGCTGCTTTCTTGGAATTCTTTATCTGCACTTGGGGCAGTCCAAATGATTCAGTAGGGAGGAGAGGGTCAACCCCCATTAAGTATGCAATCTGCCAGAGTGGATTGGTCTCTTCATAGAGTTTACAATCCTGGCTGCTTTGTTTAGAGTCTTTTACCTGGTGATATCAGTTCCAGAGTGCTTTGTCTGCATGATGTGGGGAGGGTTCAGATGCGGTGTGCGATCCTTCGGATAATCCAAGATGTGACCCTTTTGTGGACTGGTACTCCACTCCTTGACACTGTAACTGCCATCTGTCCTGACTTCCCCGCATCAATGAGTCATTTTTAATAGCCACCCTGGTGTGAGCTCTCCAATAGCCCAGCCGGGCTATTGAAGCAGTGGTTTCTAGCTAGCTCCCGGGGGAGATTTCCCATCCTCTAGACAGGGTGAAAACTTTTCCAAGGAGATCGATGGGGGGGGGGATTCCTGGGTTGGGTACAAATATCTGATTTGGGTGAAAAATAGTTGCAGATGGTTTATACACATAATGGGGAGTGTCAGTAGGCAAGCTCAGCAGGGTCACTTTGGAACTCTACTTTTCAGCATGGAGCAGTATGAGGAGGGCTCTGATTAGCAGATCTTACTTCCAGGGACATGTTTACCTGCATCATTTTATATTAAAAATAAAAAAATCTCAGGCTATTCCATCCACACACATGCCACTCTGTCACACTCATTAATTTAATTTACAGCAGGCAACTTGACTTGCATTGTTATTGTGTACATTCAGCTGGGCCTAGAGAGCATACTTAGGAGATCCCCCAGTCCTCACAGTCTTGTCGAAGACCTAAGGAATGGGACCACCACTGGTAGTCCATACTAAGCTCTTTTGACCGTTTTCTAGCTCTTTAGATGTTGCAGGAAATTGGATGCCCATAGCTACTCTTGGTGGAGGGACGGAAGGATGGACAACCATGCTCTAAATTCATTTTGCCATCTGGCCCCTTATCTGCCTCATTGATTAACCATGTACATGGTGCCTGCGCAAAGTGTCATGTCCACCACTTCATAGTTGGGTACTTGATACACTGTTGACTGAGCATAGGGGTCAGAATGTGGTACCTCCCCTTGCACGTCAATGCTGAGTAAATCTATTTAAGGTGCAGATGCGTCATCGGGTTGTTTTTTAGTGTGTTAAATTGCTCGACTACCATCGTGTGGAAACAATCTGTATCCTTTTGAGTTTCCATTTGTTTAACATCCAGACTAACACGCAATTAATTAAGCATGTTTTGCAATTCAGGTTTGGTCTGGATTTTATCAAATGCTAGTAGAGTTCTATCATGTTGACACAAAGACACTAAACAGCCAACTGCAGTTTCTAAAATGGCATTCCTTGTAGAAATGCAGCTGACACAACACATTTCTTAGATTTACCGGCAAAGTGTATTTATGATCAGTTAAAATGCTACAAAACACAGTTGTGTGCGTATACACACACTTAGGCAGCTGTGCACCTTTTTGTGTGTGAAAGTCACATTTCAAGTAACTACTTGTCTGAAACCAAACACGTACATCCGAAAAATGCAAGAACTTAGGTTCATAGTTATCAATTACTTACCCAATCTTTTGAAAATACATCATATATCCACCACAAAATCGTTTCGGCCAGAATGTATATGTCCCTGTAAATATCGTTTGCTAGATAATAAAACATATGTATTAAATAACATAACCAAAATAAATAAGCAAGCTAGCAAAGTAAACAAATTCAAAATCAAACTACAAAATGTTCTTTATTAAATATGAACTCAAACTTAAATAGTTCCAAATGTATATACATCAGGAATTCATGCTTGGTATATAGGGATATATGCAGATGTATGTAATGCATGTTTAACACGCAATATAGACTCCTTATTGCCCCTTTCAGCTCAATCCTCCACAGGAGTCCACACTTCTAGAAACGTGGGCACAAGTTTCGTATCATTTTAAAACACATTTCAAATTAATATCTTTTTTTTAATTATTAAGTGTATTTGGTTATATTAAACCTTTATACTGCGTTTACAAAGAAAATACAGAAGACATGATTAATTACATAATTAAAAGGAATAATATCATCAACCAGCTGAGCAAACACTAACATGATTCCAATTTCATTGATATCACTTTCCAAACCGAAAAAGCTGCATTTGGCATGACTCTTGAATGGACACCCACACAAGTGGACCAAAACGAATCCAATCTAATATTCTCAATGCGAGTTATACAATTAAGATAGTTGGACTCATATAAATCATGCTAAATCATGCAAACATTGAGTCAGCAAGTCGAGAAAAAGTTGTGGCATATTCAGTATACAATGTCTTGCTGCTTAAATAATCAACGGACTGAGCCCTATCCCAAAGGGTGGCCGCATTAATTAATAAGCGTCTGTCCAGCATAAAATGAAAATTATAATCGTCAGGCCATTCCCAAACAATCACCCGATGGAAATCCTCGCAAACCTTCTCCGTTTTTTCAAAAGGGCTAGGGAAGCGACGATGGACAAAAGACGTCAAGCAATGGTGCCAATAAAGAATGGTCCTGCCCCCATCCTGGAGGATTTTAAGTAACAGGAGTGATCTTTTAATCTTGACTTAGGTAAGTAGCGACACAAGGCCCAATTCCAGGCAGAGATCAGCAACTGGAACCGATTGAGGGAGCCCCAGATTTCAATGCCACAGCTTACCCTCCAAGACATCCAACCAATGTAGTTGATTCTCTGTGTAGATCACCAAGCTATAAAGAAGGTCCAGAACAAAAATCTGGTTATAGATCATAAGATGGCCCTCAATTGAGGACCCACCGTGGTGTTGTGTGAAGGTCCTAACTGCCCCAAATTTGGACAAGGCCTTAGGAGTGACATACGTTTGGAGCAGCTTAGAAGAAAGAGTAGAAGTTAGCAATGTGCCCAGGTATACATAAGAATCGACTTGATCTAAAATCTAATCTCCTATCATCCATGTAAATATCTGTACTAGTCTCTTATTAGTCACTATCATGGTTTTTGACTTTAGAGGATTTATCTCCAAGTTGTTGTCCAAAAAAATGCATATTGTAGATCAAAATATCAAATGAAAACATTAAGAATCAATAATCTTTTAAGGAATAATTTCGGACATTGCATCTCTGCGCAATGATTCACAGGCAGACATATTGAACACCAAAGTTAAAATCCTGAAGTTTGTTAATGCCAAACGCTTGTAACATATGGAATAACTGTAGCCACCATATTTCTCTTTAATGAAGTCCCTGTGTCCAGTCACTTTCCAAATGTGTACTCACATTTTTGATGTTTATCTTCATTTAATTAAATATCTGGCAATGTGAGGTGTGCAATGATCTGGTTTATGTTCTGCCAATCAAACGATTACATCACTACTTATTTGATCTCTTCTCTTAGACTCCTGTCACCTCCACATCAATTTGTCTGTTTGTCTCTCTGCTTCGCTTGCTCTTTTGTCCCTCTCAACCCAAAGACCATGATCTGGTTCAACACTAGTGAGGAGGACACAATACTTGAGTATCTGTGCAATACTCAGCGGTTTCAGACTGCCACAATGGTGATGTGCATAGCATAAAAGACTAATAACAGAACTTTTAGTGTTTTGGTTTATTTCTGAAAGGCACTGTGATGAATGCAGGGAATTTGTCCCGTCTCTCCAATGGGGAGCCATTCCCTTTGGTACTAGGGAGGTAAGCCTGCTAAGCTTAAGAGGGATGAGAGCCTGCTAAGCTTGGCACCCTGTAAGGGATAGGGCAAGCCGGTTCTCACAGGGGATTCATCCCCTCTGCCAAATGGGGAGCCACTCCCTTTGGGACTAGGGAGATGAGCCTGCTAAGTTTAACACCCCGTAAAGGACAGAGCAAGCTGATTCTCACTGGGGATTTGTCCCCTCTCCCCAATGGGGAGCCACTCCCTTTGGCAGTAGGGAGGGGAGCCTGCTAAGCTTAACACAGGCGAAAGGGCAAGCTGGTTCTCACTGGGGATGACCGCCCCCCCTTGGAATAAAGTCAAATGCTGAAGGGGCAACGAGTCACCTTCAGAGTGGCAAAGGCAGAAAGACCTCCTCCAGGGAGGTGTGTTCAGAGGAAGCAGACCTACCCAGGGCATGGCGAATAAATGTGCAGACAAGCCCCCGGAATCCTGAGACACTGGCTGATGCAGAACCCAAGAAACCCCAGGAGGTCTTGAGAGGAGATACCGACTTTGGAGCCGGGGACAAGAGCCACTGAGTCACGAAGATGGCAAGAGAGAGAGGCATTAGCACTAATCGTGACGAAGATGACAAAAAATGTAGAGGAGCTGGTGCTGTCTACCATTGAGGTGTACCGCAATAAACTAAATTGTACGCAGTGGCTCCCGGACACGTGGGAAGTGAAGGCCAAGAAGAGCCTAAGTCAGGGTGCTAGAAACCATACGCCAGGGCAGGGTGAGCATAGACAAAGGTGGAGCAATAGGAGCCATTGCCCAAAGGGGGCTATGAGAAACCATGCCCCCAGGCAGGGTGCTATAAAACATACTGCAGGCAGCAGTGAGACCCCAGGCAGGGACACTAGGAACCAGAACCCAAGACGGGCTACCAGAAACCCTAACCCAAGATCGGGAGTAAGATACCAAACCCCTGAGAGAGATGTGATCAAGCACCAAGCCGAGACACAAGAATCCAGAGGTCAAACTGGGGCATGAAAACCAAAGATCCAGTACAGGATAACGAGCACTGGGGAACCTCGAATAAGATTCCTGGATGGGGACTCCAGGAAAAATGCCTGATATGGATTAGCAAATTTGGAAGCAAACCAAGTTGGTTCATAAACCAAAGAATGAGACAAACTACCTGATAAATATTAGAGAGGAAGAGACTCAGCAGAGACTATGGCACAACCCAAAGAGGGAGAGAAAGCGAAAAGATACTTGTGATACAGACTGAAACTCTAAAAAGGGCAAGGAGTCCCGTTCTGCCTGTGATTAGGAGATATCACGACAGGGTCAGAAGACATTCACCACTCCTATTTGTGGCGGAGGAAAGCACACTGTGTTTCTTTTTCTTTTATGCTCAAAGTGGTAGAGACAGAATCCACACTAGATTAGGTTTTCTGGACAGCGGACCTAACTTACTTTGTGGGACATCCCGATGAGCAGTCATTTAGAGTGCTTTAGAGGAGGGGTCACATATAAGGGAGAGATTAGGGTTTGAACCACTTAATAATAAAGTAACCCTTGAACAGAAATGCCAGAGAATCAGTCTCCTGATTCGGATTTACCACAGTACACTAGGAGTAATTATTTTCTTATTTTTTTTAAATTTAATTCCAGCGCATTCTTTTGCATTGAAGGATAGAAGTTCTTTTTTTGATGTAATACCACATTCATTTCCATGTCTGACATAGTCTCAGCTATGTATTTGATTTCAGAATACATAGAACCAATCACAAATAATAAGCAGATTCTAATTGAAAATCATGTATTTGCAAGCATTAAATATATATGGATTTAGATTCAATTTTAAGAGGTCCACGTTTTATTTGATGGTACTTTTATACAAAACGTCTATGAAAGAACTTGCATATTTAACATTTTTAAAAACGTGTAATCTCCTTTGAATTTGGTGCTCAATCTGTGCTACTCAAGGCAAAAAGGTAAATGGCATTTGTCTTCGAGGGTTGTTACCTACTTTCCGTTAATGCATTTTCCAGTTTTTCCACATACAAATGCAGCTGGCTGCAGGTGATTAGGAACTAGGAATTTGTGGTTGATCACAGACCCCCCAAAGAGCTCACTTTGTTATGAACCATCATTATGGGTTATAACACAACGAATGGGCGATGATACAGACGGACCAGCTCACCATCGGTGGGGTTATATGCAAAAGGAGGAGTGGTAGTGGTAGCACGGATGCTGTGAAGTTGTCAGTGTTTGTAATGGAAAGGGTATAAAGGGGAGAAGACATAGGGAGAGTGGTGATCTTAAAGTTAATTTCACTTTCTTGCACCTATTAAAGTAAAACGCTATCTGAGGGTGTATTTAGAGTGTTGATATGAATATCGGAAGGACTTGAGAGGGGCTCATGAGTTCCAATGTTTTGTGGGGGCTATCTACACCGGTTAGAAATGTCAAGACTGTCCTGTAAAGTGTTTGTATGATCTGATGGTAAGTAGTCCACTGACTGAGGAGTCATCGCCAAGAGTGGGCTGTGTATTAAAATTAAGTGGGTGGATAGGAAAGGAAGATAGACACAGAAGGTGATCTATCCCGAGCCAAAATCGGATGACCTTGTGTGTAGGACAGGTAGGGTATGAACACAGTTCAGGATGATAATTATCAATACGTTTGGATGTTTGTTTGGTTCCGGTTTCAGTGTGTAAATTAACACAGTATCTCTCTTGTGCATGCTTATAGGTAATATTTCGAAAATCAGAAATGGTAATGGATTATGGACATGGGTGTCATTACAACTTACCTGTAGTCAGAGATACTGATATGTTGCTGGAGGTCCTCCCACTCTGTTTCATAAATGAAATGATAAAACAACATAGACAGTGATGTACAAACAAAAACGTGTATGTCTTGAAAATAAACGGGGTGCAGATACATTGAATTGTGTGGCAACAAAGCCTTAGACACGTGAGGTCGTAAAGAATAAGTTAGATTTCCATTGCTTAGATAAGGTGACGGCTAGTCAATGGTGATTAAGATCTATTATTCATCATCATCAAAATACGTTTATTTCGGATAGCGATATATCCATAAAAAGTTGAATCTAGCTCTTATAAAAATATTGCGTTCAGAAAAATGATTAGCCCATAAAAGATAATTTTGTACCAAACTAGAAGAAATAGTTGCATGATTCCGATTGGATGACTTCATTAGGTCGGTTGATTGTAGACACTCTCTGGTGTAGAACATTAGGCAGGCCTTTAATTGGGTTCCCGTGGTTTGGTTCCGATCAGCTGGTGCTGCGCTGTAAAGGCATAGGGAGCATTTATTTTACCCAGATATGATTTTACATGTTGTAACGATGGAACCAACCTATCCCCACTTTTAGCTGATAGAGCTTGCAAGATAGTGTGGGTTAGTCCAGCTTTAGGATTGCACCATAAATGAAGCCAATGCAAAATTGGTTGTAGAATCGGGTCGTCATGTACGAAATCCAAACCCAGCTCCAAAAGAGTACCATAATTGGATGCCGACCGTGGCAATCCAAGCACATTTGTAAGAAAAGTGTTCTCTACCACTTGCAGGTGTGAGACTATATTTGGTAGCAGGGACTGCTTTGATTTGATAAACTTGAAGAATGCAATTTATTCTTCTAAATCTGTCTTCTCCGCCCAATGCTTGAGTAAAGTGGTTCATTTATTTATAGACATGTCATGTACCCTTTAGATTTGTCGTTCTACTTGAGAGATCACATTGTTACCACTATTCACTTTTGGGCATTTTATAATTCTACGACCAAGGTGGCAGATTATCATTTCCATTTCCCTGTGTTTACCTGTAAATCCTTATCATACATAAATTTGGTATATGCTATGATGAGATGCCGTAATGCTCAAAGGGTACGGGCAATATGCACTGTACCATCAGAATAGGCTTCATCAGGTACAATTACATTTCTTAATTTGGGGACATAAAGAGTCCTGATTAGGCTGTGCTATTGCTGAGTAGAAGCACGGACAAGGGTGGAGGAAGGGAAAGGAAAATCTTCAATGTGGACAGATAGGCTGTTTGCTTAGGATCTGAGATGTTGAGGAAATTTGTAGAGACTGTTAGTGAGGAAACAAACAGTTTGAACTGTCTTTTTTAAATGTGTGAATTGGGGGATGGATCAAATGTTTTTGGGAAGAGAGTTCCATAGTTGGGGGACAATAGTAGTAAAGGATGATCCTCTCAACTTCTTTTTGGTGAAAGTCGCCACCATTAGCAAGGCTGAACTGAGGTTAAAGTTGGGAATGTGTCTGTTAAGTTTCATTTGGATGAATTCGGGGCCGTTCCATGGAGTTTTAAAAAGGTTATGCAAAGTGTTTCAAAAGCGATTCTCCTACCTACCAGTGACCAAGGAAGAGATAAAAGAGATGGGTGACATAATCCCTGCACCCGAGATGAAGAATATCATAGTGACTGCATTCCGGATTCTTTGTAGTGTAGCAATGAGGTGTGCTGGGGCTCCTGGGTATAGACCTTTTGCATGCTCTAATCTAGAAGTTACAATATCTCGGATAGCTGTGCCCTATGAGAACAGGAATTAGATTTTCAAGGTCTTTGAGTGTCATAAAGCTTGTTTGGCTACCACTGTAATTTTTGATTCGAGGGATACGGTAGCGTCCTGGATCATGCCAACCTTTTTTTTTTTACAATATGAGAATCAGTTAAATTTGGAAATGCAGTGTCTGTTCCTTTCAAGGAAATGTTTCCTGAAGTAAGTATTTTAGTTTTTTCGGATTGACTTGAGGATTGTTGTGTGCCACTCTAGTTATCATTTTTTTAAAAATACATTCTGGGATGTTCAACAGGGGTGTGGAATTCGTTTGCAATTTAAGCATACGTTGTGTGTCATCTGCATAATTGTAACAGGAAACATTGAAGAGTAGAGGAGGGATCTTGCTTCTGATACGCCAAAAGAGCATTTTTTGATTTCAGAATCGGAAGGTTCAAGATTAATGCATTGAGAGGAACAAGTTACTTCTTACCTTGTAACGTTCTTTCGATGGGATGTTCCTCCGACGTATTCCTTATCTTAGATATCACCTTCCAGCTTTGCTGGCCTCGGAACATTTTTCTCTAGAGGGCGCTGCGCGTCGACGTCCGCCGAGTCGATGTCCCTCGAAAGCCGCCGTATCGACGTCGACGTCATCCTGCCTATAAAGGCCGTGTGCAGCGTCCGTTGCTCAGTTCCGTTTTGTAACCCACAGTATCTCTGTCTGGACTAGACTAATCACCCTGAAGGAGCGTAAGCTGCAACAACAAGGGAAGTAGAACTGAGGGGATGGATGGGAGGGTCGATAAGGAATACGTCGGAGGAACATCCCATCGAAAGAATGTTACAAGGTAAGAGGTAACTTGTTCTTCGAAGGGATTGTGTCCTCCGACGTATTTCTTATCTTAGATAGGCTCCCATAGCAGTATTCTATTATTGGAGGTGGGAGTACTGACTTCATGCTGCCTTTTATTGCTGAATAGAGTGCAATAATGCCCTTCCAAACCTAGTCTCTTGACTGGAGGAGGAATCCAAGTTGTAAAATCGTGTAAAGGTATGGACGGACGACCATGTGGTGGCCGCACAAATGTCTTTAACCGGCACTCCTCTTTTGAGGGCCGATGAAGCTGCAATCCTCCGGTCGAATGAGCCCTAAGGTTTTGAGGGGCCTCTTTTCCTGCCAGTTTATAACATTCCAAAATGGCTAGAATGATCCATCTGGAAATGGTCTGCTTAGTTATCGGTAACCCCAGCTTGTGACCTGTGTAGCCTACAAACAGCTGGTCTGCTTGTCTTATCCCGGCCAGTCTACTGATGTAAAAACTTAAAGCACTTCTAGGGTCCAGCCTGTATAACCTCTCTTCCTCTTTCCCCGGATGAGGAGGAGGATAGAAAGATGGCAGGGTAATCTTCTGAGTGATATGGAATTCAGAAACCACCTTTGGGAGGAAATTAGGCTTCACTTGCAGGACAACTTTGTCTTTGTGAAAGATTGTATGAGGGGGTTTACAAGAAAGAGCTTGTAACTCACTCACCCTTCTAGCAGATGTAAGTGCTATTAATAAAACAGTTTTAAGGGTAAGAAATCTTAACGAACAAGAATGGAGTGGTTCGAAAGGTGTGCCCATCAGGAAAGTTAGGACTAAGTTTAAATCCCATAGGGGAACCTGGAATGGTCTTGGGGGATAAACGTTAGTTAGCCCCTTTAGAAACTGTATTACCAAGGGTAACTTGAAATAGGATGGTTCTTCCGCAGTGCGCTTAAAGATGGATAGCGCTGCGAGATAGCCCTTAATGGTGCCAACTTGAAGGCCTGAATTCACCAAATAGAGTGGGAAGGACAAAACCATTGGTGTACCACATGAAAAGGGGTCGATATTCTTTTCTCTACACCAGCTGCAAAATCTGTTCCAACGGCAGCGGTATAAAGACTTTGTTGCTGGCCTCCTTGCCGAAAGCAACACCTCCATAACATCATCAGGGAGGTCCCAATCCTTGTACCTCAGCCTTTCAGAAGCCAAGCGTGAAGGTTGAGGGTTTTGATGTCTGGATGGAGAACCTGACCTCCCTTCTGTGAGAGTAGGTTCTCTCTGAGTGGAAGTCGAATTGGAGGGCAGATGGACAAGTCTAGAAGGTCCGGGTACCACGTTCTCCTGGCCCAATCCGGGGCAATTAGGATCATGGTTTTCCGGAATCTTCTCAACCTCCTGATCATTTGAGGAATGACAGGGACCGGTGGGAACGCGTATACAAGCGGAAACTCCCAGTTCACTATGAACGCGTCTCCCAGAGCTCCTCTCGGGGGAAATTCCCTTGAGCAGAACAGATCGCACTTCCTGTTGACACTGGTGGCGAACAGACCCACCTGAGGGGTTCCCCAAAGGGCGAAGATCTCTTGAAGGACTTCCTGAGCTAGTTCCCACTCGTGGGAGACTGTGCTCTGCCTGCTCAGAGCGTCCGCTGTCAAGTTCTTCTCTCCGGCTAGGTGAACTGCCGATAGAGAGATTCCTTCTTGGATTGCCCAAAACCAGAGCTGCATCGCCTCTCTGCACAGGGGTAGTGATCCTACGCCTCCTCTTTTGTTGAGCTAATGCATGGCCACTGTGTTGTCCGTCATTATCAGGACATTCTTCCCTTGTACAGCTGGCAGGAACACCTTCAGCGCAAGTCTGATGGCCCTCAGCTCTAACAGGCTGATATGTAGTCTGGACTCCGATGGAGACCAACGACCGCTGATGGTCAAGTCGTTGGCGTGGGCTCCCCACCCCGTGAGTGAGGCATCTGTGACTACTGTTATCTCCGGCCAGGGTTGCCAAAACTGTTCTCCTTTCAGAATGTTCTCCTGACAGGCCCTCCACTGAAGGTCTCGAGCCACCCTGTTGGGAACCTGAAGAAGATCTGTCATTCTTCCTGAGAATTGTGACCACTGAGTCCTCAGTGCCCACTGGAGGGATCTCATTCTCAGGCGAACCTCTGGCACTAGGAAAATGCAGGATGCCATGAGGCCTAGCAACCTCAAAAAGTCAAAGGCTGGGAGACGTTGGGCATTTTGGAACTTGGTAACCATCTGTAGAATATCTTGAGCCCTCACCTCTGGTGGCGAGGCTTTTCCCAGGGAAGTGTCCAGGATCACTCTGATGAACTGGAGTCTCTGCGATGGTATCATTTGTGACTTCTTTAAATTGAGGGAGAAGCCCAGTCTGTGAAGGGAGTGGCAAACGTGATTTAGCTGAATCTGAGCTTGTTCCGAAGATACAGCCCTGATCAACCAATCGTCCAGGTAGGGGCAGACGTGAATCCCTTCCCTCCTTAGACTTGCCGCCACTACCGACATTAACTTGGTGAAGACCCTCGGGGCGGAGGTCAGCCCAAATGGCAGCACTCAAAATTGATAATGAGAGTTGCCAATTGCGAACCTCAGGTATTTCCTGTGTTTGAGATGGATAGGCACATGGAAATAAGTGTCCTGAAGGTCCAGAGATACCAACCAGTCCTGGAACTGAAGGGCTTGAAGGATCTGAGAAAGAGTTACCATCTTGAATTTGTCTTTCCTGAGGAATTTGTTCAATTCTCGCAAGTCCAAGATGGGTCTCAGTCCTCCGTCTTTCTTTGGAATGAGAAAGTAAGGGGAGTACTAGCCCTTGTTCCTCTCTGCTACAGGTACCGGTTCTATGGCACCTTTCTCTAGCAGGTCCAAAATTTCCTGCAAGAGGAGCGGATCTGGAGCTTTCTGAGAGCTGATCCCCGGTGGATGACTCTGAGGTATGCGTAGGAGAGGCAGGCAGTAACCTTGGGTAACTGTTTCCAATGCCCAAGCATCTGACGTGATAGCCTGCCATTCCGCCAGATGTTGAGTTAACCTGCCTCCTACAGGTGTCCTGTGAGGGAAGTCCTCAGAGTGGTTTTGGGGCGGCTGATGCAGATGCCTATGGTAAAGAGGCACCTGCTGTTGCTGCGGCTTTTGAATATCTATCCCGTCCACCTCGGGTAGTTCTTCTTTGTCCCCTTTGAGCCGGTCGTCCTCTACCTCTTCCGAATGCGGAGTAGAAGCGAAAGGACTTGCCCCTTGCAGATGTTACCGTGGGACGAAAAGGTCTGACGGATTGCAGCGCCTAGGGATTTTGCTGCTGCTTTTGATGTTTGCAGTTTTTCTAAACTGTCATCCGCCTTTTTCCCAAACAAAGAAGAGCCATCGAATGGCATGTTCAAGAGCCTGGCTTGCACATCTGGGGCAAAACCAGACTTTCTCAACCAAGCAAATCTCCTGGTTGTTGTACTTGCCGCCATTGCTCTGCTGATACTGTCAGCCGAATCAATGCCCGTCTGGAGGGATTCGCACATAGCGTCTTTACCGTCCTGTATGATGTTTAGGAAAGCCTCCCTTTCTTCTCCCTCCGGGATGCAGTCAGCCGCTGTAGAAGCACACTCCCAAAGTGTATGGCTGAATCTAGCAAGGTTGCAAGTAGCATTAACAGATTTTAACGCCATGCTACATGCCGAAAAAACTTTCTTTGCCATAGCATCATATTTCTTATCGTCCCTGTCCTGTGGGACGGTAGGGTAAGCAGTCTTGACGTCAGTAGAAGATGCTGCCTGTACCACCAGACTTTCTGGGGATGGGTGTTTTGACAAAAACTCCGGGTCTGCAGAAGATACCCTGTATTTAGTAGACAGATTTTTATTTACTGCCGGGACGACATCTGGGGTTTCCCAGTTCGTCATAATTTTCCTCTGAAGAGCTTTATGAAAAGGCACTACAGGATCCTCCTGTGGACCTTTGTCAAGAATATCCGTGAGGTCATCTTGTTGGAAAGCCTGTGAAGGTGTTGACCACCCCATAAATTCTGTGATCCTGGCCATTAAGGCTCTATAGGGGGTTTCAGCATGCTCCCCCGGGTCTGGCCCAGCAAACTCCACCTCAGGGGAAGTGTCTAACCCACTTGCCTCATGTAAGGAATCATGGAGATCCTTTAACCTGCGTTCTTCTGAGGATAACTCCTCTCTAACTGGGGTTGCAGGTCCCTGCAACTCAAATGTGTCTTCCTGTTCAGATAGTTCTCCCTCTTCCATAATTGAGGACATAGTTCTCAATTGTTCTGAACTCACAAAGGGTGTAAAACCCATCTCCAAGGCACAGGGTGCCAAACTTGTCATAATCGGCCTCGAAAACGTCGATGTCGTCGACGCTGACGTCGAAGGCTTCAGGCATGGCGTCGAAAACAAAGGCGGAGGCCTCGAGGTTCTCGATAGAATTGGGATTCTGCTCGAGGAAGTCGACAATCTCGACGCCATCGTCATCGAGGACCTGGGGATAGCCACTGGGTGCGTCGTAACCGTGACTTTCCTTGGCGTCGACGCCGGTGTCGAAGATGGCGTCGAGTTGACAGACCCGTGTGTCGAAGGTCCCTTCGACAACGGCGTCGAAGACACCGACCTCGGCGTCGACGGAACCTTCGTCGATGGCATCGACGGAACCTTCAAAGAAGGTTTTGAGGTCATAGCTTTACTCGAGGGTTCGTGACGCGCTCGAGAAGCTTCCTTCGCCGAGTACTGCGACTCGCTGCGTTCTTGACCTTCGGGTCTTTCGACCAGAGCATCGCTCTCGGCAGTCTTCGAGGGGGTCGAGGCCGCTTTCTCGAAGACGCTCATCATATTTTTGTTGAATTCCTCCCATTCAGCCCGGGAACTATGTTTCGTGGGGCAAGGGATTCTCTTAGGAGAAACAGAGGAAGAGGAGGACGGAGAAGGGGATCTTCGACGTCCCCTCTTCGAGTGCTTCGATCTCGAGGAGTGATGGGACCCACTCCGAGACCTGGAGCGCGAATGTTGACGAGGAGACGAATGTCTCGACTTCGTCGAGGAAGAAGAAGCTTTTGAAGTCTTACCTTTCTCCAGCTTCCCCCTACGCTCCTTCAGGGCCTTAGCTGTCATGGACATACAGTCCTCGCACTCTGAACAATGGTGTTCAGCTCCCAAACACCACAGACAAACTCTGTGAGGGTCAGTCAGCGACATCTTTTTCCCACAATCTCGGCATTTTTTGAAGCCGGACCGAGGAGTCGTCGGTTCCGACGAGGAAGCCATCGAGTACGGATCGAATATCTCGAGGTAAATAGGATAAATAGTCTACGAAACTGAGCAACGGTATTCCGAGGCACTGAGTAAGCACGGAAAAACGGAACTGAGCAACGGACGCTGCGCGCGGCCTTTATAGGCAGGATGACGTCGACGTCGATACGGCGGCTGTCGAGGGACATCGACTCGGCGGACGTCGACGCGCAGCGCCCTCTAGAGAAAAATTTTCCGAGGCCAGCAAAGCTGGAAGGTGATATCTAGATAAGGAATACGTCGGAGGACACAATCCCTTCGAATGATCATTTAGCATGGACATTAACCACTCAAGGGCTGTGTCTCTGATTCTGCAGTCAGATAGGCCTTTACGGAGGATGTTGAGATCAACTAAGCCTAACGCTGAAGATAAATCAAGTGTTAATAGAGCAGAAGCATTATCTCAGTCGCCATTGATTCTGAGTTCATCACAAAAGAAGAGAGGGGCTGATCCTGTACTGTGTTCTGAATGTCACTGTCTTCAATGAATATCGTGAGCTGGTTGAATGCGGCTTTGTCCACAGATTTTTCCAAGCAAGAGCAGTTTGCAATAGCTCGGACGTTATTGGGGTTGTCCAGCTTGAGTTCTGATTTTTTCAATAAAGGTTTGTAATAGGCCACCTTGAACTCTGGAAGAAATATACCTGTTGTGAAAGAAGCTTTTATCAGAGATCTGGCCACCTTTGCAAGTTTATAGACTTCAAGAAGCGATTTGAGAGGGCATGGGGGACTAGAGTTTACGGGGATCCAACAGCAGAGCTTTTTGCAACCAGTGTTCCAAACTTGTTTTTTGTGAGGGGGAAGAAAGCTTGAAAGAGGCTATTGGGGGGGAGATGGGAGAGAAAGAAGGGGTAGTGGTGGTGTGTGAAGTAGGAGGATGTGAGACTATAGTTTTTGTTTAGATTCCAGGTCTGATGAGATACATTTAGTCTAGATGTGGTCCGAGAGTTAGTTGCAGAGTTCTTGAGAGGAGGATATGTTGGTCAATTGGGCCATAGGCAATCAGAGTTCCAGAATTAATTTGACCGTCTCCCTTTGTGACATTCCAGGGTTTCAGCACAAGAAAGAAACCACTACCAAATACACTGTTGTCTGTCTCTCTCATTGGCTGCCATCCCAAAAAATCTATCAAGGACACAATTGACATTTATTTTTATATATCTGTTATTATGATTGTTTTAATGAGAGAACGACGCTTACTCAAGGAGAAAGAGACAGCACTATACCATTGTCTCCAAACAAATAGTCAAAATATTTTGTTTTATTTGGTAATCCATATAAAATACTTCTTTTATCTTTGTCGGGTATGAACGTTGCAGTTGAAATCATTTTCAACTGAATGCTCAACTTTCCTGAGGAAGGGAAGTTTGAGTCCATAGAGATTGGACTGTTTCCATTGACTCATCCTTCACTCCATCAGGAAATAACTGCTGACGAGCTTATCCATACTGTCGTTCATTTCATGTGGATTTACGCACAGGCTTTTCTTACTGTGTTATCTCAAAAGTCTCGCAAACACACTGATTCAGAAGAAACGGGATGCGAATAGGAGAATTCTGAGTATCCGTGGGAGTTCCTAGAATCTGCGATTTCGGCTGTTCCTTCATTGATGTATTTAATTCGGTAGGCACAGCAGGCGGTTCTGCTTAATTTGTACCACTCCTAAGCTACATGTTTTACAAGAGTTATGATGACTCGGCAGTGTTGTTATAAACACTGAAATTCGTGCTGCTGTTTCAGGAGGCATTTTATTTAGGTGGGAGGAAAGAAAATAATAAAGAAAAGGAAGGAAGGAATATAGAGAAAAGAGAAAAGAGAAAAGAGAGTGGAAATAGGAATATGGAAATGGAGAAAAGAGCGATAGTAGTGGGAAAAGTCCTGCTAGTATATTGAAAGGAAAAAGGAGCGGTTGCTTCGTGATCAATGAGTTTGCCACCGTTCTGCACCTAGAATTGACACTCTTTTGTGAATCACGTCTCTCTAAATCTACACCTCCCAGATCCATTAAAGCTGTTTTGGTGCCCTATTGGATCACCAGAGACCCTAGATTGGGAAGACCATGGCGGGAATACCCTGGTCTGCTGGGATCGGGTGTCGTTCTGTGGTCATGTTTATCCTGGGAGGTGGTAATCAGCATTTCACAGTCATATCTTACTTGCATTCAAAGCAGAGGCGTTGCTAGGGGGGGCATAGGAGGCTATAGCCCTGGGTCTTTTGGTTGTAGCCCAGGATAGAAGTTCAGGGGTTACAACCAAAAAGGCTAGCTAGCCCCCAGTCCCGACAGTCCCAAAATTAGCGTAGCCCCGGATCTATTCCAGATCTAGCAACACCCCTGATGCAAAGAATAGGACCGCTCATCTGCATGCACGAGCTGGGCCCCACGCTGCAAGCTGGGCCAAGAGCTCCACTGCAGAGCAAAGAGACTTCATGAATTACTTTTCAAAGGCTGCCCAGGAGGCAGAGCCTCAGTCTGACATGCACACGAGAACAAGACGGGTATGTTGTCTTCTTAAACACGAAAGCTAAAATCTGTCGTTTCAAATGCACCAACTTGGGGCACAACTGCACATTCAAAGCAGGGATGCTTCACGCCCCCACCTCTTCCCATGTGCAATGCCATTGATTCATGTAGAGAGGTGTCACTTTCTTCCATTAAAGAATCAATTAGTAATCCACGAATTTTAAGTTATAAATAATATCTATGATCATGTGATAATAGTTTCAAAGACTTCATTGTGCTGGGACAACAATGGAAGCAGGTTCTTTGAGCAGGGGTGCCATACATCGCATCCGTGTTCCTGGTGGTGTTTCCATACCCCTGCCCCTCTGCACAGGTAGTCATAGGCAGAGTGGGCTGTGGAAGTCATTCGTTTCCGCAGCCTTCTGGGGGACTTAGTCATATTACATCTGTGCACCATGCCAGGGTGATGAATTCCAGAATCAAAATTACCAATGTTCACTGGGGCATGTTGAGCTGTGGTACTCAGTGAGACGCTAAGTAACAACATTAAGCCAAGGCGACTTCTCAGATGTGGAAGTGATAATGCCTCACCAAATCGAAACTGCCATTTAATAATTAAATCCTTTAATGACCATCCCTTTACGCATTTACTTACTGACTTCCCGCTGACAATGTTCAGGTTCCATTCTGGAATTAATCTCTTCACGCGCGGCTATACCTCAAGAGTGGAGCGCTGGTCTCAGACATTGGACCGGCCTACGCTTTGTGAATTTATATTTCCGCAAGGCTGGCATGCTCCTCATTCTTCCAAGTTCGATCTGTTGAGTGCCCTTACATGGGAGGGTTACAGCTATGATTTCATCACTTAGTAGCGGAATGATTCCAGATCGAAGCACATTATTATTATGTAACAATAGTAACAGTACTAGTTATACTAATAACAATACTACTCTCACAATGCCACCGCCCAATAACTCTTCTCTCACTGAAAGCATTTCCAATGAACTCTGGGAACTGGGAAGCCCCGTGGCAACAGTGGACCAATGTCTGTGCTACTCAGTGATAAGGGGGTGCACTGCTGTGCAGCACAACGAGAGGCTCATTACCCCCGTGTCCCTTTTCCCCTTCCCATTCCTTTAACTGTGAAGGATGCTTATATCCTTGACAAGTATCTAAACGTATAACCTGGATACTAAAATGTTTTTATATCCCTTTAAATATGTCCCTCCCTTTTCATTAGCCTCCAACTTCTTGCCTGTCATCTAGCAGGACAGCATCCTTGCAGGGTCCATAACCTGGCAGGCAATGTTCCATTCCTGCTCCTGGACGGGACCGACTAGGATGGCTAGGAATAAGTGACAGTGCAACCAGAAGAATCCATTGAGGCCCTCCTTCAGGCGTCAGTGCATCCTGCTGGGGCTGGGCTCTTCTGTAGGTCGCATGCCCCCTGGGTCGATTTCATATAAGTGTGAGGAGGTGACTGGAGCATCCAGCCTTTTTCCAGTCTGCTTTCCAGCGCAGTGGGGATCTGGAGTCGGATTCCCATGGAAAATGTAAGTAGTTTGGAATCCCAAAGGGGGTTCACTTTTGCGTATCTCTTTTTCAGCATTTTGGCAAGGATCTTGCGCGACTTGGAAGCTGACAAGACATTACAAGCATGGGGAGCCAGTTAACCAGTATTAGCCTATCCCTCAAGGCACTCATCACCAAAGAAACAAAAGAGGTGATGGCTGGAAGGTTTAGAATGAATCTTAACCTCAGCCATTGCTCTGAGCAACCCTCCAGACCATCGTTCTTCACCTGCCAAGCCATTACAAAAGGGGAAAGATCATATGCAAATCAGGCTTGCTCCCACCCCAAAAGGAGCAGTACAGCCTGAACTGCTGGTCACATCCCTTCTGCATGAGACCGCAAGCATCCCTGCATGGATCCGCACTGGTGTATCTCAAAGGAAGTCTGATCCTACAACCTCAAGGGAGAATAACAAGCTCCAACGATACTCTGTGGCTTATATGCCCAAAGGGCAAATGAATATGATGAAGGGGACGTTCCATTCCGGTACTAGTAACACACGCCTGGAATGGACTACCAGCTTAGCTGCATAGAGAAGAACTAGTTACTCTTACCTTGTAACGTTCTTTCGATGGGATGTTCCTCCGACGTATTCCTTATCTTAGATATAAATCCTTCAGCTTTGCTGGCCTCGGAAAATTTTTTTTTTCGCCAGAGGGCGCTGCGCGTCGATGATCGCCGAGTCGATGACCCTCGACGGCCTCCGTGCCGACGTCGACGTCATCCTGCCTATAAAGGCCGCGCGCAGCGTCCGTTGCTCAGTTCCGTTTTGTAGTCCCCAGTAATGTTTTTGGATTAGACTAATCACCTTGAAGGAGCATAGGCTGCAAACCCACAGGAAGTCATACTGCGGGGATGGATGGGAGGGTCGATAAGGAATACGTCGGAGGAACATCCCATCGAAAGAACGTTACAAGGTAAGAGTAACTAGTTCTTCGAAGGGATTGTGTCCTCCGACGTATTCCTTATCTTAGATAGACTCCCATAGCAGTGGTATTGTGACTGGAGGCGGGAGTAATAAAAGTTATGTTACCCTTCCAGAATGGACAGAGTGTAACACAGCCTTGCCGAATCTAGTTTCTTGACTAGAGGAGGAATCCAGGCTATAGAATTTGGTAAATGTATGTGCGGACGACCATGTGGCAGCCGCACATATATCTCGAATTGGCACCCCTCTTTGAAGGGCTGAGGATGTTGCGATACCCCTGGTAGAATGAGCCCTTAGATTTTGAGGAGGCTCCTTTCCTGCCAATTTGTAGCATTCCAGAATGGCTAAAATAATCCATCTGGAGATGGTTTGTTTTGTTATTGGAAGGCCCAACTTATGTCCTGCATAACCTACAAAGAGTTGGTCTGCTTGTCTGATCTTAGCCAATCTGCTGATATAGAAGCTCAAGGCTCGCTTAGGGTCCAGCCTGTGCAGTCTCTCTTCCTCCTTCCCCGGATGAGGAGGAGGGTAGAAAGAAGGTAATATAATCTTCTGAGTGATGTGAAACTCCGAGACTACCTTCGGGAGGAAGTTAGGCTTCACCTGAAGAACAACTTTGTCCTTGTAAAAGATTGTATGTGGAGGTTTACACGATAAGGCTTGCAACTCGCTAACCCTTCTAGCAGATGTCAATGCTATTAGCAAAACAGTTTTGAGGGTGAGAAGCTTCAATGAACAAGAGTGTAGTGGTTCAAAAGGGGCACCCTTTAGGAAGTTTAAAATTAGGTTTAAATCCCATAAGGGAACTTGAAAAGGTTTCGGGGGATAAACATTAGTTAATCCTTTTAGGTATTGTATTACCAATGGAATTTTGAAGTATGAAGGCTCCTCTGCAGTGCGCTTAAAGATTGATAGCGCTGCGAGATAGCCCTTAATTGTGCCAACCTGTAGGCCTGAATTAGCCAGGTAAAGTAAGAATGACAACACCATAGGTGTACCACAAGAAAAGGGTTCAATATTCTTTTCTCTGCACCAGCTGCAAAATTTGTTCCAACGGCAGCGGTATAGAGTTTTAGTTGCCGGCCTTCTGGCCGAAAGCAACACCTCCATAACATCATCCGGAAGGTCCCAATCCTTGTACCTCAACCTTTCAGACACCAAGCGTGAAGGTTGAGGGTCTTGATGGCTGGATGGAGAACCTGACCTTCCTTCTGCGAGAGAAGATCCTCTCTGTATGGCAGTCGAATTGGAGGGCAGATGGACATGTCTAGAAGGTCCGGGTACCACGTTCTCCTGGCCCAATCCGGGGCAATTAGGATCATGGTCTTCCGAAACCTTCTCAACCTCCTGATCATTTGAGGAATGACAGGGACCGGAGGGAACGCGTACAGAAGTGGGAACTCCCAGTCCACTACGAACGCATCTCCTAGAGCTCCTCTCGGGGGAAATTCCCTTGAGCAAAATCTGTCGCACTTCCTGTTGATACTGGTGGCGAACAGATCCACTTGAGGGGTTCCCCAAAGGGCGAAGATCTCTTGAAGGACTTCCTGAGCTATCTCCCACTCGTGAGAGACTGTGCTCTGCCTGCTCAGAGCGTCCGCTGTCAAGTTCTTCTCTCCGGCTAGGTGAATTGCCGATAGAGAGATTCCTTCCTGAATTGCCCAAAACCAGAGCTGCATCGCCTCTCTGCACAGTGGTAGTGAGCCTACGCCTCCTCTTTTGTTGAGGTAGTGCATGGCCACTGTATTGTCCGTCATTATTAGGACGTTTCTTCCCCGTACAGACGGCAGAAAAGCCTTCAGCGCTAGTCTGATGGCTCTCAGCTCCAACAGGTTGATATGTAGTCTGGACTCCGATGGAGACCAACGACCGCTGATGGTCAAGTCGTTGGCGTGAGCTCCCCACCCCGTGAGTGAGGCATCCGTGACTACTGTTATCTCCGGCCATGGTTGCCAAAACATTTCTCCTTTCAGGATGTTCTCCCGACAGGCCCACCACTGAAGGTCTCGGGCTACTTTGACCGGGATCCGAAGGAGATCTGTCATCCTTCCTGAGAACTGTGACCACTGAGTTCTCAGTGCCCACTGGAGGGATCTCATTCTCAGGCGAGCCTCCGGCACGAGGAATATGCAGGATGCCATGAGGCCTAGCAACCTCAGAAAGTCGTAGGCTGGGAGATATTGGGCATTCTGAAATCTGATGACCATCTGCAGAATATCTCGAGCCCTCACCTCTGGTGGCAAGGCTTTTCCCAGGGAAGTGTCCAGGACTGCTCCAATGAATTGGAGTCTCTGTGATGGTATCATCTGTGACTTCTTTAAATTGAGGGAGAAGCCCAGCTTGTGAAGGAAGTGGCAAACATAATCTAGTTGTCTCTGAGCCTGTTCCGAAGATACAGCTCTGATCAACCAATCGTCTAGGTAAGGGTAGACATGAATCCCTTCCCTCCTTAGACTTGCAGCCACAACCGACATTAGCTTGGTAAAGACCCTCGGGGCGGAGGTTAGCCCAAATGGCAGAACTCGAAATTGATAATGAGAGCTGCCAATTGCGAACCTCAGGTATCTCCTGTGCCTGGGATGGATCGGCACATGGAAATAAGCGTCCTGGAGGTCTAGAGATACCAACCAGTCCTGAAGCTGGAGGGCCTGAAGGATCTGAGAGAGAGTCACCATCTTGAACTTGTCCTTTCGGAGGAATTTGTTCAATTCCCGTAAGTCTAAGATGGGTCTCAGTCCTCCGTCCTTCTTCGGTATTATGAAGTAGGGGGAGTACCAACCCTTGTTCCTTTCCGCTACAGGTACCAGTTCTATGGCACCTTTCTCTAGCAGGTCTAAAACCTCCTGCAAGAGGAGCGGATCTGGAAGCTTCAAAGGGTTGTTCCCCGGTGGATGACTCTGAGGGATATGTAGGAAGGGCAGGCAGTAACCTTGGGCTACTGTCTCCAGAGCCCAAGCATCTGACGTAATAGCCTGCCATTCCGTCAGATGGTGAGTTAACCTGCCCCCTACTGGTGTTCTGTGAGGGGAGACCTCAGAGTGGTTTTGAAGCGGCTGATGCAGTTGCCGAAGGTAAAGTGGCTCCTGCTCCTGCGGGTGCGGCTTTCTTTCCCCTACCCCGTCCACCACGGGTAAATCTTCCTTGGCCTCTTTGAGCCGGTCGTCCCCTGCCCCTTCCATATGAGGAATAGTAACGAAAGGACCGTCCTCTCCACGATGATCCCGAAGGACGAAAGGTATTCTGACGGATAGCAGCTCCCAATGACTTGGCTGCTGCCTTGGACGTTTGCAGTTTCTCCAAACTGTCATCCGCCTTCTTTCCAAAGAGGGTAGAACCGTCAAAGGGCATATTCAAAAGCCTGGTCTGCACGTCAGAGGCAAAACCAGACTTCCTCAACCACGCATGCCTGCGGATTGTGGTACTTGCCGCCATGGCCCTGCTGATACTGTCAGCAGAATCTAGGCCAGTTTGTAGGGTCTCGCACATCGCATCTTTACCATCCCTGATGATGTTTAAAAATGCGTCCCTTTCCTCTCCTTCTTGGAGGCAGTCAGCCGCTGATGAAGCGCACTCCCAAAGGGTGTGGCTGAACCTAGCGAGCGTACAGGTCGCGTTAATAGACTTTAACGCCATGCTACAGGCAGAAAAAACCTTCTTAGCCATGGCATCATATTTTTTGTCATCCCTATCCTGCGGAGCAGTGGGGTATGCAGATGTGCTGCCTGATGAGGTTGCAGCCTGTACAACCAAGCTCTCAGGAGTAGGGTGTTTTGACAAATATTCAGGGTCAGAACTAGCCACCCTGTATTTTGTTGACAGTTTTTTATTTACTGCCGGGATAATTTCTGGCGTTTCCCAGTTTGTCAAAATCCTTCTCTGTAGAGCAGAGTGAAATGGAACCACAGGATCCTCCTGTGGGCCCTTGTCCAGTATGTCAGTGAGATCATCCTGCTGAAAGGCAGGAGAAGGTGCAGACCAACCCATAAATTCTATGATTCTAGACATCAGAGCTCTATATGGAGTCTCCGCATGTTCTCCTGGGTCTGGTTTGATAAATTCTGCTTCAGGAGAAGTGTCCAAGCCACTAGCTTCCTGAAGTGCATCCTGAAGATTTTTTAATCTTCCTTCCTCAGAGGCGAAAGTCTCTGGCTCTGGTGATGTGGTCCTCTGTAAATCAATATCTTGGTCTGAATCCTCCCTTTCCTCAAAAATCGAGGTTAAAGGGGGATACATTGGTTTTTGGAATGGTATAAACCCCATTTCCAATGCAGAAGGAGCCATCATCACAGGCCTTGAAAACGTCGATGTCGTCGACACCGACGTGAAAGTACTCGAAGGCGCCGTGAAAAGCGTCGAGAAATGTGTACTAGGCCTCGAAGAACTCGAAAGGATCGGAGTCTTGCTCGAGAACGACGTCGACGTTCTCGGCGTCGAGTCGGAGGTCTTTTGTCTAACCGTTGGCTGTGGAGTAGCCGTGGTTCTTTCCTTCACCGGCGTCGATATCGGCGTCGACGTCGGCGTCGACTCGATCGACTGATGCGCCGATGAATCCTTCGACAACGGCGTCGATGGCGCCGACCTCTGTTTCGAAGGAGTTTTCGACGATGGCGTCGATGATGCTTTATCTCCCGATGGCTCGAGGCGCTTTCGGGTTGACTTTTCCGCCGGGTACTGCGACTCGCGGCGTTTAGATTTTTTGGGTTTTTTACCCGGGGTATCACCCTCAGCTGTCTTCGAGGGGGACGAGGCCGCTTTCTCGAAGACGCTTAGCATCTTTTTCCTGAATTCCTCCCACTCAGCTTGCGAGCTGCGTTTTGTGGGGCAATGAACTCTCTCAGGAGAACTCGACGAAGATGACGAAGGGGATCTCCTACGTCTCTTCTTCGAGTGTCTCGATGTCGACGAGTGGTGGGAGCCACTTCGTGATCTAGATCGAGAGTGTTTTTTATGGTGAGGAGACGAACGTCTCGACTCTACCGAAGAAGCTTTCGAGGAAGTTAAAGTTGACCTACCTCTCTCGAGCTTCCCCCTACGCTCCTTCAAGGCTTTCGCCGTCATGGAAAGGCATTCCTCACACTCCGAACTCTGGTGCGTGATTCCCAGACACCACAAACAGACCCTGTGAGGGTCCGTCAACGACATTTTCTTCCCGCAGTCTCGGCACTTTTTGAAACCGGACCGAGGGGTCGTCGGGTCGGAGGAGGATGCCATCGATATCGAGGTAAATAGTAGTTATTATATACGTTATCTTGACGAGAACTGTGCAACGGTGTTCCGAGGCACAACGAAGCGCGGAAAAACGGAACTGAGCAACGGACGCTGCGCGCGGCCTTTATAGGCAGGATGACGTCGACGTCGGCACGGAGGCCGTCGAGGGTCATCGACTCGGCGATCATCGACGCGCAGCGCCCTCTGGCGAAAAAAAAAATTTTCCGAGGCCAGCAAAGCTGAAGGATTTATATCTAAGATAAGGAATACGTCGGAGGACACAATCCCTTCGAAGAATCTCTTTACATTTTGTAAGCAGCTTAAGACCATACTATTGAACTAGGACCTCTGATTTCTTCATGCCAATTCATGAGCTAATTTGTTTGTCAATGTTGTAAGTTGTATTTTTGTTTTCATGTGCACCTTGATGCGCGTTATAAGCAATAAAATAAATTAAAAAAGGGGAAAGACCATATGCAAACTTGACTTGGTCCCACCCCAAAGGTGGCAGTGCAGCCCGAACTGCTTGCTCACTTCTCTTCTGCACGAGACCACAAACATCCCCAAACATGTTTCGTCCTTGTTCGCCCTCATCAGTGAGGAGTAGCTTGGGTCTCTAGGAGTTGCTTGTGTTTCCGTGTAGAGGGTGTCTGGCCCAGTAGTTAGGGCTGGGGTGCTCCCTTTTGTGGCAGTACATGACTGATTTGCATGTGGCTGGACTCCTTTTGCAATGGCACAGATGGGATAAAATACAGTGGTGTATAAGGTTGCCCAGAGCAGTGCCAGTGGTTCAGATTAATTCAAAACCTTCCACCCATCACTTTTTTGGTTATAACTTATCACCAAAGAGGCATGAGTTTTTCCCAGCGGCAGAGTGATAGGATCATTAAGATTCGGTTTTAGGGTTCTACAGGAAGGCCACACAATAGTGAATCTTGCTCTTCTTACTCTGCCTCATCCTTAGGTTAGAGGTTGGCATGCTCCAAAGGAGGCAGTTTGGGGAACCAGTTATTCACCTTGGAGATAATCTTGAGTTCCCTGCCCTTGAGTTGCTTGCCTCTTCAAGGTTCCAGAGTCATTGCAGACACTGCAAGTCATCTTTGTCACTTCTTGAGGATGACATCCAAGGTGTTGTTTCTACAGAATGGTTCGAAATTGAGAAACAATCCATTCCAGATTTTCTCAAGAAGATCTATGACTTTGAGGTTTGAATCCTATCCTTGCTATTGCTATAGAAGTGAACCCTAGGCCCCTTACTTTAATTGGCCATACCACTGTGTGCCAACCCAATCCTGTATTTCTTTTTTTAGGAAGAGCACCATTACACTTCTGAAGATGTCTTGATAGAGTTTGAATAGTGTACAATACATATGAATTGCTGCCAATATCCATGATACAACTGGCAAACTGAGCTATTGGTGAGTGTGCTAGTTCACAAAGATGATCGTCCACTCCAGCATAGTCCAATGTTCTTAATGTCACAAACAGGCATTTCCTGACAAAGCAGATAGTGCATAGAGGGATGCAATTGATTGTCATGGGGCAACAGAGATTGGTTAACTCCTGGTGGACAAGAGAATTCCCCTCACGCCGACCAAAAAGACAGAGTTTACTTCCCTTCTCATGCACAGCTCCAATGGGTTGGAAAATGGTGGCTCTGAAAATCAACAACAGGTGTAAAAGGTGAGATATGATAGCAATCAGAATAGAAACTGTAGAAAAATAGGATTCCCTGACAATGTCTTCGAGACTCTGCTGGCCACAAACTGGATGTCACTCTGAAATAATTCTTCACAGGATGTAGTCTAGGTCTTTTATCTTCAGACTCCATTGAATATGCAGCTAAATCTCTACTGCAGGACTTCCAGTCTCTCCTCTCAACCCAACTCTTCATTTCTTTTTGATATCATCCACAGGCCAGTGGAATCAATTTCGGCTCAGGTTTCCAACAATGTCAGGGTTACAGCTCTACTCTCAGAAGCAGCAATCCTCAGTATATAATATCTTCCAACCTGTTACATGAAAGCAGAACCAATGGACCACCTTCGGAACGTTCCATTCAAGGCCAGCACTTTTTTGGTGATTACAATGATTGAATCATTCAGTCCGATTAAGACTAAGGGGTTCATTACAAGTTCGGTGGTGCAGGTAAAAAGTGGCAGAAATTCTGTTACCGCCACTTTTCCTGCACCGCCAAACTATACATTTTCTTGTGGGGTGGCCTGATTTACCTCTAGCCATGAGCTGGAGGTAAGTCAGGCATCCCACCAGGAGATAACATCCGGTATGACCAGCTGGTATACCTGCAATCCCCTCATGGAGTCCCTCCATGGAATGGGGATTAACCTACCGTTGCCAGCACCTGTAATCTGCCGGTAATTCCAGAACATCAGGCGCCAGTAACAGTGTTGCCATTTGGTGGTATCCCGCCAGATTTACTAGCAAGATACCACCAAACCTATAATGAGGCCCTCCTCCTCATGATCTCAGAGATCGTCTTTCAGGTAGCCTTTCTGCCAAGCTTATATAGTCAAGGTACTTTAGTATGTTCTTACAGTGTACCCATGCCAGCATGTCCAAACAAGTTCAAGGATCTATTTATGAAAATGATGGCAAAACTCATTAGACTTATTCATGGCAGGGGATCCTCTGCCACCCCTACTTGCCAATGTCTATAATCCATGCCTCATGTTCAAAAGCAAGGAATTAAGTTTTAAATGTAACCTAAACGCTGCAGGAATTCTTTCTGCTGCTGAACTGGCAGAATTATATACTGCATTGCTGGATCGTCAGCTCATTGGGGGCCATTCAAAGTAATTATAGGCTTTGGGCCTGTATTCCGAGACCCCCGGCCAGCCCATAGAGCCGAGGTTTGCTCAGAAGTACTTTAAGATGAGATAGCTGCAACCTTGAGATGGATGGGGGTGCAGATTCATTATTCCAACACCAATCAATAAGGACAACTCAATGGTTTGGCAAAGGCAGTCCGTTTAATGACAAATACAGAAAACGTGGCGTCATGGATATCAGCAGTGATGCAATCGTCCTTCTCGCGTCAAACTCTCTGAACTTCATACAAGTTTTAACATTTATACTCAAAAATCGTCATCATTGACATGTAACACTCAAAAGTTAACATGCAATTCTATTGGTTAGGAAAAGGTAACTTTATTATAGGTACTATATCTGTATATGGTAACGGAGTGAGGGGATTGGGTAAACACTGTCAGGTGGGCATCTAAGCCCTTCCACCAAAAGTACGACATCTCATTGGTTCTACTAACTATACGACCCTAGATTATTTGGTCCACTGTGATTGGGTTGGCACCGACCTCATGCATACTTTTCCACTTCGCTTAGCAGCATGTAGAATGGTCGGCCATGAGCGGGGTGCCCGGTAGTTACCCAGCCTTCCTCCAATTATGGTTACAATCAATCATCACTTTAATAGCCATGTGTCAATTATTTCACTGTGGTTGGCCTCGAGACTGCATCTTCTGCCTGGAAAAGTTCTGATATCTCTGCCTGGTCAGATGCCAAGCATAGGTGTGAACCCTTGCTTCTTCTTGCTCGGCTGGTCACGTGCTTCCCACACCGTGAATTTGTCTCATTTCTCTCAATTTGTGTATTTGATTCTTATTTAGCCCGCCACCTGCCTACGTCTTCTTATCTCGACCTTTCAGAGGCAGGATATTCTGTTCTCGGTTTCAATTAGATGTAGCTACTGTTTGTTCCTTCTATTGGTATGACCTTGGCTCTCTTGGCACGAGTTGCAGCTGCTGAGTTTCGTTTCAGCCGTCCATTCTCGTTTTGCTAGAATATGCATTTTTTTCTCTTTTGACCTCTACTAACCTGGGTTGATTCTGCTTTTTGTGCAAAGTAGAAATACACTTATAATACTGTGCTTCGTTTGAGGTAGATTATGTATAATGGCGCTTGTCGCACTATTCTTCTACTAAGCATAGCAAGCCACACTGTTTTCTTAGCTTTCTTGCGGTTCCAAGCATATTTAAAGGTGTATACTGGTCGACTATCTTCATTTTGCTTACAGCTTAATTCTCTTACGTTTTGATGTCATTCTTTCACTTTAAGTTCACTATCTTTTTTCTCATGTCGTTTCGTCCCTGTGTGTCATTCCTCGGATCGTCATTTCTTTTATCTGTGGGTCTGTCCGGGTCCTCGTGACGTCACCATTCGTCTTCCATCAAGAGTTTTTTGGTTTCTTCAGGGACTGTACTCAGACGATCTTCATTTTGTTTCATTTGTTGGTAAGGTTTTCTCAGTGTCCATTGTTTTCTTGGTATTGGTACTTCAATAGGTGCTGTTCTTCTGATAGGCACTGGGCAGAGCCCTACTGCGGCTCTCTGCTGGTTTATTTGCTCATCATACGTCACATATCTCGGTGTGAACGTTCCTGGAACTTCAAAATGGATGATTGGAGTGCAGGCTTTATTTGGGACCTCCTCTACACTCCCCCCTCTGGGTGATTCATCAACCATTTTCACTTCCGTCTTTGCATTCATCTTACTTGGTTCTTCTGCATTCATCTTCACTTCATTGCCTGGGTTCATTCCTTCGTCATCTTCTGGATATATACATGAGGTCTGAAGAAGTGTCTCTTTGGAGTCCATATTTTTATCACTGCTTTCAGGCTTCCTGCTGTCCTTACATGTTCATCTTTATTCCATGTCATCATTTGACATTGTCCATTTGAGCTACAGTAAACCCATCTTCCCACATAGTTTCAATGTTTCCTGGGGTAGAGGAACGTTGTTGCTTCTGGTGCATGAATGCTTGCCTTCAGAAAGTCTCTCATTTCTTCATCAGTCAGGTCTTTGGGCTTCCATCCTGGCTTGACATCAATCATGATCTTCATCCCTATGGCCTTTTTTCGCAGTTTTCTGGCATTGAGAGATTATTATCTTGATAACACAAAACCCTAGCAGTATCATCACTTGCAGCAGGGCTCCTCGGAACTTGAATACATCTGCATCCATTGTGGAATCCATGAGAATAGTGATCCAAACCAGCTGTCCTCATCAATTTCGTCAGTTTCATCAATCATCTGATTCTGTACTTTTGTCAGCATACCTATGGCTTCTGTTAAAGTTCCATTTTCCTCATTGTGAGAAGGTATAAATGTGCAACATGATTCTCAGATTTTTGCACAAACTCCTCCATCCATAGCTGTGATCATATCAAGTACATATCTGTTCTGGAGAGTCATCAGTCGGATGGCTCTTAACTCTTCCTTAATTGCATTGAATCCTTTTATTGTCGTGTTAATGGTCTGCAGTAACTCCCATCTGGCTATCTGCAACCATTTAGTATTTGCTCCAACTTGGAATCTTGGCATGAAAATTGTTACGAACACTGATGAGGTGAGGCGGAACAGCCTATGTTCATATGGGATTGCATGAAAGGCTTCTTGTGATTTGGCAGAGAAGTAGTTTTCCCTTTTCAATCGGGTCATCAGTTCCACAGATCTCTTTTTCGTCAGGTGAGCATCTGCTTTCAGGAAACTGTGAATATTCAGGTCATTTTCCGGGATCACCAGTGCTGGAACGTGGACGTTCACTATTGTGCATATACCTCCCCAGTTTTTCGGCAGTCTGATGTATGCTTTGGATCCACATGCCCGATAGTGATCCATAATTACTGCAGTCCCATGAACCATTCTTGGAGCATCAAAAACTAATCCACAGTTCTGATACTCTCCCATTTTTCTTGTGCCATTGTTCCTGAAGCACAATGTTGAGCTTTCTAGTGGTACTATCTGCAAAGGTCCTCCTCCGTCTTCGACACATGTCAGTAGTTTTGAGAGCTTTGGCCATAATGGCTTGCATAGCCTTTGTGAATTTTCAATTGCTTCTTTACATGCTCTGAGGACCATCCATGCTCTTCAAATCACTACTCCTTTTTCCCATCCATCTGGTGAAAGCACTGTTCCCCAAATCTGCATTTGGCCCCTGTTCTTCCAACTTTGAGCCTCTTCTGGAGTTTTTCCTTGGACATTTAGCTTCTGATTTACTTTCCATCTGATGTCTCCTCCTTTCACTCCAGGTTCTTGTACCGGATTACATGGTTTCTTGTATGAGTTCTGTTTTTTGTCTTTATGTCTTGAACATAATCATCTTCATCGGGATAGGCTGTTTCACTTGCCCATATCAGTGAGGCATCACTACCCATGAACTGGCCTCTGGTCTTGCACATGGCTACGTGTGAAAGACAGTGTGCTGTCTGGACATCAATTTCTACAGCTACGAAGATCTTGGAGTTCCCCATGCTGTATGGTAGGAGTGCACAAACAAAGCATTCCCATTCTGAATTTCGTCTTCCAACTTCTTTCATGTGCTGGTACCAAATGTTGTTTCCCAAATGTGCTGTGCTGTCCAAGTAATCGTTTAGTTCACTGTCGTCTCCATGCATGCTTCTCTTGATTCTCAAGTTTTTCATGTAGTTTGCTATAACTACCTCCCTGAATGCCTCTGTATGGCTCTTTCTTGCTGGAGGATTCTCAGATATCCAGGTCCATGGTGCAGGCCTCCTCATCTGCGCCATTTGAGTAGACACAAGTCTGGCAGTTCTTTCCTTGTCCTCATACATCTTTTTCCTGCTGGTTATAAGTGCCCATCTCATCCACCCTGACATTGGTCCGGTATATGGCTGTACTGTAGAACTTGTACTTGTCCCTTTCACTGGAACATATATGCTCGGCAATGTTGTCTCTGTGGGCTTCTTCATCAGCTCCTCTAATTTTTTCCTTTCTCTGGCTATGAATGCCCATAATGAATCTGTTATCAGTTGTGCCCATGCAGAGATCTTCTCTGAGTTTGCTTCTGCCTTTCCTGGTGTTGGATCAAGAGTTTCTAATACAGCTGTCTCTGTTGGCTTTCTTTCCAACTCTTCTTGTTTTTCCACTATGTCTGCTTCCTTCATTTGCCTCTTCACTTTACTTGTAGTGATATTTCTCATAGTAGGCAGTCTCTTTTTCTCTGAGGATTTGAATTGTGGTTCTGCAGTCATTGACACTAGGTCTGTTGCGTGTGCATTCCGTGTTTGCATGTGTGTGGCTGTCTGTAATCTTGTCACATTCATGCTTTGCCGACCCCGTCTCTGGCTTTTCAATTCATCTGTTACCACAAGTGTGTGTGTGTCATTGCTAATCACATCAATTTCAAGTTCATTCACTCCACCATCAGATCTTCTAGGGACAGGAATGACTATGTAAGGTCTGGGTGCCTTTGTAGGCTTCATGCGTGCATCTTTAGGCGAGTGCACTGGAATTGGGATGCTTTGTGCACCAATAGAAAATGCAGTTCGAATCGTTAATGACAGTAAAACAAATACATTATGCCTCTGCATGTCAGGCAGCAGCATTTACTTCCAGAGAAACGTGGAAGTCTTTCCTCCTGCGGGAGGACAAGGTTGCTGCTCTGGATCCCCATCTCGATCATTCACCAAATGTTAACTTTTATTATACTCCTTTAACCAATATTGTCTTTCGGATTCTTTATTGTGAGATTCTGGTGTTATAAAATTGTCTCCTTTCTTCTGAATAATGAATTGTCTATTCTCTCAGGATACAGTTCCTTTACTAAACTATGGGAAAAATGTAAAATTAAGGGATAATTCAGCAAGTCTCTTTACTGTGCATGTTCAAAATATGTCAGCTCCCAGTCTCTGCCCCTGATCTGCTTCAGTCCCGAAGACATGTTGCCTTTTTTAATGGTTAATAAGAAAGGAAATCTCTGGCAATGCTTTCTCGATCTGTCCCTCGGCGGAAAGCTTTTAGAATCTCCTCAGATAGTTCTGCTGATGGTTAGAGAGTTCCACTTGCAGTATTATTCCATGCAAGAGCATGCCCATTTGTGCAATATTGGCTGGGTCTCTGATGAATGTGAGGATGTCAACATTGATCGGTCTCCCCACTATCTCTAGAAAATCAGTGACCAAACAAAAGAGAATGTTGTGGGCCAATCTACTGTCTTCTGGTGACAGGGACATTTGTCCCGTTTTGCTGATGTTCAGGACTGTATGCTTTCACTTCAATGTAAATAATGTCTGCAATGTCTGTTTGCGTGGAGTGCAACTAAGATCACAATGTTATTTAGGAGTTGGCTTAGATGTTCTGAATTTGCTGGGTCTCGAAGAAACGTGAGTGTGTCCGTTGTTCTTCCGACAAGATTTGGACAGTATTCGATTATGCGAAAGAATAATGGATTAACAAGCTCATTTATTCCATTCTCTGCTTGAGACATTTGGCTTCTCCTCGCTGTTTTCAGGAAGTAGTATAAATTGTTCGGCAATTACAATAAGCAATCTTCTTATTGTCTTTTCGTTTTCAGGATCTTGAAGAAAGTCAGTGACACTTGTGAGTCTCCCCGCCAATGACGGGTACGATTTTAGCACTAGATTAAAGTATGTCACCACATCTTTAGTGATGTCGCTACTGTGGGACACCATAAGTGATTCCGAATAGGGTCTCGGTGTGGAATGAGTCTGAATACTGTATTTTCTTCCAATTTATGTTTCCTTGATCAAAATTTGGCATGTTGTTTCCTCGTCACAGTTTTAATGTGTCTCGATCCAAAGTTCAAGTTCAACAGACTATGTGGTGGCTTATACGTGCAATTTCTCTTCTTTACCCTGCAACTAGGATGCACAGAGTGTCCTTTGTTTATGTCCTTATCCCCTTTTTTGCTTAGAAGAAGTGTCCAATTTAAGCCACAGTTCTTTGTCTTTGTCTGGCTGGTCATGCGTCCTTTTTCTTTGTCATGGATCTCATCTGCACTTGCTGTGGTTCTTCCCGTCGCTCGTAGTCTCCTTGCGCTGGGGTGCAGGCAGGGGGCCATCTCCGATGTAGGGTTTGATGTCGATGTAGGGTTTGATGTCGCCCAGAAAAATCCACGCTCTCCTGCCTTGTAGCTTCACTGCGGAAGGAGTGCAGTCCTCTACTGTAAAGGGAGCGTTAAACTTGGCTCGTCCCACCTTTTCCTCGTATGGTTCCTTACAAGGACGGTATCTCCAGGGAAAAATGGATGGCACACAAAATCCTAGAGCTGTGTCTGTAGTAGTATCTCCTTCTGTGTTCTGTGGTGCCCTGCACCCCTTTCGTCGTCGCTGCAGCTGGTATGAAATTATAGTAAGGCAAGATGTCATGCAATTCAGGTAATTGTGCATTTCAGACCCTAAGATTTCTCCTGTGGACTGGGCATCACATCTAGCTCTATCTCGGGTATCAGGGGAGTACACATTCTTCTTCCTGTGGCTATCTCGTGTGACGTAAGATGATGGTCAGAACCGGGTTGGTTCCGAAGTGCATACAATGCCAAAGGAAGGCAGTGCAGCCTTCCCTTTCTAAGAGTAAGCTTCAGCTTGGCTATCCTCTCCTTTAATAAGCCGTTGAGCTTCTCACAGACCCAGTTACCTTGTGGATGATACGCCGATGAAAACTTGTGCTTTATACCAAGCAGCAAGCTAATCTGTTTGAATGTCTCATTTACAAAGTGAGCTCCATTGTATGATCTTATGACTTCACACACTCCCCACCTGGGGAACACTTCTCTCACTAAAAATGTGGCCGCACAGTTAGAGTCTGGGTGTGTACATGGACCTGCTTCTATCCATGTAGAGAATGGACACACCACAACAATTAAGTATCTGTACCCGTTACCTACTTGAATCATGTTGACGTAATCAACATGCAAGTGCTGAAAAGACCCGTTTGGCCTTTGGATGACTCCTCTCATTACTTTTAATGTGTGCCCAGCTGTGAATTGTTGGCAGACTATACAGTTCACTATAAAAAATGTAACGTTCTCGGTCAGGTTCGGTATGAACCAGTCTTCTGCGAGTGTTGCTGCTAGATTCTCTTTGGTCATGTGTGCCGGATAGTGTAACTGCTCTAGTGCTATTTTTAACAGGGCTATAGGCATCACAGGTTTACCAGTGCTGACTTGTCACCACAAACCATCAGAGGGGTTTAAAGAACACCCTCGCCATTTCCATAGATTTTTCTCTTCCTGTGGAGATCCCCTTGGAGTTCCATCAACTGTGTTTGCCCTATACTGTTATAGTTTTCAGGTGTAGTTCGTGCAACCATCATTCTCTCATTGGTATGGGTGACTTCCACTTCCATGATTGTTTCATTTTTGGATGCCATACGTTTGGCTTCCATGCCTGCTGCTTGGTTTCAGCGTGAGATAAAATCTGTCCCTTTTGTGTGGGCGGCGCATTTCACGACCGCTATGTCCACTGGGAGCTGTAGTGCCTTGATCAGCCTGTCCAATAAGGCTGCATGCTGCACTGGCGTGACGTCTGCTTGGAGGTAGCCCCTCCTTTTCCAGCGCCCTAAACCTGCGTGAACTGTCGACGTCACATAGGCGTAGTCACTGTACACTGTTACTTCCTGGTCTGCGTGATTCTCAATGGCGAGTATCAACGCTAATAATTCTGCAGCTTGTGCTGAAATATGAGATGGTATTCGCACACTAATAAGTACTCGAAATTCTCCATTTGCTGTGTTTCATTACAGCAACGCCTGTATATATTTGCCCATCATTATGTTTGATTCTCGAAGAACCGTCAATACAGACACTTTCTCCTTCTGTCAAAGCATTCTCTTTCACTTTGGGAATTTCATCATAGAATTCTTCAAAATTTGCACAGTCATGTACTGGCCCTCCTTCAGTGACTGGCTCTGCTATAAACATTGCTAGGATCACTATTTTAGATCGGACTACTTTAATCGATGGATTCGATATGATTACTTCATAAGCAGAAGCTCTCTGAGATGTCAATGTGCCCCTTGGTTTCTCTAGAATAGCAAATAGTGAGTGCTCGACGTACAACGTCATTGAGCAACCCATCACAATGGTTGTAGCCTTCTCTATGGCGAACGCTGCGGCAGCTAAACTGTTCACACGGGAAATGGCCTCTCATTACCTAGTCCAAATTTCCACTTTAGTATGCCAGGGGCTTGTACCCCAATGTGGTTCTCTGAGTGAGCACTACCATCATAACGCTGCCATTTGTGTGTGAAAACAGGCAACATTCCTCTGCATAATTGGGAATCCCTAGAACTGGTGCTGTGCAAATAGCTTTCTTGAGTTTAGCAAATCCTTCCTCCATGGTCTCAGACCATTCATTTTTTCCTTTTGTCAATTGGCCCTTCTTTAGGGCCTGAAGTACATACTTAGTATAAGAGCTGTAGTCAAAGACCCAGGCCTAAGAAGCTCTGCATCTGTTTTATTGTGTGTGGCTTAGCCGTGTTCAATATGGCTTCAGCCATTTCTGGGGTCACTCTTTTTCCCTCATGTGAGATCAGCTGGCCTCTGTACAACATGCTTTCTCAGCCAGTATAGTCAATAGCTGAACAGAATCGCGCCTGCATTGCTCCTCTGTCGTGCTGCAGATTAAGATGTCATCCATGTATTGCAGGACAACGCTTTGCAATGCAATATTGCTTAGGTGCATTTGCAGGACTCTGTTAAAAACAGACAGAGACTCACAGTACCCCTGGGGCAGCCTCATGCTTTTCAGACGCATCTGTTTGAATGTGAATGACGTCAGATCTTGTGAGTCACGGTGCAATGGGATTGAGAAAAATGCATTTTTCAAGTCAATCACCATGAAATATTTTGCCTCAACAGGTATATTACATAGGATTGTAGCCGGGTTAGGGACTAAAGGGAACTCGGCCTCAACAATATCATTTATTGGGGGGTAAATCCTGGATTAGCCTCCAAGACCCCCCCCCCTTTGATTTCTTGATCGGATAAACCAAAGTATTGCATGACGTCTCTGACGTCACTAAGATGCCTTGCTCCATCTAGCCGAAATTGTCTTAAAAAAATCTCTTTATCTGCCTCTCTGGACATAAGATATTTGTGTGCTTTGGGTCAAATTGCTCCTGGTTTTAGCTTAATTCTCACTTCCCCGACCCCTTTCAATAGGCCTACGTCATAAGGTCCTGTGGTCCACACTGAGACAGGCACCTGGGCCATGCCGTCATCAAAATACTCTGGGCGGTTCCGTGCCAACATCATTCTCTGAGGCACTTCTCTTTTGATCATTCTCACCCAAAAAGTGAGACTCACCTCCACTATGGTCTCTTCCATATCGGCTTGTTCTTCAAACAGATCGTCATAGGTGACGTCAGTCAATCGGTATCCTTCTTCAATGGCGATTACTGCGCACCATTGTCAGCCTTCGTTGTCATAACCCTCTATCAAGGCCATTTTCCCTCGTACTGCAGATGTATGTATCATCAAGGGAAATACTTGTCCCTTCTCCTCGTGCATCGGTATTCTTGGTCTAAATAGAAATTCATCTGGGGTTCTCATGCTTCTGTCTGCAAGGCGTGGCAGCCCCACCATAAGTATGTGCATACCATACGCGAATATTTCTGGCTCTAATGGTACAGCCCTCATGGCTGCGTGTCCTGCGTATGCTCTAATCATTTCACATACGGTTGAATAGTGCATTCCGGGAGTTGAACATACTATGACCTCCTCCATGAACGAGAGTGTCATATTTAGCTTTGTCATTAGATCTCGACCCAAAATGTTTACTGGGGTCTGTCGTGAATATAATAGAGGCACGTTCATTTCACAGTCTCCTATAGAGACTGGAAGTGCATTTGTGAAGGGAACACGACTTGTAGCTCCTGTGAAACTCTGAGTATTTATGGCCACGCTGGACAAGGAAAACTTGCCTTCACGTATACACGAGCGTGTTGCACCCGTGTCAACTGAGGAGGAATATTCTTTATCCCCTATAACAACATCCACCCTAGGTTCCCGGTGAGGGTCTGGTGTCACTGATAGGATAGAGCACATCAGGGTTCCCAGTGAGATGTCCTAGTCCATATATAATTTTGTCCCACCTTGTGCGAATGGACTTCCCCCATCACCAGGGTTCGCAGCCTGTCCTGTACTTATTGTCTGTGACAGTTGCACTGTTGAGACTGTCCTTGTGGAAAACTCATCAAATTCTGAGGTTGCGAGTTTTGCTGTGCTCCTGGCATTTGCCGTTGAAACCTTGTGTTTCTGTGAAACTCCCTGCTGTAAAACTGCAGGTGGATTCACCATGCCTGATCCCATCCCTTGGCCGTTTTGCATCATGCCTTGGTTTCTGCATGTGCGATCTAAATGCCCCGTGATCCCACACAAACAACATACTGCGGTGGTCGGATCATTTGGATCATTTGTCCATTTGATATATCTCGATTGCCATTTTGCATGTTTTGGAAACCTTCTTGATTATTCTGAAAGCCTCCCTGATTGCTCTGCCATCCCCTTCCTCTAAATCCTCTTCCCCTGGGGTAAAACCCAGTACTGCCCTGATTATTCTGCTGTGGATTATTGACCTGCTGCATGCTCGATTCAGCTGTGCTAGTTATCATGGCTCCCTCAAGAGCATATTTTGACAATTTCTTCTGCACCAATTTGGCTTCCTCACCCTTTTGTGTAGCTTCCTTTTTGCGATTCTTCTCTTGTAGTAGCCCGCAATAGTGTGCGATGGTCAGCTGTATTTCTGCCCAAGGTTTAGCCTTGATTCCTGAAAACAAAAAACAAGGCAACTCTGCCTTATTAAAACTGGCGCATCTCAGTTAGTCCCTCAGTTAGACATTGGTGCATGGGACTGATAGAACTAGACACTTGCGTTAATATCCATGCTTACCTGAACAATCATTGCGAGTTTAATAGTTTAAAAACTAGTTTAGATAAATATCTGTTGCTTGCACTTTTAACACTACATACTATTCTAAGCATTGTTTAGGAAAACATTCTTGAGTTGCACTGAAGATACGCTATTTATATTCATATTGAGACCTACTATGCTTAGTCCATTACATTGGTACCCAGAATTGGTTGAAATTTAAATAATGAGCGCAAGGCTGTTTGCCTTGCACATACTCAGCTATTTTCTGCTTACACTTGCAAATGAGGCAGATATACCGCTTATAATAGCTAAGAGAATCCGTAGGAACAGCGGAGTTCATGCAACATACCGTAGTAACTCATGTGCAATCACACATAGTGTATTTAACAGAGAGTATGTTTTGTTTTTCGAAAAAAAGGGTTTAAAAACATGAGTAAAGCTATGAAAGCCCAAACGTACATAGTAGAACAGAGGTTACCATGGAGACCTCCCCGCCCCAGGGCTACCACCCGGGGTTGGGACGCGAGGCGTACGTGCTCCAACACACCAGTTGGACCACGACGCCTCACTACCGTCTCCATGACAACGTTTAAATCAGACACACTTACAAGCGCGTGCACGTCTCTCTTCAGACGGCAGGACAACGCTGGAACTCTAAGTAAGTATTGGCGAATACTCGCCGCTCTACACAAAAGAAATAGCAATAGGAGAATAGGTGTCTAATTGTCTATCTCTCTTACAGAGACAGGATGGACATATGCGTTCCGTGACGCATCTAAACACACATGGCTGTGAGGCCGTGGGCGTTGTAATACGAGATAGAGGAACAGAAGCCATTGAGGCTTGTAAACAATAGAAAAGAAAACGCAAACAGAGCGATCAGGTAGGACTCGTTTCTGTCCTTATAATCAGTGTATATAGAGTTTATAACATTGAAACTAAATTGTTATTTTTGGTCATTTTTTCATCCGGTGCAACATTTGAATATTCGTGGGACAAACCAAATGGTATGTGTGTTTCTGTTATTAAACTGCATTTTAACTATATAATGTATTTAAATTAACAAACTTGCAATTATGATTAGCTTGATGATGTTATTAAGTGCCTATATACAGCCCTGTTGAAGGTTCTAACCGAAATGCATTGGCAGAATGTATATTGATGGCAAAATTTGATCGCCCGACACAGTAAATTGTGTATCGACAATTATATAAAAACAGGAATGTGAATAAACATTCCTGACAAAAACCATACGGATATAACTGAGTTTTTGAGATTTAATAAGATTAATACATTGAAGAAACAGTACTTTTTGAAAAACTTGCAGTCCTACAGAGGGACTAACTGAGATGCGCCAGTTTTAATAAGGCAGAGTTGCCTTGTTTTTTGTTTTCAGTTTATCAAGGTCCTTGTGCTACAGGACTGGGTTTAAACTGGCGCTCCAGGTTAAAATCAAGATTACCTGATACTGAATGAAGAATTAAAACATTGAATTAAAGCAAATCAAAGAACTTGTGGTGCCCACCTCTCCGATACTCTTGTAATTTTTCTCTCTCAGCACAATTGAGGTGGAGGCACACCGAACTTGAAATTCTAGTACAAGAAGACCTAAAACAAGAATGTCATTCATAGAAATTGAGGCTCTGACCAGTAATAGAGCAGATACGTTGGGCTTCACAAAAGAAGAAGCAGAAACAATCCTCGGGCTAATCAAAGATAGCGGATTTGGGGCAAGCAGCAAGAAGACAGAAGATCCTAAACAACAGATAAAACAATTGAAATATCTGATACGTAAAGAAATAAATCGCAAGTTGCATACAATTACATTAGGAAGATACCACAAGAGTCAAAGGATCCCAAGAGGTCTAAGAATACAACTACGACCAACATTATGCAAAGAGAGTAAGAGTTTTGTCAAGAAATGGGAGGCTATATTAAATAAATGTTCCCTGGACCTTATACTACTGACTATCCAAGAGTTAGCAAACAATTTAGCAGATCTTAACAATGAAATTCAAGAGATAGAAAAGGAGCTTGTAGCAACATTAAATAGAGAAGAGGTTGACATAATCTTGGAAGAAATCAATAGTAAATTAGCAGAATACAAGGCAGAACTTGAAACCAAAAAGATTCAAAAATTCAAAAGAGATACATACGACTACTTGAAGGATGAAGTTTACACCTGGATGGACAAATATGGTCCTCCAATAAGAAAACCTAAACCTACGAACACTAGTGCGACGTCCAGTTCAGGAACAGATACGGAAAGAGAGTCTAATAACGTGGAAGAAGAGAATCTGCCAACAGCCTCAGGGTACACAAGACCCTCAGAAGCCTCAACAAGAGAGAGAACATCTTTTTTAGAGAAAGGCAGAGGCGAACAAGAAGGGGGAAGAGAAAGACAAAGAGGGAAACCGAATACAAGGTTACAACAAAAGAAAACATCGTGATAAACTTATCAACAAGGATATTGACGACTCAAGAATTACAGACACTACAAAAAGTCCTAAGCTTTGTACCAACCTATGATAGTACATTATTTGAATCCAAAATTGAACTATACAAACTAATTAGGAAAATGAAGTTAAAAGTGTTTTTTGAGGAATTAGAAATTGAAGACAAAAGGAAAGAAGAAGAAGACCTGAAAGTATTCAGAAGTAAAAGCACCTTTATCCCTCCAATTAGTGTTCCATCAATAGATATTTTTCAAAAACAAGTAACGAGAGATTTTGAAAAGATACATTTTAAGTCTAAAACTGGACGCAATATGAAACCACATGAACTAAAACTAATACAAGATTTATATGGTGATTCGAACATTACAATAAGAGCTGCAGATAAAGGTGGTGGTCTAGTACTACTGAACACGACGGACTACAATGAAGAATGCGAAAGACAACTCAGAGACATTAATACCTATGCACAACTAGCAAATGATCCAACAGTAGAAATTAAACAAAATTTGGGGATTCTTTTGGATAAAGCAGAGGAACTGGAATGGATAAACCATCACACAAAGAAATTCTTGATAAACTTATATCCACGGATACCACATTTTTATACTCTCCCAAAGGTGCACAAGGACTTAGTAAAACCACCAGGAAGACCAATTGTAGCAGGGATAAACAGCATCCTCGAACCTCTTGGTAAATATGTGGATTACTTCCTACAACCTTTAATTCAAAAAACAAGCACATATATTAGAGACTCCACTCATTTTTTGCAACATTTGAACTCAACACCATTTGACTCCGGGAACATTTGGTTCACAATTGATGTTAAGAGCTTATACACGTCAATCCCACACGATCTAGGAAATGAAGCAGTTGAATGGATACTCCTTAAAGCAGACGATATAGGAGCACAAAAAGAATTTATAATGGCACTCCTAGAATTTATTAACAACAACTCGTACTTCAGATACAAAGATAAATACTACCTACAGGCAGCTGGCACAGCAATGGGGGCCCCTTCTTACGCTAACTCATTTATGCACAAATTTGAAACTGAGAATGTTTTACTCAACCAACGATGGCAGCAACAACTAAAGATCTGGATAAGATATATTGATGACATATTCGGAATATGGAAAGGCAACGAATCGGAACTACTTGAATTCTTTGATTACCTTAATAGCAGAGACACAAGAATACAGTTTACACATGAATACTCTCGTGAAAGTATACATTTCTTGGATGTACAAATTAGGATAACCAACACAGGATATCAGACTACCATTTTTCGTAAATCCACAGACCGGAATAATTTACTTCAGCGGCTAAGCTTTCATCAACCAAGCCTTATCAAAAACTTACCATACAGCCAGATGCTTCGAGTGAAAAGATTGGTGAGTGATCCAATAGAGTATGAAAAGGAGGTCAAAGAAATGGGTAAGAAATTTCTAGACCGGGGATACATGAAAAAAGAAGTGTTAGCAGCGGAAACACGCATAGCAACACAAACAAGGGAAGACCTATTAAAAACAAAAATTAAAAAGGATGAAAAATCTCCCTTAGTATTTGTATCCAAATACTCAAGACAGAGTAACCGTATTAAGACAATCATTAAAAAACACTGGAACACAATAACTTGTGATCACCGAGTAGAAGACCTATTTAAAGAGGTCCCGATATTTGCATATCAACGAAGCCACAATCTTAAGGATAAACTTGTAAATACTAAACCCGCACAGAAGAAGAAAACCACGAATAGATGTGGCACTTTCCCCTGCTTGAATTGTAGCAATTGCGGCTACATAATGAAAGGTGATACTTTGAAACATCCGTACACAGGAGAAACTATAAAATTAAAAAGTTTCGGAACATGTGACTCTCAGAATTTGATATACACTATAAAATGTCCCTGTGGTGTACATTATGTTGGCCAAACTGTGAGAACAGCTAAAACAAGATGGAATGAACATAGATCCTGTATACGCAATAACAACAGAACCTCGGCTGTAGCCAGACATTGGCAAGACAAGAAACACAACTTGGCACAGATACGCTTTGCTATCTTAGAGATAGTAGAAAAGAGCGACCCACATGAAAATTTCCAAAAAACTATGGATCAACGAGAAACTTTTTGGATTGATCGTTTGAGTTCTCTGATACCTAAAGGAATGAATGAGGAGATCAACTTTATGTGTTTTTTGTAATTCTTGACTTTGCATGAATACCCACAGTTTTTTGTAATTCTTGACTTTGTATAAATACCCACTGATGCCGGATAACCTGGCATGGATTCCAGGCATTAGCGCACGAGACTGATAGATCTAGATATTTTGACTAACGTCCATGCTTACAAGAACAATTATTGCGTGTTTTAATGTTAATTATCAATTTAGCACGGGTTCCAGACATTGGTGCATGGGACTGATAGAACTAGACACTTGCGTTAATATCCATGCTTACCTGAACAATCATTGCGAGTTTAATAGTTTAAAAACTAGTTTAGATAAATATCTGTTGCTTGCACTTTTAACACTACATACTATTCTAAGCATTGTTTAGGAAAACATTCTTGAGTTGCACTGAAGATACGCTTTTTATATTCATATTGAGACCTACTATACTTAGTCCATTACATTGGTACCCAGAATTGGTTGAAATTTAAATAATGAGCGCAAGGCTGTTTGCCTTGCACATACTCAGCTATTTTCTGCTTACACTTGCAAATGAGGCAGATATACCGCTTATAATAGCTAAGAGAATCGGTAGGAACAGCGGAGTTCATGCAACATACCGTAGTAACTCATGTGCAATCACACATAGTGTATTTAACAGAGAGTATGTTTTGTTTTTCGAAAAAAAGGGTTTAAAAACATGAGTAAAGCTATGAAAGCCCAATCGTACATAGTAGAACAGAGGTTACCATGGAGACCTCCCTGCCCCAGGGCTACCACCCGGGGGTGGGACGCGAGGCGTACGTGCTCCAACACACCAGTTGGACCACGACGCCTCGCTACCGTCTCCATGACAACGTTTATATCAGACACACTTACAAGCGCGTGCACGTCTCTCTTCAGACGGCAGGACAACGCTGGAACTCTAAGTAAGTATTGGCGAATACTCGCCGCTCTACACAAAAGAAATAGCAATAGGAGAATAGCTGTCTAATTGTCTATCTCTCTTACAGAGACAGGATGGACATATGCGTTCCGTGACGCATCTAAACACACATGGCTGTGAGGCCGTGGGCGTTGTAATACGAGATAGAGGAACAGAAGCCATTGAGGCTTGTAAACAATAGAAAAGAAAACGCAAACAGAGCGATCAGGTAGGACTCGTTTCTGTCCTTATAATCAGTGCATATAGAGTTTATAACATTGAAACTAAATTGTTATTTTTGGTCATTTTTTCATCCGGTGCAACATTTGAATATTCGTGGGACAAACCAAATGGTATGTGTGTTTCCGTTATTAAACTGCTTTTTAACTATATAATGTATTTAAATTAACAAACTTGCAATTATGATTAGCTTGATGATGTTATTAAGTGCCTATATACAGCCCTGATGAAGGTTCTAACCGAAATGCATTGGCAGAATGTATATTGATGGCAAAATTTGATCGCCCGACACAGTAAATTGTGTATCGACAATTATATAAAAACAGGAATGTGAATAAACATTCCTGACAAAAACCATACGGATATAACTGAGTTTTTGAGATTTAATAAGATTAATACATTGAAGAAACAGTACTTTTTGAAAAACTTGCAGTCCTACAGAGGGACTAACTGAGATGCGCCAGTTTTAATAAGGCAGAGTTGCCTTGTTTTTTGTTTTCAGTTTATCAAGGTCCTTGTGCTACAGGACTGGGTTTAAACTGGCGCTCCAGGTTAAAATCAAGATTACCTGATACTGAATGAAGAATTAAAACATTGAATTAAAGCAAATCAAAGAACTTGTGGTGCCCACCTCTCCGATACTCTTGTAATTTTTCTCTCTCAGCACAATTGAGGTGGAGGCACACCGAACTTGAAATTCTAGTACAAGAAGACCTAAAACAAGAATGTCATTCATAGAAATTGAGGCTCTGACCAGTAATAGAGCAGATACGTTGGGCTTCACAAAAGAAGAAGCAGAAACAATCCTCGGGCTAATCAAAGATAGCGGATTTGGGGCAAGCAGCAAGAAGACAGAAGATCCTAAACAACAGATAAAACAATTGAAATATCTGATACGTAAAGAAATAAATCGCAAGTTGCATACAATTACATTAGGAAGATACCACAAGAGTCAAAGGATCCCAAGAGGTCTAAGAATACAACTACGACCAACATTATGCAAAGAGAGTAAGAGTTTTGTCAAGAAATGGGAGGCTATATTAAATAAATGTTCCCTGGACCTTATACTACTGACTATCCAAGAGTTAGCAAACAATTTAGCAGATCTTAACAATGAAATTCAAGAGATAGAAAAGGAGCTTGTAGCAACATTAAATAGAGAAGAGGTTGACATAATCTTGGAAGAAATCAATAGTAAATTAGCAGAATACAAGGCAGAACTTGAAACCAAAAAGATTCAAAAATTCAAAAGAGATACATACGACTACTTGAAGGATGAAGTTTACACCTGGATGGACAAATATGGTCCTCCAATAAGAAAACCTAAACCTACGAACACTAGTGCGACGTCCAGTTCAGGAACAGATACGGAAAGAGAGTCTAATAACGTGGAAGAAGAGAATCTGCCAACAGCCTCAGGGTACACAAGACCCTCAGAAGCCTCAACAAGAGAGAGAACATCTTTTTTAGAGAAAGGCAGAGGCGAACAAGAAGGGGGAAGAGAAAGACAAAGAGGGAAACCGAATACAAGGTTACAACAAAAGAAAACATCGTGATAAACTTATCAACAAGGATATTGACGACTCAAGAATTACAGACACTACAAAAAGTCCTAAGCTTTGTACCAACCTATGATAGTACATTATTTGAATCCAAAATTGAACTATACAAACTAATTAGGAAAATGAAGTTAAAAGTGTTTTTTGAGGAATTAGAAATTGAAGACAAAAGGAAAGAAGAAGAAGACCTGAAAGTATTCAGAAGTAAAAGCACCTTTATCCCTCCAATTAGTGTTCCATCAATAGATATTTTTCAAAAACAAGTAACGAGAGATTTTGAAAAGATACATTTTAAGTCTAAAACTGGACGCAATATGAAACCACATGAACTAAAACTAATACAAGATTTATATGGTGATTCGAACATTACAATAAGAGCTGCAGATAAAGGTGGTGGTCTAGTACTACTGAACACGACGGACTACAATGAAGAATGCGAAAGACAACTCAGAGACATTAATACCTATGCACAACTAGCAAATGATCCAACAGTAGAAATTAAACAAAATTTGGGGATTCTTTTGGATAAAGCAGAGGAACTGGAATGGATAAACCATCACACAAAGAAATTCTTGATAAACTTATATCCACGGATACCACATTTTTATACTCTCCCAAAGGTGCACAAGGACTTAGTAAAACCACCAGGAAGACCAATTGTAGCAGGGATAAACAGCATCCTCGAACCTCTTGGTAAATATGTGGATTACTTCCTACAACCTTTAATTCAAAAAACAAGCACATATATTAGAGACTCCACTCATTTTTTGCAACATTTGAACTCAACACCATTTGACTCCGGGAACATTTGGTTCACAATTGATGTTAAGAGCTTATACACGTCAATCCCACACGATCTAGGAAATGAAGCAGTTGAATGGATACTCCTTAAAGCAGACGATATAGGAGCACAAAAAGAATTTATAATGGCACTCCTAGAATTTATTAACAACAACTCGTACTTCAGATACAAAGATAAATACTACCTACAGGCAGCTGGCACAGCAATGGGGGCCACTATGGCCCCTTCTTACGCTAACTCATTTATGCACAAATTTGAAACTGAGAATGTTTTACTCAACCAACGATGGCAGCAACAACTAAAGATCTGGATAAGATATATTGATGACATATTCGGAATATGGAAAGGCAACGAATCGGAACTACTTGAATTCTTTGATTACCTTAATAGCAGAGACACAAGAATACAGTTTACACATGAATACTCTCGTGAAAGTATACATTTCTTGGATGTACAAATTAGGATAACCAACACAGGATATCAGACTACCATTTTTCGTAAATCCACAGACCGGAATAATTTACTTCAGCGGCTAAGCTTTCACCAACCAAGCCTTATCAAAAACTTACCATACAGCCAGATGCTTCGAGTGAAAAGATTGGTGAGTGATCCAATAGAGTATGAAAAGGAGGTCAAAGAAATGGGTAAGAAATTTCTAGACCGGGGATACATGAAAAAAGAACTGTTAGCAGCGGAAACACGCATAGCAACACAAACAAGGGAAGACCTATTAAAAACAAAAATTAAAAAGGATGAAAAATCTCCCTTAGTATTTGTATCCAAATACTCAAGACAGAGTAACCGTATTAAGACAATCATTAAAAAACACTGGAACACAATACCTTGTGATCACCGAGTAGAAGACCTATTTAAAGAGGTCCCGATATTTGCATATCAACGAAGCCACAATCTTAAGGATAAACTTTTAAATACTAAACCCGCACAGAAGAAGAAAACTACGAATAGATGTGGCACTTTCCCCTGCTTGAATTGTAGCAATTGCGGCTACATAATGAAAGGTGATACTTTGAAACATCCGTACACAGGAGAAACTATAAAATTAAAAAGTTTCGGAACATGTGACTCTCAGAATTTGATATACACTATAAAATGTCCCTGTGGTGTACATTATGTTGGCCAAACTGTGAGAACAGCTAAAACAAGATGGAATGAACATAGATCCTGTATACGCAATAACAACAGAACCTCGGCTGTAGCCAGACATTGGCAAGACAAGAAACACAACTTGGCACAGATACGCTTTGCTATCTTAGAGATAGTAGAAAAGAGCGACCCACATGAAAATTTCCAAAAAACTATGGATCAACGAGAAACTTTTTGGATTGATCGTTTGAGTTCTCTGATACCTAAAGGAATGAATGAGGAGATCAACTTTATGTGTTTTTTGTAATTCTTGACTTTGCATGAATACCCACAGTTTTTTGTAATTCTTGACTTTGTATAAATACCCACTGATGCCGGATAACCTGGCATGGATTCCAGGCATTAGCGCACGAGACTGATAGATCTAGATATTTTGACTAACGTCCATGCTTACAAGAACAATTATTGCGTGTTTTAATGTTAATTATCAATTTAGCACGGGTTCCAGACATTGGTGCATGGGACTGATAGAACTAGACACTTGCGTTAATATCCATGCTTACCTGAACAATCATTGCGAGTTTAATAGTTTAAAAACTAGTTTAGATAAATATCTGTTGCTTGCACTTTTAACACTACATACTATTCTAAGCATTGTTTAGGAAAACATTCTTGAGTTGCACTGAAGATACGCTTTTTATATTCATATTGAGACCTACTATACTTAGTCCATTACATTGGTACCCAGAATTGGTTGAAATTTAAATAATGAGCGCAAGGCTGTTTGCCTTGCACATACTCAGCTATTTTCTGCTTACACTTGCAAATGAGGCAGATATACCGCTTATAATAGCTAAGAGAATCGGTAGGAACAGCGGAGTTCATGCAACATACCGTAGTAACTCATGTGCAATCACACATAGTGTATTTAACAGAGAGTATGTTTTGTTTTTCGAAAAAAAGGGTTTAAAAACATGAGTAAAGCTATGAAAGCCCAATCGTACATAGTAGAACAGAGGTTACCATGGAGACCTCCCTGCCCCAGGGCTACCACCCGGGGGTGGGACGCGAGGCGTACGTGCTCCAACACACCAGTTGGACCACGACGCCTCGCTACCGTCTCCATGACAACGTTTATATCAGACACACTTACAAGCGCGTGCACGTCTCTCTTCAGACGGCAGGACAACGCTGGAACTCTAAGTAAGTATTGGCGAATACTCGCCGCTCTACACAAAAGAAATAGCAATAGGAGAATAGCTGTCTAATTGTCTATCTCTCTTACAGAGACAGGATGGACATATGCGTTCCGTGACGCATCTAAACACACATGGCTGTGAGGCCGTGGGCGTTGTAATACGAGATAGAGGAACAGAAGCCATTGAGGCTTGTAAACAATAGAAAAGAAAACGCAAACAGAGCGATCAGGTAGGACTCGTTTCTGTCCTTATAATCAGTGCATATAGAGTTTATAACATTGAAACTAAATGTTATTTTTGGTCATTTTTTCATCCGGTGCAACATTTGAATATTCGTGGGACAAACCAAATGGTATGTGTGTTTCCGTTATTAAACTGCTTTTTAACTATATAATGTATTTAAATTAACAAACTTGCAATTATGATTAGCTTGATGATGTTATTAAGTGCCTATATACAGCCCTGATGAAGGTTCTAACCGAAATGCATTGGCAGAATGTATATTGATGGCAAAATTTGATCGCCCGACACAGTAAATTGTGTATCGACAATTATATAAAAACAGGAATGTGAATAAACATTCCTGACAAAAACCATACGGATATAACTGAGTTTTTGAGATTTAATAAGATTAATACATTGAAGAAACAGTACTTTTTGAAAAACTTGCAGTCCTACAGAGGGACTAACTGAGATGCGCCAGTTTTAATAAGGCAGAGTTGCCTTGTTTTTTGTTTTCAGTTTATCAAGGTCCTTGTGCTACAGGACTGGGTTTAAACTGGCGCTCCAGGTTAAAATCAAGATTACCTGATACTGAATGAAGAATTAAAACATTGAATTAAAGCAAATCAAAGAACTTGTGGTGCCCACCTCTCCGATACTCTTAGCCTTGATTCCTACCAATTTCTTGAGCTGTTTCTGCACCGGCTCTGGCAGCCCTTGGCACAATATATGGTAGAACACAGGTATAGATTTCGTCCAAGATTCATGAGTCTCGAGTACCCATGCGTCTTGAAAATTCTGTATGTAAATCAACAGATCCTCAGACTCCTTCATTTTACGTGTCATTATGGCTCCCATATCAGAAGTGTCTGGGTAAAGCACTTGTAGTGCCTTCCATACAGCGGCTCTGCAATTGTTAAATGGAGCTCCATCATGCGCAGTGTTAATTGTGGTCACACCAAGGTAGCCTGCCCGTGTCCACACGTCATCTGCTGTCTCACAGAGTATGGTAATTAGGAGACCCTTAATATCCCCTATAGCTAACGTATTCCCTCCCGTCATCTTTTCTAACTTGTGTAGCCATTTTCCAGCTCCCGATGTCAGCATTCAAGTTTTCTCAATCCTTGTGTGGGCATGGAATATATTGTGGTCTCGCTCCCCCTTTCTCGAGTAACGGAAATTAGGATGTATAGCTCTCTCTCTCTTCTCTCATTGTTCTCCTGTCTATTGCAGGGGTAATATTCCTGCATTGCCGCCTGCCTGGCAATGACCTAAGCCTGCTCACATAGGGCGGTGGAGACAACACCTTCTGACCGTGAGATACTTATTCATGTTGGTCTGACTGTGTGGCTGACTCTGATGCCCTTGGTGCAGACTGCTAGCGTCTGACCACCTTATTCCTTTCTCCCTTGGGAGTCGTCTTTCGCGCCTTCTCTCCTCCTCTTTTTCCTTGCGCTCCTCCCTTTCTGAGTCGGACATTGTCTGTGCCCAACTCGTGCCACTTCTTGTGTCATCTTTGTTCCTACTTATTTTTAGTTTATCCAGGGATAGTTCTCTATTCCCACTACTTCGGCAGACATCCTCAGTGTCGTAAAGTTGAGTGCTCTCCAGGTGCTCGTCTTCCCTCTCCCCTTGGGGTGTTTGTTCTAGCCCCATTTCATCATATATTCTATCGATCGTTTCTCCGATGCTTCTGGTATCAAAGTCATCCTCGATATTCGCCCTAGACATGCCAGGTATTGAATCGTATGCAGGGAAGAATTCTTCAATGTCTTCCCAATCTACCACTGGAGCGGGTTTTTTAACCTCGCTCTCCAGATATTCAAGATTGCGTGCTCTCTGTCTTCGCCTCTTCTCTGACCCTATCTTCTTCCTTTTTCTTTTCATTTCTACATTCATCTGCCCTTTGGATTTCCTCATCCCTTTGTATCTTTATTCTCTCGTATTCTTTGCTCTTCCTCTAACCTTTGCTGCTTCTGTCTGTTTGATCATTGACTGCTCTCTGTTTGCGATCAAGCTGTCTTTCTTGGTTTTCGCGATATAGCTGTTCTCACCTTTGTCTATCTTTCATTCTTAGTCTTTTGTCTCTCAATTCTTTCTCTTTCTCCTTTCTTTGTACATCATGTAGCCTTTCCTTTTGTTTCGCATCATCTATGCCTTTGCCATCAAGTTTCGATAAAATTTGCCCTCCCAGCCATTCGTCTTATCTCATCAGTTCTATCTTGGCTTCCCTTCCATCTTTTGCCTTCTCTCTCCTTGTTGAGAAATGCACTTGTTTGTGTCTGGTCCCTTCCTTCATCACCGCGTCTCTCCTTGTCCCTTGGGACTGTGGAGGTGATATCTTTGTCTTTTTCTTTACCTTGATTTTCGTCACTACTTTGCGTTGGTGACTCACATGCCGGGTTGCTATACCCTGTAGCTGCTTTAAGTTCTCTCAGCGGGTATAACCCCTCGTCTTTGTTTTCTTCAAACTTCGTTTCAGATGGGGCGAGTGGCGCGGTAGGCGTCTCACCCCGCTTTATGCATACATTAAGTATCCAATCTATTGGTGGCTCCTCTCCCTTCTCTTGTTCATACATCTTCCAAAGTTCTAGAATAGCTAGGCGTTTGTCTAATTTTTGCCCGTATATGTGGCATGCAAATATGTCATCATATGTTGCAAGACAGCTTTGGATAAGGACCCGCCCTGTGGCCAAGGCATAAACATTTTATGGGTGGTCCCCTTAACCCACTCTGTACTGTATGTTTTTATCTTAGGTGCATGTTTCGGCAATTGCTTGCACAGGTGTGCCAATAGAGTTGTGTCTTTCACGTTTAAATCTGTTCCCTTTCCCCTTATATAACACTTGTCAAAGCTTCACGTGACTTAAACAGTTCCAACAATATGAGCGAGCACCAATCACCGCAAGCTCCAATCCCGATTTATTCCACAAAATTTTATATCTTCTATTTTACTCAAAAAACATCAATTCGTATACTATATTATCTCAACTATTCAATCGCATAAGATTTAAAACAGTTTTCCTAAGGAACATTTTTTGACTTATGATGTCACAACAATCAACATTTAAAACAGATGTTTAACAGACTAGATGAACACCAGCTGGTCACATGTATCTCTGCCTCTAAAAATAACCCCGACATGGAGTTTAAAGGTATCCCTTTCACGGCGTCTTTAATCGCTGTGGTAGTCTATTTGTTCCCCATTGTTTGGGACTCTGGATACACGTTTCTTCTAGCTGCTATATTAGTGTAGGAATATGGCGAATCCTCTCACTTCTCGGGTGTCCTCCCCAGTAACCTCTCTCTTCTCGGGTGTCCGCCCCGGGATCTTTCCTCTATTTACTTAGTTATTCTCGAGTCATTATCCCCTTCCCCTTATCTATATATACATTCTTCTCTACTTCTATCTATATTTTGTTTTTTCACTCCTCCCTCTGTTACCTTTTCCCTTTACTTGTTCTAAAGCATGCACTTTTGCCAAAACACTCAGGGCCTCATTACAAGTGAGGCGGAACGGGTTAACGGGACCCGGTAAAGGAGGCGGACCCGTTAAACCCGTTCTGCCTCATTACAAGGTCCCCTCGCGGGACCCGGTAAGTAACGCCTGGTCAAACCAGGCGTGCTTACCGGGTCCCGCGAGGAGAAGAGGGAGCAAACAACGGGCCGCTCGTAATCGGCCCGTTGTTTGCTCCCTCCCCGATTCCCATTTAGCTCTATGGGGGCTGAAATGGGAATGGGGAAGGTCCGGGCCCGGGTTCCTGGAGGGAGGAATTACCGGGCCCTCCGAACTCGGAATGGCCCGGTAATTCCCCATTCTGGGAACCCGGACCCGATTTTGGCGACAGCCATGACGCCAATAGCGACATGGCTACTGCGAAAATCGTAATGCGGCCCTCAGTCTTTTTCACTCACTGTTCACATTTTTCCTCTCTGGACCCTCGGGAACACGCCTTTGTTACCGCCTTCTTTGGCTTTTCTCCCGCTCAGCTGCCCGTAGGAATGGGGGGGGGTTGCGTGGGGGAAACACAGGTTCATTCAGACCTTGTCCTGCAGGTTTTGTTTTCTTACACTACCACTGTCTACGGGGAGCTTCACGGTCTACTCGGCCGAATGGCAAAGGACTCGTGATATTGCCGAAGACCTAGAGTTACTTTATGTCGACGGTTACTGAGTGTCTTATTCTACTCGATAATCGATAACCATCTGTCACGATCCATGCCCCTGACACCCTCAGGTATAACAGCCCCCTGGCAGCAGTGGGGCTAAATCCCTTTATACTGGCCCCAAGGGTCTTAAAACTCCATCAAAAACATACACGGAGTCAGTCCTGGCGCCTTTGGCGCCAGTCTCATTATCAGGAATAAAGCAATACCAGTTTTAGACCTTAATCCAACATGGAGGCCTATTACACAGCTCAGTTCTTTAGAACCAAGCCATGCGGTATAGTGTTTTGGGTGTGGCTGGGCCTGGAACTACTTGGCCTCGAACTACTTTACCTGGGCTATTTAAACCACACCCAAACAGCAGAACACGCTTCGCGTTATTCTGCACTTCTGCAACGTAACGCTCACTGTGTCCAGCTCCTGCTCATCTGCTTCTCCGGCGGCCCGATCCTGAAGCCCTATATCCGGATTCCATCAATAACCTGGACGAACAAGAACAGCATTAGGGAGCAAGAACACTTACCTGTGAAGTAAATGGTCTTGAATCCATCCTGCGATTTGCTTACCTTGCCCATCTCCGGGTTTCACCGCAACCTGGAAGGGAGAAGGAAGAAGGTCAGCATTAACAAAGCACTTACCTGGGCAAGCAGCACTTCGATCGCTCATCACTCCAGAACATCACCGCAACCTGTACAAAGAGAAGGGAACACAAGTTAGCAATTAACACCAATAAACAGCGCAGCGCTCCACGCTTCAATAACTCATCGTGGTCTTTGCCATCAGCGGGGCAACTCCAAGATCGCAACCATCCCTGTGAAAACAAAAAGAGACATTGTTAGGGAACAGCGTAGTGGAGCAAGACGCCGAGAAGACAGAGAAGATGGAGTGAAAGAAAGAGACCGAATAAAGACAGAAAAGACATTATAACTCACATGGAAGACAGCAAGCAGAGTTGGAGTCACAGCCGGTCTTGACCCGACATAAGGGCACATGGACTAGTGAAGCAACTAGGTCCACGGAATGCCCGCACCAACCACGCGCCCCTGCACAGAGACGCAGGACGGAGAGTTCAACGCACAAAAATCTAAGGTGAGCAATAACCCCAAGGGAGGTGGGAGTCTACCATCACAGAACCAGTATCTTAACCCTCCATTCTCCGGTTATAGGCGTTACCCAACGTCTGGCACATAACCAAGCAGAGAGGGGTCTGGGATAGCGCTTAGACCCCCATCCAGTATCGTGTGGCGCCCGCGTGGATACAAGGTGAGCATAACACCATCAATCTCTGCTACCAAGTGTACTCTGAGACCCCCCATAGAGCCGAGGTTTGCTCAGAAGTACTTTAAGACGAGATAGCTGCACCCTTGAGATGGATAGGGGTGCAGATTCATTACTTCAACACCAATCAATAAGGACAACTCAATGGTTTGGCAAAGGGAGTCTGTTTAATGACAAGTACAGAAAACGGGAAGTCATGGATATCAGCAGTGATGCGATCGGCCTTCTCGCTTCAAACTCTCTGAACTTCATACAAGTTGTAACATTTATACTAAAAAATCGTCATCTTTGACGTGTAACACTCAAAAGTTAACATGCAATTCTATTGGTTAGGAAAAGGTAACTTTACTATAGGTACTATATATGTGTATGGTAACGGAGTGAGGGGATTGGGTAAACACTGTCAGGTGGGCATCTAAGCCCTTCCTTCAAAAATGACTACTGTAGACGTCACTAAAAGTATGACGTCTCATTGGTTCTACTAACTATAAGACCCTAGATTATTTGGTCCACTGTGATTGGGTTAGCACCGACCTCATGCATACTTTTCCACTACGCTTAGCAGCATGCAGAATGGTCGGCCAGGTGTGCGGTGCCCCTTACTTACCCGGCCTTCCTCTAATTATGTTTACAATCAATCATCACTTAAATAGCCATGTGTCAATTATTTCACTGTGGTTGGCCTCGAGACTGCATCTTGTGTCTGGAAAAGTTCTGATATCTCTGCCTGGTCAGGTGCCAAGTGTAGGTGTGAACCCTTGCTTCTTCTTGCTCGGCTGGTCACGTGCTTCCCACACCGTGAATTTGCCTCGTTTCTCTTAATTTGTGTATTTGATTCTTATTTAGCCCGCCACCTGCCTATGCATACTTATCTCAACCTTTCAGAGGCAGGATATTCTGTTCTCGGTTTCAATTAGATGTAGCTACTGTTATTTCCTTCTATTGGTATGACCTTGGCTCTCCTGGCACGAGTTGCATCTGCTGAGTTTCATTTCAGCCGTCCCTTCTCGTTTTGCTAAAATATGAATCTTTTCTCATTTGACCTCTAGTAACCTGGGTTGATTATGCTCTTTGTGCACAGTAGAAATACACTTATAATACTGTGCTTCATTTGAGGTAGATTATGTATAATGGCGCTTGACACACTATTCTTCTACTAAACATAGCAAGCCGCACTGTTTTCTTAGCTTTCTTGCGGTTCCAAGCATATTTACTGGTGTAAACTGGTCGACTATCTTCATTTTGCTTACAGCTTAATTCTCTTATGTTTTGATGTCATTCTTTCACTTTAAGTTTATGACCTCTTTTCTCATGTCATTTTGTCTCTGTGTGTCATTCCTCGGTTCCTCAATTCTTTCATCTGTGGGTCTGTCCGGGTCCTCATGACGTCACCAATCGTCTTCCATCAAGACATTTTGGTTTCTTCCGGGACTGTACTCCGACAATCTTCATTTCGTTTCATTTGTTGGTAAGGTTTTCTCAGTGGATACCTTACTGTCCATGGTTTTCTTGGTATTGGTAGTTCAATAGGTGCTGTTCTTCAGATAGGTACTGGGCAGAGCCCTACTGCAGCTTTCTGCTGGTTTATTTGCTCATCATACGTCACATATCTCGGTGTGAACGTTCCTGGAACTTCAAAATGGACGATTGGAGTGCAGGCTTTATTTGGAACATCCTCTACAGGTCTCTCACTGAATCCAGGCTCATCAAGTTGCAATCAAAGTTGCAGGGGCTGCTGAGCATCAGCTCAAATGGGGCCAACGTCTCAGAGAGACATTGCAGCATTTATTTGTGTTGTCGTATGGGCCCATCTCTCTTCGTCAGAATCATTTGGAGATGTTTATTTCATTTTCCCAAGGGATCAAGAACTGTCTGCTGTGGTGGTTGAATTCAGATCACCTCAAGAAGGGGATATCTCTGTCTCCTCCATCACCCTTAGTCGCAACAATGGACATGCACAGTCAGGATGGGGCGGGAACAGCCTTGGACTCCTTGTTGGTGAAGGGCATATCAAAGAATGCAGGTACACCACCCTTCAGCTGAAGCAGCAAGTAGCAGTTATCAACGCCCTAGTGTTTCTCCTTTGCTCTGAGGGTTTGAATCACAGAAAGGTCACAATGTTAATCAAAGAGTAGGCTCAAGTGTTGCTCTCATTAGATATTGTGGCCATCGGGTCAATCAATTTGGCAGAAAACCCTGTTGTCCATAGTGGAGGTCGTACAACGGGGAGCAACACTTGTGGTTGCCAATACCTTTAAGAGATGTTTCCCATCTTCTCAGTTTCTTTCTCTCTCTCATCTGTTCTTGAGCATTTGCTGATGGTTTAGCAAGACCTGGATAGACTCGTTTGCTCCTCATCAAAACACCAAGTTTCCAATGTTTGGATCCAGATTCTAAGCTCCAGCAGCTGGGGCAGCAGTTGTGTTGCTCATCGAAAGGCCCAGAATGCATCTATGTGTATTTCCCCCATTTGCACTCAGAAGAACAGTGCTCCCACAAATCAGGAGGGAGAAGCCAATGTGGCCATAGCGCCGGTTCACTTTAGCAAAATAATGAGCTGCTTCTTGCTCCTTAGACATTCAGCAGTAGAGCAGGAATGCCTTCTCCTCCTGTCTTTGTTGGATTCTAGTGCCATCTGTGCTGTGTCACCCTCTCGCCTCCACCTGTTAGCTTTGAAGTTGAGGACTGTGCACACCCGCTATAGGGTTCAACTCTGGACCTTGCTACTGCTATTTAGTAGACATGTAAAAGTTCCACCTTACGACCCTAAACCCAGATTTGGAAATATTTTCAATCTTGGTGTGATAAGAAGTTTTTTCTGCACTTACATAGCAACCCCTTTCATATCCTGTCCTTTCTTTATACATGTTTTCTGCTGCATCTTTTAGTGGTCTCCCCACAGGTCGAACAGGCAGTGCTTGAAACTTGAGGGGGTTTTCCAAGCTGGGAGGATAGGGTTCTCTTCTTGGTTTCCAGGTCCCCCAAGCACCCTTGTCAGGTCTTCTGATGAGATTCTGCTCTTATGTGCTGAATGATTATATTTTTATAGTCATCACTTATTCTCATAACCTGACGAACTATGGTGTGGACTGTCTTCTCCTCCTTATTTGTGTATCTTTTCAGATATTGTGATATTGTGTAGAAGACCCTTCCTCTTGCACAAGCACTTTTCTTCTTTTGAAATTTTCCAGGAGATACTTCTCCCATGCGTTTTTCCTTCTCCCTCTTCACAGGAAGAATACCTGCATCTAGTGGACTTTTGTTGCCCTGTTTTGAATTATATGGACAGAGATTGTGTTTATCACATGTCAAATATCTTTGTTTGGTTTATCCAAACTAGGCTTATGGCCTCCATTAGATTGGTATGACGGGCTAATGTAGAGGCATTCAATTAGGCTGAAACTCATCTTTTTTCGCTAGTTCGGGATGGGTTTCCACGAGGGCTGCCTGCCTAGTTGGCAGAGGCTGAGAGTCCTATCGCTGATATTTGTAGGGCTGCCACTTGGCTGTCTCGTGATGCTTTTATTTCCCATTCCAAATTGCGGGAGAACAATTATTCTGATTCTTCATTCAGGGTGGAGGTATTAAGTTTCATTCTTCCAGGTTCAGGATGAGGTACACAAAAAGATTTGTCTCTTTTCTCTGCTAGTAACTATTCTGTATGTTTTTGCTGCACCTATTTAGTTTCTGTTTTCTCTTCCAAAAGTTGTCTTAATGGTACTTTCTATTGATTAAATACTGATGCACTGTTCAAGGAGGGGGGCGAAGAAAAGGCACATGTGGGTCATGCCCAAACTTCATTCTCCGAGTCCTATACTTGCTCATCCCATCCCTTACTTCTAGACTAGTCCACTGAACTGCCTTTTTCTGAAGCGTAGGTACAAACAGGATGCCCGGTAGGATTGGAGTTGTTTAGGAAAGGGGGTGGGAAATTTTAAAAGGATAGAACACATTTTAAGTATCCAGGGTATATTTGAGGTGTCTGTCAAGGATGTGGACAACCTTCACGTTTGAGGAAAGGGACTTGCAATAGTAGGATTCGGTTTAATGATGATTTATTTATTGGATATTTGTAAGGCGCCTATACAACAAAAGGTGTTTCAAGGCACCACAAGACAAAAGGGGGATTGAGGGGGGGACAATGGAGAAATAAAAACAATAACGGCCCTACTAGGCCATGTGACATTCGGATCGTGCAAGTGCAGTAACAAGCGGTGCGAGGGAGGGGGGTAGTGCTAGTCTGCCCGAAATGCAAAGTGTTAGGGTTGGAAGTGAAGAGAAGGGTAAAGAGGAGAGAATGCAAGTGAAACAAAGGGGTAAAGAGGGGGGAGGGCCACAAGGGCTAGGCGACTGCTAGGGGGAAGCCAGGAGGGCAAGTGCCAGTGATTTTATGGGGTCCAGGGGGTGAGGGTGCACATGCTAAGTGCAAGGAGGGGAGTGGACCGGGCAGGGGGGCCTGGTGCCCTGTAGAACTCAGAGGGAACCAGGCAGACAGTCATTGCCGCACAGAGGGGTGTTGGCAGGGAAAGAAGATGACAAAAGAGGGTCTTGAGGAGCTTCCAGAACTTAGGAGATCCGGCTCAAGTCTGAGAAGGGCAGGGAGACCATTTCAGAGGGAGGCTCCTGCGGAGGAGAGACATCTACCCCCCACTCTATGCTTAAAGAAGCCTCTAACCTGCAAGGAGTTGGAGCTAGAAGATCGAAGGGCTCTAGCAGGGAGGTATTTAGGGAGAGAGTGTTGGGTGTAGTGGGGTCCAAGGCCCCAGAAAGCCGCGTGGATGATGCAGAGGATCTTGAACTTGATCTTAGCAGCAACCGGGAGCCAGTGGAGAGATTTTAGGGCTAGAGAAATGTGGTCCCCCGGATTGAGGCCAAGGATAAGTCTTGCAGTCCTATTCTGGATCAGTTTAAGGCGGGGGTGGAGGGGATAAAGGAAGATTGAGGAAGAGGCTATTGCAATAGTCAAGCCTAGAGAGGACCAGAGCTCTAGAGACATCGAGTCTCTTGGGGAAGGTGAATGCCTCTGAGGAGGTGAAGCTGAAAGTGGGCCTATTTGGCAAGGTCTGCGATATGTGGAGAGAGGAGAGAGAGGAGTCAAAGGTGACATCAAGGTTTTTTGCCTCACAAGAGGGTGAGAGGAGGGGACACATAGAGGGCAGCCAGAGAGTCGGAGGGAAGGTGGGAGCTGGGGTCCGAATGAAAAGGATCTCCGTCTTACTGGCATTCCATTGAGGCAGAGATCATTGGCAGCACACCATGCCTGAATAGAAGTCAGACAGTCAGGGATGAGAGAGGAGGAAGAAGAAGCAGTAGAGGGATGTTTGAAAGAGAGCTGCGAGTCGTCCGCATAACACTGGTGAGGTAAGAAAGATAGGGGAGAGAAAAGGGCCCCGTTGAACTTGGGAAGGACGGTCAGAGAGGAATGAGGTGAACAATCAAGTGCTAGGCCCGTTATCCCAAGGGTGTCATGGAGCCGATTTGTCAGGGTGGCATGATTGTCTTTGTCAAAGGCAAAGGAAAGATCTAGAAGGATAAGGATGGAAGGACAGCTGGAATCAAGATTTGAGAGCAAGTCTTCAAGGGTGTTAAGTAGAGCAGTTTCTGTGCCTCTGGCTGCTCTGGAGCCAGACTGGTGGTCATGCAGACACCTGATTTTAGGGCCCTTTAGGAACGTGCATATGTAATGGATACGATCAAACAGAATAATTCTGAGTCCAAATAACGGAACCAACTCAGGAAGATGGCAAAGTACTGTTTTGTTAACAATTATCTAAAACAGGGTGTTTACAGCGAACATCAATGGACGGACGCTCAGTCTCTCAGCGATCTTTACACAAACAATAGCTGTTATGAAAAACCTATCAAGAGTCGGGATTAGCTGAGGGTAACCTCTAAGTATACTTTCTATAGGAGTAAGGATTGTGATTGGCTGTCCACTATCAGGTGGACAACATATGCCTACCTCTAAAACATCTAATCTTCAGAAACAATAGATACACAGTTTCTCATTGGTCTTCAAGCTATAAGGTCCTTCGATATATGGACTACTACAATTGGTTGGCACACTTGTTCCATGTCTGGAACATTCGGTTCACTTAGCAGCACGTAAGCCCAGACCCAGGTGCCTACCCAATTAGCCCAGCATCTCTCATCGTCCATGCCTTCTGCCATAAAGATTGTCTTTGTACTTGGCCTTGCAAAGTATCCTTGTCTTTGAGAATGCACAGGAGTGAGGGCACTATTGTGTCTAGGACTTCAAATTCAAACTCAATTTTCATCCTTGGTTCACGTGACAGGAGACCACAATTTGGTCCATTTTGCAGGTTTTAAATGCTCTAAATGAATGAAACTTGGCACACTTGATGTTCTTTCTTTGCACCTTAACAAGGGATGATTCATCCTCTGCACGTTCGCTCATTTCCAGAATGGATAGCTGACCTTGGCTGCTTCAGTCTTGACTCCAGGCCAGACAGCCTCACTATGCAGCTCCATGTTTCTGTGTATTGTTGCTGCGACAGAGTTTTCCTTCCCGCTTCATGGGTCATGACTTACTAAATTCATGATACTGATGTCCAGCTTCTATATAATGTTGGCTTCTCCTGCGTTCAATTCACTACGTATAGCTAGCCTCTATGATTACTTAGTCTACCTTGCGTTTCAGCATCTGTACAGATATTGAACGGTTGATTTTCTGCAGCACTTTGTGCACGTGTAATCTTCATATTTAAAAGTTCACTTGATTAGTTACTTTAGGATCTATACATCCTCTTCAGTCAGTATCTCGGAACGTCGTTCTTAATTTTTGTGACATCACCAGTTTCTTTTCTTTGCTCCTTCTCATATTCCTTCAGGGAGTTCCTCCCTTAGGTTGACATCACTTTGGGAATATATTTGGTAGGGTTGTCTCAATGGGTATCTTCTTTCAAACACACACTGTGGTATTGGCACACAGCTGGTGTCAAACACGGCACTTCTCATGTCTCCAACATATGGGAGGAAGGGGCAGGGGTCTCCTGCAGATCCCCTCTACAAAGCCAACAGATTCAGTCTGTTGGATCAGTTGGGAGATGACCAGCTTCTCCAAGAGTTTGCCCATGAAGGGGGTAATGGAGATGGTGCGAGAGTTAGCCGGGCAGGAGGGGTCGGCAGAGTGCTTTTTAAGGAGAGAATGCACAAGGGAGTACTTGAGGGGTAGAGGGAAGGAGCCAGTGGCAAAGGAGTGATTACAGAAGTCGGGCAAGGCAGGCACAAGGGAGGTAATGTTATCCTTGATAGTTCTAGAGGAGCAGGAGAGCACCTGTTTGGAGGAGACTTTCATAGAGAGGACTTGTCTAGAGACCTCATCCGGTGCAATACAAGAGAAAGAGCAGAGTTGGATGGAAGGAGAGAGGGGGGACAAGGGAGGCCCAACAGCTGGGAATGGAGGAGGGAGGGGAGTAGAGGAGAGTGAGGACAGGATGTCCTAATTTTTGGTTAAGAGTGGGAAACCAGAGAAGTACAGGGGGTCAGGGATGGCAGGGGTGAAGGGGAGACTGTGGTAGGATTCTGTGGTAGGATTGGCAAGTTCTTTGCAGATTTAAAGCAGTTCACCTGTGTTGTTAGTTGCCCAAGAGATGCAGGCTTGGATATGGGCCCTCTTCTTCGAGCGGATGGAGAGTCTCTGTTGCCTTTGGAGCAGGCGGCAGGCCAGTTTGTCAGAGGATGTGCCTGATGTCCGCCACTTCTGCTCAGCAACTCTGCATTTCTGTTTCAGAGAGGCTAGGTCGGAGCTATATCAGGTGTTGCGCTTGCAGCCGCCTTCATGTGGATCCTCATGACAGGTGCAAGGATGTCCAGGGTGTTGGTAATAGAGAGGTGGATATTCGCTAGGGCAGAGTCAGTGTGGGAGTCCATGCCAGGAGTAGTAGGGGGAATGAAAGTGGCGATAAAAGCAGCAACTGACACTCGCTTCATCGGTCGAATGACAGAGAAGGAGACTGGCAGTGCAGGCAGAGGCATAGCCAGGGGACCTAAGAGATCCAGGTGAGAGGCAAGGAGAGCATGGTCAGACCAGGAGAGAGGAGTAGTGAGAGGGTTGGAGAAGGTGATGTCTTCTGAGATGAGAGCATCCAAGGTATGTCTGCCTGAGTGCGTCGGACCAGAGGGAAGAATGGTGAGAGAAAGAGAGTCACAGAGGCTGCGGAAGAGTCCAGTGGCCAAATCAGGAGAGTCAAGGTGAATATTGAAGTCTCTGAGGAGGAGAGGCTTGGAGGTGGAGGCAAAAAGAGAAGAGGTGATGTCAGACCACTCCGAGAGGAAGAAGGAGACCGGGCCAGGGTTCCTGTAGATGGTGGCGAGAGTCAACAAGATGGTTGGAGAGACGAGGCATTCGAAGGAAGAGTAGGTCTGAGTGAGATTAATAGTAGCAGGGACCGAATCAGGGAAGATCAAGGCCCCCCCACCACCTCCGGGCCAGTTAGGCCTGGGCTTAGAGAGGATCTTGTAGCACTCTGGGAGGAGTGTGTCAAAAGCAGTGACAGAGCTGGCAGTGAACCATGTCTCAGTGATAGCGAGAATGTCAAGGTCAAAGTGTTCAAGAAGGAGATCAATATCAGAGGAGTGTTTAACAGCAGATCAGGAGTTGAGGGTAGCTAGGTGAAGCTGGGTACCCCCTTTGATGGTCTTCCGAGGAGGAGTACAGGGAAGTCATATGCCCGTTGGGGGTGGAGAAGGGGAAAGAGGGGTGGCAGATGGAAAAGTGCCAGGAGAAGGGAGGAAGTGGATGAGAGACGGAAGACGCCTATGAAAAAGGAGGAGGGTGGGCTGAGAGCCCTGGGCCATGACAGTGCCATTCCGATAGACATTAATGATGCACCTAGAGGATGAGAAGCATGCCAAGAGTACTTCCCATCTGGAGCCACCATTAATGGGTGATGAAGAGAAAGGGGAGATAAACAGACCATGTGAGGAGTCAATAGGTCTAGAGAGGGAGTGACAATTGTAAATATTTCCCCAGAGGGCCCTCGATGTGTAATCTGATCATTTGATGTATGCTGGTTATCTGGTCTGTTTATACTTTCTTGTTTTATGCAACTTACTTAAATTGTATGTATCTTCCCTAGTTCAGGCACTTGAATGTTTTCATGTTTTGTTTTGTAAGCACCCTTACGCCCTTGGGTCCCATGGCACGCTATATAAATTAAACAATAAACAATAAAGAGGATATCTGTGACAGTTTGCCTTGAGGAAGCATTAACGTAGGGGTCAGCGATGGGCCAGCCGGGGTTGGAGACCAGGAGATCTTTCTTGAACTTTTTCCTTCCAGGCTTCAAAAGAGAGGTAGAGGTAGAAGTAGAGGTAAAGAGATGAACTCTCCAGGCGGCCAAGCAGCAAGACAGGCGGAGATGAATCAGGTGCACGTCGTCATACAGGTCGCCAAAAGGAGGTATTGCACTGCTCCACCAGAGAAGGAAGGAAGGCGACTCAGGTGGGAAGAAACCCAAGTGGCCTAGCAGCAAGAAATGCCCAGCCAAGACAGGTGCACGAGCCATCCCAGGACACCGAGAACAGGTGGTGTGCTGCTCCGGCAGTGAGAGGAGTGTAAGCAGTCCAATGTATGTGTCACTCACACAGGCAGCCAAGCAACAAGACAGGTGCAGACAAGTCAGGTGCACGAGCATTCCCAGGTCACTAAAACAGGTATTGTGCAGTTCGAGTAGAGAGGGGTGAAGTGGGAAGCCCCAGGTAAAAGCACAAGGGTGGAGGGAACCACGGGGACTTGTGATTGTAAGGGAAATGCGAGGTGACTGGCTCAAGTGAAAGCACAGTGTGCAGTAGCACCTGGAGTGTTCAAAGTGCCGAATGGGATTACCAAATAAATGATCTCAGTCCCAAATACCCAGACAGACTCAAAGAATATGGCAAAATACTACTTTATTATCAGTTCAATAAAGTAGGGAAACCTGGCGAACAGTTTGTAGCTCACACACTCTCATTGTATTTCAGTTACACAAAAGGCTTTATACCTCGATGTACGTCAGCTATGACGTCATCCTTTGTGGCAAACAGTAAAAACCTATCAGGTGGAGGCATTGGTTAAGGGAACATATATACCTATTGTTCATATAAGTGTCAGTATCATCATTGGCTGCCCCCTATCTGGTAGGCACGCCTTACCACCCTCGAACTACGTAAAATACAGATAACAGCATAACAACAACAGCGGATAGGCTTCTGCAACAATGTATATTCCATCATTACATAAGCCCTCCGGATTGGTTGGCACTCTCTTCCAACCTGGGACATTCGGCTTGTTAGCAGCACGTAGGCAACGACACCCAGGTGCAGATGAACGACGTCAGACAACTGCCTTTCTTAGCTAATTAGCCTACCTTCTCTCATCATTTAGGCCCTAAGCCAAGGCTTCTTCTGAAGGTACATTGCTATCTTCGTCTGGCGCTTTATGAATAGGCCTTGTTTTCTGGTCTTACACCACATGTGAAGAGACCATGATTTTGTCCATTCTGTCCTTCTGTTTAATGCTATTTGATTCAATTATATTGGGTTCTATTACTCCTCTTGGCATCTGGAAACTTGGTTGCTCCGTCCTGCATATGCCTTCTGCATCATTGATTGTTCAATACTTGGCACTAATAATTATTCACTCTTTTACTTAATCTGAGAGAAATATGTCTTACTTAGATGGCTTATCCTCTTTGACTCCTTTTATTCTTTGCAGTTTCTTCGTGCAGTGGTATCCTTGATTCTGAGCCAAGCAAATACCCTTTGTTCTTGCATGAAGCTGTATTCCAATGCCTGTCAGCTCTGCAGCATTGGTCTCTCTCCTTGAGATTTCTTCCTTACAATTGTAGAATGCCGATGTCCATTTTCTCAACATGACTGCTTAACTCGCGTTATATTTCCTACATTAGCAAGCTTCTACGTCATCTTATTTACCTTGTGTTTCTGCATATATGCATCTACTGCATCTCATGTTACTTATCTTCTAAGTGTTTATGGTTTTCTTCATATTCGCATATATGTTTACTTCGTTGTTACAGTTACATTCTTTATTCTTTGGACATCCATGCATCAGGTTTAGAGCGTCTATGTATCTTCTTTCTTCATGACATCACTTCTATTCTGTCCGACTTTACTCATAGTTCTTCTATATCCACTAGGGTCTGCAGGCTCATGTCTGCCGCCTCAGTTCGAGGGTACATTTGGTACGGTTGTCTGAGTGCATAACGTCTCTCATACCTTCAATGTGGTATTGGGGTGATACAAGGTGTCATGCACATTGTTCTCTTGTTGTTCTTCCAATATGACAAAAGTGCAGGAGTGGGCTGTATAGATGATGTAAACATCTGCCTCACTGCATTCCCCCCTCTGTTCAAGTCCTCGACCACCTCCTCAATTTTCTTCACAATTTCTTCACACTGTGGATTCTTTGGAATCCATATCTTCGTCACCACCCTCATGTCACCTACATTCTTTATAGGTTCATCCACACTCCAGATCATATGGCAACACTCTCCAGTTGGCTGACAAAACACCCAATGTGCCACATTGTTCTTATGATCCTTGGAAAAATAAAATGTTGTTCCTGGGAGTGCCATGGTACTTCCTTTCAGGTGCTCTCAGGTGGTGTTTTCGGTCTGTGTATGCTTGGCAGCCGCAGCATTTACATCGATCATTATCCTCATCTCTATAGCTTTCTTCACTGTCTTCTTACATTGTCCTGTGATTATTCTTATAAGACAGAATCCTAGCAACACCAACACTAGTATTGCTGCCAGCAATTTGAAGAGATTTGCCTTCCAGGCTGGAACCCATGAGAATAGAGATGAAAACCAATCTTCATATTTGGTCTCATCTATTTCTTCTGCCACTTTCATATGCAGAGTTGACAGCATAGTTATTGCCTCTGTCAGGGTTCCATTTTCTCCATCATGGGCAGGTGTGTATGTACAGCAAGAAGGCCCAACCTTATCATGCACGCCTCCTTCCATTGCTGTAATTAAGTCAAGGACATAGCTGTTCTGAAGGGTCATGAGTCTGATGGCCCTCAATTCTTCTCTAATCGCATAAAATCCTTTTATTGTTGTATTAATTGTTTGTAGCAGTCCCCACCTGGTGATTTGTAACCACTTGCCTTTTGCTGCAGACTGAACTCATGGCATGAATACAGCTGTATATATCTCTGACGTTCTACTGAAAAATATGTGCTCATCGGGAATGTCGTGATATGTTTCTATGGATTTTGCCGACAAATAGTTCTCTCTCTTCTGCCGGATGAGATTGAGGAACCTCTTCTTCCTTTGGTGTGTATCTATTTTTGAAAAAATATCAATATGCAGATCACTTTTGGGGATCACTAATGCAGGAACAAGTATTATCACTATAGAACATATTCCACCCCAATTTGCAGGTAGCTTCAAAAAAGCTTTGGATCCACATGCCCAATAGTGGTCCATCAGCACAGCAGTTCCTCCATTCATTCCTGGCACATCAATTATTTACTCGCAACCTTTATTTTCTCCAACTTTGGTCAGACCCCTGTTTCCAAAACAGTGTTGCATTCGTCATTGGCAGTATGGACACATGCCTGCTTCATTCTCAACCCATGTTAATAATTTTGAATGCTTGGCCCATTCCTTAAGGCATTCATCATTCACTATTTGCACTATCTATACTGGTGCTGTCATCAATAAGTGTGCACTGCATCCTAACATTTCTTCTTCCCATCCTGTACTCGTGGCTAATTGCCCATATACCAATATCTGAGGTCTCTCCCAGCATCCTGGCAACCCTGGTGTTTCCCATGTCTCTGCACAATCCAGTCTCTTTTGTTCAACAATCCTCATCTATCCTCCAGTCAGACCACTGAATGAGTACCGGAGAATTCTGCTTTTCCAAATCTGTTCGGTTATCATCTTCTGCTTTTTTATGTAAGCATCTTCATATGGGAACGTTCTCTTTGGCATTCATGGTAGAGTTGCCCCTTTTCCGTCAAATTATCCTCTTGACATGCATGCTGCTAAATGACTGAAACACTTTGCATCGTGTGTAAATATGTCTCTTTCTATAAATGTTCAGGCTATGCTCATGGCATAAGGGATGAGAGAACATACAGAGCAGCTCTCATCTGACGTTCTTCTCCCCCACCTCCTTCATGTGCAGATACCACATGTTATTCTTTAAATAGGCTAAATTATCAAATTATGTATTTATATCCTCATGATCTTCCCGAGCATCCCTCTTAAATCAGATAATTTGCTTGGAAGTATCAGGGAAAATATCCCTTATGCTTTTGTTAGGGATAGAAATAGCTGTCTCATTGCTAAACACTCCATCTGTACTATAATACATCATTTGGCAAAATGCTATAATAAGTAAATAAAGACTGCACATTTTACAAAACATACCCACAAGAAATATTGCAAAATAATTCATACGTCTTACTGTATTTTGTGTATTAATCAATCTTCTTGTTAGCTATGTGTCTTTTACAAACTGGAAAATCCCCATTCTCTTTTATCAACGTGTAATTCCTGTTACTCACTATAGCAACCGCACTCTTTTGTAACAGAAACTGTAATAGTATTGAAATTATAATCCTTTGAATAGTAGGGGCTGTTGTAGGATTTCCAAAAAAGGTGACAATATCAATGTTTCGTCTCACTAGAGCTGGATAGAATTGATGTATATAAGTGCAAACAGCAAACAGAAATGTGTGCAACATTATAGGCAGCATAAGGTGTTGTGTGCTCTCTTCTTCTTCTGCCTTCAAAACATTGTCTCTTTCACCTATCAACAATAATTCTGTGAACACTGCAAAGTTTTTTTGTTTCCCTTTAAACTTGGGAATAATCGGTAGTTTAAATTGTTTTTATTTTGATGATACTTGTTGGCTCTTGGTAGCCGATCTAGTCTGCATTTACGGAACTTCTTCCCTTGCCTCACTGTCAATGGGTGCCAGAGGGGTACAGGTCTCTCCTTTGTAAGGCTTTACATCACTCAGATGCAGCCTGGCTCATCTTCCCTGGATTTTCACAGCAGTGGAGGTGACCCTTTCTACTAGGTACGTTCCTTCAAGGCGGGACTTATTCCAAGTGCGGCTACAACTCTTTACAAGCACTTGGTCTCCTGTATACAAGCTAGGTTGTTTTACCAGTTCTATAGGATTGATCGTTTGGATGTCTTCAATCTTCTTCGAGCCTTCCCGCCGATGGGAAATAAAGGAAACACTGGCGTCAAATTTGTCGAATTATCATGCATGTCATCCCCCAATGGTTTAGCTTCACTATGGGTTTCTATCTGAGTGGGAGGAGCAAGTAGCACCTCATGCAGCATTCAGTCACCAACTCATGGGGAGTCAGATGGGGATCTGAGCCAGGCTGGTTTCTTAATGCATAAAGGGCAAGGGGTAGGCAATGTAGCCATCCCTTCTTCAAAGTCATCTTTCTTTTAGCTATGATTTCTTTAAGGAGTCCATTTAAACCCTAACCAATACCATTTTCTTGTGGATGATAAACAGATGGAAATGTATGCTTTATGCCTAATAGAAGAGTTATTTGTTCGAACATCTCATCTACAAAATGTGGCCCATTATCAGACTGCAGGACTTTGCATACACCCCATTTAGGAAACACCTCATGTAAGAGAAACTTGGCAACACATGTGGCATTGGGGGGCGTGCATGGACCTGCCTCAATCCATCAAGAAAATTGACACACTACTACTAGCATATATCTGTTCTGTGAGAAACCTGAGTGTATTCTCCCAAGCAGACCTCAGGAAGCATTTATTCAGATGTCCTCGGAAGGGCCGACATTCTCAAACCTCAACACTAGGAGCGGACGAGCAAGAGAGGATCACCTGGATGGGGGAGCCTGGGGTTGTGTTTGAAATACCCCAGGTAAGACACAGTATTGTACCGGGGAGGAAGGGGGAGGGGAGGACGAGATACCTCAGGCCTTTATAGGGTGTAATGTGTCTACCCCCCTTCCTCCCATTAAATCTCTCTTGCCCAAATATAACAAATCCCCTACGATCCAAAACCCAGTTACATCCAGAAACCACTTCTCCCAGAATCCCTGCTATCCTGTAGTGTACCAGGATATTCCCAATCATTCTACTTCACGTCCCTCTGATAATTAATTCCTGAACACCCAATCTACCTTGACAAAACATAATCGGTCTCACAATCCCCTCTCTCCAGTTCACGATCCCCGCTATGCCTGTTTGCTTCATAATCCCTACCAATCCTGTCCCTCTGATTATCACTTTCCGAATCCCAGTTGTATGTGACCAACAACTACAGATCCCATTAACCTTCTTACTCATTTCACAAATCCTACAAAAACCACCCTTCCAAGATCAACACAAATCCCTCTAGTGCGAGGGCTGTTATACCATACAACACCTCTTCCTCTCTATATGCCTTAGAATACTCTGACACTCTGACCCCCTACCCTCTCTTCCAACACAAACACTTTTCGGAAAGACAGAAAACAACAGAATAATACCCAAATCATTCACCTGACATGTCCCTATGAAAGGGTCAGGCAAAGTCAGGCAATGACCAGAACCGCACAAACCTGTTGGCCCTTTCCCTTCCCCACAGGGATAAAAGGTGGAGCACGAGAGCACAGGATGAGCAAGGCAGAACGCACGACGTGAGAGCTAACTCAGCATGGCAGTTCAAGAGAAGGAGAAAGACGGCGCATACTGAGAGGGTGACAAGGAGAGAAGCGTCCTTGCCCTTTCTGACCAAGGCCCATGAAACCTCTGCAGAAGAAATCATAAGACCGCAAACAACAGCAAGCGTATGTTGCAGCAGATGTCAACGGTACACAAGACCCTCCTCCGCTGATTACCAAGCCGGGGAGAGACGCATTTCTCTGTGGTACCAACCTTGACTCCAAAGAGAAAGAAAGCTAAGCAGTTAATCTCAGCCGGTGAGTCGAGGAGAGAGTCGATAAGAAACTGAACTCTGTTGAACTAAAAGTAGCAAACAGCAAATTTAAACTGTGAAAGACTTAAAGGGCTATTGATGGAAAAGGGGAAAACCAGCAACAGAGGAGTGCAGCATCACGTGGGTGCTCACGCAGGAACTCTGGGTGATTACCTGATGGTAGAAACTACTGTAACCGGAAGGCCTTGGGAAAAGGCGAAAAGTGGTCATACAGGGGTCTTGTAAAATCCTCCATACAGTCAAAGGTCTTTGGCCAACAGATTTGTGTGACGTGAAAGGAAGTGAGTCCTGCATGACAAGAAATGAATGAGAAAGATATGAATGACAAGATTGGCAAGAGTGAACCCGAAGCAGGGATGCCGATAAAAGGGGCTGAGGCCTGAAATCCCTATGAAAAGTGTGCTGACTAGGGTGAACCCGACCGAGGGATGTCCACAGTCAGTGAACTGTTTTGCAAATGTTGGCAAGAGTGAACCCGGCAGAGGGAGGCAGACAAAAAGGGACAGAGCCTGAGGAGCTGTTTAAAAAATACATTAAGATTCATGAATGAAAGAAGTATTGTAAGACCAGGGGAAGTGGATTGTCCCCCTTGGCATTTGGATCCGAGCCCGGTAGAGGGAGATCCTGAAAGAAAGGCCTGAGCGCAGTCACGGGAAGCCTATGGGTCCGAGCCCGACCGATGGAGATCCAGGGGTTAAAAGTTATCACCCAAAGTGCATTTGGAAAGGAACTTTTTGTTTGCTTGTTTTGTTGACTACATCAGGCCCTCGAAGGCAGAGATCTTTTATTGAAAAGAAACTTAACCATCGAAGAACCTGATAGCTGGTATGGAACTGCCGGCTCGTGCTGGGAAAGCTTGAGTGTGTACTGTGCTCAGGAGATCCACTTTGTCCCATGCTCAAAACGTGGGGAAGGGAGACCCCTGGCAATCACATCCTGACTTATAATTTGTGAACACGTCTTCCTTTAATGATAACCCTATCCCACACTCTTTCTGTAATTAGTTATAAGGATTTCGCAATAGTTTTTTTTAGTATAGGCCTTTTACTTTAACAAGACGAAACAAGGACTGCCTTAGTTTTCATTTGATGGTCGAAGCTTGCTTCCATCTTAGATTTAGGTTAGGCGTTTTTCCACCCTGCATTTACAGTTTAATAAACACCCTTGAACTGTGATCATGTGTGTCTGTATTTACCGTTACCACCATGAGTTCCTTAAAGAAGCCATTGCATGTTTGCAACATATCCACATTATCTATATGCAGATGCTGAAAAGGACTATTGGGCTGAGGAATTGCTCCTCTCACTGTTCACAAGGTGTGCCCTGCTGTGAATTTCTGGTAAACAATGCAGTTCACAATAAATTGTGCAACATGTTCTAATAAATTTGGTGAAAACCATCTTATGTGATCATGGTAACCAGATTCTCTCTGGTTGTATGCGCAGGATAGTAAAGCTGATCCAGTGCAACTCTCAATAATGCTAGAGGTATAACTGGCTTTGCAGTACTAGCTTGTCTTCATATAGCTTCTATGGGGGATAACAAAACACACCCGCCTCTTCCATGAATCCTGTTCTTCCTCTGGGGCTAGACCTTGCAGCTCAATTTACTGTACAATGGATATCATGTTAAAGCCTTCTTTCATTATCATCCAACGTTCTGACATCTGCTTAGGACTTTCTATTTCAAAATTCTAAATATTTGGAAAATATGCTGCTCTTTCTGCTTCAACATCTGTGGCTTTGTTACCGTGAGAAATCAGGTCTACCTTTTTAGTATGGGCTGCATACTTCACCATGGCGATAGCCAATGGGAGCTTTATACCTTAATATGTCTGTGCAATAGCGGCGCATGTTCCACTGGTGTGCAGTCTGCATGGAGGAAGCTCTCCTTTTCCAACTAAACCACCCTGCGTGTACGGTTGATGTCACATAGGCGGAGTCAGAGTACACTGTCACTTCCTCATCCTCTTATCTCTGAAGTGTAGAGATAAGTGCCACTAATTATGCAGCCTGTGTTGTACAATGTGAAGGCAATCTTGCACTTATCACTACATCAAATTCACCATCTTCTTTAACTTCACTACTGCCGACCCCTTCTGCCTTTCTCCTGTCGTTTGGTCAATTTTTTAAGTGCCATCGATGTATAGAATTCCCTCTCACCCCCCACCCCTAGAACATTTCCTTTAACATGGGGAATATTGTCATAAAACTCAGCATACGTTGTACAATCATGTACATAATCGTCTTTTCCTACTGGTTCTGCTATGAATGTCACTGGATTCACTGCTCTACATCTAACAGTGTTGACCGATGGGTTCAAAATAATAATCTCATAACCTGACAACTTTGCGTAGTCAATGTGCTTTTAGGTTACTCCAAAATGGCGAATAAGGAATGTTTGACAAATAACACCATTGAACACCCCATTGTAATACTTGCAGCTTTTTCAATTGCAAAAGCAGCAGCAGCTAATGCTTGTTCGCAAAGGTAATGCCCTCGCATACTGGGCCTAGAATTCCACTGTAATAAGCCAATGGATTATGTCTGTGTCCTAATGTTGTCTTCTGTGTGAGGACTGCTGTCATTACCACTCCATTTGAATGCTAAAATAAATAAAACTCCTTGTTATAGTGTGGAATCCCTAACAAAGGGGTTGTACAAATCACCTTTTTCAACTCATCAAATCCCTCTGTCATCTCATCTGTCCATGTTATGTCATTTTTCTTTATATGTGCTTTTGTAAATCCTTTCAAAAGTGGTCTAATATATATGTGTTGTAATCAAAAACACTAATTACATAGGCCTAAAAATTGCTGCATTTCCCTTAGGTCTTAGAGTTTTCATGATTTCTTTGCTCTCTCAAGTGTAATTTTTTTCCCCTCTTGAGAAATTATCTGTCCTATATACAGCACTTCTTCCTGGCAAAACTGAAGTTTCTCTTTGTCCACTTTGTATCCCTTTTCTGCCAATACTGTCATCAGCTGGACTGAGTCTTCTCTGCATTTTTCTTCTGTCTCACTGCACACTAATATGTCATATACTTACTAAATTATTGTGCTATCAAGTTGTACGTTACCTTGATCCATCTGAAGCACCCTATTAAAGATCAATGGGGTTCAAAGGACCCCTCTGGTAATCTTGTATGTTTCCACTGCTGATTTCGATATGAAAATGATTTGATTTGATTTGATTTTGATTTTATTTTATTTATAAAGTGCAAAAAAACAGGCCCAGGGGCAACCGGGCTCATACTCTTAAACATGTTACAAACAGCAGTAGTTACAGAAGTTACAAAAATATACAGCATATATACATGTACATACTCTTAAACATGTTACAAAAAGCAGTAGTTACAGTGAGTTACAAAAATATAAAGCATATATACATGTACCGAAGGGTACCATTAACAGCGTATAATACAGGGACAGAGCAGAGAGAAAATGTAGATTCAGTCCTGTACCCCACATGGAGTCTGGACTGTGTCACGGTCTCATGAGTCTTGGGAGAGCAGCCATGTTTTAGCATTGTTCTTGAAGGAGTGGAATGATGGCTCAATTCTGATAGGTGTGGGCAAGGTGTTTCTGAGTTTGGAGGCCAAGACGGGGAAGCTCACCCCACCAGCTTTTTGGAGTTTGCATCTAGGCATGATGAGGCTGTGAGTTTGGGCTGCTCTGGTAGGTTGAGTGGAGGTGTGGCGTGAGAAGCGAGCGGACAGGTAAGGTGGGGCGTTGTTGCTCAGACATTTGTGAGTCAAAGCTAGGGTTTTCAGGGCAATTCTCTGTTTTACCGGGAGCCAGCGTAAGTCCGATCTGACGCAGGAGATATGAGAGCGTCTCGGGATGTTTAAGGTTGCCCTTAAGGCATTATTTTGTACAGTTTGCAATTTATTAAGGTTAGACTGACTGGTCCCTAGGTAGAGAGCACTACAGTAGTCGATTTTGGCCATAACAAGAGTTCTTGCGAGTGTGATACAGTTGGTGGAGCTTAGGAAGGGTCTACAGGCAGTGATAAGTTTGCAGGTATAGGCCGAAGCTGACCTAACTGCATTTATTTGTCTGTTCAGAGAAAGCGAGGAGTTAAGATAGACCCCTAGCATCTTAGTATCTTTGGAGACTTTAATGTCATTGCCATCAATAATGAAGGACTTGTAGGTTTGGTCTAGTTTGTTGAGCCGATGATTTGATCCTAAAAGTAAGAGCTCAGTCTTATCATCGTTAAGGCAAAGTTCGTGCTGTGCCATCCAGGCCTGGATGACCGAGTAAACATCGTTAATGGCTTTGGTGTCAGCTGTGTAGTCTCCTGTGATAGGGATAGGTATCTGGGTGTCGTCCGCGTAGTTAGTGTAGGAGACACCCAGATAGTCAAGCACATCGAAGAGGGGCTTGCTGAATATGTTATACAACGTAGGGGATACACACGAGCCTTGAGGAACGCCACAGTGAATAGGGGAGGGATCCGCTGATGCCAGCGGTGAGAAGACCCTCATGGATCTACTGCTCAGGAATGAGTGGATCCAGGCATTGGCAGAGTCGGAGAAGTGTGCTGCGGATTTGAGATGCTGGCAGAGAATTTGGTGGTTGACCAGATCAAAAGCCGCAGAGAGATCGGGGAGAAGGAGAAGAGCTAGCTTCCCATTGTCCTTCAGTGACTCCATCTGAGTTTTCAAGTCGCTCAGAGCTGACTCTGTGCCATGTTTAGGGCGGAACCCTGATTGTCTTAAGCCCAGGAGATTGTTTAGTTCGAGGTAATCCTGAATATGCAGGTAGGCTGCGCGGTCCAGGATCTTGAGCAGGAATGGGACTGTAGTGATAGGTCTGAAGTTAGTTGGGATATTAGGGTCAAGGGAGGGTTTTTTGAGGAGTGGGATAACCCATGCATCCTTTAGGTTGTCGGGGACAATACCCGACTTGAAAGAAGCATTTATGAATGCTGTAATGAACAGGGCTAGCTCATGAGATGCTTCCTTGATAATAGGTGCTGGGCAGGGGTCGCCTTGGCAATTGGAAGGTTTTAAATTGTTTATGATGTATTCTACTTCAAGAGTAGTGAGTGGGGAGAAGGAGAAAGGTTTATGCGGATAGGTTAAATGTGTATTAAGTGTAGGTGTGGTCGGTGGTTGGTCAAGCTGTAGGGATTTCTGTTTGTCCCTGATTTTAGATTGGAGGGTAGCAATTTTACCCAGGAGTGCTGACTGAATATTGGTGCACCAAGTGTTGTCTTTGGAACAAGAGTCGGGGGGGCTGCAGGTGTCTCGAGTTCCTTAAGGATATTAAAGAGTTCCTTAGTAGTGGACTGGGCTGACATAATGCGGTTATTATAAGAATCTTTTTTTGCCTGGAGTACAGCTTCTTTATAGTTAAGGGTGGCTATCAGAAGACTGTCCTTGTGGGTGTCGGAGTGGTGACTTCTCCAGCGTGACTCTGCTGTGCGTTTCTCTTTGCATAACACTCTAAGATGGGTCATGAGGTCAAATCTTGGGACGCCTCATCAAGGGGAATTGAAAAGAAAGCATTCTTTAAATCTACTACTGTAAAATATTTTACTGTAGTTGGTATGTTAAATAATATCTTAGCTGGATTTGGAACCAAAGGAAACTCTGCTTCGACAATATTGTTTAGGGGGCGTAGATCCTGAATAAATCTCCATGACCCCCCGGTTGATTTATTTACTGGGTACACAGCCCTGTTACATATGAAGTCTGATGGTACCAGTATTCCCTGCTGTACTAAAGCAGAAACGGTTTCAAATATACCTTCACCTGCTTCTCTGGACATGGGGGACTGTTTTGCTCATGGTAAAATTGATCCTGGCTTAAGCTTAATTTTAGCTGCTCCTGCTCCACTCAATAGTCCCACATCATATGGATTGTTGATCCATAAGATGTTTGGCACTTTTTCTAAATCTTCTTGAAAAAATGACAGCTTCTTTTTTACCAATGCCATTCTCTGTGGTATTTCCCTATTCTCAACTTGTATCCAATATGTAACGTTCATCCAATATGTAAGGCATATAGAAAATATTAGTTCATCATCTGAATACTCGTCTCTGAACAACTCCTCGTCTTTCAAGTCTTGTTAATCTATACCCTTCATCAAGAGCTGTTACTGTTCTCCGTGCTCTTCCTCCATCATCGGTCCTATGAACAACCACCCTTTCCTCTCTTTTTACTGCTGCCTGTAGTTGCATGGGAATAACCTGTCCTTCATAGGTATTTGTGGTCTAAACAAAAATGTGTCAGGTATCCTCAACAATTTACCTATCAATCCAGGAAGCCATGTCAACAAAATATTTACGCCATACATAAATACCTCTAGGTCTAAAGGGACACCTTGTAATGCTTTTTGGCCTGTAAATGCTAACATAACCTCTCTTACATGCATGTAATGTATCCCTGGAGTGGAACATATAATCCCTTTGTCAGTAAAAAATATCGTAATGTTACGTTTTGTCATTAAGTCACGTCCTAATATGTTAACTTATGTCTGTCGAGAAAACAGGAGTGGCATAGATACGTCATGTTCTCCTATTGAAATTGGCAATTCATCAGTAAATGGACCTAAACTCATAGCTCCAGAGAATCCCTGTGCATTCATGGCAATGCCAGACATTGGATACTTTCCCTCTCGAACACAGGAACAAGTCCAGTGTCTACAAGAAACAAAAATGTCTTGCCTTCTATCGTTACCCTGACCTTCAGTTCCCCTTGGGGATCTAGTGTCACTGATAGTACTGAAAATAGCAGGTCGCTCTCTGGGCTTTCTTATTGTGGATATAAATTCATCCATGTACCCATGAAAGGATTTCCTCCCGCCACTGTCACACTCCCTATCCTGGGTATAGGTGATTGTGGGGCTCCTGTATTCGCATTCCATTGTGGCAATGTCGCCTATTGTGTCTGTACTTGTTGTGTTTGCACATACGCTTGATTTGGTTGCCCTTGTGGCGACTGTGATTGCAGCAGAATTTGCTACATTTGCTGTATTTGTGATACACGCTTCTGATACTGCCTGTGATCTTGGGCATAATACTGTGGTGGTTTTGTACTATACTGTAGAAAATAGCCCGTCCCCCCTCTTGGAGCTTGAAAGTTCTGCTACATGCACCCTCTACTTCTACATGCGTGCCTCATATGTCCCATTCTGCCACAATTCCAGCATTGTTGTGGTGTCCTCCATTAAATCCTCCTCCCCTTTGACAGTTTTCAAATCCGCCTCCTCGTCCTCTAGGTCCATTCCCTCTACCACCTGGCCAAAAATGTTACCCGCCCTGATCTACTGGGTATCCTACATTAATTGGCTGTGTAGGCTGTAACTCTTGTGTAACCACTCCTTCACCGCTCGTCCGTACTGCTCCTTGTATGGCAAATTTTGTGTTTTTTCTGAACCAACTTTGCTTCTTCAAGCTTCCTATTTACAGTTTTTTCTTATTCTTCTCTAAACTGTATTTCTGGCCATGGCTTCGCTTCCATCCCTACTTGTTTTTTCATCTGCCTTTGCAGTGGCGCGGGCAGGTCCTGACATCAAATATGATAAAATAATGCTACCATTTTATCCCATGGTTCTCTCATCTCAAGACGCCAACGTTCTTGAATCTCCTGAATACAAGCAACAGGATTTTTGTTCCCTCCCATTTTTCTTGTCATAATTGCACCCATGTCTGATGTATCAGGATACAGTACCCTAAGTGCCCTCCATACGTCTGCTCTGCAATTATTAAATGGTGTTCCATTGTGTGTCATGTTTTGTGCTGTCAGACTCGCATAGCCCACTCATCTCCAAATGTCATCAGCTCTCTTCCCGTAGGATAGCTGCTTTTTATGTCACATACTACTAATGTCATTTCCGCTGTCATTCTTTCCAACTCATAAATACATGCACCCGCTCCTGCAGTCAAACTAGGTAATTTGGTTTTTAAATTATCTTTATCCATCTCCGGCCACTGTATATATTCTGGTCGTCCTCCCCCTTTCTCTGATAACGGGAATTGTGTGAACCCTGTTCTATAATGGTATTCGCCTACACTTACAAATAGGGCTAGTTTCACTGGTTCATCTTCGTACTGGCAAAGACCTGAATCTACTTACATAAGGCAGGGCATTTCCCCTACACTTTGAGACCGTCCTTGTGGTCGTTCGGGATATGATCTATGGTGTTTTTATTTCTGGTTCTTCTAAATCTGACCATTTTACCCCTTTTCCTACATCTGGATCTAATGAAGAGCCACACATGCCCTCTTCTCACATTGTCTTCCAATTGTCATTGTTTTCTTCCCTTTCTTTGTCTGACATCATTATACCCCAATTGGTATGGCTGTTATCCCTTTCCTTGTCATCAAGATCTAGTCTGCTTAGGGATAGTGTTCTATGCTTGGCCATCATTACGTCATCTGATTTATCTCTTGTTTCTCTCTGTGGAGATCATGCGATGCTCCCTCTGGTCTCGTAACCATCATTTTTCTACATCTATGTAATTCCTCAATCTTTCCCCCTATGCCTTGTGCTTCATGGCCATCAGCCCATGTCGGTGCCTGGGTATATCTGCAGCTCCCTACGGGGTGGTTGCAAGAAGACTTCCCATCGTTCTCGTTCTCCAACTGGTATCACACATTTGTTAACAATGTGATCTTTTTTGTCTTCCTTTTGTCCTCTACTTCTACTCATTGCCTTTTGTTCTTCCTCTTCCCATCTTCTCATCTCCCTCTTCTCTTCTGCCTCTCGCCTTCTTTTGCAACCTTCTTTCTTTCAATCCCTATGTTTCTATTTCCTCACGTTTCTTTTTCTCCCCATCTTTTCTCTTTCTCTTTTATCTGCTCTTCATACCTTCTTCATTCTTCTTTTCTCTTCCCCTCTTTTTCCTTCTCATCTTTGTATGCCATTTCTCATTCTTTTTCCTTGCTTTCCCTTTCCTCTCTTTTTCTCTTTCTTTAACTTAGTCTAATTTCAGTAATATTTGTCCTCCCATCCCATCATTCTGTACAATTGTTATTTCACTAGCTTTGTCTTCTCTCCTCTTTGTCTCTTGATCTCTTCTTCTATCTCTATCAATCTATCCCTTCTCTCATTACGCTCCTCACTTTTACTATGTCTGAACATATATTCACATTCTTAAGTCTTACTTTCTTCTGTACTATCTTCACTACTATAATCAGGGGGTGAATGTATCAGATTAATATACCCCGCTGATGCTTTAAAATAAAAAATTAAGACACTTTTTATTATTTTGTATAAGGACAGAAATTAAAAACATCCCAACATAAAAGAAAAACATAATACCCCCACACGATTGGATAACACTGCTAGGATCACATAAGCAATAGACCAAGACAAGTACTGACAAAAGAACAGTCATCCAGAAATTACACACAGAGTTCCTGTATAAAAGGACAAATCCCGCTTCACCCTTCCCTAACCTCTCCCATCCCACTTTCCCCAAATCTTCTCCCACTTCTTAGGGCAGACCCTTGCATTATATATTCTCTTCTCAAGAGCCATACAACAGTCCATTTCAGTGACCCATTTTGTCAACCTTGGGCGGTCTGCTGCCCCCAACTGTGCTGCAACAGTTTGTTTCATTAGTCCAACGGCCGTAGACACAGTTTCTGAAACCTGGTGAAGTCTGTTTCTCCACATACCCCCAAGAGCAGCAATCGTGGGTCCAAGGTATTACCAATCCCGAAACAGATTGGACCTTATCCAAACACCTCTGACAAAAGCAACAAACCCATAGGCACTCCCAGAGAATATGAAAGAAGGTGCCCTCCGCCCCCCTACATCTGGGGCATTCAGCATGATCTGCCCAGCACCATTTAAATAATGCAGTGTGAGAGTAATAAATCCTATACGATATCTTCAGTTGTGCTTTCAACTCCTTTAAAGGGTAGACTCCCTGTTTCTCAGTGTCTGTACTCATGTCTGCAGAAGGAGAAAGAGGAGCCGAGGGCACTGTGTCCTCCCCTACATGCTGATTAAGCATCCACTCCCTCTCGGGTGGGTCTTCTCTCTCGCTCTGATACATTTTCCATAGCTCTAAAATAGCTAACCTTTTTTGTGGCTTCTTACCTGTGTACTCTAAGGAACTCATGGCGACAGTTCAAGGGTGTTTATTAAACTGTAAGTGCAGGGTGGATAAATGACTATTCTAAACCTAAATAGAAGATGGGAGGAAGCATCGACCATGAAATAAAAAATAAGGCAGTCCTTATGGCGTTGTGTCAAAATAACACGCCATCTCCAGGCATACAATTCAACTTTTAAATAGCCAACAGAGCACAAGAACCGTTTGGGCACCCAAACACGGTGTCCGGTTTAGAACCGCAGGCTACAACGATGTCTACAGCTATCCCAAGAGGTGACGGTGCCTCAGGACAAACTTGAGAGGCCGAGTGGAGGGAGGAGCCTGATCCCGTCGCACTACAGCTGTTAGCTGGGCAGGATGGGCTGTGTTGGGGCCGCTCCAGGATTCCGACTTAACCTCTATGTGGCCAGCAGAGCACAAGAAGCGTTTGGGCATTCTCACACTGTGGGCCTCATCACGAGTTGGGCTGTATTCCCGGCTGTAATACCGCCGACTGTAATAGCCCTACCACCTACCGGTCCAGCTGTATTACCGCCGGATCACGAGTTGGGTGTTAACGGTAAATCCCCATTCCCCATTGGGTCCATTGGATTCAATGGGGTATTTTTCAGCGCTAATTATGCGGGCTAATACAGCCGTCGGTAATACAGCCGAAAACAGGGGATTTACACCTCCAGAGAAAGGCTGGAGGTAAAACAGCCCATTTAGCGCCCAACTCGTGATAGGGCCAGCCCTTAAATGTGGCTGTAATACCGTTACCACCGCATTTAAGGGCTACAGCCCAACTCGTGATGAGGCCCTATGTCTGGTGTGGAACCGCAGGCTACACTGATGATTGTGACTTTTCAGGGAGGCGCTGGTGCCGCCTAAGGGACCATTGTGGTCAAGAGGTGGAGGGAGCCTACTCCCGCCTGGCTGCAGCGGTTGGCTGAGCTGGACGAGCTGTGATGTGGTCGCTCCTGGCGTCTGGCTTGGCTTCTGCATAACCAGTGGAGCACAATAACCGTTTGGACACTCACACACTATGTCCGATGCGGATCCGCAGGCTGCGCCGAAAACTGCTGCAGTTTCGGGAGGTGCTGTGCCGCCTAGGAATCCATTGAGGCCATACATGCCGCTGCACAAAGACTTAATGTGAAGCCACGATACTGATAGTAACCCGCCAGATGCCTGAACCCTACGGGACCCCGTCGCGCAAGACCCCCTGAGCGGTAAATCCTACACAAGCTGCAGAAATACTGTTCAACAGCTCTGCAGACATTGATTAAGTGAATACTTGGGCAGCACGCAAAATCCCGGGTCCGACCTTACAGCGGCGGAGGGGGCGGCAACAGAGGAGACAAGTATGCACGGCAGGAGCGCCATCAGGAAGCCGTGACTCCTCACTGGTGCCCTGGATCTTACTGCGTGATCGAACAGGCTGGAATTCCCCATGAATCCATCAAATTATCCCTCGAAATAACAACGAATTGCAGGGCACCAGGAAGCTAACCCTGCTGATAAAAGGTAACCAGCGCATACGCAACTAAGAACACCTGGACCGTACTGCCCTCTGTGTTGCTGCCTGTCCAGCGTACTGTGCCGGTACATATGCAGGGTGAGTATAATATACACTACAGGCACTGAAGTGGGGTCCAAGCCGGGAAGAGTACTGGAGCTGCTGTGCCATTGCCCACGGTCAATCTGGGCTGGAGGACACTGCTGCAACTCATTGGAGCAACGATAACAAGAGGTCAGGCTGTACAGACAATACCGGCCTACACAATAAACTTACATATAGCATAACACGCTCAAGCAGGATATACCAGCTACGACCCACATGGATTCTAATGACAGGACTAAAAGAAAAAAATAACCTTGCAACCACACTACTTACTCTTTGCCCCGGTGGAGGACCCCATTGGGCTGTGCAGCTTCTCCCGGGTATGGGCCGGGGCACTAGACACCGAACTACCAGTGTGAAACAAAGGACGGTTGGGGCTTCGCCCCCGACAATATACATCACCACCTTGGATTACCTGAGCCGGGCCTGGGGCGAACCCCGCACCGGTGCACAGCAACCTCAACGGACCTGATACAACCTCACCACCCTGCCTGCTATCAGCACTAAATGGGCGGTCCTACAACAAAACCCTTTACAGTAGCAGACATTGAATCTAGGTCCTGGAGATTGACTGCTGAGAGGGAAATCCTCTGAGCCTCCCAGCAGTGACACATCATGACAAAAGGAGCTAACAAAAACAAGAAGAAGGGCCCAATGGATTCTTTTACTGGCCCTAGACCAGCGGCGGCTACCACTTCCGCTCCATCTAGCCCTACATCTATCGAGAGTGGCGGGGGCAGCTCCAGAGATGAATACCTACTCCAGACGATGCAAAATGGCTTTCTGGCTACTAACGTCAAGCTGGACGACATAGTGGGAACGATAGGGTCATTGAAGGCGAAAGTAGAAAAAGAAAGCACTCGCATTACTGAGGCGGAATCATGAATAAGCACTAACGAAGACGCACTACAGTGCCATGATCGCGCACTGAACACCATGCAAGTGGAGCTGAAGAAAATGACAAACAAATGCGAAGACTTGGAATCAAGAGTGAGGCGCAATAACATCCGTATGGTGGGAATCCCTGAAGCAGCGTGTAAAGGCCCCATGGAATAGTTTGTTGAGAACCTCCTGAAGGATATGTTCGACCCCTCCAAACTATCCCCACAATTCCTGGTCGAGAGGGCACACCGAATACTGGCGCCCCCTCAGCCCGGGCGCTCCGTCAAGAACAATTGCCCGCCTGCTAAATTACAGGGACCGGGACACAATTCTACAACTTGCAAGAGAGAAAGGCACTCTACAATTCGACTCCACTACGATCCACATATACCCTAACTTTGCAACTAGTGTGCAGACACAACGAAGATCCTACGATGCGGTAAAAAGCTTGCTCCGAGTCCGTAAGGTGCCATATTGTCTAATGTTCCCTGCCAGATTGAGGATACAGCACGGTGGGAAAGCCCATTTCTTTGACAACCCGGCTCAGGCACTCTCATACGTGGAAACATCAATCCCTGTTCCTCCTCGACAACCCTGCCTGGAGCCCAATGTACCCAGAAACGACGCAGAAAATGAAAAGCGAACAACAAACACAACCCTGAACACGTTGAGCACAGCGGCAGGATAAAAGGCTCCCAACATGGCCTTGCAAGGTGTATCCAAAAGTTACTTTGGGGAACATCATCGAGTTGGGTTAGATGGTGAGGGAGGGGGGTGGGACAATAAAAGGGGACAGGAAATGTTTGGGTTTAAAGTTCATGAAGACTGGCCCAAGGTTAGCCCAAAGGAGTAAAGGGAGGAAATTGTAAAATCTGTGGCAGATGGCAGGCAGTTAGAGTCCTATATGAAGGGGCCCAGAGAGGGCACAAAAACAATGTACTGGCATATGTGATATTGGAGCGACATGGCATTACACTTTAGAATGATCGCTTTGAATGTGAAAGGTATAAACAACCCGATAAAACGAAGAAAGATCTGGGCATATTTAGACCGAAACACTCCCAACATCATAATGTTACAGGAGACCCATACACTGGACCTCACACACAAACAAATAGCGCCGAAATGGGGGAACAATAGATTCTACATGAACTACTTGTCACAGGCGAGAGGGGTGGTAATAATGATTCACAAGAACGTTGATTTTAAGGCTGGTATGACACACATAGACCCAGAGGGTAGATACATTGTGGTGTCAGGGACGATCAACAACAAACCAATAACGCTAGTAAATACATATGGGCCCAACACTGATGACCCAACATTCTACGTCAACACTGCAACCCTCATAGACCAGAACCCTGATATTCCAATAGTGTGGGGGGGGTGATTTCAATACAACATTGGGCCTCACCGTAGACAGATCCAGTATTAAGCAGAAACCCATTACCAAAGCCACCCATGCCATCCAACAGATCATGACCCAATTCGGTCTAATCGATGTATGGTGCACGCAACACCCATCATCGGCTGAATATACCTATTATTCCACTGTACACAACGCACATTCAAGGATAGACTTGTGGCTCCTATCTGTAAACTGGGCCGGCTACATCCATGAGACCAGGATAGTCCCACGAAACATGGTCTGACCACTCTCCTGTGGTACTTGAAATATGGCAGAGACACTCCCCTAGACCACCATATACATGGAGGATGCACTACCAGATAAATCCCTAATAGGAATGCTTAGAATTGACATAAAAAAAATGTTCACAGAAAATGAGGCCACGGTTGACAATTACACAACAATTTGGGAAACATTTAAGGTGTGGCTCCGTGGGGTAACGATCGATTCAACATCGGGCACTTTAAAAACAGTTAGAAGAGAACTAGATGAATCTGAGCGGGAACTCCGTGACCTAGACAATCAGTATGGGAAGACACATAACAGAACACTGCTGGGATTAATTAAAGGTAACAGACTGAAATTCTGCAAGCTAGCTGACCAGGAAACCTGGCATATGACACAAAATGTACAAGCCAGGCGATATGGGGAGGGCTACTTGCGGGTATAGTTAGAGGGGAGCAGGAAGCACAACACATCAGCGGGATCACCAACCCTAACGGCTCTATTACCGTAAACCCAGAAGAAATTAATGAAATTTTCAGCTAATACCACCAAACACTTTACAATAACACGGACATGGTGTCAAACGAGGCGGTGAGAGAGTACCTAGCGCATACCAACCTACCTACACTGGACAAAGAGGCCAGTGAGAAGTTGTGCAGCCCAATTACTGAGGATTACATTGCTGAAGCAATATCCTCTCTTGCCTCCAGTAAGGCCCCTGGACGATGGCATTGGCATTGAACTGTACAAGTGTATAAAGATATCCTGATTCCCAAGTTCCTACCACCTTCCCTTAACGAAGCAATTGTAACTGTTCTGCTCAAACCAGGACGACCCCCCCAACGAAATGTCCTCATACCGCCCACTGTCCTTAATAAATTCGGATGGGAAAATGTTAGCAAAAATGTTAGCAAATAGACTACTACCCCATATGAACACGCTGGTGCACCCGGACCAGTCTGGATTTATCCCGGGGAGATCCACTGTGCTAAACCTGAGAAGATTGTTCAGTACTATGGCACAGATCAACCCGGAGCGGCAATGGTACTGGACACCAAAAAAGCGTTGGATTCTGTGTCATGGAATCTCCTATTTGGTGTACTTAAATGCATGGGTCTGGGTGAGGGCTTCTGTAAATTTGTTAAATTACTATACAGTAATCCCAAAGCTAGGATAAGAACCAGTGGGAATCACTCAGCAGAGATAAAGCTAGCAAAGGGCACCCGCCAGGGATGCCCATTTTCCCCCTGCTCTTTGCACTAACTATAGAACCCTTCACCAGAGGGATTTGGGAACACCATGGACACAAGGGAATATGAATACTAGGGGCCCCACAGATAATATCGCAATATGCGGACGATACCTTAATATACCTAAAGCACCCAGAAGAAAACATAGGTCCCATACTTGCAGAAGTCAATACATTTACCATGCACTCAGGATATAGGGTCAACACATTAAAGTCAGAATTGTTCCCGTTAACTAACAAGACTACAAAGTCTAAACAAATGTACGGGATGAAGTGGGCTGAGGGGACGGTGAAGTATTTGGGAGTCATGTTTGCAAGGTCACAGAAAACTCTGTATGAAAAGAACACTTTGACTACCTCAATAAACTTGAGAACAAACCCAATCTATGGGGCAAGTTCCCATTATCATTAATAGGACACATAGCCATATTGAAAATGATAGTTGCTCCTAAACTCCTCTACTACTTTACTACTATTCCGATATGGCCGAGTAGACAGTTTTTGAGACCCTTTGGAAATTATCGGTGGGGTTTGTATGGGAAGGAGGAATGCGTGGGCGAAATGGGGCTCCCTTATGACACCATATGACAAGGGAGGACTGGCGGCTCCCGACTATGAGCTGTAATATCTGGCAGCCTACACCCAATATTCAGGCCTGTGGTACAGCCCCCACAACAAATACTCACATGTCAAGCTTGATAAACAATCGGCTGCACCGAGTGACATAAAGACCACCCTCATAAGCGAACACAAACTAGATCCCTGCCCCTCCGATCCATTACGCACCACGCCGGATGCATGAAGCCGAGTAATGACCAAATTGAAAATTACCAACCCATACAGTAAATACATCCCACTATGGCACAACCCGGACCTCCACCCCACAATGGACTTAGACATCCAGAATCCCTGGGACCTGAACCGTGAAATCAAACTGGGCGACCTCTTCCATGAGGGTAGGTTCATCACACTGATTGTATTGAAAAAAGATGTAACAACATGATGGAAAACTGTACAAGCGCAAGGTTATGTGATTTTATGTATTTAATATCCTGATAGGACCTGTATAATAACGTGCTGAACATGTTTTACAAAATGTATGGACCATTGTTTGCAACACTGCCATATGTTAAATAAAGTTAAAAAGTTTTTTTTTAAAGTTCCTCTTCTACGAAAAAACCTATTGCCAATTCCTTACAACTAAATACAAAATGAGTGTGGGATACTGGGATAAGGGTTCAATAAAGAAATAAGTGTTGACAAATAATAAGGATCTGATTGCCAGGGGTCTCCCTTCCTCACGTTTTCAGCACGGGACAAGGTGGGACCTTGGAGCACAGCACGCACTCAAGCCTTCTCAGCACAAGCTAACAGGTCTGTTTCCGCTCTCAGGTTCTTCGACGGTTAAGTCTCCTTTCAATAAAAGTCTATTGCCTTCGAGGTCTAGATGCATTCAACAAACACAAAGTTCTGTTTAACATATATTTTGGGTGACGGCTTCACCGCTGGGTCCCCTGCTTCCGGGCGTAGACCCTTCGCCAAATCATATTGAACCAATCGTTTAGACAGTTCCTTTTCAATGCATTTTGGGTGATAACTTTTCAACCCAGATCTCCCTCTTTCGGACTTGGACCAGTTTTGACGTTTGCCTCCCTCCTGGCTCACTGTGGCTTTTCTTGCATTCACAGGTTTCAATGTCTTTTTAAACAATTAATCGGGCCTTCCCCTTGGTTGTCGGCTTTCCTCTGCCAGATTCGCTCTCACAACCTTTTACCAAACAGTTTACTATGGGACCTTGGCCTTAACCCCTTCTCATTAGCATCCCTCCACCGGGATCACTCTTTCCAAGTTTACCATGTAGGATTTCCCCTTCTCTACAATCATCTGTCGGTCAAAGACTTTCAACGGTACAGAGGATTTTACCTATTTTTGCCTCTTCCCATGGCCTTCTGGTTATGGTAGTCTCTGCCTTCAGGTAATCGTCCAGAATCTTCTGCGTGAGCACCCACGTGGTGCTGGGCGCCTCTGTAGCAGGCTTTCCCCTAATTTTCTCAAAAGTTCCTTTAACCTTTCCAAAGTTCAAATTATCGGTCTGCTACTTTTCCTTCAACACAGCCCGGTTTCTTATCGACTCCCCCTCGACTCACCGGCTGTGATGAACTGTGGTTTTTGTTTCTCCTTTGAGTCAGGGTTGGTACCACAGAAACCAGCGTCTCTCCCTGGCTTGGCTATCAAGGGAGGAAGGTCTTGTGTACCATCGACATCTGCTGCAACACACGCTTGCCTTTGTTCTCGGTTTTATGCTTCTGTCTGCAGAGGTTTAACGGGCCTTGATAGGAAAGGGCAAGGTTACTTCTCCCCTTGTCACCCTCTCGGTATTCGCAGTCTTTCGCCGCCTTTTATCCCTGTGGGGAAGGGAAAGGGATGTCAGGTGTGTGTGATTCTGGTCAATTGCCTGACTTTGCCTGACCCTTGTATTGGGACATGTCAGGTAAACGACTATAGAATCAGTCTGTTGTCTTTCGTGTTGTGCGAAAGTGTTTGTGTCGGAAAAGGGGGGGGGAGCAGTGTTTTGGAATATTCTAGGTGGTTGGATGGGGAAAAAGTGTTGAAAGAAGGGGGATACTGCATCACACCCGTCGGTGTCCCACTCCTACTTCCAAAGGATCCCCCATCCAGGTGATCCTCTCTCACTGGTCCATCCCCAGGAAGTGGATCCAATAGCGATGGTCGTGTCTTGGCCACCTGGATGACAGATCCCCAGGGACCAGCTAGGGGGACACCTTCCGGTTTCTCACAGTGCACAGCATGTAAGTATTTTGTCATGTGTTGCAACACTGTTCTTGATGGCAAGCCCCTCCCACCTGGTGCCTTCCTGCTTGCCGCTCTTTTTCACCACTTAGAAAGCCATGCCCACCTCGTGCCTTCCTGCTTGCCGCTCTGTTTCCCTACTTAAGGAGCCCTCCAGCTTCTTTTCCTTTGCAGATGGGGAGCAGGTGCAAGTGGATCTAGGTCCCCTGGCCTAAGCCCCGCCCACCTGGTGCTTTCCTGCCTGCCACTCTTATTCACCACTTAGCAAGCCCCGCCCACCTGGTGCCTTCCTGCTTCCCGCTCTTTTTCACCACTTAGCAAGCCACGCCCACCTGGTGCCTTCCTGCCTGCCGCTTTTTCCCCACTTAGCAAGCCCCGCCCACCTGGTGCCTTCCTGCTTGCCGCTCTTTTTCACCAATTAGCAAGCCCCGCCCACCTGGTGCCTTCCTGCTTCCCGCTCTTTTTCACCACTTAGTAAGCCCCGCCCACCTGGTGCCTTCCTGCTTCCCACTCTTTTTCACCACTTAACAAGCCATGCCCACCTGGTGCCTTCCTGTTTGCCGCTCTGTTTCCCTACTTAAGGAGCCCTCCAGCTTCTTTTCCTTTGCAGATGGGGAGCAGGTGCAAGTGGATCTAGGTCACCTGGCCTAAGCCCAGCCCACCTGGTACCTTCCTGCCTGCTGCTCTTTTTCACCACTTAGCAAGCCCCACCCACCTGGTGCCTTCCTTCACCATCACTGTCTTGTGGCCAATGCTGGATTTGACTTTTATGGACTTCATTCATTCACGATGCGTCACTCTTTCTCAACTCTCATGCTGGACTTCCTTTGCATCTTGTACTCATGGTGGCCCTGAATCATGCTGTTCCCATCTTCATCTTGTATTCTGGCTTGCAACATTATGTGTTACTAATGACTTCTGCAATTGTATTCGCTCTCCACTCTTGCTTCTCCACTCTTTTTGACTGCTTACTCTCTTTTTTCTCCTCCTTTCCCTTCTCCCTTTTCCTATCTCCTCCCCTTACTTTCTTCTATGCACTTACTCTATCAGAATTGTCCCTGGATCTAATATGATAGCAACTTCGTTTGTTTCCTGCGCCCTCCCATTACTGTTTTTTTTCCTCCCCAACACGCCTCCAGCACTATCTGAAATGTCGTCAGGCCTAGTATGATAGTCACTTGTTTTGTTCCTCCCCTCCCTTTCTGCACCCCTCTCCCTCACCTTTTGTTTTTCTCCAGCTCTACCAGAAATGTCGTCAGGCCTAGTACGGTAGTCGCCTGTCTGTTTCCATTTCCTTCCCACTCTCCCCCTCCCTTCCTTATCTATGTCTTAGCTCTTGCACTATCTGAAATGTCGTCAGGCCGAGTACGATAGTTAATTTCACATCCTTACTGTTCATGGCCTGTAAGAATGTGGTTGTATTTTCCCTTGTTCCCTCCCTTGCCTTGAAGCGCTTCGAAACACATTGTTTATAGGCGCTATATGAATAAACGATCATATCATATCATATCATGGGGAACCCTCTTGAGGCCAAGGCATGGACATTTTGTCAGCCGTGCCTCTTACCCATTCAGCATGATATTTCCTAATCTTAGGTGTATACCTTGGTAATGGCTTGGACAAATGTAAAAGAGGAGTGTCCCCCACGATGACATGTCATTTTGAACTATCAATACTTACTGGTCCTTTTATTCTGCTATTACTTTTATTACTTATATAACAGCAATCAATTTGGGCAAGCACCATCAATCGCCACCCATTTCCCAAAAACAATTCTTCAACCAATTTTCAAGCCTACACAATTATATTCTCTTTTCTCTTTTATTATAGTTCTATCGATTCTCGCTATCCTGATGTTTCATTAATTATTATTGACAATTTTAAGAATCTTATTTTGCTCTATTTCTTTCCTTAACTGTTATCCTCCTATGATTGATTGACTGGCATCAATCACTTATTTTTAAGGTCTGAAAAATAGCTAGATTATTACTATTGTTCTATGTTTCTAGTCAAATAAATCAACTTTTTACACTATCATATTTATACACCAAACAAATGTGCACAACCATTTCTACAATCGTCTTTTTTTACTTTCTCTAGTAAATGTATCTCATCTGCGTTTTACCCCATTTGGAGTGTGTAACGCATTCTTCATATCAGCCTTGCCTCAGGAATCTCTAAAAATACACCACTTGGAGTGTAATGCATTACCTTCTATCTCCGTAAGAACAGGAATCAAGGTAATCCCTCCCCTTTTATTTGGCACTTTTGATGTTCTACTTGCATTCATTGCTCAGTTTGAGCCCTTCGGTATTGACTCTTCCCCAATCGACCAGTTCACCTTAAGTCTGTGGGGTGCTCGTGAGGACTGGACAGGTATGCACCTGCCGACCATCTCGTTTTACACAGGTGTTTGCTCCTGTCTCCACAGGAAAATCTGCATTCTTCTAGTTAGTGGTGGAAGACGTCAAAAATCTGAGTCTGGATCTGAAACATCCTCTGCTACCAAAATGTGCAGTAGCACCTGGAGCATTTCGTAGTGCCGAATGGGGTTACCAAATAAATTATATCAGGCCCAAATAACAAGACAGACTCAAAGAATATGGCAAAATATTACTTTATTATCACTTCAATAAATCAGGGAAACCTGACAAACAAACAGATTGTAGATCACACACTCTCATCGCATTTCAGTTACACAAAAGGCTTTATACCTCGATGTATGTCAGCTATGACATCATACTACCCAAGGCTCCTGCGTTTCCCCTACTCTGTATAACATCTTCACAAAGCCCCTTTTCAATGATCTAGGTGGTCTAGGTATCACCTACACTAACTATGCTGATGATACACAGATCCTCATCCAGTTGACGGGAGATTATGACAAGGATTTGGCCTTTGTAAACAGAATCTACCTCATCATCCACGCATGGATGGCCTTGCACGGCTATGCCTGAATGATGACAAAACAGAACTCCTTATCCTAGGTACACCATCCAACATCAAAAAACTAGGCCCTAACTACACCTCATTTGCAATTGACAACAGCATTATTACTGTGGCCAAGGTAGTCAAAACACTTGGCTTCCACGTAGATTCTACGCTCTCCTTTGGCAAACAAGTTAATACTTTGGCCTCAGCCACCGCCTACACTTGTAAGCTAATCAGAGCAGCCAACCCCTTCCTCTCGCCCAACAACTGTAACATCCTGGCGCGAGCACTAATCCTATCTAAATTGGATTACTGCAACGCCCTATATATTGGCAGCAATAAACATATAATCTCTAAAATTCAGACTCTCCAAAACAATGCTTTGAGAGCTGCCCTAAATCTCCCCAAAAAGGCCCATACATCAGACCTTAGGAGATCAGTCAACTGGCTATCCACTATAGACAAAATTCTCCTCAAAACTGCATCCCTGACACACAAATGACTTAACCACGCAGCCCCTCAATATCTTTCAGACAGATTCAATAGACAAACAGCCTCTCACCCACTAAGAAAGGTCAACTCCAACCTCCTACTAGTACCCAGATTTAGGCTTACCAAATCTGGTGGGAGTAGCTTCCCTGTCAAAGCAGCCCAATACTGGAATTTCCTTCCCCCTGCATTAAGGGAAGACCTACCATACCTTCAATACCGAGCTAGCCTGATCCACAGGCTAAAAGAACAGAACATATGACCAGACTCTATAAGTATCCATCCTACACCCACTGTACATATGAGACTATACGGCTTTACCGTATTTATGTATGTCCTACAGATCAATGCCACACTCTGTATACCCTGTATACTTCTGCCCGCCTATTGCGACATCTATACAGCACTGTAACCACAGCTGTACCCACTTGTAAATGCCTCAATATAATTATGTATGTCACACAGATCTATGCCTTACCCTGTACACTCTCTACTTGCCTTGTCATTGCGTCATCTATACAGCACTGTAACCACAGATGTAACTATCTCTGTACATTTGTAACCTAAGCTTAACAACCCTCTGATGCCTTTGCTCCCGAATACCTTTGGGTCTGGTGTGCAATATAAATAATAAAACAAACAAACAAACAAACTATGTGGCAAACAGTAAAATCTTATCCGGTGGAGGGATTGGTTAAGAGAACATATACATCTATGATTCATATAAGGGTTGGTATCATCATTGGATGCCCCTTAATCTGGTAGGCACGCCTTAAACACCCTCCAACTACGTGAAATACAGATAATAGCATAACAACAGCAGTGGATAGGCTTCTGCAACAATGTGTATGCCATCATTACATGGGCCCTCCTGATTGGTTGGCACTTTCTTCCAACCTTAGACACTCGGCTTGTTAGCAGCACGTAAGCAACGAAACCCAGGTTTAGTTTAGTTTATTACTTGTATTGCGCACCAAACCCACAGGTAGTCGGGCGCATCACATAAGTTTACTCACAGCTTAGTTGTACATGGAAAGATATTACAGTAACAAAGTTGTTATATGTAGTCAAAAGCATAATTATAGTTAACACTTTTACAGTTTTTTACAATTTACATGATAATAGCGCAGGGAAAATATATACAGTATATACAAAATGAATTTATGCAAAATCTTTACGAGCGGCATACCGAGTGAGGTCCGAAGTAGAGGAGGGTAAGTTCTAGGTGAAGAGGGCAAACGCCATCAGAATCTTTGAACATTTTTATAAGGCTGTGGCGAAATTTTGTGTAGGATGGTTCTACTCCGAGTGGGGTAGGGAGTGAATGCCTCAGGTGCAAGGGAACATCAGACAACTGCCTTTCTAAGATAATTAGCCTACCATCTCTCATCAGTTAGGCCCTAAATCAAGGCTTCTTCTTGTAGTTGACCATGCTGGCCGTTTTCTTCCTCTAAACTTTAAAGGGAGTCAAGGTAGATTGCTATCTTCATCTGGAGCTTTATGAATAGGCCTTGTTTTCTGGTCTTACACCACTTGTGAAGAGACCTTGATTTTGTCCATTCTGTCCTTCTATTTAATGCTTTTTGATTCAATTATATTGGGTGCTATTACTCCTCTTTGCCTCAGGAGACTTGGTTGCTCCATCCTGCATAATGCTTTCTGCATCTTTGATTGTTTAATAATTGGCACTCATAGTTATTCACTCATTTACTTAATCTGAGAGAAATATGTCTTATGTACAGAGCTTATCCTCTTCGACTCCATTTATTCCTTGCAGTTGCTTCTTGCTGTGGCATTCTTGATCCTGAGGGATGCAAATACCCTTTTTTGCATAAAGCTGCATTCCAGCGCCTGTCAGCTCTGCAGCCTTGGTCTCTCCCCTCGAGATTTCCTGGTTACTATTGTACGATGCCAACGTCCATTTTCTCAACATGGCTGCTTTACTTGCGTTATATTTCCTACATTAGCAAGTTTCTATGTAATCTCATCTACCTTGCATTTCTGAGTATATACATCTACTGCATCTCTTGTTACTTATCTTCTAAGTGTATATGGTTTTCTTCATATTCGCATATATGTTTAATTCGCTGTTTTATTTACATTCTTCAATCTTTTGACATCCATACATCAGGTTTAGTGCATCTATGTATCTTCCTTCTTCATGACGTCACGTCTCTTCTGTCCGACTTTACTTGTAGTTCTTCTATATCCAGTGGGGTCTGCAGGCTCATGTCTACGCCTCAGTTCGAGGGTACATGCAATACCATTGTCTAAGTGCATAACGTCTCTAATATCTTCGATGTGGTATTGGGATGATACCAGGTGTCATGCACAGTATTCGCTTGTTGATCTTACAATATGATGGAGGTGAGGGGGTGGCTCTATAGAAGATGTGTACATCTGCCTCTCTACAACATACATAAAAACTGTAACTGCTGTGAAACTATGAATTCTTGCTCGTCTATTAGCATCCTGATGATATTATATGATAATATGTGACATATGTCATATCATTTATAACACGCCTGTACACAAGTGTTACATGGCGAGACAAGACAAGGGAGGGAAGACAGAGGCAGGACAATACAAACTATCATACTAGGCCTTGTGTCATTCAGATCATAGGAGTGTGAGAATGAGAAGTGCAAGGGGAAAGGGAGGGGGGAAGTGCAAAGGAGAGGGGAGGGGAAAACAGAGCAACAATGCTCTGAATAAGTGCAGCCAGGGCAGCACGGCTCTGGTTAGTGCAAGGAAAACAAGGGACTGTAGGGTTACAGTTACAAACCCTAAGTGTGTGGTAGGCCCAGAGGCAGTGCAAGGGTGATTGATCAAGAAAGAGCCTGGTACCCAGTGAGACTCTGAGGGGAGCCAAGCAACAAGTCGGTACAGCAAACAGGTAGATCAGGTATGTCAGCAGGGAAAGGAGAGAGAGAAAGCAGAGAAGAGGAAGGTTTTGAGCTGCTTCTGGAACTTCAGGTGGTCTGGCTCAAGTTTGAGAGGGGCAGGGAAGCCATTCCAGAGGGAGGTACCAGCAGAGGAGAGACATCTACCCTCCACTCTCTGCCTGGAGCAGCGTCTGACCCTTAGAGAGTTGGAGGTAGCTCAGCAAAGGGCTCGAGAAGAAAGGTATTTTAGAAGAGAGCATTGGATTTAGTGTGAGCCCCGGCCCCAGAAAGCCTTGTGGACAATGCAAAGGGTCTTGAACTTGATCCTTGCAGCCACCGGGAGTGAGTGGAGAGATTTCAGAGCCAGAGAAATACGGTCCCTGGGCTTGAGGCCAAGGATCTGTTTTGCAGTCCTATTCTAGATTAGTTGCAGAGGGCGGAGAGTAGAGGAAGGCAGATTGAGAAAGAGGTTGTTACAGTAGTCCAGCCTAGAGGGAACCAGGGCTCTGGAGACAGTGAGCTTCTGAGGGAAAGTGAGAAAGGGAAGAGTCCCTTTGAGGAGGTGCGGCTAGTAGTGGGACTTCTTGGCGACGTCCGAGATGTGAGGAGAGAAAGACAGAGTGGAGTCAGAGATGCCACCAAGGTTTTGTGCCTCGCAAAAAGGCGAAGGAAGAGGGCCCAAGGCGGGCAGCCAGAATGAGAGAGGGAATGCGGGGGCAGGGGTCCCAATGAGAAGGCTCTCCGTCTTACTGGCATTAAGGCAGAGATCATTGGAGACGCACCAATCCTAAATCGCGGATAGACAATCAAGAATGAGCGAGAGAGGAGGCTAAGAGGAGCCTGATAGAAAGCTGAGTATCATCCGCATAACACTGAAAGTTAGAGGAGAAGGTAGAGATCAGGTGGACCAAAGGGGCCAAGTAGAGGTTTAAAAACCAGGGTGAGAGGATAGAGCCCTGGGGAACGCCACAGGTAGAGAGAGAGGTGGCAGTGAGAAAGGGACAAAGTTGGAACTGGGAGGGACGGTCCAAGAGGGAGGAGGTCAGCCACTCCAGGGCCTGATCCATGATGCCCAGGTTCTCACACAGTCCATTGATCCGGATGGCGTGGTTGACCAAAGCTGATGAAGGGCAAAGGAGGATGAGGTCATAAGGAATGCTGGAATCAAGAGTAAATCTTCACGGGTGTTCATGAGAGCAGTTTCCGTGCCTCTGGCAGCTCTCAAGCCACACTGATAGTTATGGAGACAACCAACAGATTCAGTGTGGCGAGTAAGCTGGTCAGATTTTCCAAGAGTTTGCCCAGGAAAGGGGTGATGGCGATTGGGCGATAGCTTGCTGGGCAGGTAGGATCGGCAGACGGCTTCTTGGCGAGGGGGTTCACAAGGGACTGCTTAAGAGGCGAGAGTAAAGTTCCAATGGTGAAAGAGTGATTACAGAAATCGGCCAAGGCTGGAGCGAGTGTCTCAATATGGTCCTTGATGGTTCTTGAGGAGCAGTGGAGCACCTGTTTGGACAACACTTTCATAGATCCGACTTGTCTAGAAACCTTGTCAGGTGTTGTAAGAGAGAAAGAGGAGAAAGGAGGAGGAGAGGCAGAGATGGCCAAAGGGGGGCCCGGTGGGCAAAGGGGAAGGATTCACAATCTTCCTTAAAGCTGAACGCAACAAATTGCAAGGACTTTGTTTGTGGCAGGTCTCCAACTCTATTGCGGAGAAGGTGGTGGTGGGCCACTGTGTGGCCCTGTGTCTTGGTGCATAAAATGGCACATCTACTCCATGCCGACGAAAAGCACACTGGGTCCCTCTAATGTCGTGGCCAAAATTGGAGCTTCTCAGGCATAGCGGTTTGGGCCGCAGCACATACCCATTGCCAGTGAGTAATGGTCCCGGAACACCCGGTGGCTCGCCGGGACCCACAGTTTCAAATTCAACTGCAGCAGCTCCACAGCAGCCACAATGGTAGAAAACCATCTCAGTGCTCTGTTCTTCCAGCAGTCTGGAACCGTCCGCCATGGCTCCCCAGCATCCGAAACGGTAGAAAAACCATCTCATGAATATGAGACGAGAGACACAAAACCCCTCTGCAATAGAGCTCTCTTCCAGAGGAGCTCTGTCACGCTGACAGCCTCCCAATGTCACCAACGAGTCCAGGCGGGACCACTCCTGTCACAACGGGGCCAGCGTGGAACCCAACGCAGGCCGCCCACCTCTCTGTGTGCCCAGTGATTTGTCCGTCCTTGCACTCAGCCCTGATGTACTGGCGGCGCCGTGTTACGACTCACTGCACCACTGAGCCCCCAGTTGCCGCTCTTCATGGACAATGGTGATAGTGTCTTGGGCAACCGGGCCTCGCCTTACGGTCTCCACAGCTCCACAGGGACTCCCTGGGGCCAACAGAGGAGATCTCTGCCACTGCACCGCTCACACAGCACGCAGCTCTGCTTTGCCGCAGGTGATGGGATGCTCCCGTGTTTCTTCCTCGTGTCAGACTCCAACGCAACACCGGAGCACACAGTCAGTCGTGTATCTTCCTTTCTGCCGGTGAAATTTCACTCAAATGTTCACTAAGTGTGCCACGCCCTTTCATACACCAATTTCTGTAATTATGGTGTCAGCAGTTCCATATAGCGGGACGTCTGGAGAATTTGATGAGTGGCTTCCGAAGAGGCTTAATAGCAGGCAGCCATTTTGAGCAGACTCCTCCTCCTTATTACCATACGTAATCACGTAATCATACTCATAGTGCATAGTGTGCTAGTCTGGCGAGAGTGTGTGTCTAGGTTGAAATGGCAATGTGACAGGATGCGCTTCACTGAATCTTAAACTTTCAATGTTGTCAAAAGACCATCTTTTGGCCATAAAGTATCACATGGTTCCTTTTGATTGTGTATGTATTTCCTTTCATATGACTGTGGTGCTTCGCGCATATTAACACCTATCGCCCCATGCCTAGATGTGTCAATAAAAATAATCTGTTGAAAATGTATTTCTGAAGTGTCTTAATAATAGTTGCAAGTTTTACCCAGCTCAGCAGGAAGACCGATGCCATGGGCCGCACTTATTCAGGTTTTTAATTTCTATAGATTACACCCAGACCTCTGAAACGGCGCCTCGTCTCTTTTCATCGCTACCTATATGACATCACTCCCTCACATATGGGCTCAAATGATGTCATGTGAGGCATTAACAGGACTGACCAATGGGAGAGGAGGGAAGACAATGTAAGCCGTGGGGATGCTAAAGTGTTATCTTTGTTCAATAGCAAATCTGAAAGAAAGTGACACTTCATTCACAGATAAAATCCGGTTTCCTTTGATATTTAAATTGTTACCCCCATCGCATGATGCTTACTGAGAATGGACACCTTAATGAAACCGTGGCTGTCATTGCTCGTGGCATTAGCATGCAGTGACCGACCAGTTGTGAGATGATACCATGAGCAGAGAACACACGGCTTGAATGAATAAGTCCAACATCACCAGACAGTCAGATGGGTAGGAGCTGTGGAAAGAACTATTGGCAATGATGTTCCATGTAGATGGAGCAAGTCGTGTCTAGTCTGGAAGCATTCCAACTGTGCGCACTTTAATTGGGGTGTCTGCTTTTGATGGTGGCTAGCAGTGTTAAAAGGGTTTTACCTAGTCAGACAGCCCAAGTTTGCTTCAATCTAATGATGCCATCCTAGGTGGTGAAAAAACATACCCAAAGATGATTTTGACACTCTATCTTCCAGAATTGGGTTTCAATGGAATACGACTCTTTGAAAAATCACAGCATTACATCCAAATCCCCTACATGTTTAAGGGTGCTCCAAATCACCATGTAGTAGACACCAGTACTCAGGTAGGTACATTATTTCAGGACAGCATGGATTTTTCTAAATTAAATAACTACCATTCTATGAATCTGATTCTTTGTCCAACCAGCCTTCTTAAAAGGGTATTATATTAGTTCATTCAGAAGTACTAACAAGTGGGTGATTCTGAAAGGCCAGCACCAGTCTGGCACAACTACCCTTTGTGTCAGTCCACCTCTCTTGGCAAAGTGGAAATGGCATGACTTGTGAGGAAATGTGTTGTAGGACAGGGTGTGGCCCCTTGGAGGATGTGTGGGTGACTGGAGTGAGCATGGGCTGTGGGTAGAGACGTGCTCTGAGATGAAGTATGCGCCGTGGAAGCAGCTAAGATCCGTGGGGGGTGTCAACTGCGAAACATTGATCTACGAGAGGAGATATTGCCTATATGAGGAGACACCTATGTTAGATGTGTGGTCTGTAGCTGCTGTGGATAAGGGAGGAGTTGGATCTATTGAAGACGTGTGTAAGACAGGATGTGTAGCCTTTTGGAGAAAGCTTTGCTTAGACATGCTTTAAAGTAGGAAGAGCCATGGCCTATGGGAAGTCGTGGGATTTCTTAAAGGTGATATATTCTGTAGCTAAAGTTGTAGGTCTACGTAAAGAGATATTGGGCCTCATTACGACCCAGGCGCTAAGTTGTTAATGGCGCCGTAAAAGGCTGCGGCGCCGTTAACCATTTAGCGCCTTACTACGAGGTCCCTTTGCGGGATCCGACCTGAACAGCTGGTCTGGACCAGCCGTTAAAGTAGGGACCCGCAAAGGGACCTCACAGGCAATTACGGTACTGCAATTTGTGGTACCGTAATTGCCGCCTTCCCCATTCCCATCGAGCCCTATGGGGCAAAAATGGGAATGGGGAAGGGTCATGGTGAAATGGGGAAATACCGCCCTGCCAACCTTGGAATGGGGCGGTATTTCCCCATTTCACCATGGCGGACTCGTTACAACACCGGCACCAACCATTGAGCTAATAGCGCCATGGTTTAGCGCCGGTGTTGTAATGAGGGCCATAGTCTAGAGAAGGAGACAGTGCCCGTTGTAAGAGGCAAAATGTGTGATGAAAGGGGGTTTGTGGCTGGGGCGGGGAGTATTGTTTGAAAAGATGGCTTAGGAAGATGGGTTGGATTTAGGAGGTGTTGTGGTCTAGGGAGCAGTTGTATGTCAGAGGAGTGCAGTATGTTTATCTATAGGTAACATATAAAACACTCCAACCTGGATGCACCCGCGTGCACTGCACTGAAGGCAAGACAATGGGGGTCATTACGAGTTGGACGGTAAGGGTTAACGGTCACCAGTAATGATGCCGGTGCCGGTAAACCCTTACCGCCCTATTCCGAGGTCCCTTAGCGGGTCCCAGCAGGAACGGCCCGTTATTAGCGCCTTCCCCATTCCTATTGAGCCCTACTGGGGGCTCAAATGGGAATGGTCAACTGAATGGGGACTTACCGGGTCCGCATAGGTCGGAATGGGCCGGTAAATCCCCATTCAGCCAGGCCGGACCCGGGTTTGGAGGCAGCCATGGTGCTAATATCGCCATGGCTGCCTCCAAACTCGTAATGACCCCCAATGTTAGCTTGGTGTACTACTGAAAAGCTTGTCCATGGGGAGGTGTAGTCTATGGAAGGGGGCATGTCCTACAGGGAAAAGTGTACTTTATGGAGGGTGTGTACTGCATGAAGAAGGAATGGTCCTTGGGAGATGTTCTCTGCAGGTCCATGGGGGTCATTACGAGGTTGGAGGTAGCTATGGTGCTATTGGCACCATGGCTACCCCCTTACTGCATTCCGAGTCCCCGAAATAGGGACTTACCGGGTCATTCCAACCTTGGAGGACCCGGTAAGTCCCCATTCCGGGAACCATTCCCCATTCCCATTCGAGCCCCCATAGGGCTCAATGGGAATGGGGATGGAGCTAATAACGGTACCGCAACTTGCTGTACCGTTATTAGCTCTGAAGTCCCTTAACGGGTCCCTTCCATAACGCCTGGTAAAACCAGGTATTAAGGGAGGGACCCGCTAAGGGACCTCGGTATAGGGTGGTATGGGATTACCGGCACCGGTGTCCTTACCGGTGCCGGTAATCCCTTACCACCTACCTTGTAATGACCCCCCATGTGTAGTTGTGAGATCTTGGCTGGAAGGACACAAAAGAAGTTAGAATAGTGCTACCACATAACTTTTCCGTATATAGTTCAGGAAACTCTTAGTCATTTTCCTTAATTCCTGGTATTTCCAGAGAGACCCTTCCCTCTACTGTAGATCATAATGCAGGCATCGATCTGTCACTGGGTGAAAGGTTCTCTCCAGTGGCATGAGGACTCTCTAGTAAAAGTGATAGTCCACAGAAAGCACTGCTTCTGGGCCTCCATAAATATTCTAGAAGAGAAGGAAAGTGTTAGGAAGGTACACATTTGGCTGCTTCTCTGATCCACATCCTTCTGACATTTTGTCTTTCCTTTTTTATAGTACATACCCTTCTTGCTCTGCTTTGCCCCATTCCCCCTTGTTCCAGGATTGTTTGTAGTATTAGTCTTTGGAAAATGCCCTATCTCTTTTGTGGCTGCATGTAGAGTCTGCCCATACTGAATATGAGTCCTACCCCTTTCAATCGTTTACCTCCCCTTTCCATAGGATTGTCTGGTTTGTGGGTGGACTGCTAGGGGAGTTGGGGTTTCTTCTGCTTCTGACTTCGACTTGAAATGGGGCCATGTGATTAATGTCAGCTGTAGAGGACTGTGATCGGGGAGTGTTTTCGAGTAATTAATTATGTTTTCCTGTGCGTAAGTAGGGGGGTCCCTTGGTGGGGTTCCCTTCACTGACAGCTGATTCGTCCCCACTGGCAATACAATGGGCCACCTCCCTTGGTGAACTGTTCACTGTTGGTCCCCTTGGAGAGGACAGCTGTCACCCACTGGGCAATTTGTGACCTTCCGTTGGCCCTTCACCAGTAGAGTTCTCCATCCATCCATGACTGTCCCAAGTTGGTGCCTTTTCACAAGAGATAACACACAAAGCTCATCAGGCAGGATAACAGTCACCGTATGTGTTGGAGCAGTGATGCATGGAAAGAAATGTGGTCTGGGGTGGTGGTGTGCTCACCTGTGCTAGTAGGTGCTATCTTGGTCTATGGCACTGCCCCAGCTTTAATGGAAAAGGCATTACATTTAGAATCAGATATGTCCCTGTTCACCACTGAAACCCTGGGTAATCATGGACACATGACTCAGTCTTGTTGTGCCTCAGTCCGCTTTCCACAGGCGAAGCGATGTACAATAACCACATGCTGAGCTGGCCTCTCCTTCTTGTTGCTGCAGGTTCCAGAGGATCTGACTCCAGCCCCTCGCACCTGTCCTCATCGCCGGGATCTGCTACCACCATAGCCCCTGCCGAAGAGATCTGGGTTCTCCGGAAGCCACTGGCAGGTACAGCTGCGAACAAATAGCGTCCGGTGCTGGCAGTGTAGGGTGGGTGATCTGGTCCTCTCCACAGGTGTTGCCTACCATGACACAAATCTGTCTTAAAATCATCATTGGGTGCAGGTGAACTTGGGCTGTCTGCTAGAGTTGGGGGGATGTCATCTAATATTTGCTATTTTTGTTAAATATATGCTGGTGCGTTCAGAATTGAAGGGTTTGAAGGTTTTACAGCTACAGGTATTATCTTATACTGGTCATATGGTAGCAACCATCGTTGTACAGCACCTTCCTTATGGTACAAGAACTATCCTCTGATGCTGGTTATTGGTACATAGTTGTAAAGAATGATACCTCTTACAGTAAAATACATATCACCTCATGCTGGGTATACATTCTTTGTGGTATAACAGATCTCACCTCACACTTATTGAACGTTTTTAGGTGCCTTGAGAGATATATGCTATGGTACAAGCTCGCTGCCTTCTCACTCGCTATAAGCTTGTAGACATAGTGATGGACATCGCTTCTAGGCTAGGGGGCATCCCACTCTAGTTAAAATTTAGTTCAAATGTAAGAAGCGCTGCAAGTGATAACTCTTGAATGCATTAGAGAGGACAGTTCACGCTGGTTTTGAGTTGTGTCTTGTGTAGGAGATGCAGCCCCTTCTGCTGGTGATGTTGCTCGCTTGTGATCCTTTATAAGGGAGTCGTTCGTGTTGCAAGCGTGGTGTCTTCTCTGTAAATTGATCTATTCTTCCGATAGCCAGGCTGAGCCAATTCCTGTAACAATACTGCTTCAGTCAGAGTTGTTTCTTCAGCATGCGCACATGCATGCAACACAGTGCATCTCAGGGGTTGGGGTATAGTCCCAGCGTTAGGGCATGCCCCTTGGGTTCCTTATGCACTGGCAGAGGTGATGGGAAATAGACTGGGCCAAGGCTTCAGGGTGATTGACGCACTCATGGCGGCCAGGTGGAAAATATGTCCATGTGCTCATCGTGGCGCAGTGCAGGGAATGTGGTGTGAGGGGGGATGATGGCCTGCACGGCCTTGTGCTGCCTATGCAATTTACCTGTAACTACCTCCTATGACCTGTGCAGCCTTTTGCCGTTTATGCAATTTACCTGTAACTAACTTTCATAGGCACTTTCTGTAACAAGTGCCTAGATGCCGGAGGGCTTTGTGCGCTACAATAAATGCAAAAATAAATGAATAATAAATACAATGGATGAAAAGAAGACTTCATTTTGTCATCAGGGACCCTGCCTCTGAATTTCCACCCACTTAGACCAGGCAATAAAATACAGACAATACCTCCTCAGGAAAAGAAAGTCTTTGGGTTGGCGGGTGCCAATTGGAGTGGGTAACCCACTTCATGCCCGGGCAGGCTTCTTACTCCATTATACTGGTGAAGGGTGGTGATTATGGATGCGCATGTATATAAAACGGATGCAAGAGGTGCCATTTTAAATGATTGTGGTTGACTTAGATATCAACTAAAACAGTATTTAAAAAATAAGGCAAATCATATCAGAACACCTAGGTAAAGTAAAATCGATCCAGACTAGGTTTTCAAAAAGTCTTTCCCACCAAACTATCCTGAGTTCCTGTATTCAGGAAAGTTCATCTGTGCTGAACAAGGGAACTAGACGACTGGGTTTATTTTACTTTTAGCAAAAATTGGTTAGGGCACTACACAGCAGACTAAAAAGTCAACTAGAAAAACGTGGAATGTGTATCACTGTTGTGTTCTAAAGTGAGAACCGATTCAATGGACGAACTAAAGTGAACTGTAAATGGGGGAAACTCAGACTTGGAGAATGATGCCAGTAGAGTTTTGAAGAGTGCATACTAGGACCGATTGCTATTGTGCATTTATATTAATCACCTAAAACAGGGAATCAGTAGGTCTGTTGTAAACTACGACGATGGCGTAACTTATAAATATAGTAAATAATGTTTCAAGGCTATAACAGGTCAACATGTATATATTTCAAAATGGGTAGCAGATGCCTGTATTGAAGGAGGACGCAGGCGTATTAGTGGAAAATAAGCGAATTTATCGCAGGCACATGTAAAAGTGGTTGTTTTAGCCAGCAGACATAGTGTATTTGCTAGACCTCATTCACAATACTGGACCCACTTTTGTTTGAAGGTGTATTTGTTCTGGTGGAGACAAAGGTAGGTGATTCCACCGTACTGAGGCCTCATGTGAGAAGGGTCGTCTCCTGCACCCTGGAAATCTTCAAAAGACATTGTGCTCAAGATCCTCGAACTCAGCAGAGGTACTGTAGCTGTAAATGGGCTTGTAAACAAGGCCCATTGATTTGAACAGTACTCCCCGCTTCATCGGCAGCCAGAGCAAGGAGGCCACACTCAGGGTTATGGGCTTATAGCCTCGCCACAGTCCCACCTGGGGGAGATGAGGGCATTCACGGCTATGACCTTTTGAGAAAATGAGATCAACAGATGTTTAAGCTTCAGTAACTGGAAAAGGACAACTTTTGCAGCTGCTGAGACCTGAAAGATCCTCAAAAGATCTGAGTACATACGATTCCTCTCTGCCTTTGATGGCTCAGAGCATCAGCAAACGACTGAGGTGAAAACATGGAATTGTCTGCGGCCTTGACCAGCAAGACTTACTGTCTTATCAGGATTGATTTTTAAAGCGTTCCTGACAATCCTGTCCTTAGTGGTTACAAGACAAGGCGTTACTCTCTCAGCATATTCCATCCAACCAGTATCTGGGTCCATATGCATGTCCAGAATATAAACTCATCAATAGTGTATGCCACTTGCCCTGGTTATACGCTACCTGTTCCAGCAGGGGGCGCTCTCGCAGCAATCCAGTGAATTAACCAGTCATACTTCAAATCTCAAGTTCATTATGTCCATCCCAAAATCGGATATCTCTCAGCATTTTTGTACCCAGAGAGGGGGAAACCCCGCGACTTGGTTTCTCAGCGTTTGAGAGCCTAGTGAAATGAATAGGTGTGTGAGGTGTTTGGCGGGTGAGTGATATGATATGGCATTTATAATGCGCCTATACACAAATGTTTCAAGGCGCGACAAGGCAAGGGAGGGGGAACAGAGGGAAGACAGACAACGATCTTACTAGGCCAGGTGTAATTCAGATCGAGCAAGTGCAAAAGGAGTGGACTGATTTCAGGGCAGGTGACACCCGCCACAAGCGTGTGAGCTGAGAGGTCGGAAATCGTGATTGACAGACTTCCTGGGAAGCGCCTCTCAGGGTAGGCCATATGCACAGGAAGAATCCATGGCTCAGAGGTCTTGTATCCTACATCTCTGGGTTATGAAAGAAATGTACAGGAGCCAATTGAATCATTCCTCCAGGGAGTCTTGGAGGAGGCGCGAAAAGTCTGAGCCTTCTGCCATCATTTTTCATATGTGAACACGAGAACTGTGGGGCACGAGGGCCTTAACCTCTGCTTTCATGCTGTGAATATGCAGAAGACAGGCTGTTAAGTTTAAGAAGATGGATTCTGCACCCTCGCTGTGCACTGGGAGGATGAACATGTAATAGGAATGATGGGCTCAGTCTGCCTCTTTCCATTTCTATGCCGAGGGGACTGTTCTGATGCAGGGAAATTTCGGATTCTGGGGGAGCTAGCAGGACACATGAGCCTCATTCACATGCAGGGCTGGACTGGGAATCAAAAGTGGCCCTGGAAATGTTTTTCAAAGTGGCCCCATATTATCATAGACTGGAAGATTTAAAAGACATTCTTTATTCAACCCACTCAAAAGAGGACCACTGGGAAGTCTTGAGTTCCCTGTAGGCCAGTCCACCACTAATAGTGGGCACTTACTCTCTAAGTAAAAACGCTCAAACCTATAGAGGGCAGGGCATATCCTGAGCTCTTATTGCAAACTAGTCATATTGAGTGCGTAACAATATATACAAGTCAGAAGAAATGTCTGAAATAGGTGTTCCTGCCAATAGATCCTGACACGTCAGCGAGAGTCAATTGCATCCTAGGTTTCAGGGAATGATTAAAATGTGTCATTCGTGATCAAGCATTCTCTCTCTATTAATTGTTTTTACCCCCTCTGACTGCGGATAGGCCAGCGTTTGTGCTCTAAAAGCGGAATGAGTTGCCCGAACCTGCATAGCTTCGAGTCAGTGGGCTGTGTTCATCCTGATCTGACCATACACTGCACGCATTCAATGCACACTGCCTTTGCACTGCTACAGCCTCACTTTTTCCTACTGGAAAAAACCTACTGGGTTTCTGGATAATGAAGTGCAGTGATGACATGTCCTTGATATAGTATCATGCACGTTTAAAGTTCAAGTCCAAATATTACATTTATTTAAAATTTAAAAAAACAAACTAATTTCAAACAATATCAGCGTCATCGCAAAGCTACGAAACACATGAAACCATTTAATCCTTTTGAATTTTTTTTAAATGCCAACAATCATACCTACAAAATGTGTACAATACTTAAGCATTCATAAATATTTTTACACACTTCATTACATTTATAGCTCAATATTATTATAGCTTTATTTAGTGCTTAGGCCGGATTCTTCGTGCTTCTAAGCGCTGGTATCATCGCTGCTATTATTACTTAGTGTCATCTGCCTCTTCATGCTGAAGGCCTGAGCCTATTTCAGTATACCAAATTTGGCATGCATTGTGAGCACAGTTTACCCTGTTTTGGAGTCTTGAGGAACTACAGTCTTTTGAATACTTATTTTGGAATGGTAGGGCCAGTACTTAGATACTTACACTTAAATATTTGAGGAGGTGAGCAGGACTCCAATAGCATATGCATTGTACCCCAATAGAAGATTGGAAAGAGTAAGCTCAAATCGCAACATGCCATCTTGAGGAAGTCGTGATCTTTCACCGACAGTAAAAACGCTTTGCTTTCTGGAACCTTTAGTTTTGTTATTCCCATTACAAGTATAGGCCTACAAGACCTTGGATATGATGGCATTTAGGAAGGACAAACATGGTAAACAATGCTGTTGCTCATCACCAAATTTTTTTTTAACTGCATGCTGACGACAGGAAGACGAAATGCCTTACAAATAAATATATAATTTTGGTGAGCGTGAGATGCATGCAGCAACCAGTCCAGTCTAACGTTTGTTAAATGTTCACTCATACTGAACTGGACAATTCAGCAAGTAGTCAAAACACAGTTTAAAGCCTGGAAAAATTGAGAAACACCGACTGTAACAGAGACCTAACACATGAGAGCAATAAAGTGGATGGAGATACGGTGCTGATAGATAACTAGGGAAATAAATAGACAGATTAGATGGATGCAGACATTCAGAAAAATATATGGAGGCATATAACAGAGAAACTAAGGGAAAGGAAGGAGCAAACAGAGAAAGAGAGATGCACGTAGAAGGAATGAGAAGAGTGACAGACAGGAGATCCAGAAGCAGAAGAGAGAGCATTATATGGTTTTAATTAATGAGCAAGCAGGCAGTGCATGCAATGCATTACACGAATAACTGAGGTAAAGAGAAATGGAGACACACCTGCTGCAGGCACCCAGAGCTGCCTCTCGCAGCATGAGCCTTCATGAGACAGCCTGAGAGCTCTAACACGCAGCAGTCTCTGCAGAGTGCGGACCTGAAGCGGCCCCAGAACATCGGGCTCTCACTCTCTTAGAGATAAATACGCATGTAATTACGCCATTTAGGGGTTGTGTTATGGAAATGTTGCGTTTTGCTGCTATGCTGCTCATGTATCCTTGGTGTAAGGTGACAGGGGAGGTGTAGCATGTGTACATGTATTGTTTGTCACACGGCTCCTCCATAGAGTTTGGTAGCTCACATTACAGTTTCAACTATGTGTCACATTCCTGCTCCAGCTGCGGTTGCTTTGATGTTTAAAGTAGAATGTCAAGTGCTTTTAGGAATTCCCCCCACACATGGGGCAGTGCCCCGGTAACCTCATGTAGGGGTGTAACGGTATACAGGTATACCGTCATAGATACAGTGAACAGCTTAACTGAACTATAAAACTGTCACGTTGTTTATACCGGTATACCGTTTTAGGGCCTGCAGCTTTTAAGTGAACTTTTCAATCTGATTTGGAAAGGCTGCAGTAAGCAAGTGCTCCGCAGTCTGGATCTTGCACTGTGGGTTGTGGCGCCTGCGACCTTGTTTGGCAGACAAGAGCATAGGGAGAGTGAGGCCACATTAGTAAATGCAGCTTTGATGCTGTGACCGCTCTGTCTCTGTGATCAGTAGAGTCGGGTTAAAGATCAGCCGATTTGTAGTTTTCCCACCATTTTGAAAGATGGGGAACTACACATCTCAGAATTCAAAGGGGGGATTGAACTGGATGCCCCTGTGAAGCATGTCCACAAAAAAGTTATCTCTGTAGACTGTCTGAACATTAGGCCTATCAGTGCTTTGTGCTAGTATATAAACTGCCCCCCCACACCCCTCATTGTTCTCTGTGTAGATTTGCACATTGGCACTAGAGTTGTTGCTTCTCTTGATCCTTCACCTGCCTTCTGCATATGGCACTGGACTCAAGCAGGCAGGACAGATTCTACATTCAATTTGAAGTATCCAGAGCAAAGGGGGTGGGATATTTCTCAGGTCTATCCTCGATTTGTGACACCACCCATGAAAGCATCGCTCCATCTCAACTCACATGACCAGGGTCCTAATGCACTCAGAGCTGGGGAAAATGGTAATGATGTAGCTGTGGTGATGTGGTGGTCTAGGCCATATTTGTGCCAATGTGTATTTTAACTGTCATTTTCAAAATGTTTTTGTGCCACTATCTTTGAGAACGTAAATGAACATGTAGTGCAAGAATCAAGAAAGAAATCAACAGCGCCCACTGAACGCTTTCCTGTTAGGATTACATGGTCAGTGGTGACTCCAACATCAGACCTTTATAATACACCAGGCAGATGGTAAACAAGCTATAGTGATTTGATCAATATATAACCTTTCGCTGAGTGTGTGTTGGCTATGACATTTTGACAAAAGAAACACAATTACATGGTCTTTCAGACCTCACATGAGTGACTGTCCTCCCTTTAATGGGATAAAGCGTTATCAAAAGTGTTACAAACTTTTATGACTGATCGCAGCGAGGGGTCATGATGCCCATGCCAAGTGGTTCCAAAATAATGCAGGTCGAGCCCGATTTTCAAAGCGATGACCTGTGACTGAGCAGCAAGCTCATTGCTCAAAATGTGCATTATAACACTTCCACTAGTCACTCTTTTATTCAAGGCGATCAACGAGTGAGCGCCATGAAAGACCAAATCTGCAGCCGCCTTAGATTCCTGGAGGATCGGCTAAAAATGTGCAGAGACAATTTATGACCTTTAAGAAAGTATTTGTTAAGATAAGTTAACTCCAACTGCTATACCGTGATAACCATGATATACCGTAATTTGACAGGAAGGTTATAATATCGCCATAAAACCAATACCGTGACACCCCTAACCTCATGCAGCCCTTCGTGCACAATGGACAGCGAGTATGAAGGACCAGGCACCACACCGTAGAGAATGCCCGGGAATTTGTGGGGATTAAGGGTGGGCAGTCTGGGCCGTTGAGGCTGGGCTGGGAACACTAGACTGAACATGCACAAGTCAACACAAATATACATATAGCAATCGTCAGTGGACATTATTTGCATATTTCTTTTTCACTCTGAAGAACACCCAGGGCTGGATCAGTGGCACTCGGCTCCTGGCCGTGATGTACATGGTGTGTTTACACTGAGCAAGGCCCTCTTTTTATCAATAATTTGCTATTGTAGCACATTTCTGCGTTTTGCAGCAACAGGGCTGGTGGAAGGCATTTTACTGTTCCCACTCCCATCACACTGGCAATAAAGTCAGCATGGATTTCAAGGCTGCAGTCTTCTTATACCTTGCTACCCCAGAACTGACACTGCGCATGTGAACACCCAAGGAGGTTCCTGCCTTACACAGAGGAGAGTTTACGCGACCAGTGGTGTAGCTCTCTCCGCCCCTAACACATCTTTAGTTTGACTTGTTCCAGCTGGAGAACTAGCAGGGGGACGGATTGCTGGCCTCTGCCACGGCTCACATCCAAAACAACTCTCTTATGTTGCAGAACTTTTCCTGTCCAGTGCACTGCTTATTCCTTTGAGGGATTGAGCCACAGAAAAAGTAACAATAGCTACTTTTTCTTTGAATTTTGAAAAAAGGAGTTTCACCTCCTCCACTGGCCCAGAAGCCTGACCCTCTGCGAGGTGCTGCAGCTAGGCTCACTCTGAGAAAACCCCGCCTGGGGACACACCGACGTACCCCTCGCAGCATGAGCGTCCATGAGACAGCTTGATGAGAGGAGAACTCTTACAAAGAGCTATGCAGCACTCTCTGCAGTGCTTGTGCCTGAAGTGGCGCCAGAACGTCAGGCTCTCACTCTCCTCTCCGGAGAGCACAATATATTCATTTGCTAACTTCTCCCTCTCCCAGGGCAGGACCGTGACCCCAGATTACTCCTTTCTCAATACCAGTTAACACACAAAGTAAAGAGGTCATGGGCAGCTGCACAGGCAGGCCCATAAATTGTATGTATACTTTCCCCAAGGAAAGAGGCCCTGTGTGCTCGAGGCCTACCGGGGAAACTCCCGGTGTCCCGGTGGGCCAGTCCAGGCCTGTTCACATGGTCTAGTACGGGGGTCTGCAGCGTTTGGGTCTTCAGAGTATCCAAATAAGGAACTGGTGAAGATCATGGAGGCGACAGCCCAAATCATCTGGGGAAGACACATATGGCAGCATATTGGTGGTCTCAATGGTATTAGGACCTTTTTCAAAAAAGCAAAGAAAAAAAAAACGATTTCGAAAGACCGCTCTGTGACTGTACAAAGCAGTCTTTTGAAATCGAACTGTCAGCCCGTGCGACCCACAGGAGTGCGTTTTGGTGGGGGTCAGGGGGCTGTTGGGAGGGGAGGGAGTTGTCAGGGGCTGAGCGGGATTTGGGGTGGAACACCCCCCCACCCAAATTTGGAGTAAATCCGGGTATAGGGGCTGGGGGGTGAAAAATGTCATTATTTTGATTTTTGTAGTCCGCCTAAAATCGGTCTTTTGGCTAGGCCACCTAGAAAAGTCAAAATGATGACATACAACCGTCTCAATAGCTGGTGGTCATTAACTTCACGATCAATGTATTATGCAGTCCGGTGTACCAAAGGGTGAGTAGCATGTGGGGTCCTGGGATTCCAGTAGGTAACATGCTTTACAATTGTGTACATAGAGTCTGCACGCTTCAAGAGACCCTTTTACTCGGCTGCATGTGCACAGCTCGCCCTATAGTATCCATAGGGTGATCTTACTGTAAATCCACATTGTTTCAATAATCCTCCATTCGTCATGACTAACTCTTTTCTTTTTTTACCGTTTTTGAAGCATTGTGGGGAGGGGAGGGTGAGTGGGTAGTCTAACAATGTAACTCACTTGCCTTGTTTGATTCCAGGAACATCATTTGTGGTGAGTGGGCAAGATCTGCTTCCAAACTGCATAGTTAATCAGTGGAACCCTTCTGCTGCAGGTTCTGGTTGCAGTCAGGGATCTTTTGCCCTGGGAACCCGCGCTAACTACTAATAGCATGACTTGAGAGTAATCCGCAGAAGCGTCCTGCTCCATGGAGCCTAACCAAAGCTTCCTTCTTGCTTCTGTGGCAGGTGGGGACCGCAGCAGTATTGGCAGCACCGGAAGCGCTCGGAGCTCGGGCAGTGGGCAGAGTGCTGGCAGCAGTGCCAATGCCATCCACGCCGGTGCAGAAGGGGTCAAGGTACACAGCAACACAATTCTTCAGTAGTCACAGACCACACCACTACGCCAACTGTTAGCACAAAGGGGCACGAGTTTTATCACCAAGGGTGAGAAATCCAACCCTCACCTAGTTCTGAATCCAGTCCAGACCTCCAATCATACCAAGCACCCAAAAGACATGCACTACGTTTCTACTCTTAGCTCCCTGTGTATTCATCCACAAATGATTGTTAGCTGTGATCTTGCTCCAGTCATGTTCCATTGGCTGTCATCTGTTGTTGACTAGTCTTCCCTCTTCCAGGGCAGGCATTGTTTATGAGCATTGAAACTGCAGATGTTTTTCAAAATATCGTTCCATTCTATTGACTTAATCACACTCCGCACTGTAAGAGTGGGTTTTATTATGCCATTGTGCATAATCAGCTCTGCACCAATGAACCACAGGACACACAGTTCCCTGGCCATGCCAACAGCTCAAAGAGTTTACACTGTGCACAGTGTGCACACTCTACACACACAAATGCTCGATGGGTTCTCACACAATAATTGTCCACATGATTCACACAAAACACGCACATCGATAGCACATTTTTCACAGACATTGGTGAAACCTATTGCACACCTATTGATCACACTTGAAGTGCTCGCATATCCCACGCTGCAGAATGAGTAAATGGATGAATGAATGAAGGAATTGATAAGTAGAGATGGTGTATGAAGGACTAGACACCCTCGTTCACCCCATTGTGAGTTGTTGCATTTACTGTATGTGGCGGGGCCCCTCAACTTGCTTCCATAGCACTCAAATGTTGCGCAATTCAAGCAGACACCACAAGTCCTTCCTTCGCCCAACCCCCCCCCCCTCTCTGCGCACTCTGGCCAAGTCCTGCATTTTTTGCAAGGCCACCTCTGTAATCACGTATTGCTGTGGCTTCTCAAACGTTTCAGCCTGAAATCACTTCTTGGGATCAAGGGGAATCTACACGAAAGGCCGGTGGAGACTCAAAATCAGTGCCTTGGCCCAATGGCATCTGAAAGCATTCTTGGTGGGTCAACTGGTAAGACAGGGGGTGATTTAATAGCCAGAAAGGCTTGTCCGTTCGGTCGGGTATCCATGATATTCCGTGATTTAGAATTGTCAATCGTAGACATTCATACGAAAAAAGATCCCATCTGCACACATAACCTACAAGTGACCTTGATGAGGAGAATAATGGCTTTGCCCATTGCGTCTGTCCGAATCATGTAAATACTAACCGCCCTACTGGTGCACATGGTGACCACTGCTGGTGCCTGGACGTGTGGCAACCAAAAAAGTTTACTCTGGGGGCTGGGTGGGGTGCAGGGTTAGCTTATTGTTATGCTGCCCGATTTATAGAATTGAAGATTTGGAATTATCATGTACACAGTGTTGTGTCTGTGTCAAGGTGTAAGTGTGCATCTCTTAGTCTTGAGGTTCTGGTTGCTTAGCAGCTGTTTGTTGATGAATGTTGTTTTCTAGACCCACCACCACTTGTTTTCCCCTACCTTACTACAGACTCTGGTCTTGGTCTGGTTGGCCCCAAGGATGGGTCGAGGACTCACTTCGGGCAAGCCTTGGCACCCGGAACCTACTATGCTAGCAGCTGGCGCAACATAACTGCTTGAGTGTTGCTTGTTCACGTAGAAGCTAAGTAGCCAGGATTGGGGTGTAGTCTTTGATTGGGGGATATGCTGGTGCCTGAGTGCAGGTCACAGAGTAAAGAAGTTCCTTTTTAAAACGAATTGACTACTAACTAAGGCGGGTTTGTCACAAGTCTTGAATGATGAGCGGTAGATCGAAGACCACCTGAAACGGCAGAGCCAGGCCCGTGCGAGAGGGGTCCAGAACTGCAAAAGATTGAATGCTCTATGGGTTTACCGGGGCAGCCTCAGGTTGCTAAGCAACAGCATGCTCTTTGCTGCTGGGCCTCTCAAGGCTGCAGCATATCTTGTCACTGCTTCAGAGACACTCTGTAGAAGACGAACAAGGAGAGTTAAAGGTATCGAGGAAAGCAGAGCTGACTCTTGGATGTCTCCAAACAGGAGGACAATAATAGTATAACAGGCTGAAGCCTGCAAGAAGATCCCACGTGTGCAGCTAGCACAAAGGACAAATGGGTGAGGGCTGGCCCGTGGTAAATGCAGATATGCAGCTGTCCAAGGCAGAGAGAAAAGCAGACGCGTAGTCCAACGAATCAGCGTGTTTCAATAACATCTCTAGGACAGGTGTCTGCAACCTGTGGCTCTCCAGATGTTTTGAACCACGTTGCCCTTGATTTCATCAGTGACTGCTGAGCAAGGGCTGATAACATCTGGAGATCCAACGGGTACAGACCATTGCTATAGGTTGAAGGGCAGAAGGTGAGCCCTAAAAGGCTGCATCAGTGCAGCGAGCCACAGGATGCAAGGCAGGACGCCAGGTATGAGGGCTGTGTGAAAACTCTTCATGTCTGTTTCTAGCCTATTGGACGTTGGATTTTATCATCTTCAGGTGTGTAAATAACCATTTGACTGAACGATTCTGTCATGTTTACAGCTTGCCAACAGGAAAACGGTCTCATCACCAACCAGGGATTCCTACAACTTGCAATCGGGAACATAGATAGAAGGCCAACTTACAATTCATGGATACGTACAGCTAGCCAATGGGAGCACAGCCTCAAGGCAGCCTGAATGCCTTCATGTAACAGGGGGATGGTCTTGCCACACTGATTGGGGGAGAGGTGTAGGCGGGCACAGCAATATACTTTGTATGACACTGCTTTGAGCACTTGACCCGCCTCTTCCCTGTTTCCAACCCCTGCTGACCTAAACTCAAGATCACTGTGGTGAATCTCTCTGGGATGCCGAGGTGGGATGGAAAGGCAAAGGTTGGGCTGGCATTCCTCAAAAGCCTGTAGTGCAGAAACACTGGGTTATAATAATTTTTAACACATATACAAAAGGAAAAGCAAACAACGAAATGCAGGTGTACAATATCTTTAGTTGGTCTTTAGCGTAGTTATGTCCTTTTCCCAGTACACTAGCTGGTTGTAACAGTTTTATTGCAAAAAACAGGAATCACAAGACACTATTTACACTATTAACCTATCTAAGCAGCTGCGTAACTACAAAAAAAACACTACAAAAGAAAAGTTCAAAAATAGCAAAAAAAGAGTCCTTTTAAAAATAGGAAATCTAGTCTTGAAAAATATAAATGTTCTTAAAAATATATACAGAGTCTGTATACAGTGCACTGTACTATGTAAAAAAAAACATACTTGGGAGACTGCTTGGCTAGGGCTGTCCCAAAGTCCTTGGTGCTGTAGATATTTTTTCTCCTCCTTGTAGATGGCGAGTTGCCTTCGTGTCAGCAGCAGCAACTACTTGTTTGAGGGCTCCAAAGTCCTTTTTTGGTGCTGGGCTGTGTATATCAGGTGTAGCCCAGTAATGACCAGCAGTATGAGTGGTCCCCAAACTCCTCACTCAACCTGGGGAGCGTCTGCAAGCACCAGCCCTGGGGAGTTTATGTGGGCCTGACAGAAGGCGGGCGCTTCTTTCAATGGGCAGCACGTCCCTCCCTCTCGCGAGGTATCCCAAGAGTATCTCTTGGAGAGCACGGGGAATTAGGTAGCCTGGGATGCAGTGGTGACATGAGGCACAGGGTAGGCAGCAATGATTTCAGGCACTCCCTTCCCTGTCAGGGGAGCACCACCATATGAGCCGGGGCAGGCAGTGGTGGTGAATGGGCGCGGAGTGCTGCTCAACCCTCCTCGATGAGGGTTGAGTTTCAGTTATCACAGTACCCTGCTCACGCCGACTGCAACATTTTCCCTGAGCAGCATTATGCATAGGAGTCCTTTACTCGAATTTTCTTTTCTTTTGATTGAATGGATCCATGTGTGGCTTCTCGCTCACGGGATCCTTTTTTTCTTTTCTTTATTTTTTCTTTCATTGTCCCCCGCAGGTGGTTACATTCATGTTTTTATGTTTATGACTAGCCAATAGGAAGAAAGACTACACGCACCTGGGATTCATGCAAATATATATAACTAGCCTGGGATTCTTGCTTGTAAATACCTAGCCAATAGGAACAAAGATGAAAGGCTACTCTTGGACTCCTTCTATAAAACTGGCCAGTATAAACAAATGCGAGCGTGCAGCCTGGAATTCCGACATGCGCAAAGCAGGCCACTGATAGCCATCTGCAAGGCAACAGATGGCCCCTGCGACCTGCGTGTGCTTGTGTTGCTGACTTTAGATGATCAGAATCGCAGCCAATTGCACAAGAAAGGGCACGGCCTGGGGTCTGTACACCTGTAGCCAATGGGAAGAAGAGAAGTGACACCTGCATATTGAAAATCTCATTGGCTAAAGAGACTCTGGTCTCTTACGATATCACTCCACGGAATGACACGGATTTCCCCTCGCAATCTGCCTTTATCAGTCGAATACCAACACTTGGCTTGAGATGCCATACCTCTTATTTCATTATGTAAACGACATTAACGACCTCACATCTTAAAGTGTCAGAAGCTGGTAAAATGGCGCCATAAAATGAGACCCTGGCCTGCGCCACGTGGGCTGGAGCTGGCTATCACTTATAGACACCTCGGGTTAGAGGTCCCCAGTTAATACTGGATCGTTAATTGCAGGTGTTCATGGCCCAAACCTGAGGCCTTCAGAGCCTTCAGGGAAAAGACCTAGCTGTCGCCTGGGTGATCCCTATTTTGTTTCCATTCCCTAGGGAGGACGTGATTGCTTCCTGGCCTACCTTGCTTTATTTCTTTCCTCCTTTATGTATGTAGTTCTTTGTTTTCCTTTCTTCGTACCTCTCTTTTGTTTTTACTGTGTCTTTCTTCTTTTTATTTTATTTATTTAATAATGTGAGACAGTTTAAATATAAACTTTACACATATATAAAATAAAACAAGAAGAGTTTATATAATAAAATTTAAGAAAAACATAAATTAAAATTAAGTAAGATCAGGCAGAATTTGGGAAAACAAAGCCCTCATTTGCAACTAATTAATAGCTAGCATCAATAGCTCTAGTCAATGCATACTGCATGTATATATTTCATTTCGTTTTTCCAGGTCTGTGATTTCCTTTCACCCATCCAGTAAAGTTTAAAGAGAAAGGAAGGAAGGAAAGAAACCCTATTAGGCAGATTTCACATAGAACAAAAAGGCTAGATGGTAATGCCCAATTGTTTTTCAATATTCAGCCATATACTATACATAGCTATGTGAGTTTTTATAGAGGTCGAATTTAGGCTGCGGTACCAGAACCACGATTCCTCTATGTGCTCCATATTATGCACCATTTTCCCATAGCACAGTTCATAGGTTTTAAAAAAAGGTAGGACAGGCTGTTAAAAGATGTAAGGCAGTTTCGTTAGTAGCAGTGTGTTTACACCTTCGACAATAAAAGAAGGAAGCGTCTGAGTTTACTAGAGAGACTCAGATTGAGGTACAGCTGAGGTTTCAGGTAAGTATATAATCTGTACCGCACAAACTGATACTTTGTGAGTTTGCTCAAGTGATCGTAGTTCTCGAGCCAGTCCCATAAGTCTACTCGTTTGGACAAAGCCTTCTTCGTTGCGTTGTTAGTGCTCCTCAGCGCAGGAATCCAGCCAATCTCCTTATATACATTTTCCATATGAGCTTTCAGATGGTAAGATGTCCCCTCCCTAGTGACTTCTTGATGTAAAGATCTTAAGAGGGGGTTCGATGGTTGGTTGATCATCTTCGAGTACATCTCCGCTCTTCGTTTAAGCACTGTAGCGTTAAGGGAAATTAGCCCCAGTTCCAGTCTTATAATCGCCATGGGGATACATTGGGGGAGTCCCAGTATCCACCTCCAGAATTTGCCCTCTATGACTTGAAGCCAGCTTAGTTTGATGTTTAGTAGTGCCTCCAGACCATATGTAACCATGGGTTCCAATATCTGCTCATAGAGCTGGCGCACAACCCACAAAGTATAACCACAATTTTTAATTGCAAAGCGATGTATTAATGCTGTTAGTTGTGCAGCTCTGGTAATTCTTGTTTGCATACAGGTGAGATATTCTCCTATAACGTCAACATCCACACCCAGATATTTATATGAGGGGGTATATTTTATTGCCATCCCTTGCACAACTAACTTTGGTCTGGAGAATTTTTTTACCGAGAAGACCATTAATTGGGTTTTCTCACTGTTAATGACCAGATCATTTTTAAAGGCATAATCCCAAAGCGCAATAGCCGATCTAGAGAGGCCGCTAAATGTGTGGTCCATGATGATCAGGTCATCAGCATAGGCGAGCACTGGGCAGTGCTCAGATCCAATTCGTGGGGGGCAATTGCGTGCAGCAGATACCGCTATGGGAAGATCATATTTAAATACATTATATAGGAAGGGAGCAGTGACACATCCTTGTTTAACTCCACGATTCTGTATAACTGGTGCTGTCATATGGCCTTGAGAGTCCAACTTAAGTTTTGCCGTAGTGTTTCGATGTAAGGCTCTCAAGTAATAGAGAAGTTCTTCAGGGCAGCCTAATAATTTTAATTTTAACCAAAGTTTGTCACGAGGGACTGTATCAAAGGCCGCTCGGAAGTCTATAAAGAGGGCATATAGAGGGGGTTTCCCATTAATCTTAGCGCTGGTCCTGAGTAGATCCACAATCGCAGGTTCATGGTGGTGGTATATCCTTTCCTGAATCCACTTTGATATTGATTCAATATACCAGTTCTGTCCCACAGCTCCAATTTATCCAGAAGCATCGATGCAAATAGCTTCCCTGTGCAGTCCAACATAGATAGCAGTCTATAGTTACCTGGTTCCAATCTATTTCCTCTCTTGAATATTGGGATCAGTATGGAGGTTTGCCACGAGGTCGGGATGTTGCCGGTCTCCAATACGTTGTCAAATTGGATCTTGATAAGGTTGGCCCAGAAATCAGGATTACTTTTCAGAACTGTGTTGGCTAAGCCGTTGGGTCCAGGCGCTCTAGATGATTTTAGAGATTTAATTTTGGCAAGGAGTAGTTCGTTGGTCACAACAAATGGTTTCTCAAGGGAGACTAGTTCACAGTTACCATACTGGTCCGAAATGGGTGAAGCATTGCGTCCAGACAAAAATTCAGACCATTGCTGGGCACTTATCGGGTTAACCATTGTATGGTGGGTAGTACCCCTCACTTCATTTAGTACACCCCAGATATTTCTAGTGCGTTTAGAGCATACTACTTGAACCATCTGTTGCCAGCGACTTAACTTCTCAGCTCTTCTCCTCGTCTTGATCCAAGCGCAGTATTTATTCTTTAGGATTCTGCGCTGGGCTGCAGAGGCTATTTTTGCTTTTTGAATAGAAGCTCTTGAAGTTCGTTTAGCTTCTCGAATGCTTCTGTCGTAAGGTACGATCTTCCTTCCATCTTGAATCACTATATTAACATGAGTAGTCGCATGAGTTGATGCGAAAGCCGCGATCCATGGTTCAATATCGTTAGCATTAAGTTTGATAAAGGATTTGATGTCATAAAGTAGGATGGCTTGTGTTGAACGAGCCGCGTGTTCGATGTTTTTTGTGTGCCAACGAATAAGGGTGCCAGCTTGATTTGTCGTCATGTTACCCATGGGGCTAGGGCTCGGAATTAGCCAATCGGCTACAAAGGTCAGAGTTAAGAGACTATGGTCGCTCCAAATATTCTAGGCGATCTCCATATCTTTAACGCTGCTAGCTATATTTGGGCTAACAAATATATAATCTAAGGTACTGGTTACTGCGGCGTTACGCAAAGTATGTTTTCCAGGACGGTCACTTCGTGTTCTTCCATTTATGAGTTCCAAGTCCCAGTCAGAAAAGAAATGTAATCAGTTAGAGCCCTTCAGGATCTTCAATGTTATGTGTCATAAGCCCCTTGGGGTGAAGTAGAGGATTGAGAATAGTGCCCTTCGAACCCTTTATATGGCAGTTAAAGTCACATGTGAAGATAACAGAGCTGTTCCCTGGTACCGTTATCCAATCACTAAGTAGCTCGTGGACAGCCTCCTGTAGTTTTTCTCTGTAAACAGCGCCAGGTGGATTGTATATGGTTACAAGTAAAATTCTTTCAATGATACCTTCGTACGGGACAGCCACTTCCACTGCTAAGATGTTATCAGGCTGGCTAGTAGGAATTCGGCAGGATTGAATCGAATGCCTAACACCCACAATCAGTCCTCCAAAAGGTCTACCAATGGGTCCCTTCTTGGCTAGAGACTGGTACAATGTATAGCCATTGAGGATCACTGGGGAGACCAGACAAGTTTCCTGTAAACTCAGCTCAGGTGGTCTTTTAAGATATCTGCTTATCCTTCTGAAGATAATAAATGATTAAAACCTCTACAATTCCAAGAGGCAATGGTATAGGCTCATTGTTTGTTTATAATTAATGGGAGGGATTCAGTCAACCAGCTCAAAACGTTTTGGACGTCTGCAATCTGTACATCGTCCGTCTTGGGTAAGTTTGAGACCAAAGGAGATTTTTCCGGTGAAGAAACCACCTTCCGTGGGCAGCTGTCGTCTTCCGCTTCAGGGTCAGCGTCAATCTCAATGTCAACGTTCACCAGATTTTGTTTAAAACTTCGCAATAGTTGAGCTGTCGACAGAAATTTGCAGTGAACCGCAGATACATTAGGATTGATAACTTGAAGTGGCTCCACATATTCAAAGTCTGCAGAACTGAGAACCACTAATTTGAGGTACAGAGTGGAGCCTAGTCACGAGAGCCGATCTTGTGAGCCAATTTCGCTCATGTTGCTGGTATAAGTTTTTAATGATACATATGCGATTATTAGGATAGTCAGTTTGTGGGGGCTCACTGTTGGTAGGTGGGTTAGGGATGCTTGTTGCCCGAGGATCCCTAATTGGGCTTTTATTAGGAGTAGAGGAGATCTTTTCCACGTCATTGTTAAGTTGAGACGATTCAAGGTCTAGCAGGTTTTCATCTGTACATATGGACTCAATCTCAGTATCGGGAATTAGCCAGCTTGTGAGAGTGCCTGGTCCCTTTGCTTTGCGTTTTAACGCTCTTGTTGTTCTCTTTTTTGCTTTTTTTGTTGGTTTCCCCATCGGGGCAGTCACAGGTAAAGGAGAGGCTATTACGCATGGCTTCTGTTTCATGGCTGCTCTTCTGGCCAATCTTCTCTGTTTGCGTGAGAGGTATGCTGCTGATTCATCCGCAGGTTTGGATGTAGGCATAGGCTCAGTAAAAGGTGGTACAGAGTCACTGATCGTAGGCCTGGGGACCAGGTTTTCTTCTGCCTTGGGAATATCTTTGGCTCCTTCTCTTGCAGCATAGTTAAGAGTAGATTATAAAATACGCCCACACAGTTTCAAAAGAATTTTTAGGGCAAACTGCAGAGAGGCCATTGAAGATTGCAATTCAACCAAGGCCGGCATGTTCAAGGTAGAAACTCACTGTTGGTTCCGAGGCCAGAAGGCTCTTGAAACGGAGCTAGGTTAGGGGATGTAGATAGTCTTTCAACATGCTTCCTCTGAAAGGGCAATGCGCTTGGTTGAGAGATCTGTGAATTATTACCCGACTGGCGCAGGTGAGCTGGAGTCATAGCCCGCTGCATTGACAGGCAAAGCTCGAGGAGTGAATTGTCATAGTTAGTAACTTCATGCAGTGCCACGGCGGGGTTATTCACAGGTTCCTCTCCTTCCGTCACTGTGGAATTTTCTTCAGGAAGTAGATTGGGCGGAAAAAAGTCAGTGATGGCCCCTTTAATCGGAAGTTCTTTCCTTTTTGGTTTTATAGGTCGATTGTTGGCCTTGCCTGTAGAACGGCATATAGTTTGCCCAGTTAGTCAGGCCCAGTCAATTTGTATTTACAAGAAGTAGCCTTTAGGGTTATATTTTTGTGAAGAAGGAGACCCCCACCTCACCCTATCCAGGGGGGGGGGGATATCTGTGCGGTCTCGACTTTATAACCGCTAGCTGTAAGTTTACTCGGTGAATGTCTTAGCCTCTGGGGTATAGTTGTGATCAAAGGGTGAGCCCCGGAGTCTCACGGCTGAACCCAGGCAATGTTAGTAGATTGAGAAGAAAAGAGTCCGACAGATGATTAAATCAGAGAACACAGTACCTGAGAATCCAAGTCGCTCGACGCGACCCTCGGTCCCGCGGACTGCAGACTGCTCCCTTGTCACTCCCTTTGCCTTTCTTCTTTTTATCTCTCTCTCTCACTTTTTGTCCCCGTCTTTCATTGTTACGTCATTTTCGGCTTCTGTTGCTCGCATTCTTTTTCCCTCTCCGTCTCTCTCATGCTACTCCACTTTTGTATTGCTTTCACATTCTCTCTTTTATTTTTTTCTTTCTCCCACCCTTCCTCGAGCTATCGCCTCCCCTTCATTCCTTTCCATTCTCCCTGATCTCCCTTCCTCGCGCTCTCACTCATCTTCCACCTTCTCTCTCCCCATCTTCTCTGCTCCCCCTTCCCTTTGCTTTCTCTCTGCCCTCCCTCTCTTACTCCTTGTTTCTCTCTCGGGCCAGCTCCCAGACTCTTGATAAACAGCAATCAATAGCACATATGTTGCTTTGCGGCCTGACGCTTCACCATCAGTGTCACCCAGCACATTAATAGCTGGTAGACGTCAGTCTCTCGTGATGCATTATTGATTCTGCCCCCTGTGTGCTCTGCATGTCTGTGCCTTGATGCTAATCAGGTGAGTTTGCTGGATGGATCTATAGTTGGGTGTGTGTGATCACCACCACTCTGATCACTTTCTGGACCAGAGTGATCAAAGCGTTGCCAGCATGTGTGTGTATGAGCATGCTTGATTTTGTGCATGTGTACCTTTATATATGAAACTGTGCATGTTTGCAATTGGTTGAACATACCTGTAAGTGCCTGTTTTTGTGTAAGATTTTAGGTTCTTGAATGAGCACTTCTGTGTGTTTATGTATATGATTTGGCAGGTTTAGGTTTGCTTGGATATGTCTGTATGTCTATATTGTATTTCTGTTCATGTAATTCATGTATTTTCGTGTGTGTGGTGTGTGTGCGTGTGTGTGTGTGTGTGTGTGTGTGTGTGTGTGTGTGTGTGTGTGTGTGACTAAATAATAGCAATTTTTAAAGTTGTGCTGAATTATTCCACACAATCCACTCCTGAAAAACGTACTAGTTCCAGAATACCACCTTTACCCAAACTGTTTCCGTCCCACGTCTATTTTTTAAAAGAAACTCTCACACAGTTGATTGCCAACTCAGAAGAATGAGACCTGCTCGACAATATTACCTATGACACTGAGTTTACTAGTGTCCTCCAGTCAGTTCTGTATTTCTGCTAGTATGCCATCAATCAAACTGCACCCAAGTCGATCTCCTTGTGTATGTTAGTTTTTCTCTATGTTCTTGTCATCTTAACTTGGTGCTGGTGCCTGGCCTGTGGAAGTTGCTGTCTTCATTTCTCTTTGTGGATGGATGCTGTCTCATATTGTGGGATTTTCTCCAAAGTGTCTCCAAGTTGGGCTTGTATCTCGTTCAATGTGCACAAGTTGTGTTTCTCCCCGAGTTGATGTCACAAAGATAGAGTGACCCCTTTGCAATGTCGAACTAAGTTAGACTTCAGCGGGTTCATGTTTTGACTTTGGCTCTGATTTGACTTTGGCAGGCATAGTTTGTCGCCGATTAATGTCTAAAAACTAGGTTTGTCCCTGGCTGAATGTCCGTCAGATTGGGCTATTGGTTTATTGTTTGATTTTTGTTTTATGTAAGCTAATGTTTTGCAGCTACGCTTCTGTTCTGCATCGATATCCCCGCTAATCCTTGGCAAATTTCTGCCTCACTGAACTCACAAATCCACCCAAAGCGCCTATGCAGCATTCAGCAAACTCAAATGTCACCTGCACACCTCGGAACTCTCACTTCCCCAGTCACAACAAGTTGGCTTGTGTTTTACACACTCAATTACAATCACTGAACACATTCACCTGCCTCCAACTACCTTTGGGAATTTATCATCCTACGTATCACAGACAATAAATGTCACATGCGTGTATATCGTGCAAGGAGGTCGCAGTCCTCTCTGCCCTAGAAGGCACACAAAGATAGCACAGTCAGTTGTCACCACCTAAATGGTTATCTCCTGCTTGCTTCCAACAAACACCTATTTTTAAAAGGAAGCAGCCAATCCTATTTAATTTTTGTACCTCTCCCGCAGCTATATCTTATTTGAATATGATACCTCTCTCTCAACTACCCTAATTGGACTCTAAAGTTCCTTATTTGCCTACATTTGCCAAGATCAGCAAACTCCTACATCAGCCTTCAAGACTGACCATTAACTCCAAACATGCATACCTCTATTTTTACTTCGTCAAACCCCCCCTGCCAGAATCCTAAAGAAAGTTTGGTCTAGATAAATAAGCCGCAATTTGAACGATTGAGTATGTACCTAAATAAGTTCATCCAGGTTAACCCCCACACTCAATAGATGGACGATTAGGATAATGTGGAACACTTAGGGAAGTCTCTCTTAGTAACTACATTCTACCAAAGATTGCTTCTTCCTAGCGTTTGTTTGGTCTCACTTTTAAAGGATTCTGTGTCATTGCTGGGCAGTACCTTTGAGAGTGGGTCAGAATGATACACACACAGCATTTTGCCTTTGAAAAGACGCTGCCACCCTATATTGTTCACAAGAATTTCCATGCACTAGGCCCACCCTTCCTTCCGTGTAAAGTAAAAAATCATACCACATATGCAACCTTGGATCTTTCAACTCTTGTCTTCTTTCTACCCCAATTATGTAACAAAGAGGGCTGCATAACAGAGGTTTTGCAGTTGGGACACCCTTGCATTGGGACCCTTTGCCTACAAGGTGCTTTTTATCTGTAGTTTCAGAACCTGTCAAAATCAGGATTTCGCTTAAGCTGAGTGAAGCTGAAGCGGCCCTGCTCCTGTTATTTCATTGTTTTGTTGGAGATTGTAGCAGCACGAGGCAGTTTGGCCACATTGACACCGCGCAAATCTTCCAGGTGATCATTCAGATAAGACACCGCCGACTGCATCCGAAGTTCCTGATGGCATTCGCCTTGAACCAGAGATCTCGTAAATGGCTTCAGTGTAGCCAGCAGAAGAATCTCTATGAAGGTCCTACTTCACCATTGCTCTACTTGTATCTTTCGTTGACATCTCTGTTTTCTTCCCAACTGCTAAATTTCTCTTTTCTTCCCATCGTTTTAGAGCAATTACTAAACTATTTGGTTACGATCACATGCCCTCGACTGCCGTGATTAATCCCTTGCATTGGTTTTAATTCAACCAATACTTTTCACGCATGACCAACTGGGTATTGCAGTTTGAACCCTTTATATTCTTTAATGTTCTTTTCCATCCAACATCCAGCCTTGTTTCTTTTTATTTAGGTCTATCTGCTTAATGGCTGTGTTACAACATTAACATTGAGCGTCTAATATAAGAGCATATTTCAAAAGGATTCAAGTGTAGCAGTTATGTATTATACAGGACAAACGTGGAGCACCGCCATCTTCAAAAAGGACTACGCTTCTCTTAGAAAAGGACATATATATGAGGATTTATATATGTTGACATACCAGAAGCTATCCAAAGGAACCTTACTAATCAGGAATCAACAAGCCTGCTATTTAAAAGATACCATTTTGGGAATCTTTGAAAAAGGACCCTACTTATGAACTGTACTCGTATAGAAATACATGATTGCACATAACAATTGCATAAATGTGTACAAATGTACTGAATTGCAACAAACCTTGACATTGCTCAAAAGAATGCATGTATTAGGACAATGATTGAAAAATCTAGACCACCTAAACATAAATTGTGAAGCAACAGTTTATAACCTACACAACAGGCTCTCCTGTTTATAACTTTGTTTTGATTGTGTAAACGACTCGATAAAGCCCGCTAAAGGGAAAAAATTTGCACGTGCCACCATCAGGTTAATGTTGGCTCAAAAACAGGTTTCTAATGAGGCCTACCCCAATTTAGGACTGGGTTCCAGTACCTAATGACTCTACATTGACTACTGATAAATCTATATTTTCACTCAAACTGTCTGGCTTTGAGTTTCTTTAACCTTGGTGCAGTAAAGGAACTATTTTACAGTATTCCTATACTTTGACTGACTAAAGTGAATATCAGTTCAAATTGGGTTACTGCACCATGGATAGCTATATAATCTCTAGAAAGATCAAATTTATTACAGAGCGACAAACAGGCACATTATTCACTTTTACCCTCTAAATTATAAAAAAAAATGTATTGCATCATTGGCTTATTACAAAACCTTTTTGCAAAGAAGAAACACGTTATCCAATTCCAACATTTCTGGTCAACATCAAAATATGACATCTAAAAACCTTTACAATCCATGTCAACATGTAAAGTTTATCATGTACAATTCCTCCAATGTATCACAATTCAACACTTAACAAATTTAACAATTTAAAGGCTAAGATAAGGCACTCCCACGTATAAAATTCAGCAACTACAGTTCCCCCCACTTTGTCGTACGTGAAGTAAAGTAGAGCCAAAAAGACCTGTGTCCTCTAGTCCAGGAATCCTCAGGATTTCTTAAATACAATTTCCGAAAAGGACACTGCTGATAAGACCAGAGAGAAACATTCCCGACTCAATCAAAGATTCCACCATTCCGCCAGTGTTAAAGTACTTACTCTACTCAGGTGGCTTGCGAAGAACCTAGTTCTTAATTCCGTGAGAGAAGCACAGAATAACAGTAAATGGCTAATATTTTCCAATGATCAGTTATATTACAAAAGCTATACTGTACATCTCTCTGTCTTTTAACAGACCACACAGCCAAAACCTCTTTGGTAGGGAATAGATTAAACCATAGCCACATAAATTGGGCTCTAAAGAGGCTATTTTAAAATTTGATCAGGTACCTTGGAAAGGTACCGCCAGCACTTGCTTCATGTTTTAAATTATAAAAGAGTTTAAACCGGTTTGCCGCTTCCAAGGTCTCAATCCAATCTGCTCTCCACAGATTATTTTTAACTTCATTGGGTTTAATCTCAAGTCTTCCTCAGTGGCGGAAGCTTTCTCCAGTAACTCCCCACAGAAAAGTCTCAATTTCGTAAGAGTTTTATCCCTGCTCAGTAATCCCAGAATGCCCTTGCCTACCTTTGTACATCTTCAGGCCTCGAATTGGGTGGGCTTGAGGGTATGACTCCTGAGCTCTAACACAGCAGGCTCAAGACATGTCATCTCTGGTGGCTGTTATAAGAGTATTGAGCCATTCCCTCCAGTGCACGCATCCGATCAGTATCTGGATGGCTGCTGCCTATCCCCTGGCCCGTGCAACGCTTCCACTCCGCGCAGCCACACATACCACTAAATCCACTCCCTTCCAGGAAACCTCACATATTCCTCTTTTAGGGATTGGATAATGCTTTCCCTTTGTTTTGTTTTTTTCAAGGGGATATTGAAACTATTTTTCGCCTGCAGCCCAGCCTTTCTTGGCTTCCTACCTTGCCCACCTACCTTCTTGGAACTGCCATAGAGGTTTTAAAGTCTTTAAAAGACATTTTGAATCCAAAAGGCCAGTGACTGTAAATGTTTACTATTCTCACTTGTATGTTTCTTTGCTTAATTTCCAGACAAAATATGTTCATATGAGACAGTGGTATGGGTCACCGCCTTTCACCTGAAATTTGGATCAGGATTAGCAAATGGAGGTCCTTTCAGCCTAACATGTAGCTCCTTCTGAGCCTTTCAGTCTCTCAATGGTTTCAGATGGAAGGTGGGACTGTCCACCTGGTCTATTTTGACGAGGCCTAAGCTCTGTCCTGGGATATCTTCTTGCTTTCTATTGGTTTGTGTGGATGAAAGTTCGGACATGGGAAGTCCCTCTGGTGCCACACTCGATTGACAAAGTTCTATCAGAGGCTTTGCTTTGAAGCCAAGGCTGCGTAACGTCTATTTCTGTGCGTGTTTTGTGGTATGGGCCAGGTTTGGATTTCCCATTATCTCAGCACTGGTTGGAAAATGTGCCTGTGTTTCATTCGCCCTTCCATATTGTATGTGAGAAATGCTGCTTGGCGTTGATGCACGGCACTGTAATATGCTGGGAGTGTGCAAAGTGAGTGTGTGTTCTTAAGAGTGTGTCGGTTGCATCTGAGCTTCTGCGGAGTGCATGTGGAGGTGCGTGCTTGCATTGATGTCTCATACCTGCCTGTAACCTGCAGCTGAAGTTACCTGGCAGACTCATTATAAAGTGCATTCTTCTCTGGAACCCGGTCCCGAGCCTTCTTGACCACCTTTTCCCTTTTTACACTTTATAATTCAGTTAATTTAGCTGAGGGCCGCCATTTTATGTCGGTTTCCGCACTGAGACAGCATGTACGACTGACAGCGTTGTCAGTGCGTGCATGCAGCAGGATTTGAGTACATTTAACTTACTTTGTGTGCAGTGTGAGTGCATATACTTGTTGGAAAAGTGTGTTTTGTGTGTACTTCTCTACTTTAGATGTGCACATCTCTGCAAACGTAAATGTTGCATCTGCTTTGGAAGGCATCTGTTTGCACATTTTGCATTTAAGTGTTTTCAGTGAGGCAAGCCTTGCCCTTCCTTTGGGATGTATTCGCACAGGGCATTAGTTGTGCACATCACTCAAAATACTACACGGAGTATTGGGTGTTCACAACACCTGAGATACTCGCACAGGGACTTGGGTGTCCACAGTACCCAACATACACGCACAGACCACTGGGTGTACACAGTTACCAAGACACTCACACGGGGACGTGGGTGGCTACAGTCCCCGAGATACTCACACGCAGCTTTGGGTGTGCACACTCCCAGAGACACTCACACAGAGTCTTGTGCGCGCGTCCTACACGAGACTCCGAGTTTGAAAGGTAGCTTCACTGCTTCAGAAGAGCCTATTTGAGCTGTTGGTATGAGCTTGAGGAATGAGCAGCCATAGGTCCGTATGGAGTCAGAGTGCTATGCCTGGGGGGAGGACAGGAGGGGTTTGGTGGTGTTTGATCGTCTGAAAATTGATCGCAGCAAACAGACCGAAAAAAACTGCCTACATGCAATCAATTGTCAGAGGATCAAAGCGCAAATCAAATGCGCGCACACCAATCCACATCCCCCACACCACTGCCCTACTTAACTGTCTGAACGCTGCCCTGTCCCCTTCACCCCTGCAGCGTCAGATCTGTCCCTCTAACGTGGGTCGAATACGATGCAGCAGGGTCCTTTTTCTTTTTTTTTTCTGTCCCAGGCCTCCCATATTGAGGAAGTGGGGAATGCCCCCCGCAACCCACAAAGACTAATTCATACCGATCAAAGGGAGCGGAGGACACGCCCGCAACACCCGTTCTACATGATCGGTATGTATTAGTCTAATTGTTTGTTGTAAATTGGTCGAATGGTACAGGCAAAATTTGGTAAAATTAATCATTCGACCAATTAAAAACAAACAATTATGGGTGTGGGGTGGCGGTGCATCCTGCTTCACTAGCTATGAAGCCCCACTCATGCAGACGGCCAACCGATCAGTGTTTGCTATAAGTGTTTGCTATTTGTGAAAGCTGAAGAGGCACTCATCCACACACAAAAAGAGAAACCCCTACTGTTGATATCTGATTGCTTTTAATAGCAGTGATCTATTGCACCTCCCTTCTACCCACTGAAGTGTTCACTCAATCAATCACCCATTCCCATAGCCGTCGCATATACAGTACAAATTAATGTGCTCTACTCCATATAAAAACACGGGTGTCCTTCAACGCCCCACACATACCTATTACATTGTTTCTCCTCTCATTACACACACATGAGAGTTCCCCTCTGCTTGTTATGAATTCCAATAAACGAAAGGTGTTCCTCTACGCCTTACACTTACAAATGAGGCCTTTGCTCTACTCCTCACACATACTAATGAAGGGCAGTCTCTACTCCTTATGCATACCAATGAAACCTTCCCTTTACCCAGGTTAAGGCTGATTGACAATTCTCTCCACTACTTAAGCATATTAAATGCAATGTTCCTCTACTGCCTACACATATTATTCAAACCACTCTTGTGCCTTCTTATGCATAACAATTACAGTTTTCTCTAATTGCATCAAATACTAATTAAAGCTGAGCACTACACTTTCAAAATATTAATTGAAGTGTTTCTGAATATCTTGTATGTATGAATTCAATATCTTCATACTAATACCAAGTACATCGTCAATGTACTCCTTGCAGATATTAATGAAATCGTTCTTCGACAACTGCACGTACAAGTTACAGCTTCCTCTACTCTTTACAAATACCACGTACAATGGCACCCTTTCCCTTACACAAACTAAATAAGCATGTCCTAACATTCTCACACAGAATCCATCCATCCATTTGTTGCACCCACTAGTTAAACAATCTGTTGTTCTAACCTCTTGAATACGCTAATTAAAACATCCTTATGCTCATGGAACATACTAGAGAACCTGGTCCTCTTACTTGACAACCAGAATATGAAAGGTGTACTCTCTAATTAAACATCCTACCTACACAGCGCATTTACTAACTATACCCCCTGTTTAATCCTTTCATATACATTATGAAATTGACCTCTACAGCTGGAACGAATTAAACACTCGTCTATGCTCCTAGCTACTCCTTTCCTTTCCAAAGGTAATTGAAAGGACGCTTATTCACACACTCTCCACATCACATACTCTGTACACTACTCCCACAAATGCACGCACTGGCACCTCTTAAGCTTCCCCAAATGGCCAATGTTCTCCACTACACATTTGTCATGCCTCCCTAACACATCTGGACTGGTTAACGGAAGAAACATGAGGTGTCATTGCACGCTTGCAGGGTTGGTATATGTATTGTGCAGGTTGCGCAACTATGTATTCAGAGGTTGACGCAGAGCTGCTGGCACTGTAGCAGGCAGGAAGATCTGCAAGGAGGTGGGCTGCTCAGAAGAATGTCTCTAGCTGACTATCAAAAGACATGCACGGGGGCGGTGGGCTGAGGGTAGCTGTGGGGGGATTCTCCCTTCCTAGGTTCCTTCTGCACCTGCTTCCCTCTCAACACTTATCCCTTTTTCTCCCCTCCCCGCCATCATGCCCCTCGCCCCATCCATGTAAACTTTGAAGTTCCATTGGGCAAGTCCATGGCAGACATCTGTTGACCTTTTCATTCCTTACTTTTAGTTTGTTTTTTCATTTCGTTTTCATTTTGCCTCCCTTCCCCTTGCCCTTGTCTTTTTTTCAGCTGCTGGCGACACTCCTTGCTCAGAGAGCTCCCGCTCCGGAATCTACCCCGGGAAACGGAAGTGGCCTCACTCCAGAAGGCCCGGCTGCAGGTGCGTGCTTGAAACTTTCACAGCACGGACTGGCTCTGCTCCTGCCTCTAATGCTGTTCCAAATGGGGTAGGGGGGCTGCTGCCCTCCAGGGAACCTCCTTTCTCTCTGCCCTTGATGTTTCATCCTTTGCTTGGTGTCACACTTTTGGTGGCGTGGCCCTTTCAAAGCTTCTCCCTGGCAGTGCTAGCTGCCTGGAGTGGTGTGGCAGGTCGGCAGGTGATTGGCTGAGGAGGCATTTAATATTTTCTCATTGATGTACTTTCTCAGAACCCTATTGGTTCCAGCTCTGGTCTAGAAGTCTGAAAGAGGGGCGAGCCAAAAGGTGAACACGTGGATCTAATGAAGATCTGCTATTGGCGTGATGGAAATTAAAACTGGAGATAAGGGGGGAGTGCAAAGTGTGGTGTTTGTGTGATAGGAAAGTGATAAAAATGTATGTGCGCGCGCGCATGATGGCAATAAAGAGGCATTTGATTGTAGGTGATGAAACCCCTGATAGGTGTCTTTCGAAAAATGTAAGGGGCAAGCAAAGAGGCGGAAAAAGAAAGGTCCGGTTTATTTGTTTGATGGAGAGGAGGGGGAAGAAATGCTCCATGTTTGTGCCGACATTACTTTAACACGGCTGTAATGGCCAGAGTGCAATGGAAAATAAAAGTGGCCAGAGAATAGAGTGGGGACCCAAGCCGGCGTCTGCATAGAGTGGAAGGGCAGAGCAGAGCGCTCAGGTGCTCAGAGAATTATAACTGTCCTATTTGATGATGCCACAGGAAGTGTTGCCCCATGAACTGTGACACCAACATGTCACAGGAAGTAACATCTGGAAAAGGGATACATTATGCTTAACATTACCATAAAATGTATGAAAGACACAGACCACATCAAAAAGACACCCGATTTCTAAATAGAGGCACATGGAGAATATATGAATATGCACAGATTAATGACCTCATTGCAGGTTTGGCGGCATTAACTGTGCTAACACCCTTAAACTGAATTACGTGGTAATGATAACTGAAAGCACAATTTAGGGTTACTGTTAAGCCCCATTATGGAGTCCAATTGGGCTGCAAGTTGAAGAGGGTGAATTACGGCATGCATAAATTCCACCTGGTCCATTACCACATTACCACCACTTTTCTTGGGGGTATAGCCTGCATGCCAAAGCGGGCTTTGTAATTGTATGAGTCACTAGACCCATGATCAAGCAGAGCAGTAAAAGAGGAAGTATCATGAAATAGAACCTGGTTTACTCGTACCGCAGAACTCATTGTGACGCCGTAAATGTCTAGCATCTGAACGACACAAAAACACCCATTAACAAACACATGCAACAATGCCTCCCAAAATCAGAATAACCAACATATTTCCCTGCCATCTGTATTAGAAAAACTGGCTACCATTATCAGTCTAAGCAATAACGACCCCCACCATCCTTCTCAGCGAATCGTACGTTTAAGCAAATAATGCCGCATTGATCACTAAACATTCTCATGCTCGCATCAGCAGTGCAAACAATAATGGCCCTTATAGTAACATAATCACCTTTTTATTTGTGTTTAGGGCCAGATTCCTTCCTACTCCAAGCACTTTAATCATATGCGTATCTCGACCTTGAAAGGATGAAGGGGCTGAGCCAGTCCTTTGCGGGATTTACTGCAGGAAGAACCCCTATATCCGGGGAGCGCAAGTAACTCACTGAGTTATCTTGCAGTTTCTAATCCTTCTAAGAATTAACGGCCTCCTCATCAGTGTAAGCCGTAATACGTCATCAACCAATGACGTCCCACAGGGGTCTCAGCCTCACCGCCTCCATGGGTCTCCGCCCAATTAGTTGGTTATTACAGCACCTAGGGATCCAGGCGGGAACGCCAAACTGTGCTGCCCAATCTGGCTAGCCAGGTTGGAACAGTCTAGCTAAGCTGTTGGCTCTTCCGGACTGTGCTAGATCCCCGGTCTGAGCCTGAGGACCTGAGTGGGGGTTTGCAAACACTGCTGCTGCTGAACCTGGCTCTATTCCTCACCATTCACTAGACCTCAAACAATGTTTATCACCGACCCCAGCGCCCTAGTCAGTGCTGGCACCTGGACTTCCCAAACAGGGCCAGGACATTTTTCTCATGCCCGTTCCTAGAAGGCAGGGGCAGCTGGTGTGCAAGGGCAGTGGAAGAGGTCTCCCCCGTGTGAAGATTGGGTCTAACCCACACCTGAAGAGCCTGCAGGAGGGTCCCTAAGTGGTAAGAGGGCTTCCTGCTGAACCTTCATCCGTAAGCACCCGCTCTGCTGACAGCGGGACTCTGAGGAGAGAGGCTTCTGAAGTTGATATTCTGAGCGGGTGGAATTGAGGTTCGGCTGGGCAACAGATGTGTGTATCCCACCTATGATGATCGAGACTCGATGTCTATGAGACACATAAGACAGGAAACGAGGGTAACAAATACCTGATGCTTCCTTAAAAGGAAAAAGATAGAAGGAAAGCGTGGAAGAAAGAAATGCGTGTTGTCTGCGTGAAGCCAAACGGCCTTGTTTGGGAAACATATGAGCGAAAGCGAGGCCCGATGGTTTTGCAATGGTGTGAACGAGAGAAAGAGACAGTTGAGATGTTCACATGGGGCGAGGCGGCACAGTGGTTATTTTCTCTCTGAAACATACCAAAATATACAATTCATCCGGCCATTCTAGAGATTACAGCCAAAGTTTTGCCAAAATCAAATTTCTGAACACATTTCACAACAGCTAGACCAGAGCTGTGCATGGTGTGAGAAACGTATGCGTAGCAGTGGCACAGATGATTCTATGGACTTGTTCCATGAATACTGCTCCTGTATGACCTACTGATTCCTGCTTCTCCTAGCTGACTCTCGACCACACACAGCTTTTAAGTCTTTTTTTGCTCTCTAGTTCTTGACATGGTTCCTACTTCCTGTTTCTCCCTCCTGTTTCTCAGCACTGGCCTTCTGCCTGGTCTTGTTCTTGGCTCTTATTCCTGCTCTTTAGCTTTTAGAGTTGCAGTGATCATGCAAGTCCGCCTCATGTTTCCTTCTGTCAGGCTGAGCGTGTTTGCTTCCTGTTCCTCCTCCCTATTTGCCTGCTTCTTCTGTTACTCTTATTTCTCGTTCTCCTGGCTTTTCCTGAGTCCCTTTGCTCCCTCAACTGGCCGCAATCCTCATTCTCCTGCCTACTCTTTGCACATTTTCTGGTCTGAGCCATTGTTCTCCCTCCTGTTTCCTTGCTCTCTTCTCCTCCTGTTCATCTTATTCTTGATTTTACTCTCGATTCCCCAGCCTGTTTCTTGGTTCCCTACTCTCCTAATTTTTATTCTGCTTTTCCCGCCTGTTCAATGCCGCGTTCGCTCTTTCTGCTAGTAGTAGTATTAGTAGTAGTGACCCTACTTTGCTTGCCTCTTCCACCTAACGTGTGTTGATCGTGTTTCTCGTAGTCCTAGTTCTTCTAACTGCATCCTGCTTTAATGCTTGCATCTTTTGGACGTATAACTAGGCATTTTACCAGCTACTTGTCTCCTGTCCTGTCCTGATTTCTTTTTCGTGAGATTATGTTCAGGGATTGCTTGAATTAAAAGTAATCAATGATCTTGGCAATGTTTTTTCCTAACATATTCAGGACTTCTCAATTTCTTAATAATTTTAACATGTCAGGTAAGTATACAGGTCTGTTTGGTAAAATGTTCCAATCGATTGTCTGTTTCAATTCTTTGCCATTAAACAATCTGACCTGTTTCTCTCTGCCAAGAATCTTAATGTATGAGAATGCTGCAAGTAGCCTTCTTGGGGCCTGTGGGATCTCATGCATGCTGAAGAACCTGGCTAAAACCTCCAGAGAATGGACCACGGGTACTCTTCATCGGTGTAACTACAAGTAACAGCATAGTCAGAGGTGGGCGATCAAGGAGAAGTTGTCCATGTTTTAGCAGCCAATCAAAGAAGTAGCAAAGTGATATGTGATAAGGGGGGGTCAAAGGGGAAATCAAAGGGATGGAGGAGGCACGTGAGAACTAAGCCAGATGGACGTCACTGCCAATTAAGGTAGCAGTCCAAGTCAACAGCATGCGGTGTGCCTATGAGAGGGAGGAGTCAATTCCCAATGGGGATTTGGGGATTTTTAAATGGCCTCTTTGTGCACCATTGATGAGCGATGACCAAACTTAACAAAGAGAGGAGGGAGATTAGCACCACAGTGGGATAATTTGCTTGTGATATTTTCATTTATTTTATTTTATGGAAGACATCTTATCAAATATTAGGTGTAATGCCTGTTTCCAAAAAGTTTGAGCAGGTCTCCTGCTTGCACCTAATAGATTTCCTATTTGAACTCAAATGCTGAGCTAGCCATGAATAGCAACCGTACAGTATTATCGTTCAGTTTCCTACATCAAGAGTTTGGTTTCAGAGAATGTGGCTCTTTCGTGTCTTGGCTCGCTGTTATCCATTCGTGGCAAAATTGGGTTATGGTATTTGGAAACCCTTGCATATTCATTTACAAATTATTTTTTGCTAGAAAAGCAAACATTTCTGCCTTGGGTCTGTGACATCATAGTGCAAATGTTTAACAATGCCACAGAACCTGTTGAAATACTTTACAGGATCCTTTAATACAATAAAGCCATGTTATGCTTTGTTATGTTAAAAGAATGCCTTGAGCGTAGTATTACCAGCGCTCGGTCTCATGTTAAATCAGTCAAGATCTTGCGTGTTGCAGATTTATTTCCTTGCTTGTTCATCTGGATACCCTTTCACTGTGGACTTTGAAAGCAGGGGAGCCAACGTATAATCTCCCGGGAGGTGCCAAGATTTTAGGGATGTGACACCACCGGAAGTGACATCACGTTTTTCACTCAGTCACCTGCAAACAAAGGAGGGACATTGGCTAGCATGTACTGGACATACAGAAAAACCAAGAAAAAGGAAGTGCAGGCCTTCCAGTTATGTTTCAGGAAGCCATCACTGTGCAAATGTGCCTATAAGAAACACTAGGGATCATTATGTGTTTGCCTGTAGCCAACCAGTCATTCCAGCTTGATACCGGCAAACTGACCTACTGTTATCAGTGCCTGATATCTTGGTATTATCGGATATTCCAGGTGCCGGCAGCGGTGGTCAATCCCCATTCCATGGAGTCCCATAGGATTCCATGGAGGGGATTGCCGTTATTACAGGCACTGGTAATGGAATAGAAACCCCTCTCTCTTTCAATTCCTATGAGCCGAAACACGTGTCATTACAAAGGGCTCTCCTTCGGGAGATCTGTAATTGTCCCTCTTTACTCTACGAGGATGAGATAAAATCACAATTGAAACCATTCAATTTTGTGTGGCGCAGGTTATGTGTGAAAACATTACAATCTCATTCAAACTCGGAGGTGGGGTTGTGGTTCCTCCGATCTTTTCTTTATTTTCACACACTTGCGACACTGGCACATTGATGATTTAAGAGGTCGCAAGGCCGAAGAAGTTGACTCCCACAAATAACCCCCTGTAAATACTATTTCTGCAGATGCTGACTGCAATGGTTGAGATTTATCTGCCTTCTGTTGTCTGAAAACCTGTTTAGAAGTCAACGTGCGTTTTGCAAGAGAGCCTTAACCACTATGTTCTGATTCATTGTGAAAAGGGCATTTATATTGACATTCATGAATTTTCCATGTATTTATATTAAGATACATGTATGTTTTTATATTTGGTAGATTTGATACTTTATCTTCCAATGTGCTTGCAAGCTAATATTGTATCAGTTCTGAACAAAAAGTATACCGTGCTCAGTTCCCGCACCCCCAGTCATCAATATGGTGTTCGTAACATTAATTCCTCATAACAGAAGGGACCCTTCATCACCACCCTGACAGCTCCACCCTCTCGGATTTACTCTAGGGATGGGTCTTCTACTTGGTCCTTCCTTGTTCTCCCATCCACTCCTCTGGCATTACCATCCCTGTCCCCTCCCCTTCTTACAGGCATACCCCAACCATGAAATATCAAAGACCTCTCCAACCCAATCCCTTTCTAACCTTGTATGGTTGGGTCCCTACTTGTCAATAAGTGGTCATTCATTGAGACACGTTCACCTTTGTAACGTGTCTATTAGTCCAAACTGGTGACCATGTACTGATGAGCATTTCTTGGAATGAGCAGTAAGGATAGAGCAAAGGTTCTGGGTACTGAGCCGGTATACTTCTATTTTAGTCTTTCAAAATACCCCTATGAGAAAGGGAAAGGGGACAAACAGCACCAATGAGGGTTCCTGTATGCTTTACATGCAAATCAAAGAGCATTTGGGAACATAAGAAAGACCACAGATCTTTATATTTGGCACATATATTTGTAATAGAAGCACAGTATGCTTGAATCACTCAGTACATAATGCACACTGGACTTTGTGCTCACTTAATTTTTCATAATACTTACCTTAACATTCAAATGTTTGTAACCATGAAATATATATGCTCATTCAGAATGCCTATGGTTCTGAATGTCAGTGTAAAATGGATGTGACATCTGTCACATCATAAGGGGTTTGGGGTCTGACTAGCTTATTATTTCTAGAGAATTGTAGAGGAAGATGGGATGGATCTCAGTGTGAGCATGCCCAGTTCCTAACGCAGATACCTTCTTAGAGAATTATACATATAGGATACACCACATCTCGATAAAAATAACTAAAGTGTTTGGAGCCGTTAAGCAATTTGGGTTTTAAAAGTCTCTAGGAGCATTAGTTAGACTCTCATGGATTACATGATGATACAAACATGTCCACTCATGGATTGCAGATGCGTCGTGATAGTCTCCTGGGCCTCAGAGCTACAGCTCCACCAGCAACAGGGGCTCCTGAAGTCAAGGGGTTGACAGAGCCTCAAATAAGTTTTGGTCAGTACTGGGACGTTTTGTTGTAGTTCGTTTCCAGTACGGTGCACCTTCCGCCCTGGGAAAATACCTGGTAGGGATGAACAAAAATGTGGAGTCACTTAGCAGAATGCAGGTAGCATGGCAGTGGAATCAAATGTCACATTTTTTGCAATACAGGGGAGATGAGGACATAGTCGAAATATCCTTTCTGGCCATACACCAAGTCAGTTTTGTAATTCCATGCTGCAACCTCTGTCTGTTACTAGGTGTCACGGGTCATGTATCATCGTTTCTTCACCATCAGGCTTAGAATAGTGACCCGGCAAAGCAAAGCTTCAAGATGGCACATAGTTGAAGGCTCATGACGTTGCTGCTCGCACCAAGTCAGGGAAAGCAATAACTGTGCTTTAGTCTCCTTTGAGTGAACAGAAGTCGTTTGTGGACCGATGCTCGGGAGAGTTATGCCTTCATACCAGTTCTTGGAAGAGTGTGGGCACCAGCAGAGCTTGCTCATGATTCCGCTTCAGGTACAGGTAGGCATCTTCTGTGCTTCGGATCGTATCACCAGGTTCAAACAAAGAAGGATGCGGTCCTTCAGGTTACATGAGAGGTTAGGACTTTGGGGGGGGGGGGGCACCTCACTTCCAAATCAAAGGATTGCACTCATTCACACTTTTAAGGGCAACCCAGTCACTGATGGTTGCCACATTCAACGATTGCCAACTACTTCCTGGTCTTTCAGTTAAGTGTGAATTACTTCTTGAATCCAGACCTAGCATTGCTTCCTTGTGTCAGGCGAGATGTGAAGGGACAAAACTAGCCTCTGACAGCAGCCACCAGGACCTCTAATCAAGGGTAAAATCAGAGCACAGGGTGACCTCTGGGGAGTTTTCCGCAGTGAGGGAAATCCTCAAAAATATGGAAACAACGCTTTCACAATGGTTGCCTGCTGGAGAAAGGATGTGCAGGCAGAGAACCCAGTATATGCAACAGCAGCTTCAGGACAGATAATTCAACATGTAAGAAAACCAGGAGAGAGGAGGGAAAAGACGGTAAACAGATATGGAGAAGGCAGGAATGAGCAGGACATGGACAGAAGCAGGACAGCAGACTTATGATGGAAAACAGTGCCGTGGCAGAAGAGGCAACCACATCCTTGTCACGTGACGAGCCAGCTCCTCAGAAGAAGAAATAGATCCACGAAAACTGCACTGCAGCAGCAACTACCTCTGGAACATGGGTGCACAGCATATGGCCAGCAGGCCAAGTACGGCCAGCCACAACGTTATTTCCAGCCCACCAGGCTTAAAGACTTTTCCGAATGGAGGGCGACGGCCCGCGAGACACAACCAGCCACATTAGGAAAGTCTTTACCCTTGACGGGAACAATACTGGCCCTCTATGTGTTCAGTGCATGCACTACATGGCTGTACGTCTTACGAGCCATGTAGTGCCTGTGCTGGACCAATAGTGGTGAGCGCTGCGGCTGGTGTGGCTAATAAGTACTAGTTTGTCCTGTGGTGCGGCACCCACCGATCTTCGGGAGCTTGTTTGGCCTCTGCCGCCCGCCTGCCTGATGACCTGCTGTCCGACCACCCACCCATCAGCCAGCCTATTGCCACACGGCCTGCCTGCCAGCTGTTGTCTGCCCAACCGTTAAGTAAATTCTTGTTTGGGGAGGATTGGCACGCCATTTGGAGGGGTGGGAAGGTTGGGGGTCCTGGTGAGGGGTGAGGGTTATGGCACATGCTATTTGGAGATGGGTGGGGGATTAAGGGACATGCCGTTTGATGGGGGTTTGGGTGGGGGTCAAGGGGCATGCCATTTGGTGTGGCGTGGTGGCTGGGGATAAGAGTAAATGCTTTTTGGTCGTGGGTGGGGATCAAGGGACATGCCTTTTGGTGGGGAGTGGTGGGTGGGTGTCAAGGGACATCCTGTTTGGTGGGGGGTGGAGGTCAAGCAACATGCCATTTGGTGAGGGCATTGGGGCTTAAGGGACAGGCTGTTTGGTGCGGGTCAAGGGACATGCAGTTTGGTGGGGGGTGCTAGCTGTGGGTCAAAGGACATGCTATTTGGTGGGGGTGGGGATTTAAGGAGCATGCCGTTTTGTGTGGGGTGCAGAGTGGGGGCTGAAGGGACATGCCGTTTTGTGTGGGATAGTCGGTGGGGGTCAAGGGACATGCTGTTTGATGGGGTGGTGATTGGAGGTCAATGGACATGCTGTTTGGTGGGGGAATGAGTAGGGTGGGCAGGGCCATGTTGTTTGGTGAGGTACAATAGAGGGACCAAGGCCATGCCGTTTGGGGTGGGGAGAGTAGGGGGGGCCAGCGCCATGCTGTTTGGTGGGTGGGGGAGCAGGCCAAAGCCATTTGGTGTGGGGGTGGGAGGGGATCAAGGGCCATGTCGTTTGGTGGGGGCTGGTGAGTGATGTTCAAGGAATATGCCATCTGGTGGGGCGTGGGAACCTAAGGAGCATGCTGTTGCTAAGGGGCTCAAGGGACATACTATTAGGTCGGGGTGGAGGGTGGGTGTCAAGGGACATGCCATTTGGTGGAGAAGGGAGTAGGGGGTCCAGGGCCATGCTGTTTGATGTGGGGAGAGGAAGGGGACCAGGTGCGTTAAATGTGTTAATTAAAATTCTGGGGTTAAAAAAGCCTCCTGCCATGCTCCCTCGGCCTGAGTACTGCAGAGTACTGCCCAGACACATTTACTTTTCGGCCCACTATAGGCAGCATGTAAGGTAGATTTGACCCGATGGCAAAATCAGTTGTGCACCCCTGCTATAGAGCATAAGAGACTAGAGGAACCTGTGAATAAAGGTGTATGTTACAACACCTGTTTTCAGTACGATGCCATTGATGCCACAGGAACATTCCGCTGATAAGACACTATTCACAAACTGGTCATATTTGGCAACTAGTGGGCAGCAGTAGTCATGGCTTTACATGGCAAAGTCCATAACCAGCTCTCTTCCGAATAAAGTGTCTGGCCATTGGAATCTGTTTTAGAATTAATTACACAGGGGTGCCTGGCAGAGGCCCCCTTGGGTGCAGTACACTTTACCCCACTTGAGTCTAACAAATGCTGCCGCCAATAGTGGAGTCTACACAGCCAGCTGTGCGACAGTCACAGTGTGAGGAGACGCACGCCGCAAAATGCTGTGGCTTGCAGCACTCTAATCCCAACAGACTCGGCATCCTTTAAGGGTACATTCAGTATTTGTGTCTGATGATGCCTCTGATGAGGACTCAAAAGCGAAAAAGTAGGTCAGTACAGAACACCCTGTGCCGTGTGCCAGGAGTCCAGGATGGAACTTTCAGTCTCACACATGTCCCAGCAATCCCTATGACTTGGGCCAATTTACAGTGGAGTAGCTTTGCTGAAAATGTTGGAGGTGGGGGCATGAGATCTAAATGACAGGGTCCCTGCCAAATGGTGTGCCACAAAAGTTGGGGTGGGGGGGACAAACACCCTTGTCCCCCCCTAAATGTACGCCCATGTAGAGACATCATTCATGTGCCTTTAAAGAAAGTGCTAAGGACATATATTTTCATCCTCAATTAGATAACAAATCATTGTAAGCCCAGCCCACTTATGTTCAAAGGTTTCTGGAATATGATCACAATAAGCCGGCTGGCCTGCACCTGGGACAAAGGTTGGTAAAAACCACATGCACCTCTCCGCAAACCTGACCAGCCGAACGGTCCCCGAATGTCACGCAATTACGCTGACCTTGAAGATGACCTCTGCATCCTTGAAGGAAGTGATTCTACATTTCGAATGGATTGTGTCCTCCCACGTATTCCTCATCTTAGATATATCCTTACCTTTAGGTTTCGCCTCAGCAAATTTTTTCTCTCTCCAGCAGAGGGCGCTCCACTCGAGGCCGTGGCGTCGATGTCCCTCGGCGGCATCCGTCGAGCACTGACGTCATCCACTGTATAAGACCCTCGAGCGCGCCCGTTGGCTTCAGTTCCGGTTTTCCGTTAGCTTTGCTTCGGATCGAGTTAAACGGCGCTTCAGTCTTTTCTGTGAAAAAAGCTATGTCGTCTTCTTCAAACCCTTCCACACCGAAGACAGGTTTTAAAAAATGCCTAAAATGTGGAAAGAAGATGTCCCTGACAGATCCACACAAAAATTGTCTTTGGTGCCTCGGTTCTGACCACCGTACTGAAGATTGTGGTTCGTGCCAGTCGATGACCCACAAAGCCTTAAAAGAGCGTAGAGGTAAACTGGCGATGGGGGATGGTTTATCGAAGTCTACTTTGCAAAAGAAAGACTCAGTCGAGTCTTCAAAAAAGTATCATAAAAAATATCGGTCGAGGAGTAGATCGAGAAAGTCTTCTTCTTCGTCATCTAAAATGACTAAGAAGAGACGGCATCGATCTCCCTCATCCTCTTCGACTTCTTCGGAGGAGGTTATAGCATGTCCATCAAAGCATGACTCTCTGAGTAAATGGGAAGCTTTTCGAGTTTCCATGCTAAAGAATTTTGAGAACACGCCCCAGACCCCCTCAAAAAAAGCTAAAGAAGACCATGCTCCTGTTCACAAGAAAAGTGACAGAGGAAGGTCCAAAACAAGAAACGCTGATAAAAAGATGTCGAGAGAGTCATCGAGAGACTCTTCTCGATCACCTCGTGAGACAGATCCTTCGGTGCATAAATCGAAGGCAGAGGGAAACAAAATGGCCTTGAAAGAACATACGCCATTGAAGTCGACATCGACGTCGTCGAAGACTTCGAAGGTCCTCGAGTCGACAACTCCCTCGAAGGAAGCTACGTCGAGTTCACACTCGAAAACCACGAAAACTCCTTCGACAGTTTCCATGGCTCCCTTGACGATTGCATCGAGGTCGTCGAAAGTTCCCTCGACGATGTCGAAGGATGTGATTAAAACTTCGGCGCCATCGACGTTTTCGTCAACGCCCAAGTCTTTAATAAGGGAAAAACCTGTATTGCCTGAAAAGGTTTTTCAACCTGAGAGTCGACATGATTTTTTCAGAACCATGTCATCCATCTATGAGGGAGATTCATCGGAAGAGGAAGAAGTCACCTATGCTGGTGTCAAATTTGGCACAAGATATGTTCCAGAGGAGTTAACCCTCAATCAAGAATTCAAGATCTGCAAGAATGTTTGCAAACAGCAAGTGGCCTGGACACTTCTCCAGAGTATGAATTTGCCAAACCAGACTCATCAGAACAGGTTGATATGAGTTATAGAAAACTCATGAGCAGGGTTACAGAATGTATAGGGTGGGGTAGGAGTTCACCAGTCTGTCAAGATGATGACATGATGGATATATTATCTGGAACATCCCAACAAGACCCCATTCTACCCTTTCATATTGCCTTACAGAGAAGGGTTAATTCTGCATGGGAACGTCCCGAAGCATTAGGGGCAGTAAATAGAAAGTTTGTTGCAAAATAAAGACCCTGCACATCTGATCCGGAAAACCTCAGCAAACACCCAACTCCGGAAAGTTTGGTAGTACAGGCAGCCACTTCCACAAAGAATGCAGCATACCCTACAATCCCTCCAGAAACGGACGATAAAAAAGTGATGCATGGTCTAGGAAAATCTTTACATCTGGCAGTATGGCTTTGAAGTCTACTAATGTAACTTGTACCTTGGCAAGGTTCACATATTCCCTGTGGGACTGCATGTCAGCGGCAGCTGAACACATCCCAGAAGGTGAAGAACGTCCATCTAGCTATTATAAGGGATGGTAAAGAGGCGTCGGGAAAATCCCTTCAATCAGGTTTGGACACAGCTGACAGTGTCAGCAGGTCCATTGCGACTAGCACAGTGCTACGTAGATTTGCTTGGCTAAGAAAGTCCGGGTTTGCTCCTGATGTGCAATCCAGGCTTCTTAATATGCCCTTTGATGGCTCGAGGTTGTTCGGTAGCAAGGCAGATGAAAATTTGGAAAAGCTACAGACCTCCAAAGCGGCAGCAAAATCTCTCAGTGCTGCTATAAGACAACCTCAGCAACGCCCCTGCACAGGCTCATCTTCCTGGAGGGGTCGTCCTTTTTGCTATTATTCCTCAATTGGAAAAGGAAGAGGGCAGGCCAATCAGAGAGGTCAAAGAAAATGTCCTTGGGGGCGAGGAAAAGGTGCTAGATCTGCCGCAGCAATGGCATCTGTACATTCAGCCGCTGCTGCAGCTGCCGCAAAACCACTCTGAGGTTTTGACCCACAAGACCCCGGTGGGAGGCAGGATCTCACAGCATCTAGAAGAATGGAGAGGCATTACTTCAGATGCTTGGGCACTGGAAACAGTATCCCAAGGTTACTGCCTTCCTTTTCTAAAGAAACCTCAGAATAACCCCCCGGAATACAACTCTGCCAAACATCCGGATCCGCTCCTGTTGCAGGAAGTTTTGACCCTGCTACAGAAAGGTGCAATAGAACATGTACTTGTAGCGGAGAGGAACAAGAGTTGGTATTCCCCATATTTCCTTATTCCAAAGAAAGACGGAGGACTGAGACCCATCTTGGACTTGAGAAACTTGAACAAGTTCCTAAGGAAGGACAAATTCAAGATGGTCACACTTTCTCAGATCTTTCAGGCTCTCCAACTCCAGGATTGGTTGGTATCATTGGACCTTCAGGATGCTTGCTTTCATGTGCCAATCCATCTCAAGCACAGAAAGTACCTGAGGTTTGCAATTGGCAATTCTCATTTTCAGTTTTGGGTTCTGCCATTCGGGTTAACCTCCGCCCCAAGAGTTTTCACCAAGTTGATGGCGGTGGTGACAGCGAGTCTCAGAAGAGGGGGGATTCATGTCTTCCCCTATCTGGACGATTGGATGATCAGAGCACGTTCTCCAGAACAAGCCCTGGATCATCTGTCCAAGACTTGTCACTTCCTTCACAAACTAGGGTTTTCTCTGAACTTAAAAAAGTCAAACATGATACCATCACAGAAACTCCAGTTTATAGGAGCAGTCCTGGATACTTGCTCGGCAAAGCCTCGCCTCCCGAAGAGAAAACTCACCACATTCTGCAGATGGTAACAAAATTCCAGAATGCCCAGTATCTTCCGGCCTTCGAATTTCTCAGGTTGCTCGGTCTGATGGCATCCTACATTTTTCTGGTGCCAGAAGCCAGATTGAGAATGAGATCTCTTCAATGGGCCCTCAGACCTTAATGGTCTCAATTCTCAGGGGAAATGTCAGATCTGCTGCAGGTCCCAGCCAAGGTAGCACAGGATCTACAATGGTGGGCTTGCAGACATCATATCCTCAGAGGAGAATCTTTTTGGCAGCAATGGCCGGAGATAACAGTAGTGACGGGCGCCTCACTCACGGGCTGGGGAGCCCATATCAACGATCTGACAATCAGCGGACGTTGGTCTCCATCGGAGTCCAAACTACACATCAATCTTTTGGAGTTGAGGGCAATCAGACTAGCGCTGAAGGCCTTCCTGCCCTCTGTACGGGAAAATAATGTTCTGATAATGACAGACAACACAGTGGCCATGTACTACCTCAACAAGAGAGGAGGAGTGGGGTCACTGCCGCTGTGCAGAGAGGCGATGCAACTCTGGTTCTGGACAATACAAGAAGGGATCTCTCTAACGGCAATTCATCTAGCCGGAGAGCAAAACACAACAGCAGATGCTCTGAGCAGGCAGAGCGCAGTCTCATGAGTGGGAGATAGCTCAGGAAGTCATTCAAGAGATCTTCGCCCTTTGGGGAACACCTCAAGTGGATCTGTTCACGACCGGAGCCATCCGGAAGTGCGAACTGTACTGCTCAAGGGAATTTCCCCCGAGAGGAGCTCTAGGAGACGCGTTTGTGGTGGAATGGGAGTTTCCACTTCTGTATGCGTTCCCTCCAATCCCTGTGATCCCTCAAGTAATCAGGAGGTTGAGAAAATTCAGGAAAACCATTATCCTAATTGCCCCGGATTGGGGCAGGAGAACGTGGTACCCGGGCCTTCTGGACATGTCCATCTGCCCTCCAATACGTCTTCCAAGAAGAGAGGATCTTCTCTTGCGACAGGAAGGTCATGTTCTCCATCCGGAGAACACACTCAACCTTCACGCATGGCTTCTGAAAGGCTGAGATACAAGGATTGGGATGTTCCGGATTACGTGATGGAGATTTTGCTTTTGGCCAGGAGGCCAGCAACCAAATCTCTGTATCGGTGTCGTTGGAATAAGATCAGTAACTGGTGCAGAGAAAAGAATGTGGACCCATTTCAATGTAATATCCCCACAATTTTATCTTTTCTGTTACATTTAGCCAATCTGGGGCTCCAGGTTGGGACGATAAAGGGATAGTTAGCAGTACTATCCATCTTTAAGCGCTCTTCTGAAGAAGAATCTTATTTCAAAATACCCTTGATAATTCTATTCTTTAAAGATTTAAATAATGTGTTTCCACCAATACCTTTCCAGGTTCCAGTGTGGGATCTGAATTTGGTTCTAAAATTTCTCATATGTATTCCATTTGAGCCTTTACATTCTTGTCCACTAAGGTTCCTTACTTTGAAAACAATACTTCTTGTACCATTGACATCAGCCCACAGGGTAAGTGAATTGCAGGCGCTTTCGAGCGGTCCTCCTCACACCATCTTTTATAAGGACAAGGTAGTTCTTAGGGTTAAACCTTCTTTTTTGCCAAAAATCTGTCACAGAAAATAACTTTACCTACTTTCTACCCTTCTCCTCATGCAAGCAAAGAAGAGGAGTGGCTTCATAGACAAGATCCCAGGAGAGTTCTTAGTTTTTACATCTCAAGATTGGCAAGAATTTGTCAGTGTGATCAACTTTTCGTGGGATACACTGGACGCAAACTGGGTCTTCCGGTAACTAAACAAACATTATCCAGATGGATAATTTTAGCCATAACAGAATGTTACAGATTGTCTGGGAAAGAACCACCTGATGGACTGAGAGCTCATTCAACCAGGGGCATGGCAATTTCAACAGCACTAAAAAGGGGTGTCCCTGTACAAGATGTTTGTGCAGCAGCCACATGGTCATCCATGCACACCTTTATAAAACATTATGCACTGGACTCGACTTCTTCTCAAGGAAGTCTGTTTGCTAAATCTCCAATACAAAACTGCTTTGGGAGTCTATCTAAGATGAGGAATACGTGGGAGGACACAATCCATTCGAAGAACAAGTTACTTACCAACTGTAACCTTCTTTCGATTGGATGTTCCTCCCACGTATTCCTCATCGACCCTTCCAACCAACCCCACAGTACAGTTTACTTGAATTACACTCTAAACTCTTTTAAGGCTTGGGTCAAAAGAGGCATGCCATTAACTAATTAAAACCATGGACTATAATATACGAAAAAACAGAACTGAAGCCAACGGACGCGCTCGAGGCTCTTATACAGTGGATGACGTCGGTGCTCGATGGATGCCGCCGAGGGACATCGACGCCACGGCCTCGAGTGGAGCGCCCTCTGCTGCAGAGAGAAAAAAAATTCCGAGGCAAAACCTAAAGGTAAGGATATATCTAAGATGAGGAATACATGGGAGGAACATCCAATCGGAAGAACGTTACAGTTGGTAAGTAACTTGTTCGTCTCAGAAATCCTTGACATTATGGCATATGATATTGAAATGGATACAAAATCTAACATGATCACCTGCATGGTGTTTCAAGTGCTATGTACAGCTGTTCTACCAACCACTGGCATTTTCACATGTAGGGCTCTTAACAATTAGGTTCACAAATTTACATGTCAGGATTTTCAGTTTTGGAAACATTTTCAATTTCAAAAATCGAAATGTAGCTATTGTTTCAATTGTGTAAAAAAGGGGCCTTATTACAAGTTGGCCAGTGCGGTAATAACGTGCCAGTTATAATGTTTACCGGAACGTTACCGCACCGGCCAACTACAAGTTTGCTGGTGTGGCACCTGATTTACCTCCAGCTAGAAGCTGGAGGTAAATCATGCGTCTTACCGACAAAAATCACTGGTATTACTGGTGCCGGTAATACAGGGAGATCTCCCATGGAGTGGGACACCATGGAATGGGGATTTACAGCCTTTGCCGGACCAAGTGCCGGTAATCGTAATACATTAATACAGCAAACTTGTAATGAGGCCCAATTATTCTATACGAAATGGGATTTACTTTAATGGGAATTTGTTTAAAAGTGAAGCGCAAAAAGAATAGTGCAAATGACCTTTAATTGCTCCTTGTACAATGGTTGTGTTTTAACAATTTTTTAAGACTAGTAATGCCCTGTGTGCCCTTTAACCCCTTATATATGACGCCCATGCCATGGTTGCCTTACATAAAGGTCATGTCAATTTGCACAATCAAATTATATCACTACAAAACCCATGTAATTCACTAAAAACAAATGTACTTAAGGGGGAGTTAAGATTATTTGCCTAGCTAAAATACTATATTATATGCTTCTGAAACTCCTGGAATGTTTCTCTGTCTGTGATTGGTGTAGACATGGTGTCATGATATACTTTCTTGCTATGTTGCAGTTTCATATATGCTTTATCACAGTTTTACACTCCATCACTACCAATAGAATTCCAGTGAGGAGAAAGAGAACGCCTCGGCAGGGAGGGGCTCAAGGGCACAGATTAGCTTCTGGGAATGAATGGGCCTCAGAGCAGAATGGACATCCAGGAAGGAGAGGCCTCACTGTGGGAAATGGCCGTGGCAGTAAAATGGAGATAATAACAATGTCATCCATAATGCAGGAAATCACTGCACATATTAACTTGCAAAGCATTTAGCTTCTTAAATATTTCTTAAATGCACAAGCATCTCACTAAAGGTGTTCCTTAGATGAAATATTGACTTCAGTTCTGGTTCATGCTCTACATCTATGGATCTCCTCGGAGGCCACTGTGAGCATATTGTCCATGGCCTGTGTTATATAGTTACTGTGAACCCTCTACAGCAGTGTACTATACACAGCTACATTCTACATTGTACTCCTCCGGTCCCTCCTTCAAACTTACACAGCGTCAAGTGGTGGCCCAGGTCGCCCTGGGCCACCATGCATGTACACGATTATCATGTTGATGCAGGGGCAGGCAGCACTAGGCGAAAGATATGAATACTTGTTTTAATCAAGCCTTACTTCTTTCACCTAGCATAGGAACCAGTGGGGTAGAGGATAGGCGGGAGGGTGGAGGGGGGGGGGGGCTATTACACAAACATACCAGCCGCCACTGTCCACAGTTAAATTACTATGTGCGTGTCAGTGGCAGAGGCATCTTTTGGTGCCAAGAGGAACAGACAGTTCATGAGGGAGCACTAGCACAGTAATCTAATATTTTTAGTAGAGGGGCATTAATATCTTCCAGAAACAGTGGTGAGCAACTGAGAGTCACGAGCGAGACCGAAGTAATGTGGGTGGTGCGGGGCATGTTGTTCTCCAAGCGAGAACATGGAAATAGTGGTGTTTCCAGCACAATGTTTCAGAAAAATAGGATTAAAAGCCAAACAATGTACCGTTACTTCTCTTGGTTAACACATGAACAATCCAGTAAATGTCATGTCACCAACATTACACAGTGGTATTTTACAAAATGTTCATAATACTTGTGCCCACAACATATGCCGCCATAGTCATTGTAAGTTACTTTCATGCACGTTTGCCCACAAGCTATTCCAATATGATAAGTAGGAATGCCTTTCATGAAGCTGTGGCCACAATCTATGCAAGTATGTTCACTGTAGAGAAAAATCAGACACTATTATTTGAATCATAGTAAAACTGTGGATCTTGACCAGTCACAAGGAGGGAAAACGAGCACCTAGACCCCCGTAGTCATTCACCTCCTCACACCTGGAAATGAAGCCACATTTGAAATGTTACTCTTTGAATCACTATTTTGTTGCTCCAGCACAAATGACATTGAGGGCTACTGGTGGAATGAAAACAAACCCCAAGGCCAAAGGCTGAGTGGTTCACAAATGCAACGTGATATCCGAAACAACTGGAGCATAATACACTTCACACCGTATGCATGTTTTCGATCACGTTAACACAAACCTATCTTTCACAATTGTTGTTCAGGAGAATGTTCTGCAAATAAGGAGCCTGCAATGTTACATTAGCTATTTTATTAGCCTTTTATACTTCGCACATCACCACCGTATAGTGTTTTTTGTTTTGACCAGAAGTACATGTAATCAAGTGAAGGTACAAGTGCTTTCCTTATTGGCCAGCAGAACCTTCATGTAGGCAATTACTAGGGTAATGTTATGTTATATCACGTTAAGTAGATTTATATCGTACAACACTGCCATTTTCATGGTCTCCAGGGTGATAATGATATTGTGTTAAGTTATATTGTGGATGCATGATGGCCTTGAAATGTCATGCCTGCATGAAAGTGTCATGTAAAATGAAACGCACTGACAAGGTGGAGGAGGTCAGCACAACATAGGTCCTATCTCTACTCTGTGCCCTTCCTCTGCCTTGTCACTGCAGGAAAATGGGACAGAGCAGAAAATGGAGGCTTAAAAGTATTACACCTCACTTTTATGGCTCCATTTCCCGTTCCACTCCATTTAAAAAGCTGGTGAGTGTATGTCCTCAAGCCGTGACTTTGTGGTACACACTCATGAAAAGATCACTAGGCTGGTAGGTTTCCGGGTCATAATAACTGCAGAAAATTCTTAACATAACAAAGAAGCAGTTACAATCGTTTTGGTTCTTGTAGAGCTTCTCACACACACACACATACAAACATACTCAGAGTATATGTGGATGTCAAAACAGAAAGTCAGAGAGGGGAGAGGGTGCAGTAGGGATCATTGAAAAAATGGATAAAATGAGGAGGGTTGAATGAGAGTGCGCAAGAATGAATGGATGAGAGCGGGAGGATGGATATTAGGCAGGTTACATCAATACCACAGTAAGAGCGAGAGTTAAGGTTGGATTTTTACTTGTAGGGAGTGAATGTTTATACTTCAAGTTTCATAGTTGAATTTGTTATGGTAAAGAGTGAGTGTTTGTACTTTAATGTTGTTATTTCTACTGTTTGTAATCTTTCTATTTGTTAGAGTAAACATTACTCTTTAAAAAAATATTCTATTTACTCAATTCATACGCTATACACTCACATGCTCGACATTTATGCATGAAACACTCATACACCTTACATTTTTATGCCACACACTCTTTTACAACATACACTTATGCCACACACTCCTAGGCCACACACACTTATGCTACACACACCACACACTCTTACGCCACATACTTATGCCACATGCTCTTACAGCACACACTCTTACACCATGTTCACTTATGCCACATCTTCCCATGCTGCATTTTCTTACAGCACACACTCTTACAAAATGTGCTCTTATGCCATAGACGCTCACGCCATGTCTCATATGCCACGTGCTCTTACGCCACCTGCTCTTATGTCGTGGGCTCTTACACCACACAAATTTACATCACACACTCTTATGGCACAAGCTCTTGCACCACAGACACTCACACCACGTGCGTGTTTGCCAAGCACGTGCATGTCAGGCACTCTTACACAACATAACCTTATGCCACATACACTTACACTGCATACTCTTATGCCAAACACTCGAATGCCAAGCACTCTTATGACACACCTCTTACAGCTCACACATTTGCGCCACATGCTCTTATTCCACATACTCTCACGCCACATAATCTTAAGGCACACTGTTAGGCAAGATTGCGTGCAGTATCCTCTGGAAGACTACAGCAACCTTGACCTCCTGGCAATAGGGAGCCCAACCTTTGGTATAAGTCTATACTACACAGGTTGTTAGTGTGGCTGAGCAGCCAGACTTATCTCAGGAGGGGTCAATGTGAGCAGTAGGGTTGTAACACAGAGTTTCACAGTGACAGTTATTCAAATAAACACTTATACTCAAGGTTTCTTAATTAAACAATTATGAATTTATTTAACAGTCAGTTATATAAACCTTCTTCAGAAAGGAGCAAAACATGTAACACTTAAAGTACACTTAAAAAAACACTCTGTTTCTCTAAATCAGATGATACCCATTGGGGATGTCACACATACACTTCCTACACCCTCAGGACTTAAATAGCTAGGACACTGTGGGCATTGATTTATCACTGGTACATTTAGAGCAATACTGAGTTTAGTGTAAAGGATTATATATGGGAATAAAACAAAGGTTAACAAATAATTAATAAACTGGTAAGTAATTTTAAAACCCTCCAATGCAAGGTAAATTAACCCTTTCCTGGGGGAAAGGCAAAAGCACATAATCAGAGGTAGAAGAGTCTCTCGGGGAGCTAGGACAGTCAATGTTAGTTGAACAAAGTCTAGGGGAGCTGAAGATCTTCTTTGCAGGTGAGTAAAAGTCTTGCACAATGTTTTCAGAAAAGTTTGTAGAAATAAGATTTACTTGAAGGGCCACAAGCTGGGAGGCTTGTGATGGGGAAAGCTGCAAGCAACTCTGCAAGGGCAACCAGGACAAGTCTCAACTGAGAACAAGTAAGGCTACACAACAAGAGGTAAGTCCTCTTAGGTTTACAGTACCTTTGGTTAGAAGAAATGGTTCGAGCTGCATTCTGTTCCTGTGTGGCACTGAAGATCCTGTTGTTCCTGTGCCTCAGTCGTGGGGACAAGAGCGAGGACTTCTGAGGACTTCGCAACACAATGGGAAGGTCGGCAGCAGCATAGGTCAAACTTCAATTCAGCAGCACTTTGCGGTTTCAGCTCCTCGCATCTATATCAAATAGCAACACCGCGGTTCTCGGATACCACTTCAGACTTTCCTCGCATCTGGGGTCCAGCACTCTGCTGAGGTAGCTCAGGCTTGGTCAGTCCTGCTTCAGGGAAGTCCGGACGATCTTCCTGGCGCTCGGGTCTGACTTAAAAGTGATGCACTCGATCTGGTGTTCCTCTCCCTGGCACTTTGGTTCCAGCAGCAGCAGTGGAAGTACAGCCAGCTTCTAGAGGATGTCCAGGCGAGTTCACTTTGGGGTTGATTGGTCCTACCAACCCAAGGGGAGAAGTTGTCCTTGCAGAACCTCTCTAGTCGAAACGAATTTGGAGCTTCAGCACAGCAGCAGGGCTTTAACGGGCAAACCAACAGTCCGGGAGTTGCAGCAGGTGTCTCTTCCAAGTTCTTCTTCGGATTCCTTCATCTAGTGGTCGACTCTGCCTTCCAAGCCAAAAAGCAATGCCTTTTATGCTGGTTTCTCCCATTAATTCCAGCCTAGCTGTCAATCACCCAGTAGGGTGACTGTCCTCCAAGGACAGCCAGCCGGCCAATCACCTTTGGGTGCATTCCTGTAACCAAGGGGATTACGCACAAGGAGTTTCGGGCACCTCCCTCACTTCCTGCCCCGCCAGACATGCTGGAGCCAGAGGCGGGCTTCACTCGTGAATCCCGCCAAAGACAAAATGAACAAAAGGGCCAAACCTGGTTTGACGCGCAGAGTACATTTCAAGAAGGACCTTTCCAACAGGAAATGGCGAAAAAAGAAGACTGCGGCAATTTTGACAAAATGGGCACCCATGTGTGCCTTACTGCAGCTGCGAACACAGTCCGCGGTAAAGACACACAATGGTAGTAAATAGTAAACCACTGCCACCAGCTATTAATTGTAGAAAGAGTAACATAAAAATGTTACATGAGAAACTAGACAAAGGGGATACTAAAGTAACCACTCTAGCACCCTATGGTAAGATAGTGTGTGCTGGGTCTAGAAAGTTACAAAATGTAAGTAAAGTCAATTTCACTTTACTGCTCTTGGAAACAGTAGTTTTACCAAGAGAAGGTATTTAAGCCATTGGGAAATCTAAAAGAATTCCCTGTGCCACTGCACTGTAGGTGCTATGTGTCACAATGCAAAGATGATGCCTATGGAGTTTCTCAGATTCCAAAGTCAAAAGAAACAGAGGCCAAATCACAGAAAAATACACGAGAGAGTGAAAAAAAGGTCTCACTCTCTCCAGGTTAGAAATTAAAAGTCCTAAAGTCCAGCAAAAGAGCTGGGGGTATCTAAGGTGGAAGGGAATTAGCACATTTCTGAGAATTCTCCCAAATAAACACACTATCACAGCACACGCTCTTACACCACACACTGCTATGACCCACACTATGATACCATGCACTACTTTTCCACACACACATTTATACCATGTGCTTGTACACCATGCTCTCTTATGCCACACACAGATGCCATACACTATTATGCCACATGATCTGATGCCATGCCCTCTTATGCCACACATACTTATGCCACATGTACCTACACGACATGATCTTATGCTTACACCACACACTTACACCACATGCTTTTCTGCTACACACACTCATGCCAAACACACTCAAGACACAACATTTGTGATGAAAATAGCATATAACATGAATGTATGTTCTATAGGTGTATTGTGCTCGAGTGTATTTTGTATGAGTGTATTGGTGTATGATGGTATGGCATATAAGAGTTTGCACTATATGTCTCATGCATGATATGAAGAGGGACGTGTGCCTCGTGAGCAGTGACTCTGGTGGCATGAAAGGATTGTGGACAGTGTAAAGCTTTGGGTTAAACTAATAACAAAAAGTGCCAGAAGCAATTGTGTGTTTCCATTTGGACTGTTTGGCTGGACACTCTAATGTGAAACGGGTGTCGCCTAGAGGTAGGATGGTCCACAGCCGCCTTCCAAGCATGACTCAGGATATGTGTCATGAGTCCTAGAAGATATGAATGGTTTGAAGTAGATTACGGGCTGATGCCAAGTCACCAAAACCAATCGACCACAATAACAGATATCCTTTTGACAAAGCATTGCGGATAACATTAGTGCAATAGCATGTTATTTAGTGCTTGACAAACTTTCTTGAGCACACTCGAGTGTGGGTAGAATTCGAATGAATTGGGAAATCCCCACTTGAATGCCTCGTGGGTTGGTCTTGAAACAATAGCCCATGTTTTTAGTGGTATTTTAAAAAGAATTTCTACAACAAAGAACTGTCTGAACAGGGCACACATGTGTTTGCTCACCTCGGTATAGGGGGCCGCAGGAGTAAAAGCTGACCGCAGTTGAGGTTTTCAACATTGAATAATGTTGATAGTCTGCTACATCTTAATTGTAGTTTAGTGGGGGAATAGTTCTCTCACTATCCCTATTACAAAGGCAGCACAACATCTCACCCCTTCTTACCCAGGGGATAGCGTGGTCCTTCCATTATGGACAGAGACAGCATAGTTTAGGTGATTTGATTTTCCTGTTTTCACCCTAATGTTGTACGATAGGATTGATTGGTGGATGATATGTTATTGATACATTGATTAGGTTATCCCTGTGTGATTATTATTGCCCTATGTGTATACAGTATGAATGTATTGCATATGGATGCATTGTGTATGAGTGTATGGCGTCTACGTGTATAGTGTATGACAGAATTGCATAGGGCATATGAAAGTATGGTGTATGTCATGAGAGTCTATAGCATAAATGTTTGTCATATGTGTTCATGTCATGCGTTCTTATGGCATATGATTTTATAGTGTATGAGTGGCGCATGAGTGTTTGGTATTTAAATGCCTGGCATACACGTGTGTGACATGTAAGTGTTGGGTTTACAGGGTATGGATATATGGCATATGAGTGAGTCTATGGCGTATAACTGTGTGAGCATGTGTATATGCGTATAAGTATCATATGATGTTTGGTTTAAAGTCATATGAAATATACATGTCCTATACGCCTTCTATAGATGTGAAGACTCACATGAAAATGAAGTTTGACTTTCATGTGAATTTTCATACATGTTGGAGGTCTGTAAGAGATGTATATTTCACACATGAAGGCAATTTTCATCACGTATACATCTCATATATATTTGAAAACCGACGTCAAAGACAGTCCTGTGTTTGATGGGAGTATGTATAGGTTTATTGTCATAAATGTCTGAAATGTACATCTCCTACACATATGAGTAAAGTTTGTATAAAATATGTACATTCATTCTGCTCATGTCTTATTTGCCTCCTATACAAAGTAAAGCTCATATTTAAGTGGAGCCTAACCTTAATATGAGTGTTTATACATGTAGAAGGCGAGTAGGAGTTTTGTATTTTTTACATGTATGCAAGTAACATCTCCAATATTTCTTATTAACATGAAACTAAGTTCTGACTTTGATGTGAATGTTCACACCTATATAAGTGTACATGTACGAAAATTACATCTTCTACATACATGTGTATAGTAGAACAAGTTACTTACCAACTGTAACTTTCTTTCGACTGGATGTTCCTCCCACGTATTCCTCATCTTGTGATAATTTGTTTCGGCAGCTTTGCTGCATCGGAAAAAGTTTTTCGGCAGAGGGCGCTGTGCTCGAGATCGTGGCGTCAAATGTCCCTCGACGGGCTCCGTACCGTGCCAACGTCACCGATGGTATAAATGGCTCGAGCTGCGCCCGTTGGCTTCAGTTCTGCTTTTTTGAGGAAATACTTGTGGAACATCTAGGCATATGCTGTGATTGATAGGCCCATCGTGAGAGGAAATTGTAAGAAAATGTAAACTGTACTGTGGGGCAGGCTGGGAGGGTCGATGAGGAATAAGTGGGAGGAACATCCAGTCGAAAGAACGTTACAGTTGGTAAGTAACTTGTTCTTCGAATGGATTGTGTCCTCCCACGTATTCCTCATCTTGTGATAGATTCCCATAGCAGTGACCAATTTGGAGGTGGGAATGCTAGTTTTTGTTTTCATGTACAGAGTGAAGTACTGCTCTGGCAAAAAGTCCCTTATTTGAGGATGAGGCATCTAACCAGTAATGTTTGATGAAGGTATGCATTGATGCCCATGTTGCAGCTGAGCAAATATCTTTTGCAGGGACTCCCCTCTTCAAAGCCGCAGAAGCAGGCATTCCCCTTGGGGAGTGAGCACGTAATCCATCCGGTGGGTCTTTTCCTGCTAATCTGTAGCATTCCAATATAGCTAGAATAATCCAGCGGGATATGGTTTGTATTGTCACTGCTAACCCCAATTAACGACCTGTGTATCCCACAAAAAGTTGGTCGTCTTGACGTAATTTTGACATTCTTGCAATGTAAAAACCGAGAGCCCTCTTGGGGTCCAGCCTATGTAACCTCTCCTCTTCTTTTCCCAAATGAGGAGGAGGATAGAATGTTGGTAAAACAATTTTCTGCGACAAATGGAAGTCGGAAACTACTTTCGGTAAGAAAGATGGTTTTACTTTCAGAATCACTTTGTCTTTATAAAAAGTGGTGTATGGAGGGTTACATAAGAGAGCCTGTAGTTCACTAACCCCGCTGGGCTGATGTTAATACCACAAGAAGGACAGTTTTTAGCGTTAAAAGCCTCAATGGACATGAGTGCAGAGGCTCAAATGGTATACATGTTAGGAATTTAAGAACTAAATTCAAATCCCAGGTTGGAACATGAAATGGTATTGGTGGATATACATTTGTAAGTCCTTTTAAGAACTGTATTATTAATGGTATTTTAAAGTAAGAGACATCTTCCGAGGAGCGCTTATATATGGACAGCGCAGCAAGGTATCCTTTGATTGTTCCGATCTGGAGCCCCAGATTGGCTAGATGTAACAGGAAAGAAAGCACCATTGGTGTGCCACATTGAAAAGGGTCCACATCTCTATCCTTGCACCAGTTACTGAATTTATTCCAACAACACCGGTACAAAGATTTTGTTGCTGGCCTCCTGGCCGAAAGCAAAATCTCCATTACGTCACCTGGAAGATCCCTATCCTTGAATCTCAACCTCTCAGAAACCATGCATGAAGGTTGAGTGTGTTGACCTCTGGATGGAGAACACGACCTTCCCCTTGCAAGAGAAGATCCTCTCTTTGTGGAAGACGTATTGGAGGGCAGATGGACATGTCCAGAAGGTCTGGGTACCACGTCCTCCTGGCCCAATCCGGGGCAATTAGGATCATGGTTTTCCTGAACTTTCTCAACCTGCTGATTACTTGAGGAATCACGGGGACTGGAGGAAACGCATTCAGCACGGGAAAATCTCAATCCACTACGAATGCGTCTCCTAGAGCTCCTCTCAGAGGAAATTCCCTTGAGCAATACTGATCGCAACTCCGGTTTACCGAGGTTGCGAACAGATCCGCTTGGGGTGTTCCCCAAAGGGCGAAGATCTCTAGAAGGACTTCCTAAGCTAACTCCCACTCGTGGGAGGCTGTGCTCTGCCTGCTCAGAGCATCTGCCGCCGTGTTCTGCTCTCCGGCTAGGTGAACTGCTGATAGAGAGATTCCTTCTTGTATTGCCCAGAACCAGAACTGCATCGCCTCTCTGCACAGAGGTAGAGATCCTACGCCTCCTCTTTTGTTGAGGTAGTACATGGCCGCTGTGTTGTCCGTCATTATCAGGACATTCTTTCTCTGTACGGAGGGCAGGAAGGACTTCAGGGCTAGACTGATTGCCCTCAGCTCCAAAAGGTTGATGTGTAGTCTGGACTCCAATGGAGACCAACGTCCGCTGATTGTCAGATCGTTGGTGTGTGCTCCCCACCCCGTGAGTGAGATAACTACTGTTATCTCTGGCCATGGTTGCCAAAAAGATTCTCCCTTGAGGATGTTGTCGTTGCAAGCCCACCATGATAGATCCTGAGCAACTGCGCTCGGGACTTGCAGAAGATCTGACATATTCCCCGAGAATTGGGACCACTGAGTTCTGAGGGCCCATTGGAGGGATCTCATTCTCTATCTGGCCTCTGGCACCAAAAAAATGCAGGATGCCATGAGGCCGAGCAACCTCAGGAAATCGAAGGCCGGTAGATGCTGGGCTTTTTGGAATTTTGTTACCATCTAGTGGATGTGGAGAGCTCTCACCTCGGGCGGCGAGGCTTTCCCCGAGGAAGTGTCCAAGACTGCTCCGATAAATTGGAGTTGTTGGGATGGTACCATGTGGGACTTCTTGAAATTGAGGGAGAAGCCCAGGTTGTGAAGGAAGTGGCAGGTGATCAACAGGTGTTCCTGAGCTTGTTCTGGAGAATGTGCTCTGATTAGCCAGTCGTCCAGGTAGGGGTATCCGTGAATCCCCCCTCTCCTGAGACTCGCTGCCACTACCGCCATCAGTTTGGTGAAAACCCTTGGGGCCGAGTCAGCCCGAATGGCAGAACTCGAAACTGATAGTGAGAACTGTCAACTGTGAACCTCAGGTATTTTCTGTGCTTGGGATGGATTGGCAAAGGAAAATAAGCATCCTGAAGGTCCCATGATACCAACCAGTCTTGGAGTTGGAGAGCCTGAAAGATCTGAGAAAGGGTTACCATCTTGAACTTGTCCGTCCTGAGGAATTTGTTTAATTTTCTCAAGTCCAAGATGGGTCTCAATCCTCTGTCCTTTTTGGGGATGAGAAAATAGGGGGAGTACCAGCCTTTGTTCCTCTCCACTACAGGTACCTGTTCTATTGCACCTTTCTCTAGCAGGGTTATAATTTCCTGCCAACGGAGCAGATCTGGAATTTTGGTAGAGCTGGCTCCTGGTGGATGATCTTGAGGTCTTTTTATGAAGGGCAGGCAGTAACCTTGAGCTACTGTTTCCAGTGCACATGCATCTGAAGTAATGCCCCGCCATTCTTCCAGATGCTGAGAGATTCTGCCTCCCACAGGTGTTTTGTATGATAAGACCTCAGAGAGATTTGGAGGCGGCTGCAGGAGTGGCTGAGGGCATAGATGCCGTTCCTGAAGATGGCTTTGTAGTCTTTGCTCGTCCACCACGATTGACATTTCTTCTGCCCCTTTCAAAAGCCTGTCCTCGTCCTCTACCAACAGAAGAGTAGTATCGAAAAGGAGGACCCCTCCAGGAAGATGAGCCCGAATAGGGTTTCTGAGGCTGTCGCATGGAGGCACTAAGGGACTTTGCTGCCGCTTTCGAGGTCTGTAGTTTTTCGAGGCTCTCATCAGCCTTACTACCAAACAGCCTCGAGCCATCAAAGGGCATGTTGAGAAGCCTGGTCGGTACATCTGGTGCAAACCCCGACTTTCTCAACCACGCAAATCTGCGAAGCACTGTGCTTGATGCAATGGACCTGCTAATACTATCAGCAGTGTCCAGTCCAGACTGGAGGCATTCCCCCATTGCCTCCTTACCGTCATTGACTATATTCAGGAAGCCTTCCCTTTCCTCGCCTTTCGGAATATGCTCAGCCGCTGCCGAAATGCATTCCCACAGGGTATGTGTGAACCTGGCCAGGGTACAGGTGACATTGGTAGATTTCAAGGCCATGCTACCCGACGTAAAAACTTTACGATCCCAGGCATCAACCTTTTTATCCTCCCTTTCCGGAGGTTTGGTTGGGTATGCTGTCTGCCTAGATGTAGTAGCTGCCTGAATAACCAAGCTTTCTGGAGTAGGGTGTCTACTCAGGTATTCTGGGTCAGAAGTGGAAGTTCTGTACTTTTTTGGGAGATTGTTGTCTACTGCAGCAATGCTATCAGGTTTTTCCCAGTTTTTCTCAACTGTTCTTTGTAATGCCCTATGAAAGGGGAGAACTGGATCTTTCCGGGGTCCTCGGACTATAATATCCATTATATCGTCTTGTTCAAACGTAGGGGAGGCTCTTCCCCAACCCATATACTCAATCACCCTATTCATCAAATTCCTATACCCTGAGTCTGCATGCTCTGCAGGATCAGGTGCAGTAAACTCCAATTCGGGTGATGTGTCCACACCACTAGCAGAATGCAGAGTTTCAGATAGATCTTTCATTTTTGTGTCAGGATTTATCAATTCCTCTGGAACTTGTCTAGTTCCATATTTTACTCCAAAAGGAGTGACCTCATCATCATCTGAACCAGATTCCTCAAAAATTGAAGACATGGACTTAAAGAAGTCCGATCTTGGTAAAGGTGTAAACCCTCTCTCTTCTTCCTCATCATGTGTCAAAGGAATCAGTGTTTTCTTCGAGGGAGTCTTCGAGGGAGTCGAAGGAACCTTCGACACACTCGACGAAGCCTTCAACAAAGGCGTCAAAGATAAACTAGGCTTTGTCATCGGAGCAGTCGGCACCAATGGCGTCGATGAAGTTGCACCCGACTTCGACAATTTTTGTTTCTTATGAGGGATCGGAGAGGCACTCGATCCTCGAGGATCTCTCGAAGAATTGTCGACTCGAGATCTATGGGTACTACTGGGCTTAACCGTTGTAATTCCTGACTTCCCTGCATCGTCCAAAGGAGCAACTGGGGTCTGGCTTTTTTGAGGTTCCTTCGAGGGGGTCAAGGCCGCATCCTCAAAGACCTGCAACATTCTTTTTCTAAAGCTCTGCCACTTTGAAGGGGAATCCGATCTAGTCGGAGATCGAACCAATTCTGTCGACGAATCGGACGATGACGACGGAGATCTATGTCTCCTTTTGAGCTTTTTAGAGGAAGACGAAGAAGATCGTCTCGACCTGCTACGAGATCGGGATCTCTTCGAGTGCTTTTTATGGCGTTCCGATTCCTTAGAGTCGTACGATAGTTTATGTTTTTATAGATAAGGCTTTCGAAGAGCCCTTCGACGCCTCCCGCCCCACCGCTAACTTACTTTTCCTCTCACCCTCCGTGGGCCTTCTCTGTCATAGACTGACAGGAGCCACAGTCGCTGGTTCGATGGTCTGAGCCCAGACACCACAAACAGATACAGTGAGGATCGGTGATGGACATCTTCGATCCACAGTCATTACACTTCTTAAACCCACTCTTGGGACTCAAACCGGTTGATGAAGAAGACATTTTCTTGACAGAAAATCTCTAAGCGCGCCGTTCACGAGAGCGAAGCAATCGGAAAAAACGGAACTGAAGCCAACGGGCGCGGCTCAAGCCATTTCTACCATCGGTGACGTCGACACGGTATGGAGCCCGTCGAGGGACATTCCACGCCACAACCTCAAGCACAGCGCCCACTACCGAATTTTTTTTTCCAGTGCAGCAAAGCTGGCGAAATGAATTATCACAAGATGAGGAATACGTGGGAGGACACAATCCATTCGAAAGAGCTGTTTATGGTGAATTCATCTAAAACCATTCCATCTAATACCATTCCATCTAAATTTTTCCATCTAAAAAATTTCCATCTAATGCATTTTTTTTCTTTTTTTGTTTTCTTTTTTTGGGGGGAGTCCCCCAAAAAACCCGTTTATTACCCTTTAAAATACACCTGAACAAAAATTAACCCTTTAGCCCCAAAAACATGCATTAGATGGACATTTTTTAGATGGAAAAATTTCGATGGAATGGTATTAGATGGAATGGTTTTAGATAAATTGACTAGACACCAGTTAGAGCATTTGGCGTGAGAGCATGTGGCCGTAAGTGTGTGGTGTAAAAAGCATGGCCTGCGATAGTTTCATTTATATGTTTGGGAACCCTCCAGCTTGTTACAACCATATTACCTGATCATAATTAACCTGTGACTGCCACGCAGACCACATTTACAAGAATTCCTGAGATCTGGAAGCCAACAGGCTACCCAGATACTATCTTTCTACCATCACTTATGTTTTTCTCCTCCTGAAACACTCGTAGCGCTTGCTTTCATGACTAATTGCATCTCCTCCTATCCTCTGCCAGCTTGCAGGGTTTACCCACCAAGTGTTGGAAATTAGGATCACCAGCAAATGCCTGCCTGCCCTTTTCGAAAGAATCCTCCAATCTGCTGCAACAGGAGACCAGATCCTCGCAGTCCTCAATGCCGATTTAATTTCATGATTCCTCCAAATAGAATTCAAACTCTCCTCCATCAAAGTTTTCCAATGAAATTAAGTCTTGAGTCTGACAATCCCAACCACTACTGAGCCATAGCCAATGCTTTTAGTCCAGGCTGATCCGGAGGACAGCATGCATACAGCCACTGCAGTCTGCAGAAGCAAACCACATCCTGGCCTATGCTGGAGACAAAGGCCATGGCTGGCCACAGTGCCAGCAGAGCATCATCATGCGCAAGGCCCCGGATACACTACCCAAGGAAATGTCAGCCAATAGTATTTTGCCTGGATCGAGGAATCCTCTCACCGTCAGCCATGCAATGTCCTGTGGATTCCGCAGACAGGTGAAATGCACTCAGGCATAGTATCTGCATGGGCTGGTGCAGGTTTTGAAGGAAGGCAGCTGCCACAGGTCATGCCTCAGGCACCACACCTACGGGGCATGACCTGTAGACATGTTGCATCGGTACCACTTGATCTTTTTGCAGGGGTTATCTTTGATGATGTCACTGGTGATATCCACTCTTATGTCGCGTCTTAGGTAATACGCAGTGCATGGCTCAGGCAGAGTATGGTTGCTATGCTAACCAGAACTGTCATATTTTATTTTTTTCGAATTTTGCATTATAACCACAATGTCGTTTAAAGCAAAGCTTTTTTTCTGGGAATGGGAAAATAATATCTATGCCAATTATAACAACATCATAGATGTGTGCAAGCACAAACACACATGCAAATAATGTTGGTGCGTCCACATACATAAAATATTCGGTTTTGTTGTTCTATGTGGAACATATTTAAAGTCAAAAATCTAGAGACATAGCTCCCACTCTCTGGGTTACAAAACACATTTTGAACTGTTTAAAATTCCTCAAACGTGTTAAAGACATTCAGTGAAAATGAGATGCAAGTTGTCTCTCTCTGTTCCTCTGGCAATCACACTTCTCGTTATTTCTGCTTCAATTCCCTGTCAGCATCCTGTTTATGCATCTTCATTTATCACCGAGTATTGCCTATTGGGTTCATCAAGGTTCCTGTTTGTGACGTCATCATACCGGGTCCAGTTTTATGTTGTCATCGTACCTGGAGTGCTGTTTTAAGTTCTGCAGCTCACGTTACTTTAGATGGATGAAGTTCAAAGAACGTTCAAGATGATGCAAGGCCTCAAATTAAAAGCTTATGAGCAAGGGAAGAAAGCACTTGAACCTGTACAGTCCGCAGGGTAGGAAGGAGACTTTGAATTGATCAGTATGTTATGTTATTACGTCAGTAGGATTTGTACCAGACACCACTGCCATTTGCATGGTCTCCAGGTGCTTTGGTGGATCTTAAAGAGATGGGGGTCGGTTAGGCTAATGATGCGCAGAGACACTTGGCAGTCGGTGGTGTCAGGATGCATTGGACAGGACTGTGGGCATAAACACATCCTGACATGGAGGTTTGGTTTAGGGAATCAATGGATCAAGAAGGCTTGTCAATGTGCTGCGAAATTACCAAAAAGTAATACATATCTTTTCAAGGAACACTTGTGCCAGCACAATTTGAGACATTATGCACAGACATGACGTAGACTCGATTGACACTTCTTTTTTGTGTCTTTCTCCACTTAAACTAAGTGCATCCTACCCCCCAAACCCCCATGAGATTGGTGAACCCACTTTCCCCCTACAAAGAAATATATTCTGAAGCACATCCCTGCAACCAACCAACATGATTGTGATATCATTGTAAACAGTCCCTGCGTCAGCAATATAGTGAGCACAGCTGAAGGCCGTGCTCACAGGCCAGGGCCAAAGGCCCTGTTCAGGGGGCGAGACGGCTGTGGCCACGTAGTGGGTCCAAAAGAAAAATATTGGGGGAACATGTATAGTGGACACGGCCGAAGGCCATGGCTATTGGCCCGGTAGTGTTTTAAAATATACAGTGGGCATGGCTGAAGGGCGTGCTCACTGGTCAGGGACAAGAGGCCCTGGCTAGTGGGCCCATAAGACCTTAGCCACCTAGTAGGTCCAAAACAAACATATTGGGGGACCATGTACAGTGGACACGGCCAAAGGCCATGGCTTGTGGCCCAGTAGTGTTTTAAAATAAACAGTGGGCACACCCGAAGGCCGTTCTTACTGGCCAGAGCCAAATGCCCTGGCTAGTTGTCCCAAAACACATGTATGGTTGGCCGTGGCCACCTGGTGGGTCCAAAAGAACCGTATTGGGGGAACATGTAAAGTGGACACAGCCAAAGGCTAATGGCCCATAAAAAAAACGATGGTATAACAAAACCCTTGAAATTTATGGAAAAGACCTTAGTTAAGGTGCAAAGTTGCACAGATTTAACGAAACAAAACCCTTGAAATTTAGCGGATGTGTGATGTCATGACCAGCGTAACTCAGCGCATTTCCATTGCAAAGCCCATGTGCACCTACGTGTTATTAGAGAAAGGGGTTCAAAATGATATACAAAATGGCATTGGGGGTAATAGCATTATGGGGGATATCAATGACAGCATGCCGAGTTAAGCTGGTCATGTCTTCCAACATCCGGTGAATTTCAAGGGTTTTGTTGCATTAAATATGTGCAACTTAACTGCACCTTAACTAAGGTTATTTTCAGTGAATTTAAAGGGTTTTGTTATACCATCGTTTTTTTATGGCCATTAGCCTTCGGCCATGTCCACTGTACATGTTCCAATAGGTTTCTTTCAGACCCACTAGGTCCAATTTAAATTTAGCTGCAGCTTAACTGAGGTTCTTTCAGTGAATATAAATATAAATGGGCCCACCTTTTAAAACTAACAACCTACAGAAAATATTACCTGGAAAACAAAATCCCAATAGGAGACATGTGCTTTAATGACACTTTTATGTGGATAGTGAAATATTCCCTTGAAAACAAAATCCCAATACAAGACATATGCTTTGATGACACTTTTATGTGGTCTTGTGAGTAAGCGACAGCATTGGGAACATGACAACCTGGGTGAAATCCTGGTAGTCAAACACTTGAAATGCTTGCTGGTCTCAAAAATACCCAAGCTGGGTTTTGTCCGCCCTCTGAAAAAAGTGGGCGGACGTGGTCTACCCACATGTATCCTCTGCTTGCATGCTGAAAGACAGGACATGGCCATACCAAGGGAAAATAACCCCACCAGTCTTCTGGATTGCAGCCTCTCTTGCCACATCCTGGGCAAATACTCATGACTGACTTGCTCTCTCATCATTTCCCCTTGTCATCCCTGTGTTTGTCTCTCAACAATTCTCTATTTTATCAAGATGACTTGAAATGTGCACAGACCATAGTAAGGTAGACCCTAATAGAAATATGTTAAGCAAAAAGTGTAAAATTGTGGCATTATTCCCCCAATCTTGAATGGGTGATTATAAATACCAGAATGCAATTCAGCAGAAGGAAAAATGGCCTTTGGATTTGAAAATGTGCTTTCCATACTTAACTCTTAACAAAATGCAATGTGTGAAAAGGTTACCTGTTTGTGTTTCAATGTTTGACAAATGCAGGCCTCTTACATGATGTGGTGAAAATATTACACTCTACCAAAAAAACGTTTTTTGGTGTTAAATATGAACATCTGGAAATAAGGTAGTTAGGGAGGAGGTCGTAGATGTAGGCAGTTACCTGGTGCTTTATGTCTGCTTTTAGAATAAAAATGCATTTCTTAACATTGAAACCCTAAGAACGTCTTGTCCAAAACAATGGTCTCCCAATGAACCATCCCTTGTAAATCACTCCCACTTTAATTGCTCTGCTAGAAGAAAGGAAGTGATAAGCAGTCATAAAGTGGCCCGCAGCATCTGCCACTGGGAATGGGTATTTGTCTCTAGAGAGTCATTGGACTCGGAGCTGAAACCGTGGCCTCACACGACATACAGAAAAATGTGAGGTCGTACATGGAAGCAGCACAACCCCCCTTTCAAACAATAATACTTGGTATAGTCGAGGCAGACACTATTGCCTGCGAGCCCCCCTGATGGTGGGACCCTGGGCCACCAGACAGACTGCCTATGCCTCGGCCGGCCCTGCCTGCCTCATGCAGCCCTATCACTCCTACCCTTACGCCAACCAGTGTGATATTGCTTCTCTATCAATGTCACCCCTCATCCCCTACTACCTCTTCTAAACCCACCACTCCTCTTTCCACTCCCTATCTACCTTGCTCGCCACCTTCCCCTCTCACTGCACCATCCACCATTCCCCTCACTCTTACACTCTCATTTCCTACCCCTGCTGACCCTATTTTACAGGCTTATGGCACCCCCATGCCACGCACTGTTCTCCGTTATAAGGGGTGTGGAACATAGGAGAGAGGATGGAGAAGTGGGGGATGGGATGACATGAAGGCAGCGGAAGGAGCAGTCTTTTAAACATGACAGTATCCAATAATATTCATCAAGCATATACACATGTACAAGCTGCCATTTTCATACTTAAAGACATTACATTGCAAGGTATAAAGCAACTGTATTTTTGGAATTTATTTTTTGAGATTTAATTTTCAAACTCTGCTGTTTCAAATGTAAACTGATCACCTTTAATCGTTTGCTATCCACCGAAGGAAGAACCATTTCTCCAAAGCCACAATAAACACTAATAGCTGCTTTAGAAGTAGTGCACTAATGGTAATACATACAGTATTTATGAATAATGTATGTTTTTAACCACGATGCATTACCACCCAGGCGGAGTGAGCAGCCAATCAGGTTCTGTGGATCGCGGGCTGAAACTGCTAATCTCAACCCCCGTTCCGTGGAACCCGCAGGCTGCTTCCCCTGCCAAGCACCACTCATATTCTCACAATTCCTCCCACCGCCCCGTCTGCCTCACAAAATCCAGCAGCACACTGCTCCTCTCCCTGCCTCTCACTCCGCCACCTCCCAGCAAAGCCTTCCCACTCATCTCAGCCACACCCAACGCAGACAACCGAACCCTCATCAACTCTCTCTCCTCAACATACCTCTCACACGTAAGCAAAAAATGTCCCAGTCTCAGGCACCCCACACACCACACAGTCCCTCGACTCACGCTTCCCCACTCGAAACACAGTCATTCAGCCCCACATGCCCTATCCTCAACCGATTCAGCACCACCTGCTCCCCCCTCCTCCATTCCAGACTCCCCGCATCCACCTTCACCGACACTTTCCCACGGACACCAAACATCCACCTGCCCTTCACCCCACTCACCCACCTCTCTTGCCACTCATCCATAACCCGCCTCACCACCACAGCCTTCACCTCATCCACACTCAAAGGCAACCTCATATCAACCACTCCCCTCCTCATACCCTCACCCGCCGCCAGATCCACCAACTCAGTACCCAAAATGCCACTGTGACTAGGGACCCACGCCAACTCCAAATCCATCCCCCCACGCACACACCAATCAATCTTCCTCCTGATGTTCAAAATCACATCCTTCCTATCACCATCCCCTGCCACAATCGCCTGCATCCCACTCATTGAATCCGAAAACACCACCACCTTTTCAAACCCCAACTCGCACACCCTATCAATCGCCAACGCAATTGCCACCAGCTCAGCCGTACAAATCGACACGTCATTCGTCAGACGCCCCACCTTATACTCCCCAGTGTCTTCCAGATAAAACGCTATACCCACTCTCCCAGACACAGGATCCTTCTAACCGTCCGTGAACACCTTACATCCCTCCTTCCCTGCCACATATGCTTGACCCAAAGCCTTAATCTCACCCCGCAAACCCCACTTCTTCGACACCATTCTCGCCAACTCTAAACATACCTTCGGAGACCCCAACATCCACATCGGTAATCTCACCAAATCCATACCGGTCACTGCCAACAACTCGCCCACACCCCACTGCACCCCCTTCTCCCACATGTGAAACCCCAAAGTGCCCCCCTTCTTCCTCCACCGGTCCCTATAATAATCAAACCTCCAATTATACTGCAAACATTCACGTACCAGGTGAGCCACACTCTTCGCACTACACGTCACCCACCACCTCATATTCAACGCACCCCTCCTCAACCCCAATCTCCCCCACAAACACCTGAACCGCATTCACTGGAGAGGACCTCATCACTCCCGAACACACCCTCAATGCCCTCGCCTGCACCTTATCCAACCGCAGCTTCTGACTCGCCGTGAAACCCACTGCTACCTGACATCCAAAATCCAACACACTCAAAATCAACGCCTTATACAACATTCGCAAACACTTCTGCTGCGCACCCCACTCTTTCCAAGACACCGCTCGCAATAAATTCAACCTACGTTTACACTTATCCACCACAACATCCACCTGCAAATTCCAGTTCAACTTCCTATCCAATATCACCCCCAAATACCAGAACTCCTCCACGCTCTTCACCCTGACACCTTTCAAAACCAAGTCCAACTCCTGCTGCACCCTCTGAAAGGGGCCCCTAGGGGTCCCTTACGTCTATGGAAACAAGGCGAGTCACCACACACGATAGATACGCCAGACACAAGGTTGTATTCCCAAAGCTAGGGTTTATTGCAAAGCAAAAAGTCTCAGTTGGCCAACTCGGTCTCACGGCCCCGTGACGTGTATCTCAAGACCTCGAGGGACGCAAGAGAGTGAATTACGTACATTAGTTACATATATACAAAATGCATATCAAACAATCAGCTATGACATGTTTAACACCCCCCTTTATTGGGTTTCTTTGAACTTGGTGTGATGATGGACACTTTCGACAATTATGACACCTTCAAATATCTATTCTAGTAACAATATGCAATTTGTAAGTGCGGAGGCATCTTTCAGTTGTTGAACAGAACACAGTGCTTCTGTTCTTGGAAGCGAGTTACATACGGGGGAAGAGTCGTATTCCAGACCTTGCTTTCTATGAGGTGCTATTCGTGTCCTGGGAGCCGACACGCTCTAACAGGGCTCAGTAAAGGGGGGCCGTAAGAAGAGCATAATTCAAGCCTTTAGCTGCTTTATTCTAAACATATTCCACCATATAACAAGACTGGCTGGCAGCTGCGAAAATCATTAAATGCCCTGCAGCTCTGCTTCAAGGCTACATTCGGGAGGGAGCCGGGCATTCTTCCTGGCGCTGCCTACATTGTGTTTCAAGAAACTCTTGTTATCCTCGCCGCCCTGCAGCCTTGTCCTTTTACGTGCAGACAACAATGTTTTACAGTCGAGCAGTGTAAGCAGAAAATGTACTGCGAAGCAATAAGAACAGAAAGCAATGAGCAATGGTTAGAAAACAAAATGATGATTCTTGTTACATCAAAATGGCCGTTCATTGGCAAACTCGGAAACCTATATGTCTGTCATATCGTACATGAGACAGTTGGCCCACGGCCATCAAAATACGTTTGCCGTTACATATGAGAGGTATCCATTTTTCTAGACTGACACCTCCTCCTCGAAAAAACCATACTCACATTTTTATCCACAGACACCGAAAAGCCCCACTTCCCACACCACTCTTCCATACGCCCAATTGCAGCTTGCAGCCGACTCTGCACCAACAACAAACTCCGCCCTCTTACCCATACCACACCAACATCTGTGAAGAAATCCACCTGACACCCGACACCCGCCAAAGCTCGAATCAACCCATCCACCATCACATTAAACAACATCGAACTAATCACACTCCTCTGCGACGTCCCATTCTCCATCTTCCAAACCTCAGACAACACCCCCCTCACTCTCACCTGGAAGGTCATATCAGCCAAAAACGCCTTAATCCACTGAAACATCCTCCCCCTCACACCCATCCCCAACAAGCTCACCAACAACCCACTCCTCCACACCATGTCATACGCCTTCTCCAAATCCAAAAAGAACGCCCTCACCAACTCCCCCTCGCACAACGCCTCCTCCACACCAGTCACCAACCTCACTAACGGATCAGCCACCCACCGATTCCTCCTGAACCCACTCTGAAAATCACTCAAACACCCATTCGACTCCAAGTAAAACCCCAACCGCTCAGCCACAATCCGTCCCATAACCTTACACAGCACAACAGTCAGCGCAATCGGCCTATACGACCTACACTCTGTAGGGACCTTGCCACCCTTCAGAATCGCCACCACAAACGCTCTCTTCCACCACGCAGGCATAACCCCACTCACCCAGATCTCATTAAACAGTGCCAACACCTCCAATTTACATTCCACCGCCAACATCTCCAAAAACACATACATGACCCCATCCACCCTTGGACTAGACCACTTCCCCTTCCGAATCGCCCCATCCATGTCCACCATAGAAAACGGAACCTCATACTGCACCTCCCAAGGCCTAAAATCCGCCAACAACTCACGCACCTCCACCTCAACCACACCCATACCAAGCCTCACCGCCTCCGGATAGTTCCCCCTACTGTGCACCCCCGCAAAATACTCCCCCAACAAATTCGCCTTCTCCCCATCCTCACTGACCACCTTCACCCCTTTCAACAACACAGACATATCACCCTGCGGCCTCATCAACCCGAACATCCGCTTGAAATGCTTCCAAACCTCACCCACACCAGAATCACTCCCCAAGGACTGACAATAGCTCCTCCAATATCCACACTTCCTCCCTCTAATCACCCTCTGCACCATCGCCTTAGCCTTCTTATAAGCCACCAAATCCACCAACATACCCGTTCTCACTGCCCTGGCCCTAGCCTTCTTACACGCCGCCACAGCCCTCGTACATTCTACCGACCAACAAGGAACCTCAACCTTCCCTCCTCTTCCCTTCACTATCTCCGGAACTGCCGCCACTGACGCATATCTCAATCCCTGCACCAGGTGCTCATTCCATACATCCACCCCCCCAACCCTACCCCGAGGAACAATCAATTCTCGACACAACCCCTTATACAGCTCCCAATTAGCCTTCCTAAAATTCAACTGACTCCCAACCATCCGAGGTCTGACCCCTACCTCACCCCTCACAGTCACCAAAATGCCAGAATGAACGCTTCCCATATCTCCATCCACACGCACCTCCCACTCACATTCACCCGCAATCGATGCAGACACCCAGGTCAGATCCAAAAACAGTCGTCACATCCAACTGTGTACCCGAACCATCGTTCAGCAGAAACAGACCCAACTCATCCGCCATACCCTCCAATAATTCCCCATTCGCATCTGTCCGTTCACTACCCCACAACGTATTGGCACTGTTGAAATCACCACACAAAACGCAAGAACCCACATGTCCCCCAATCACTCCAGACAACACGTCCACCTCCACCACCTCACACGGATTTTAATAATTCAACACCAATACTTCCGACCCCCCTATCCGAATCCCCGCCCCGATTGCCTCCACCGCTCCATCCACCACAATCTCCCTCGCAACCAACCCCTTCCGAACTGCCAAAGCTACACCCCCCCCTCTCCCCACCACCCTATCGTTACGAAACAACTCAAAACCCGGAATCACAAACCTCAGATCACCCCTCAACCACGTCTCCTGAATACAAACCACATCAACACTCAATTCCCCACACACCACCGCTTTCAACTCCTGTCCATTCCTCAACAAACTCCTCGCGTTCCACTGCAAAATCCTCAAACCGACACTCCACTCTTCTTCCGCACTTTAGCAACCATCTTGAACACATCCGCTTCCAGCACATCCACAACACTCAAAAACCTCCTCCCTGCTTCCACCACACCTTTCGTTAGATCCGACACACTGACAGACAAATTCCCCTGAACCAGTTCCAGCACACTCACCACAAAACACATAAACTCAGTTTTCGGGAGAACCACCATATCCACGCCTTTCACCGTCCCCACCACATTCATCTTTCCAACAGCCTCACCCACCACCGGCTCACTCCCACACACCTCCCTCACCACCCGCACCGGTTTCACCTTTGCCACAGCCTCTGCATAAATCAAACCTTCCACTGCCCTCACCTGTACCAACTCTCTCACCACCCTGTGACTCTCACACCCCCTAAACGCAGTAGAATGGCCCCCCCACAATTCACACACTTCACCGGAGTCTCCATCTTGCATTCCTTGATATCGTGATCCCCACCACACCTCCCACAGTGCCTCTCATTCCTGCACACTCCCGCCACATGTCCAAACTGTTGAAACTTATAACACCTCAAAGGCAACACCACATTAACTTTCACACGGAACCTCTGAAATCCCAACACCACCTCTGCCCTCGCAAATCGCACCGCCACAGTCGTGGACACCACCTTCCCATGCTCATCCCTCCTCCCCAACCTCCACGCCTCCACCACCCCCACATCCGCCAGCTGCTCCTCCACCTCAGACAACTCCACAGACACCGGTACTCCATACAGCACCCCCTTACACGACACACCACTCTGGTCAAACACTCGCACCGCAAGCTTACCCAGACTATGCACCTCCAGAATTTTAGCCTTACTACCAGCATCCGTCCCTTCCACTAACAACCGACCCCAGCCACCACTAGCACCCGAGTGACATCCCCCACAGCCGCCTTCACCCACCCAGCAATCACAAACGGACTCTCCCCCTGAAATGTCTTCTCACGACTAACCCGCTTTAACACCACCTTCCACACACTGTCACACTGCATCTGCACCGCCCCAGACACACCGCTCCTTGAAATCCCCTGCTCCTCCAATGCTCTCATTTACTGGGCCCCCGACCCAGCGCTGCCCCGGTCCAGCCCCCACCATCATCTCTGTGTGCAGACCTGCTTCGGAGCCGCACCTCATCCCCCTTTTTCTCCCCCTTCACAGATGAAGATTGCACAGTCGCCGTCCTCCCCCTCTTCACCCCCTCCTCCACCCCACCTTCACCTCAACCTTCCCACTCCCCTTTGACATCCTCGCCACCTCTTCTATGCATATACACCCCCTGCACCCGCTCAGAGGCCACACTGCCTCCCCGAGCCCAGCACCCTCCACCCAGACACCGCTCCGCCCGAGTCCGCCTCTGCACCGCTCGTCAGCCCAGGTGACCTTTACGAAATTGTCAAGCTCCCATCTGAGAAACGGACCATAGCAACACCCCGCCTCCAAAGAGACCAAGCCGCGTTCACGACCCGCTGCAGCTTCTCACCGTCTCCCTTTGCCAGCCACCACGGAAATGGAAGAGGGGCTTCATAAGGAACTCCACCTTCTATCTCTGTGGCAGCCATCTTTGAACAGTATTTTCTGTGAATGAACGGGACTCTGTGATGCGTCCCATTCATTCATAGAAAAGACCCCACAATCAGAACCCTCGGTTACCGGATTGGCAACCCACGGTGCTAATGGTGTTAGTAACCAGTTTGAGTAACTTGTTAATCGCCCTTGCTTTTCTAAGTCCTTTAACTGGGGCTGTCGGGCCGCTGCTTCCTCCCCCCGTTATAGCCCATGGAATGGGTTACTAACGCCATATTCTTAAGGGTTTGTTACTGAAACCCTGTAACACTGCCTGCTTTTATGCGGGGCTAATTACCTCCACACAAATGCGTTAATGGTTGCAGTATGACCCATATGGTATTACCAATGGCGGTAACACCCCCCAACTCGAAACGAGGTCCTAAGAGACATCTGGAGTTTTTGAAAACATACTTTGAGAAGCCACTCTTAAATTTTTAAATGTAGGTGCAAACTAATACATTCTATATTCAAGCCTTTGCAGAACTCACAGGAATCTACCTCCAAGTAAGTATATACTGCTAAAAAGAATTGTTGGCATGGACAACATATTCTTTTTATTCTTTTTTTATATCGGATCCTTCTTTTATGCAGACTGTACACCTTATCCATCCCCTCGTTCGTCTGCCAGCATTCTATGGGGCAGAGCGAGGTTTAATATGTAAAGCCTCATAGGCCCTCACTGCTGCTTTTTAATCAATGTCAACATATTCTTGATAGGGCGGGCGAGTGTAAAATGCTCTGGCGCTGCCGCACCATGTTCCCCGTCCTCTACTTTACTATTACAAAACGCTGTCATTGGGTATGTTAGTAAAACTGGCTCATTGGAAGTGACCCAAAGAGTGCAGCTACCACAGTGCAGTTGTTGTAAAAGTAAGGGGCTGGTCCGAAAACGTGGCGTCCCGTGACACAGAACTGTATGGCTTCCACGGTAAATATAAAACCGAAATCAGCTTTAAGAAGCCAGAGAAGAGCAGTGCGGCCTGATTCCATGTTTGCATATTTAAAAGCTGTTGGGTTTGTGTTGATAACGCTCGGCATGAAAGCTATGTATCAAATAGCAATCCCCCACGAGATGGCAATTGTCTACACAGTGCAAAAAAAGTAAGCTTTCCAGCTAATTTGCATACCTATGATGCATTGCTGTGTGGCTCCGATGTCTGATCTAGATGTGAACTTCTAAGGCTATAGTACTGTTGTGATGTATGTATCTTTTTTGATGAAACGTCCTCAAATTATAATTAGAAGGGGTTTGGCTTGCTTTTATTAAACCCACCATGCTATTGACGGCGTTTGCAGCATCACAGGAGATGATGGGATCACAACAGCAAAGTAGAGGTAAGGAAATGCTGGTTCACCAAGAGCCTGCCTGTCGGTTTTTCCCAGGTGGAAGCTGGGTCCGTTGCAGGGAGAACCCGCTCCTCCTGGCTGGGGTGGCTGGTGAACTACCTTTGGATCTTTACCCCAGTGAAAGTCACAAGCTTTAATGGCATCCTTTTATCTTGTGTCATCTTTTATGTCAACTTCAGGGTCTTCACGGCCTCAGAGTGTCGGGAGCAGCCCATACATTGAGCAGCCCCATGGGGAGCAGGGGAAGAAACCAGAGGTGCTGTCGGAGGGGAAGGTAAGAACGCTACAAACATCAACCTACTGCCTTGACATAAATGTGTGTGCGATGTAACTCCTAGGACCACCCCAGGGTCATTAAAGGCAGAAACTGAAAAGTGTGTACTTGTTTGTGCAGTCTTTTTCCAAATGCCTCATTAATGTCATTCTACCCTATCCTATTCCTGCCTAACACTAACATTCTAGGGCTGACGACTGGCCCATTAATGAAAAAGATAAAAAGATTTGATGAGCAGGAGCTAAAAGCAGCTCCTGGGTATCAGTCATCACCCAGCAAGTTAGAGTTACCTCTGGGGAACGAGGAGCTAGCACACGGCGTTCCGCAAATGTAACTTCCATATGGGAGGCCACCAATAATTGTGTCCAACATATATTACCCTTAATTCATCTTCTGCATATGTCCTAATACTCCTTTATATATATTATTTAACACACAAGCGTAATGTTGCATAGGTATGTTTGTATGTCACTTGGTCTTGCGAATCAAACGTAGCTCCTGGGAGAAGTTGGTGTCAAACTAATTGGTCTTGTCTGTTGCTAAAACGCAAGGAGATTACCCTAATTTATGTGCATTTAAAAGTGCATTCCATTTGTGAATTCGGGGAGGCTCTTTTAATAGTGCCAGGCTATTATGCAAGTCTATGCAAAAAGGACGAGCATACTCGTCCGTGGCACTTAAGGCATTTGAATGCGTGCATCTTGGACTGTGCCTTTTTTTGGTTCAAGTGACGCGCATCTTACTTGCGCCCAAAAAGGTTCCTTTTTTTGGCACAAGTGACGCGCATCTCACCTGCGCCCAAAAAGTTTTGAGAATCTGGCTCATAGCATTATTTATTTAACTGATTTATTGTGTTCATATAAGAACAGTAAAAGGCATTCGAATATATTAATGTTATGCATTTAAAATGACATAAAATGTGGTTAAACAATTAATGAAAAACAACTGCATTTTCCAACCTCTAAATATTGATCACCACCAATAAATTCAGCAAACACAATGAAAGAAATAATGACACTTGATTAATGCGGTTGAACCAAGCCGGCAACACAATAGTTTAGAAAGCTATAAAGTTTAATAGAGTCTTAGACATCTAATAACCAATGACGAAGCCATAAAATAGTAATTATACTTCGAGGGGATTGGGTCCTCCGACGTATTCCATATCTATGACAGGTAATGTCCACAGCTGTGCTGCCTCGGAAAATCTTTGGCGTCTGCGTCCTGCGTCGATGACGTTGATGTGCCGTCCCCGAGGACCTCCTCCGACGGCCGACATCACCCGATGTGATAAGTAGGACGCACGACGCCCATAGCCTCAGTTCCGTTTTTTCCGCGAACATGTTCGCTTCGTGAATCTCGGTACACCTCAACTCTTTGGAGTTTGCTGTTTTCGATTCTCGGTTCGTTGAACCTGTTCGGTTGTTTGTGAAGACCTGTTCGTGGCGATGTCTACTTCTTCTTCGACCCCGCATCCGGGCTTCAAGAAATGCGGGGACTGTGGATACAAGATGTCGGTCACCGACTCGCACAACGCCAGCCTCTGGTGCCTCGGGGAGGCCCACGATACGGACGACTGTGTCAACTGCCAATCGCTCACGGCAAAGGCCTTGCGGGAACGCAAGAAGAAGCTGTCGGTAGGCCGGGTGTCTAAGCCCCGGAAGTCGAGGTCTGCGGGGGTTTCGACGGATGACCCGAGGGGCGACTCTCCGTGTCATCGTCGGAAGTCCAGTGGGTCTCCTTCCAGGAGTCGGTCTCGCCACTCCTCCGCCTCTTCGAGGCATTCCCGGAAGCGCCGGCATCGGTCGCCTTCCCCGTCCTCTTCCCTGTCGGCGGGTCGCTTATCCCTCCATGCAAGCGACACCGGAGGAATGGGCTTCCTTCGGGAAGCAGATGCTAGCGATTCTTGAGTGGGGTCGGTCGGCACCGGTCGAGAGACACCGCTCGTACGCCTTCGGGCTCGGGTGGTCGGCACGGCTCGCGGGAGAGGTCCCGCTCGGACAAGGGTAGCCGTTCTCGCCATGCCCGTTCCAGGTCCCGGTCCTCGACGCGCTCGAGACCGCGTGATCCTGTGCCGTCTTCGAAGAAGAGGTCGACGCCTGTGGCGCCGAGGTCCTCGACGATTTCTTTCGAGGCTCCGCCTCCGAGGGGGTTGTCGACGCCATCGGCGCCTAGGTCGTCGAGAGACACGCTCGGAGCTCCGGCTTCGAGGCCTGTGTCGACACCGCCGATGCTTGCGGCGCTGCAGCTGACGTCAACGCCGATTCCCTCGACGTCGACGCCTTTTCTGTCGACGCCGGCGCCGACTCATTCGGCGCCCTCAACGCCTTTCGAGGCGGTGGTGTCGGAGGGGCACCGTGGCACGAGATTAGCCCCTAGGAAGGCTCTGGCTAAAGTCAGGCACTGCTTTGGTCCCCGGGGGTCTTCCTCTCCCCGCCTGGAGTACATTTCAGAGGGTGATGAAGGCTCTGATGACGGCTTGGTTCCGGTTACGGTTCCAGATGAGCTTATCTCGGGCCATAGCCAGTTTGATGACCTGAGACAGTCGCTGCATGATGCCAGTGGACTGGACACCTCTCCTGAGGTGGAGTTTTGTAGGCCGGAGCCTGAAACTCATGCCGATTCTTCATATCGGCGCCTGATGTCTCGGGTCACCGAGTACTTGGGTTGGTCTGTTCCCCCAGGGGAATTTGTTCAGGATGGTCTCACGGACATCCTTGATCTTGGTCCCCCCACTGACCCGGTTTTGCCGTTTCATATGGCTCTGCAGAGAAGGGTGGCGGCGGCTTGGACTGCTCCGGAGAGTCTCCAGGCAGTGGGCAAGTCTTTGTCGCAAAAATACCGTCCAGCCAGCAGCGACCCCTGCTACTTGTCTAGGCACCCCACTCCGGAGAGTTTGGTGGTGCAGGCGGCTACGGCCCCGGCAAAGCAGGCGTCGTATCCTACCATCCCTCCGGATAGGGACGACAAACGTTTTGACGGCTGGGCGTAGAAAGTGTTTTCTTCAGGGGGTATGGCGCTTCAGGCGGCCAACTCCATATGTGCCTTGTCTCGTTTCACACACACTCTGTGGAACTGTGTTGCTCTAGCGGCTGAACATATTCCCGAAGGGGACAAACGGGATGGTTTCCTTGCTATGGTTCAGGATGGCAAGGATGCCATGTGTGAGGCCGTTCAGTCGGGTTTGGACTTGGCAGATTGTGTCAACCGGTCCATGGCGGCGAGCACCGTAATGCGCAGGTTTGCGTGGTTGCGGAAGTCTGGGTTCGCTCCTGATGTGCAGTCCCGGCTCCTCAACATGCCCTTTGACGGTGAACACCTTTTTGGCAGCAAGGCTGACGAGAGCCTTGAGAGGTTGCAGACCTCCAAAGCTGCAGCGAAGTCGTTGGGAGCTGCAGTTCGCCAACCTCTGCCTTTTCGTCCTAGGGGACAGCAATGGAGGGGAGGTTCCTTTCGCTATTACTCGGCATTCAGTAAAGCGAGGGGAGCTAGCAGTCAAAGAGGCCATCGTAAGAGTGCCAGAGGTGGAAACAAAGGTACTCGAGGTGCCAAGGCCGCTCGGGCAGTTGCCTCTTTGCCCTCAGGCAACGCCGCAGCCGCTACCACTCAGTCATGAGGCCAGGTCTCATGGTTCGCCGGTTGGGGGAAGGCTGGCGCAGCATCTTGTAGAGTGGCAAGCCATTACTTCAGATGTGTGGGTTCTGGAGATCATAACCCACAGCTACTGTCTTCCTTTTCGGCAGAGGCCTCACGACAATCCACCAGGGAACCTCTCTTTGAAGAGTCCGGATCCCCTCCTTGCGCAGGAAATTCAAGCCCTGCTGGAGAAAGGCGCCATAGAACTGGTGCCTGTAGCGGAGAGGAACAAGGGGTGGTATTCCCCTTATTTTTTGATTTCGAAGAAAGACGGGGGATTGAGACCCATCATGGATTTGCGCGGTTTGAACAAACTCCTCAGGAAGGACAAGATCAAGATGTTGACTCTTTCTCAAGTCCTCCAGGCCCTTCAACTTCAGGACTGGTTTGTGTCTCTCGACCTCAAGGATGCTTACTTCCATGTGTCGATTCATCCCAGGCACAAGAAGTACCAGAGGTTCGCGGTTGGCGAGTCGCACTTTCAGTTTCGGGTCCTGCTGTTCGGATTGACCTCCACCCCGAGGGTTTTCACCAAGCTCATGGTGGTGGTGGCAGCGCATCTCAGGAAAGGGGGGATTCACGTCTACCCCTACCTGGACGATTGGTTGATCAGGGGGAGCTCTCCCGAGCAAGTCCTGGATCATCTGTCTGTCACCTGCCACTCCCTTCACAGGCTGGGCTTCTCCCTCAATTTAAAGAAGTCCCATTTGACGCCAACGCAGCGGCTCCAGTACATCGGAGCAGTGCTCGACACATCCCTGGGGCAGTGTTTTCCTCCCCAGGTGAGGGCTCTTCACATTCAGCAGATGGTGAACAAGTTTCAATTTGCCCAGGATCTCCCAGCGTCCGAGTTCTTGAGACTGCTCGGCCTCATGGCATCCTGCATTCTTCAGCTGCCAGAGGCTCGTCTGCGGATGAGATCTTTGCAGTGGGCACTCAAGCTCCAGTGGTCTCAGTCCTCCGGCAGGCTGTCGGACCCTGTTCAGGTGCCGCCCTCGGTCGCCCAGGACCTTCTGTGGTGGGCCGTGGAAGGCAATCTGATGAAGGGGGCCCCATTTTGGCTGCCCTGGCCGGAGGTGACGATCGTGATGGACACATCCCTCACGGGATGGGGAGCTCATGCCAACGAGTTGACAGTCAGCGGTCGTTGGTCTCTGTCAGAGTCCAGACTCCAGACTCCATATCAATCTGTTGGAGCTGAGGGCCGTCAGGCTAGCCCTAAAGGCTTTTCTGCCAACTGTGCGTGGAAAGAGTGTCCTGATTCTAACGGACAACACGGTGGCCATGCACTACCTCAACAAAAGGGGGGGGGCAGGGTCACTTCCGCTGTGCAGGGAGGCGATGCAGCTCGAGTTCTGGGCCATCCAGCAGGAAGTTTCGATCTCGGCTGTTCATCTGGCCGGAGACGACAACGAGACGGCGGACGCTCTGAGCAGGCAGAGCATGATCTCTCACGAATGGGAGCTGGCTCAGGAGATTCTCGTGGAGATCTTCGCCCTCTGGGGGACCCCTCAAGTGGATCTCTTCGCCTCCAGTGTCAACCGGAAGTGTGAAAGGTTTTTCTCGTGGGAATTTCCTCCAAAAGGAGCCTTAGGAGACGCGTTCGTGGTGGAGTGGTCATTCCCACTGCTGTATGCGTTTCCTCCAGTCTCCGTCATCCCGCAAGTACTGCAGATGTTACGGAGGTTCGGTTCCCGGATGATCCTCATTGCTCCGGCGTGGGCCCGGAGGACGTAGTACCCGGACCTTCTCGACTTGTCCATCTGCCCTCCACATCGTCTTCCCTACCGAGACGATCTGCTCTCACGGGAGGGGGGTCGGGTTCTCCATCCAGAGGTCAGATCCCTCAACCTTCACGCTTGGCTTCTGAAAGGTTGAGGTATAAGGATTGGGACCTCCCTGAAGACGTGTTGGAGGTGTTGCTCTCGGCCAGGCGGCCGGCAACAAAGTCTCTGTACCGTTTCCGTTGGAGAAAGTTCTGCGACTGGTGCAGAGTTAAGAATGTGGATCCTTTTGAATGTGACATTCCCATGGTTCTGTCTTTTTTGCTTTCTTTGGCCCACAGGGGCTTGCAAGTGGGGACCATTAAAGGTTACCTGGCGGCGCTGTCCATATTTAAGCGCTCGTCTGAAGAGTGTTCCTATTTTAGGATTCCTTTAATTTTGCAGTTTTTGAAAGGGCTCACTAATGTGTTCCCTCCGTCGCCTTTTCTGGTGCCCGGTTGGGATTTGAACCTTGTTCTTAAGTTTCTCATGGGTGCTCCGTTTGAGCCTTTACATTCTTGCCCTTTGAGGCTGTTAACTCTGAAAACTGTGTTTTTGGTTGCGGTTACTTCCGCTCGCAGAGTGAGTTACAGGTACTTTCAGTTAAGCCACCCTTCACTGTGTTTCATAAGGACAGGGTTGTCCTTAGAGTTCGTCCTTCTTTTCTTCCGAAGGTGGTTTCGGAATTTCATTTGAGCCAGAAGGTTGTTCTTCCGGCGTTCTATCCTCCTCCACATCCTGGTAAGGAAGAGGAGAGGCTCCATAGGCTTGATCCTAGGAGAGTGTTGAGCTTTTATATTTCGCGCATGTCCCAGGTCAGAGTGGACGATCAACTTTTCATTGGTTACGCTGGAAAGTGTTTGGGACAAGCTGTGACGAAACAGACGTTGTCTCGTTGGATTATTTTAGCTATCTCTGAGTGTTACCGCTTGGCGGGTAAGGATCCTCCGGCTCGCTTGCGGGCCCATTCTACCAGGGGAGTGGTTGCGTCTACTGCCCTGCAGAGGGGAGTTCCTATTCGTCACATCTGTGATGCAGCCACCTGGGCTTCAGTACATACTTTTGTACGTCACTACTCCCTCGATTCCATCAGAGGGCAAGATCTGGCCTTTGGCAAGGCAGTTCTCTATTCCGCAATTTGATTGGGCATGCTAAATTTGTATTCTAAATTCTTTCCCACCTCCTTGTTTGGTACTGCTTTGGGAGTCTGTCATAGATATGGAATACGTCGGAGGACCCAATCACCTCGAAGAACAAGTTACTTTCTTACCTGGTAACGTTCTTTCGATGGGATGGTCCGACGACATATTCCATATCGCTCCCTCCCTGCCTTCCCCGCTGCAGAATTTCTTTTGCGATTGCAGCTTGCGTTCCGCAAGGCCTTGTGTGTCTGACTGGCAGAAAACTGGTGGCACACGTTCTGGGAAAAAACTATAACTGAGGCTATGGGCGTCGTGCGTCCTACTTATCACATCGGGTGACGTCGGCCGTCGGAAGAGGTCCTCGGGGACGCCGCATCAACGTCATCGACGCAGGACGCAGACGCCAAAGATTTTCCGAGGCAGCACAGCTGTGGACATTACCTGTCATAGATATGGAATACGTCGTTGGACCATCCCATCGAAAGAACGTTACCAGGTAAGAAAGTAACTTGTTCAACTTACTGAGTATACAAAATCTTAAGAGTAACAAATCAAGCAAGAGTATAAGGAATCGGTCAATTGAAGGCAAAACATGAAAAATAAATGGAAGGCAAAAAATGAAAAAATAAAAAGTACCCAAAGACTCGCCAACCATTGAAGCATAAGAAAACAAATCAAACTTTTTAGGAGCCAACATATTTGCAAAATTAACATAAAAGTCATCAAGGGAAGTGAGGTCACACAATGGGCTTTCTGAGAATGTTATTGAAGAAGGCACTAAAACTGGGTTGAGCCTTGAAGTAATCAGAAGTCTTTGTAGAATTTAGTGGATACTTTGAGGGGGGCTGTCCTGATTTTTCAAAATATATCCACAGCCCAACAAGCTCAAAACAGTCAAATATCCTAGTTTTAGGAGAAGGCTTTGAAGCAAAAGCCTTACAGCGTGACTCCGAGGCATAGACAGGGCAGGGCCTGAGCTTGCTAGGCCCACCCAAAATCTGTAAATGCCCACTTAGCAGCGCTGCGTGGGCATTTACAGATGTTAACGGCACTGCGCTGGGCACAACTACATTAGCTTCAGGCCCCACTTGTTAGACAATCCTGGCTACCCTCTGGTGTGAGTGCAGGCCTTGTTGCGGCAGCAGGGAGGGGTTGGTGCGAAGTGAAAGCAGCGTAAATATGTCGATCTCTTATTCAGTAAACCTCGTGGCTAAACAAGAAACACATTATGAAGAGATGAAAGACATGAAATGATGGGGTGGGATAAGAATGGGGAAACATTATGATGGGGAGGGGAAGGAACAGAGAGTGAATACAATGAAGGGTGGGTTCAAGGAGAGGCCACCTAGATGGGCACCTTTCTGTACGGTAATTTTGCCATAAGAATTCGGTACCATTGGTGCACTTGTGTGCACCACAGAAAAAGAACATTGCTGTCACCGAAAACTGTGAAATTATTCAATATGCTCTGAAATAGTTACAATGGCTGTAAAAAGACTCATGTTTTATTTTTTTTATTTTATTTAGATAGCGCGAATCTTATCAGCAAGTGATATACTGAGCCTTGTACAAGATTAAGTCAATAACATTTTAGAGAAAGAACGACACAATTCAAAAGCTTACTGACCGACAATCTACAAAGCATTATGTTATATCAAGTAAAAGTACAATTGTCATATAAACATAAAAAATGTATATGAAACATTAATGGGCCTCATTACGAGTCTGGCGGTAACCCTTTCGGTGCTACTGCTGGGTTGCCATCGGACCCATAAATATTTACAGGCACCTGACTTCCCGGTGCCACCGGGAGATTCCAACTCTGGCGGCCCAGAAAGTCACGCGCCGGTAAAATGTAAGTCCCCATTGCCATTGCACCAGCAACATTACTAACAGTGCCGGTGCTTCCGTGACCGGTCTGCCTACCGTGGCAGCTGTATTCGGCAGGGTCAGACTTGTCGGGTACAGAAGGCTGCAGCAGGCAGACCTGTAATATGCCAGTCTGAAAACAACGGTGCCGGTAAGCTTATTGGCACCCTTGTTTCCAAACCGGCAAGGTCGTAACGAGGCCCAATTGTGTAGTTAAAAAGTAAAATTACAATGAAAATCATTACTGGAAGAGTTCAACAGATTATAATAAAAGCCTCAATATGACCATGCATTAATTTCTAGAAAAGAAGGTAGGTTTTCAGCAAATTGCCTAATGAAACTTCAAATCTTGCTGACATTTCAGATATGCCCATCACGCTGCACATTTAGCCATTCTGGTCAATCATATATATAGTTTAGGTTTTAACTTTTGATGTCCTTCAAAAATCTGGTCACCCTAACTAGATATCATGGCAGATCGGGAGCTGCAGCCAATGCGTAGGTGGTGGGACCATGTTAGCACCTACAATGTTAGCATCTACAATGCGTGGGCATGCTTGAAAAAGCATTCCCACGCAAATCATCTGCCGCCATTCCTAACACAATAACACATGGCTTTTTTGTACACAACCATAAGCGAATGGTATTTTTTAGGCGTCATGCCCTGGTAAATGGGATCAGACTAAAATTCAATTTCAAGTTGCCACAGAAATGAGAGTTCTAGTTGTAATTTTGAAACTGGGAGTTTTACCCATTCAACTTTAGTTATCGAGTCCATACAGTGGAGAGTGACACTGCCACAACATATACAGAGGAAGTGCCCCTCACAATGTTAAAAAGGGATCATATTGCAGACCTTGAGGCTGAACACCTTGAATAACCACCCAGTCGAAGAAACACTACTTGAACTTTGCATTGGACAGCGAGTGCTGCGTAAGGCGTTTAGCTGGCATGTGGCAGCAATGACAAATAGGCAGGGTATTTTCACCAGTTAATGACCAATTGGCTTACCAGTTGCACTGTATCTAATATAGAGTGGGCAGTCAATAGGTTTTCCAGAGAACACGGGCAACATGTGCAAAGCTTTTGACATTTAGCAACACCGGATGGGGGTATCATGTGGATTGTGACGTTTTTTATCCCCTGTTAAAATGCATTCCTATATTTAATCTAAAGAGAAAAAAACCGAGACTGCCTGCGCTGGTGTTCAATTATTGCAACTGTTGTTCAGTGTGAGCTATTTTATTCAGAAAATCAGCCAACACGTGTTTCGACCCTCGTGTGTCTTTATCAAGGCGATTGAAGAGGGTGGTCTTCAAAATGACTCATGTTTTCAAGACGTGTTGTAAAGATAAGGATAAGACAGGTGATTCCTGCAACAGTGTGGGGTGATGGGATTCCAAGAATGAGATACCTGGAGGGGAATGAAAGGCATCCACTACTCTGCTTTTCAGCGTCTCTGTGGCGTCCCGCAAAAGATCCTATATCCAGTAATTGCTGTTGCAATAGTGGCCGGATGCCACTCTGGAGACATTTCAGTAATTGCTAGAGAAGAGTATGATCCCATGTTAAAAATATGTATATGTCTCTGTGTTCTAGCTTGTGACCTAAAACAGCAACTCAAACACTCAAGCTTAGTTAGAGTGAACATTGTCATTTGTGGTAATTCCACCCAATATGTATACATTGCAAGCACATGTTACTCCTAACAACTCATGTGCACGTCCCATAAATCTTATATTGTTATGAATGTTTCTTGATAGTATGTATTTAATAAACCCCAAAATGCATTGTCTATTTGGCGTAAATACCGAGGCCCTGATTCATGGATTATTTGCGCAAAAAAACGGGATTTGTGCCCCATTCTGCCCGTAAATCCCCATTTGTTGAACAGGGATTTTGCAGGCAGAATGTCGCACAAATCCCGTTTTTTTCGGCGCAAATAATCCATGAATCAGGGCCCAGGTGTTTTCATCCAAGCTCAATAGTGCTCATGTTAGCTACTTGAGAAGAATAAAATACTGAATTGGTCGTACTTAAACCTGTGACCTTTAGGTTTCACAGATCTCTACAGCAGGATAGAAGCCCACGAGCTACACCTCTGGCTCCACACGCTTCTCTTTTAGTACCCCATCTTGTTGGCCTGTGAGAATGTCCCTTATGCAGCCTTCATCACCTTCCTAGCATCTGTCGTCGGCCTGACCTCACCTCGGGCAGCCTGACTTCCTGCCAAGCTGAACTGTCGCAGAGGCGGCGAGAGCTCAGCCCCCACGGAAGAGCCCTGTAAGCTGGAGAGCTCCTCTGGCGGACCTGGGGCTGGAGATTGAGGACCCCTTGAAAGCAGTGGTTTTGTTATATTTATTTCACTGACGCCTAGATATGATGACGCACCAGCTCCAATCCTGGTACCACAGTCTGAGATAGAGAAGAGTCTGTTTTCCATTTCAGAAATGTTAATAGTGCAGGGAGAATGCAGGAAGCCGCGAATTTCCGCATGGATTTGGAAGGCCAGCAACATGTGTTCCCTCTGTACCACAGTCTGTTGCTTCACAAATTCGTTTGTGATTTATAAATCACACACATCCATGTTCCACTCTAACAAAGCAACTAATGATGCGATTCTCGCCATCCCTGTATGCAGGTCAAGGCGGCACCTCCCCAGGCAGGGAAACCACTAACACAGACCGGTTTCCCTCAGGTTCTCAATAAGGCCTCAGTGGGCCTTTCTGCCACATATTGCCTTAAGTCATCAAGTGGCAATTACCCAGAGCATAATGGGAGCACTGACAATCTAACGCTAAAAGGATGTGGTGGGCTCCAGATCTCTCGGGTACCTGGAGGAGGAGGAGGATAATGTGGCACTGTGTTTGTGAGAGTATTTATCTCTAAAATGTGTGTGCAATCCATCAACAGATGTCCAGATAGAAAGCACGTGGAAACCTTCCACAGTCTCCTGTCTCCTGTCATTGGTTGTCTGCTTCAGAGATCTCCTCTGTTGCCTAGGTGCAGGGACGTTGATTCATCAAAATGCCAGGGGTAGCAGAAGTGACATCGCCCACCTGATAACATCACAGGAAGTGATGTCAAATGACCGTTGGCCCTGATGACAGTTCCTCTTGAACTCTGATGACATCACCAGAAGTGGCTTGTGGGCGTTAAAAAAAGTACATACATGTAAAAAAAATTAAATACCAAATAGGTACTAAAGCAGCTTAGCATATTTTAGATACCAACAACATTTTAACAAGGGTGCTGACTCCAGGTGCCATGGATGGGGTCATAATATGATAGGGTTAGACCAAATAGAAACAACATAGGCCAAATCACTGCCATAGATATGCCCCTTTAGCATTGTATGGCCAGTTACTTCCATATTATGCCAATTGTAGCCGCATGTGAGGTATTGTCATGATATGATAAGTAGAGCCCCTTCACTGCCAGTTGCTATGATATTACAGTATCAAATAATCCAATAGATGAAAGTCACTAATAGTGCACAGGAGCATTAATGCTTTGATTCATGATAATGATTTGTTATTTATATTGTGATTTCGCCAAAGCACTATACATACCACATATTTACATACAATTACTATCCCAACCAAAGTTGTTACTCATTTATCAAACTCAGAAGAATGAAAGCTGAGTTGGCCTTGCAGGGATTCAAACCTGTAGATCACACATAGATCGCAGCAGTGAGTACTCAAACCGCTGAGCTATCTTACCACTTTGCTATGAAAAATGCAATGCCACAATAAGAAAACATGTCAAAACTGGCTGAACAATATAGACCAGTCACATAATAACATGTATAATCTTTGCTGTAGCCTTGATGATGCACAGTAAAAATGTTATGCCACAGTCAGACATACCTACATGGGATGCACCAAAATGCAAATCTAACCACGTAATAACACATCATCATCATTATCATGCTTACTTTATCATAAATGGCAAGAAAAATATACCATGCCACAGTAAGGAAAGGCTAGACTGGCTGCACCCAAAGGCAAGTCTAGTCAGGTAATTTCACTTTTCATGATTGCTTTCTCAGAGATGCCCAGTACAAAATGTAAGGCAGAGAGAGAGATCCCTTCCTCCCCAGGTAGATCCATTCCCTCCCCCAGAGTAAAGGGCCAATCTAGCCTGTTGCCTAAATATGAATGCAGCCCACACGTTTCTCCCCGACTGCACTGTTTTTTCAATCGTTAGAATGCTTCTCGACAATTATCTTGCAAACATATAGTTGTGATTTAAATATTAAAATCATGTTTATTTGGCAGTGTTGTGATGTTGCGATAATATAAGTGGGTACTTCGGCCTGTGGGCTTAACTGAAATGTATCTGGTCTCTTATCTGGCAAAATTGTGCGCATTTACCATCTTCAGACTAAACCACTATACACAAGACTGATACATTTGCAGTGCATTGACAGCCGCAATTTACAACAAAAAGACCTGGATGTGTGTGTGTGTGTGTGTTTATATTCTGTTTAGCGCTAATTGCAAATTGATTTTGTTCTAAGCACTTTGCATCATTGGGGAGTATGGGTTGTAACTGGCTATTGTGAAAGATAGATACCTGCCTGAGAACATTTTAAACAGGGACCCTCCACACAGCCATGCGGGCTACTCGCCTATCCCCCTCCCCCCAAAAACCTACCTGAGTGTGCAAGTTTGTTTCCTGGCCTCTGAGTGTGATGATAGGTTTTAGCCCACGTGGAGAAGGCCATCAAGCAGAGACCATTGCCAAATAGAACACAGAGATGCATCAAAAAGTAGTGGATACTAGTAGGGGGCTCTCTCCTGCACCTCCTGCTTGCTGCACTTGCACGATCCGAATTTCACATAACCTAGTAGGACCATTATTGTTTTATCCTCCTCTGTTACCACCCCCCTTGTCTTTTGGCACCTGGAAACACTTTCTGCTGTATAGGCGCTATACAAATGTCCAATAATAAATAATAAATAGGTGATGTGGAGGACAAAGGTTCTTAAACCCTTCTCCAAAGCATCAAGACACACCCACCTCCCAATTGTATAGGAGGGGACAGGTCCGGGAGCTTTGACCTAAATTTCACAGTTAGTGTAGCGCAGTCTCCTGTAAATCTGCAGGATCTATTTAGCAATTTCCAGTAATCAATAAACTCCACACTGTGTACACAAACAATGAAACATTTAACAGTGCACTCTCAACCAAGAAGGAAACCATCGAGCACAGGGCAGGGTCTTGGAGATACCTATGTCATAGCCAATGCCTCCAGACAAATAGCATTCTGAAACTAGAGCGATGCTAACATAGCTCAGGGGATTCAGTGCATGCTGTAACTGTTCGACAGTTTTGAATCCTTGGTTGTCAGAGGTACCACTGGTAATTATGCTACGTGTTATTTAGGCATCAATTTTACTGGTGGTGTGTGGTGTGAAATACGTACTTATAACTAAGTCAACAAGCGTAAAGCACAACCCAGTATCTGGCACTCCACTACATGAGGGGAATACAAAAAACACAATTGGAAACCACATTTATGGGCGAACAGTTTTCACCTGTTTTCACGCAATCCCACTTTGGTAGGCAAAGGGCGAGAACCACTGCAAAATACTGCTATTTGATCAGAATCACACCATGTTCAAGAGGGTAAGCCAAAAGTGGAACCCTGGTTTCATGGTCAACGACCCACTACTTCACCAGTGCACCAAGAGCGTTCGTTGTGCTTGCCCTAGTTTACTTTTCCCCCATCTTTTCTTGTTTCATGGACTTATTAGACAACAACCCCATCCACTGGTACCCTCAAACAAACATTGAATGGGAAATCGCAGCAAGCACACTTATATTAGGCAAAAAATAGAAACTTGATTTCCAAAAATAAGCCGAAAGCATAATATATACAGACGTTCCAGCCAATTAGTTGGACTTCTCGATTGCAGTTACATGTGCTGCCTCGTCGAATCTGCAAGTTGCTATCTGGAGGCTAATGCGGCCTCACTCACCTAGAGTTCACTGACATTCTCTTTGTCACTCCCTTTCCGGACCTATGGACTCTCCATATGGTCTCAGTCCTCTCCCCTTTCTCTTCTTCGCCCATTAATGGTGGAACCAGATGGAAAGTACTCTTGGCACACTTCCCATCCTCTAGGTGCATCATTATTGTCTACCAGAATAGCAATGGTATGGACCAGGGTTCTCAGCCCAACCTCCTCTTTTCAGATAGGAGTCTTCCATCTATCATCAACTTCCTCCCTGCTCCCGCCACTCTTTCTTCTGCCACCGCCCTTACCCCCTTCGCCACCACTCACAGGTGTACTACATCCCTGTACCCCTCCTTGGAAGACCTTCAAAGTTGGCAACCAGCTTCACTTAGCTACCCTCAACTCTCGGTCTGCTGTTAAACACTATGACATCTGTCACTTCCTTGAAGACTTTGATCTTGACATCCTTGCTCTCACTGAGACATGGTTCAGTGCCAGATCTGTCACTGTTTTTACACACTCCTCCCTGAGGGCTACAAGATCCTCTCTAAGTCATCTGGAGGCAGAGTGGCCCTTATCTCCCCTCAAATGGGTCCCTGATACTATCATACCCACTCAGTCCTACTCTTCCTTCGAAGGCCTCGTTTGCAAGCTTGGTGTCTCTCCTATCCTCTTGCTGACTCTTGCAACCATCTACAGGACCCCTGGTTAGGTCTCCCTCTTCCTTTCCGAGTAATCTGACCTCACCCCTTCTCTCCTGGCCTCTACCTCCAAGCCTTTCCTCCTCTGAGACTTCAATATTCACATTGACTCTCCTGATGTGTCCACTGGACTCTTCCCCAGCCTCTGTGACTCTTTTTCCCTCACCATTCTTCCCTCTGGTCCGACCCACTCAGCCGGAAACACCTTGGATGCTCTCATCTCAGCAGACATCTGCATCTCCAACCCTCTCACTACACCTCTCTCCTCGTCTGACCATGCACTCCTGTCCTCTCATCTGGATCTCTTGGTTCCCCCGGCTAAGCCTCTGCCCACAGCAGTCTGCCAGTCTCCTTCTCCATCATTCGACCGATAAAGCGAGTGTCAGATGCTGCTTTGCCACCACTTTCATTCCTCCTCCCACTCCAGCCACTGACTCTCACACTGACACAGCCCTTGCTAACCTTCCCCTCTCCATCTCCAACACCCTGGACATCCTTGCACCTGTCATGAGGCTCCACATAACTCTCTGAAACGCAAGTATAGAGTTTCTGAATGTAAATGGCTGGCTTCAAGCACATCCACTGACAGACTGGCCTGGCGCCTGCTCCAAAGGCAATACAGACTCTCCATCAACTCTAAGTCGAGGGCCCATATCCAAGACCACATCTCAGGGGTCACCAACAGCATGGCTGAACTGTCCAAAGGGTGCAAGGAATTCACCAATCCTACTGCAGTCTCCACTTCTCCTCTGCCATCCCACATCCTGTCCTCAATCTCCTCTATACCCTCCGTCCCCCCTCACTTGCTCCCAGGCCTCCCTTGGACACCCTCTCCTGCTATTTTCCTCCTTCTCGCCCATAGCACCGGATGAGGTCTCTAAACAAGTCCTTTGTTCAGTGCTTAATTTGTGGGGGTGGTTGCCGATGGCCAACACCAGCAGTCTTTTTTGGGCACCGGAACTCATGGGGAGCCAGCGCATGTGCAATTGCTTTATTTGTTCTTCCACTTCGCTTTGCTTCGATTATAAATCATTGGGATTTGTCATTCTGATCTCAATCTCTCTCGTGCTTGCAGGTAGCAGGCCATGGCTGACTGGGCCTGGGAGGGGCCAGCAATAGCAATGAACAACAAACTGTTACAAACAACAACCAATGAAAACTACCATTCTGTTGTTACTATGCAGTATTTTATACATTAGTATATAGTAACACAGAATGTGCAGTTTTCATTGGCTGTTCTTCTGAGCCAGTGAAATTACATGGTGACGTGTTGTTGTTGCCACAGGAGGCAGCGCAGCGCCACCTTCATTTCACGAGTTACTGTGAAGTGAAGGTGTCGAGGTGTGGCGTCGTCAGTCCTGACTTGTAAGAGAGGGAGCCTGCGTGGTGCGGCCTAGTTGCTTCCTGGGGCACCCTCTGCCTGTTTTTTCATTTGTGCGGGTGCCAGTGTGTGAACCCGCCCACCCACCATAAGGCCCCGACAGGAGACCAAGTCCCAGACGGCAAAGCAGGTAAGTCACTTGTTGTTGCATGCGGTGCCGCCTGAGCCTGTCACAGTCAAGTGATCAGGCAAGGCCCAGGTCGGGGCCCGGGTGGCAGCACGGTCCCCTGGTGATGTTGTGACTGCCCAGGAGTCAGTACCCCACCAGGGGCCTGTCCTTGCCCGGGCTTCTGTCTGCGTGACCTGTGTGCAGTGTGCTGCTGACTGCAGTCAGTGCCAGGCCCAGGCCAATTTCTGTGACCTGAGGAGTCGGATGACTCTACCGCGGGCGGCCAGGACCGTGGATTGTGCCCAAAAGTAAGTTTTTTACTTTTTTGTTTGACAACCTGACCTTCCATGGGGGTGGTGGCTGGGGCCCCGCCCCACGGAAGGTAGGTTTTAAAAGAAATAACTTATTCTGAGTGGCGGCTCTGGCCCATCGCTTCGAAAGTGACGGGCCTAGCCGCCCAAATATACGTTTTCTTTTCTTAAATCTTACCTATTTTTGTCATCATCAGACTCAGCATGGCGGTGGCGGCCCCACGGAAAGTAGCCTAAGTGATTGAGGCAAGGCAGGGCACGGCACAGGACCGGGTGGGGCACGGGCGGCAGCGTGGTCCCACTAGTCTGTTACAAAAGGAATGAAATGTCGTTTGCAACTTTGGCCACTTTTTCATTGGTGCCGAACCCGACTGGAGACAATTGTATGCCCCAGGCTGACCCTGGATAGCATTCATCTAAGCGAAACATGAACTGTGAATTTTTGCCTTGGTGTTTCCATTCTTCCTTTTAATGTTATCGGCCTCATTAGTTCACAAACGAGCTTCAGCGAGGGGACCCGGAACGGTGCACGTATTGAGCCGAAACCGAACCGGCTGCACTTTGCGAGAAAAGCCCATGCAAAGACGAACTTCTGAAATGCCATTTCAGGCTTAAAGATACACACATGGAAACTAGACGGGGATAAACATGGTGCATGTACCCACTAATATGTCATCATAAATAAAAGCACTAGTTGAGTATTTGTGTGTAATTCTCAACCGTCTTTTGCTGTCATTTTTTTACATAATTCCAGCACATATTTTCTATCCTGAGGTGTGGTTTATACACCAGATGTGGCCCCTTAACCTGGGTACAATACGCTCTGAGTATGTGCTCTGAGTGAGAGCACATGCAATCCTCAGATAGGAATCCTCAGAGAGCTGGGTGTCTGTTACACCCCGCAGTTTAGTGAAGTATGTCAAGAACATGTCAGTGGGAAGGAGATATCTGAATATGCATTCTCCTCTGGCTCCTGAATATTGGGTGACAAAACATATTTAGTTTTTTAATATGTGTTAAGGTGGAAAGAGGCCCTGAAGCAGAAGTAGCACAGGCCGTTGATTTCACAACAATGTCTTGCCGAAATGACTTTTTCCAAGTTATACAACACCATGCTCATACTTGAAGAAAGGGTGAAGGGGGATGCATTTATGAGATTTGATGACTGATAAGGGCTTGCGAGTAAATTGATTACACAAAACACCTGGATGAGGTGACTGAGGAACGGGCTGAGAGGGGAGGGTGCTCTTCCTGAGGTAACCGATTATCAATACTTGGTGTACTTTAACAGACTGTCAGATGGGGCAGAAGGGCTACAAAATTGACAAATAAGATAACATCCACAGGTTTGGAAAAATTTTATCAAATGCATTATCACTGCGAGGACAGCAAGTATGGTCCATATGTCTAACAAGTATGGTCTAGAACTTAGAAGTGTGTTCAAATGCACTCTTTTGCCTCTGGGTTTGCCGGAATGCTGGAACCACTACACCTAACATAACAAGTGTTTTCCAACTTAAAAGCATTATACTTTCTCAACCCATGTGTGCCCTTCCCCATCCATCCCACTACTAACCTGTGCCAGCAGTTGCTGCAGCGCCAAACATGTGACATGGAGCAGCAGCAGTGTTATGGGCTGGTGGTGGGCTGATCTAGGTAGGTCTAGCACTGAACTGGCGCGGCCGGCGTGCCCGCGCTGAGGGCAGCGCAGCGCCCGCACTGAATGCAGCGCCGTGACCACACTGAATGCAGCACCGTGCCCGCACTGCAGGCGGCGCCGTGCCCAGCATTATGGGGCCAATATTTTTTGGGCACTGGCACTTATTTTTTTACAAATTAAGCACTGCCTTTGTTTGAAGGTCTCTTCCAAACAGGTGCTCCCATGCTCCTCCAGAACTAAGAAGGACAACATTGCCTAACTTGCTCCGGCCTTTCTGCAATCACTCTTTTGCCACTGGCTCCTTCCCACTACCCCTCAAGAACTCCTCTCTTGTGCAACCTCTCCTTAAAAATTCTGCTACAAACCCTTCCTGCCCAGCTAACTACTGCCCTATCTCCATTACCCCCTTCCTGGTCAAACTCTTAGAGAAGTTGGTCATCTCACAACTGATCCACCACACTGAATCTGTTGGTTGTCTCCACGACCACCAGTCTGTCTTCAGAGCAACCAAGGGTACAGAAACTGCTCGCCTGAACACCTGTGAAGATTTGCTCTTAAATCTGGATTCCAACTCTCCTTTTGTTCTTTTGCTTCTCAATCTTTCCTCTGCCTTTGATACGGTCAATCATGCCAACCTTATAAATTGACTTTGTGATACCCTTCATGTCACGGACCTGGCACTGGACTGGTTGACCTCTTTCCTATCTGACCGACCTTCCCAGGTTAAACTGGGCCCTTTCCTCTCCTCCACCACACTCTCCACCTGCAGTGTTCCTCAGGGCTCACTCCTCTCATCGTGGCTCTTCAACATCTACCTTTCCCCTCTGGCCCACTTGATCTCCACCTTCTCTCCTCACTTCCAGTGTTATGTGGATGACACACACCTCTCCTCCAAGCTTCCCTCCACTTCCTCCTCTTCTTCCTCTCTCATTCCTGACTGTCTGACTGCTATTCACGCATGGTGCGCTGCTAACGATCTCTGCCTTAATGCCAGTAAGCCAGAGATCCTTATTGGGACCCCTGCTCCCTCCTACCCTCCTACTCTCTGGCCATCCTCCTTGGGTCCCCTCCCCTCACTCTCTTGTGAGGCTTAAAACCGTTGGATCATCTTTGACTCCTCTCTCTCCTTCTCTCCTCACATCGCGGACCTTTCCAAAAAGGCCCACTTTCAGCTGCGCCTCCCCAGAAGCATTCTCCCTTTCCCCACCTTCCTCCAGAAACTCAATGGGCCTCATTACAAGTGTGGCGGTCTGGAACTAAGGGTGCCGGTAAGCTCACTGGCACCCTTGTTTCCGGACTGGCACACTATGAGTTTGCCTGCCGGGGCCACTGCGCCTGACAGGACTTGCCAGGCACAGCAGCCCCGGTAGGCAAACTTATCACGGAAGAATCGGCACTGTTAGTAACAATGCCAATGCTTCAGTGAACCCATTCCCATGAAGTCCTGTAGGACTCCATGGGAATGGGGACTAACATTTACCGGCACCCAGCTTCCCGGTCCGCCGGAACTTGTAATGTCCTGCGAGCACAAGAAAGCTACGTGCCGGTAAAATGTCACGAGTCCGGCGGCAACCCGCCGGTAGCACTGACAGGGTACCCGCCGGATTCCTAATGGGGCTCAATGTCTTCAGAGCTCTGGTCCTCTCTATGCTGAACTACTGCAACAACCTCTTCCTCAATCTGCCTTTATCCTCCCTTAGCCCCCTTCAAATAATCCAGAATAGGACTGCAAGGCTTATCCTTGGCCTTGAGCCCAGGGACTGCATCTCTCCAGGCCTAAAATTTCACCTCTGTCTGCCGAGGGCTGCAAGGATCAAGTGCAAGACCCTCTACATCATCTACAAGGCTTTCTGGGCCTGGGACTCCGCTATATCTAACACCTCTCTCCCTAAATGCCTCCCTGCTAGAGCCCTTTGGTCTTCTAGCTCCAACTCTCTTCTCTGCAGATCAGATGTTTTTCCAAGCAGAGAGTGTGGGTTAGATCTCTCTCTTCTGCAGGAGCCTCCCTCTGGAATGGCCACCCGCCCCCTCTCAGGCTGGATCCAGATCTTCTTAAGTTCCAGAAGCTTCTCAAGACCCTCCTTTTCTTTTCTTCCTTCCCTCTCCCCCTCCCCCTGCTACTGCCGCCCTCGGCCGTATTGAGTGGCTGCCCGGTTCCCTCTGAGTCCAACAGCCCCCCAGTCTCCCTGCCCCCCCTAACCTGCACCTGCCCTTCTGGGCCCCCTTCCCCTGACAACTCTGGCGTGGTGTGCATCTCTACCGAGCCTAGTACACCCCTGTCCTTGCACTTAACATGTGGACCTCACTCCCTGCACTCCCTGGATCCCCTGGCACTTGCCCATCTGGCCTCCTCTTAGCTCTTGCCTAGCCCCAAGGGGCCCTCTTCTCCCCCGCCACACGTGTATACCTGCACTCTGCCCCTCACTTCCCTCCCACCTTAGCATTATACCTTTAGCCCTGGCCGGCACTCCCCCCACTCCACAAACCCCTCCCCTTTGCACTTCTTGTTACTGCACTTGCATGATTGGAATGACATAAGGCCTAGTAGGACAATTATTGTTGATTTCTTCCCTGCCCCCCCTTTTTTTTGTCTTGTGGCACCATGAAACACCATGTGTTGTATAGGCACTTTATGAATAACCAATAAATAAAATAAATAGCCTTCTGCTCCACAGCCTCCACCTCGACGTTCCCTGTCCACGCCAGCTCCGCACTGAGGCACATGTCTCCCACTAGGCATCATGCGAGGGGACATGTGTGCCCTGCTCCTCATGCTTTCAAGAGCTCTATAACTTACGGAACTCTTGAAAGGACGACCCTGTGGTACCCACTGCAGCGGCGCAGGCTGCAGCCCAGGAAGCCACCTATATTGAAAAAAACGGAAGCTCGGAGCTTCAGTTTTTGCATCTTTTTTTTCTAAAAAGGTAGTGGTCGCAAAGCCTAAGCAAGGGGTTGCAAGGGAGACAGCAGTGGTAGTAGCTGCGACCCCTAGCTACCTCAGAATGACATCCCTGCCGAGGTGAACAGCATCCAAAAGGCATCGGGTGTGAGCATCTTCATGAAGTACAAATATTTTTGCCATCTAGCAAAGGCAAGTGATCACACTCTAGTTTAGAGTTGAGTAAGCCAATAAAATTGGCATGCCACAGCCAAGCCATCACTTTGGCTTCAATCCATGGCCAAAGTAAGAACATGCCAGTGTCTGCATCACAGTTAAAAGATCAAAAAGAAACAAGTAAAATATCTATAGCATGGAAGGAGGCATGCAGAAAATTAAGGATGCCAGAAAACAGTGTTATCTCAGATTTGATGGTCTAAACCAATGCAATCCCAACCTACAGGATAGCCTAATTTGTCATCATGCGGTCATCTTACAGAAAACAGTAGAGCCATATCCAGGACAGGCATTTGCCATTTGCCATTTCCACAAGGTTATAATTCTCAATTCAGACAATGGGCCTCATTACGACCCTGGCGGAAATCGAAAAACGATGGCGGAAATGCAATACCGCCATCGAATAGCGCTCGGTGCGACTATGACCCGTCACCGCAAAGTACGAAGCCATTAGCGACACCGTAGTGAACGCCAACGCTAACTGCACCAAGTACGCGCGCGCGCGCCATGCCAAACCGTAAATACCACCATGGCGCAAGGGTACGCGAATTCCGACCCTAGCGGACATGCACCTAACGCCATCAAGCACGGCGGAAAGTACCATTCCGCCATGGTGAGAAGTACGGCATCGCGAATCAACCGTAAACGGCCCCACTGAGTGCCTGTACACCGCTCCCTGCCCACAAAGTACAACTCCCCGTAGGTACAATGAAGCCACAATGCAACCAGTGAAATGTACAAGTCACCCATGCATGCCAACGAACAAAAGATTCACAAGAGGGGCCAATGGGAGCTGCAGGGCACAGATGGCACGAATACAGAAGCCATACCAATGGACATGACCACAGTCCCCCCCCAAGAAACGCACGCAAACACAGGCACCTGTGACCATCAACATTCCGAAAATCACATCATTCCACCAGTCCACCTGGCTGACCGGCATCTGTCACACAAAACCCAATCCCCCGCCCCTGAGCATGACAACATTCAAACAGTCATATTGGCAGCCCCCATCCCTGACCTCACTGGGCTCCGTAGGCAAACGCGCCCAGCACAGTACCACGCAACTAAACTCCGAAGCTGGAACCCAATGCAGGTCTCCTCACAATACATCGCTCCCCAAATAGGAATATGCCACATCACTCGCAAAGAAGAACGCTACACGGCCCATATCAGAATAGAAATTTAATGCACAACAAAATCACCAAGCCCATACAGCCATTAGGCCATGAACTCCAAAACACATTTCACCATTGTGGGCTGCATCCGCAAGAAATGACCAGCTACTACTTGTGTGACGCCCTGTTCCATCATGGTACACAGAGCCACATTCACGTACGAAAAGGCAACATGGAAGCGCACAGAACCGCAGGGCCGTCCCAATGGGGAGGCACTAGTCCAGCTGAAAGGCCGAAATGTTGCTCCGAGCCACTAGTACTGCGTAAGGGCATGTGGCCCATTGGCGATCGTCCCATAAGATCGTAATGCTGCTCCACTGATTAACACGAAGCAGCAGGTGTCGGGAGTAAAAGCCATCTGCAGGAGTGGCATACAGATGGCAGTGGCAAAAGGGGAGGAGATACCTGTCAACCAAAAGAAAAGAAAAAGAACAGAATGGCCATCAGAACAACATTCGAACAACTCACTTCAATGATCACACTAAATCCACAGCCATATGCATGCTAGCCCACTCCAAAGGATCATCACCACCCCAAAACCACTTGCGACTCATAACCATCTATATCGAGGTGTAAACACCATCACAAACGAGTGTACCTGTGCATGCGTCTGTCAAAACAGAATCCATCAGATGGGAATGTTAACGTGCATGGACACAAGTGTCTGAAGGCGCGTCGAGACAGGGAGGGCTCAACAAGGCCAGATAGACGATGGTCCCACTATGGCAGCCCTGCATCACATAGCGCAGGGGAGGCGGATAGATTCCAAGAAGCCCTGTACATGGCAAACTCTGTATCAAATCATCTGCCCATGCATCCATTCATCATTCCCTCATCCCGGTATAAAAACGCCTGAATATTTACTCACATAACATTAGAAATATCCATTGAGTCTGTGCGTTATGCAGCCTGCAAAATCCACAGTGCCCCAGCCCGTAATTCCAGTGTTGTGAAGTAACATGTATTTGGGAACGTCCGGCCTCATCGCCCACGTCGCTATTGCGCATCCCAAACTATTCATATCAATCATTGCATCCTCGCCATGGCCCCTGTCTCAAGGACATTGAACAATAGAACGTTATATTTGCAGTCAGACCTGTGGGCAGCTCCTCGCCGCTAGCTGATAACCGAAAGCGCCGCCCTTCGAATTCCTCATTTGCAACATCACGTCGAAAAGGCATCTGTGGCCGCTTGAAATCACAAATTAATCCATCTAGTGCGGCTGTGTGTGAAAATGGCAACTGCCTTCACCCACAAATGGGACGCCCCGCCCGTCGTTGCAACTCGGTACAGTGATGCATGAGGGCCCACCGTTACTCGAGTACTACGTTCCACTGACCCTTCACAAGTCTGTTCGCGACTGCAAAGATTGTATGTGAAACAATGGGACCATAGCCGAATGTACATATCAACAAATGTTACACGGCCATCGGGTACAAATACATGATTGCTATAGCAAGATGCCATTCCTCGAATTGCAGCGTTGTGTGCGGGACGTGCCCGGCCAAAGGGGAGAGCAGCTTGCACAGGTGGAATGAATCACCACAGGTGGAGGCCATACAGCCTGAAAACACATAAATTGCACACCCAGTCTCCTCCCACAACCACACCCACTCCGAAATGCTACCGGCAGGACTCGCGATGTTGGCCCTGGGGGACCTGATAGCACTGCAAGTACTCCAACTCCAAGAAGAAGACGAACACCAACTACAACCGGCCGCACGGAGGGGACGCAGGAGGAGGAGGAGGCCAAGGCAGGGCCAGCAAGGGCCGCCAGCACAGCCACTACCACCACGCAGGCAGCCCGCAATCCCACTCCTCCGAGCACATCCGTTCAACCTCACTGATGAGCAGATCCACACCCTCTACCGTTTGGACCGGGACACCATAACCGCCATTGTGGACATGACACAGTCTGACCTTGTCAGCATGATAGATAGCCCAACTGCCATCCCACCCCTACTGAAGGTGGTGTCTGTACTACACTTCCTGGCCACAGGCACCTACCAGCACACAGTCGGACAGTTGCATGGCATTTCTCAGCCACTCTTCTCACGGACACTATTGCAAGTGCTCGATGCCCTCCTGCAGCACGCAGACGACTACATCTCTCTACCACGCTCGGAGCAGGAAATTACCAACACAAAAGTGGGATTCCATGCACTTGCCGGCATACCGGGTTGCATTGGTGCCATCGACTGCACCCATGTGGAATTGGTCGTCCCACATGCCATGGAGGCCCAGTACCGCAACCGAAAACAATTTCATTCCCTGAATGTACAAATGGTGTGTGACTCCAACAGGATCATTACACATTGTTGTGCCCGATTCCCTGGATCAACCCATGATTCTATGGTCTTGAGGAACTCTACAATACCACGCTACATGGAGCGACACGCAGGGAACAGATCCTGGCTACTCGGTGAGTCTCATTAGATGCATGATAATGTGGGGTATGTGATTCGGCAATGACCTGGCAGGAAGGGGGGGGGGGTGCGTACGTAGCAATGGCATTCCACATCATACGTTTATCGTCCACATACAGGTGATGCTGGATATCCACTGAAGAGATGGCTCCTCACACCAGTCCGGAACCCACGGGACCAGCATGAGGAGGACTACAACCATGCCCACTCACGTACCCGTGTAGTCATAGAACAGGCATTCGGCCTACTGAAGACTCGTTTCCGCTGCCTCAGCAGGTCTGGCGGGGCACTCCTGTACCGCCATGAGAAGGTTGCAAAGATGGTCAAGGCATGTGTCATGCTCCACAACATGTGCGTACGTAGAAATGTGCCCATGCCCCCTGACGCAGAACTGCAAGCACCTGAAGATGGTCATGATGAGGGTGGGGATGTGGCAGCACCTCAAGGAGTCTGCGAGGCACCAGAGGGCCGTGACATTCGTCAGCATCTCATTGATGCATGCTTCTAGCACTCATGCCTGGTGGCTGATACATGGACACGGTACTCGTGGCACTGTGTGTGTCTGGTACATGCACAATCTGGACTGTACGCCTATGATGGCCTAGTACACAAAGATCATTGTCCACACATCTCATTGGTTGATCGTGCACTGTTTATGGCATATGTGATATCATGTTGAACACCCTATCGACCCGCCACCCAAGTGAGCCCAAGACACCCCCTCCACCCTCCTACCTCCCCCCCGAACACCAGTGTCCAAAGATGCTCATTGTCAGTGGGCAGTCGCTATTGCAAGCCCCCTCTGCGGGTATCAGGGGCACCCCTGCCTGTGGAGCGCAGGTTCCTCCCGGATCTACGTTGGGGGCTGCCCTGGACGGAACTTGCAACGGATGATGTCTCTGCCTGCTCACGTCCATGCATGTCCCTAAGGGTTTGTGAGAGCTCAGTGAGCACACGGCGCACTGCGGCAAGTTCGGCACATACGTCTTTGGACGTCGCATGCAGTTCCCCCCTCAGGCTCTCGGTGCTTCTCTCCATTTGGACTCTCAGGCTCTCGGTGCTACTCTCCATTTGGACTCTCAGGCTCTCGGTGCTACTCTCCATTTGGACTCTCAGGCTCTCGGTGCTACTCTCCATTTGTGCCCTTAGTGTCTCTGTACTCCTCTCCATTTCTGCCCTAAGTGTCTCAGTTGATGTTTCTATGTCTGCCTTAGTGCCCCCACATTCATCGGCATGGTCCTTGAGGAGCGTGGCCAGTTGCTGCTGTTGCACGATTAACTGGTCGAGGGACTGTTGCCTCTGCTGTGCCATGGCCATTTGCGGGGGTGTCACAGAGGGGCTGGTGACCTCATGTTGCCTTGCCACAGGGCTTGTGGGGGATGGCCAGTCGTCGTCTTGTGGGTGCCCCTGCGTGGTATCCTCATGTTGTACGGGATGGGACAGACAGGGGGATTGGGACAGGTCATGGATGGATCTGACTTCGACATCCCCGTCTTCTGTGTCGGAGCATGCTGCCATCAATGGGGTGTCACCTATGGTGCTGCTGCCACCAGAGGCAGTGCCTTCTGTGGCATCCGTTGGGGGGACCTGTGGTGGTGGTGTTGTGGGCATGCTGGCTGCTGGGGTGCCTGTTGATGTTCCCTCCTCTGTGCTGCCACCTGATTTGTGCTGCTGCCGTGTCTTGATGCGTGCAGCTGAGGTGGAGGGTCTTTGGCCGTTGGTCTTGGCCCTCTTTGCAGGTGTGCTGGTAGGGGTGTCCTGATGCTCGTCGTTTGGATCGGACCCTGTGGTGGAGTAAAGGAGGGCGAGGGTTATTAATGGGTCTGTGGGAATTGGAATGGCATTGTATCACATGCATTGGGGTGGTACCTGAGGGTGATTTGGGTCGGGGCCTTGGAGGTGCTTTCATTCGTGTGTGGAGTGAGGGTGCAGTTGTTTGGCAGCCTGCAGTTAGGGTGTGCCTGCTGCACGTGTAGTGGGTGTTTTAGGGGTTTTTAATTATTTATGTATTTATTGTGAGTTTTAAAGTGCGCTATCAGGCCGATGTGTGTGGACGTTCTCCTGGACATGTGTTTCTGTTGCACTATGTGGACGCATGGTACTTCACATGATTGGACATTGTGTATTTAGCATTGTTTTATTTGGCCCACCTACCTGAATCTTCGGATGTCTGCACTCCTTTCTCCATCCCTCCGACTCCCTCTATGCTCTCCATTCCTCCAATGGTGGAGGCACAGATTTCTTCCCAGGGGGTCAACTTGATGGGTGATTCAGGACCTCCCCCGGTGGCTGTGGCAATGTTGCGGTTGGCAGAAAGTATGCTACGGACGCGTATCCGCAGGTCGTCCCATCGCTTTCTGCATTGCTGTGGGTTGCGGGGTGCGGTCCCCACCGCACTTACCCGCTGTGCCACCAGAGCCCATATGGCCTTCTTGTTTGCAAGTGCCGTCCTGGTCATTTGCGTGGAGAAGACGACGGCAGCATTCTCCTGGAGGGTCTCTGTTAGCACGGTGAGTTCCTCACGGGAGAAGTGGACCTGCCGCTTGCGGTCGCACGCTTTCTTCGCTACTTTTCCCATTTTTCTTGGTTTCGCTAGGGTGGATGACGGGTTGGGGTGTGTTTCAGGGTAGTGTTTTTAGTGGTTGTGTGGATTTTGTGGTTTTATAGGTGTACGGCGGGATGTTTCCCGTTCCGGGCCCATGTTTTTACTTCCGTTTCCGTATATTTACGGTCACCGTACTTTCCGGTTGGCGCTCACTGCGGTGTCCGCTAAGATGGGTGGCGGTATTGCACCTAGGGCGCCGTACGGCGGCGGTGTGGGCCGTTTTGGGGTCATTTCCGCCATCGCGGACTTTGCACTTCCGCCATGGCGTGGTGCTCGTGCCCGATGGGTCGGAATGGGCCGCACTTTGCTCCTTCGTGCAATGGCGGAAACGCTATTTACGCTGTGGCGGTCCGGTCAGTCACTTTCCGCCAGGGTCGTAATGAGGGCCATTGCCTATTGGGGGTTGAGGGGTGTGCAGGGGGGAACCTCTAACCACAGTGCTGTCTAATCTGAACCAACTCAAAAGTATTATTTTATGTGCTGCAATTGTTTTGCTCATTACTTATTTCCAGTGTATTAAAGATACTATTCATTGTTCTGTCACACCATTGGTGATTGTTGTTTATCTATTAACACATATTGGGCCTCATTACGACCCTGGCGGAAATCGAAAAACGATGGCGGAAATGCAATACCGCCATCGAATAGCGCTCGGTGCGACTATGACCCGTCACCGCAAAGTACGAAGCCATTAGCGACACCGTAGTGAACGCCAATGCTAACTGCACCAAGTACGCGCGCGCGCGCCATGCCAAACCGTAAATACCACCATGGCGCAAGGGTACGCGAATTCCGACCCTAGCGGACATGCACCTAACGCCATCAAGCACGGCGGAAAGTACCATTCCGCCATGGTGAGAAGTACGGCATCGCGAATCAACCGTAAACGGCCCCACTGAGTGCCTGTACACCGCTCCCTGCCCACAAAGTACAACTCCCCGTAGGTGCAATGAAGCCACAATGCAACCAGTGAAATGTACAAGTCACCCATGCATGCCAACGAACAAAAGATTCACAAGAGGGGCCAATGGGAGCTGCAGGGCACAGATGGCACGAATACAGAAGCCATACCAATGGACATGACCACAGTCCCCCCCCAAGAAACGCACGCAAACACAGGCACCTGTGACCATCAACATTCCGAAAATCACATCATTCCACCAGTCCACCTGGCTGACCGGCATCTGTCACACAAAACCCAATCCCCCGCCCCTGAGCATGACAACATTCAAACAGTCATATTGGCAGCCCCCATCCCTGACCTCACTGGGCTCCGTAGGCAAACGCGCCCAGCACAGTACCACGCAACTAAACTCCGAAGCTGGAACCCAATGCAGGTCTCCTCACAATACATCGCTCCCCAAATAGGAATATGCCACATCACTCGCAAAGAAGAACGCTACACGGCCCATATCAGAATAGAAATTTAATGCACAACAAAATCACCAAGCCCATACAGCCATTAGGCCATGAACTCCAAAACACATTTCACCATTGTGGGCTGCATCCGCAAGAAATGACCAGCTACTACTTGTGTGACGCCCTGTTCCATCATGGTACACAGAGCCACATTCACGTACGAAAAGGCAACATGGAAGCGCACAGAACCGCAGGGCCGTCCCAATGCGGAGGCACTAGTCCAGCTGAAAGGCCGAAATGTTGCTCCGAGCCACTAGTACTGCGTAAGGGCATGTGGCCCATTGGCGATCGTCCCATAAGATCGTAATGCTGCTCCACTGATTAACACGAAGCAGCAGGTGTCGGGAGTAAAAGCCATCTGCAGGAGTGGCATACAGATGGCAGTGGCAAAAGGGGAGGAGATACCTGTCAACCAAAAGAAAAGAAAAAGAACAGAATGGCCATCAGAACAACATTCGAACAACTCACTTCAATGATCACACTAAATCCACAGCCATATGCATGCTAGCCCACTCCAAAGGATCATCACCACCCCAAAACCACTTGCGACTCATAACCATCTATATCGAGGTGTAAACACCATCACAAACGAGTGTACCTGTGCATGCGTCTGTCAAAACAGAATCCATCAGATGGGAATGTTAACGTGCATGGACACAAGTGTCTGAAGGTGCGTCGAGACAGGGAGGGCTCAACAAGGCCAGATAGACGATGGTCCCACTATGGCAGCCCTGCATCACATAGCGCAGGGGAGGCGGATAGATTCCAAGAAGCCCTGTACATGGCAAACTCTGTATCAAATCATCTGCCCATGCATCCATTCATCATTCCTTCATCCCGGTATAAAAACGCCTGAATATTTACTCACATAACATTAGAAATATCCATTGAGTCTGTGCGTTATGCAGCCTGCAAAATCCACAGTGCCCCAGCCCGTAATTCCAGTGTTGTGAAGTAACATGTATTTGGGAACATCCGGCCTCATCGCCCACGTCGCTATTGCGCATCCCAAACTATTCATATCAATCATTGCATCCTCGCCATGGCCCCTGTCTCAAGGACATTGAACAATAGAACGTTATATTTGCAGTCAGACCTGTGGGCATCTCCTCGCCGCTAGCTGATAACCGAAAGCGCCGCCCTTCGAATTCCTCATTTGCAACATCACGTCGAAAAGGCATCTGTGGCCGCTTGAAATCACAAATTAATCCATCTAGTGCGGCTGTGTGTGAAAATGGCAACTGCCTTCACCCACAAATGGGACGCCCCGCCCGTCGTTGCAACTCGGTACAGTGATGCATGAGGGCCCACCGTTACTCGAGTACTACGTTCCACTGACCCTTCACAAGTCTGTTCGCGACTGCAAAGATTGTATGTGAAACAATGGGACCATAGCCGAATGTACATATCAACAAATGTTACACGGCCATCGGGTACAAATACATGATTGCTATAGCAAGATGCCATTCCTCGAATTGCAGCGTTGTGTGCGGGACGTGCCCGGCCAAAGGGGAGAGCAGCTTGCACAGGTGGAATGAATCACCACAGGTGGAGGCCATACAGCCTGAAAACACATAAATTGCACACCCAGTCTCCTCCCACAACCACACCCACTCCGAAATGCTACCGGCAGGACTCGCGATGTTGGCCCTGGGGGACCTGATAGCACTGCAAGTACTCCAACTCCAAGAAGAAGACGAACACCAACTACAACCGGCTGCACGGAGGGGACGCAGGAGGAGGAGGAGGCCAAGGCAGGGCCAGCAAGGGCCGCCAGCACAGCCACTACCACCACGCAGGCAGCCCGCAATCCCACGCCTCCGAGCACATCCGTTCAACCTCACTGATGAGCAGATCCACACCCTCTACCGTTTGGACCGGGACACCATAACCGCCATTGTGGACATGACACAGGCTGACCTTGTCAGCATGATAGATAGCCCAACCGCCATCCCACCCCTACTGAAGGTGGTGTCTGTACTACACTTCCTGGCCACAGGCACCTACCAGCACACTGTCGGACAGTTGCATGGCATTTCTCAGCCACTGTTCTCACGGACACTATTGCAAGTGCTCGATGCCCTCCTGCAGCACGCAGACGACTACATCTCTCTACCACGCTCGGAGCAGGAAATTACCAACACAAAAGTGGGATTCCATGCACTTGCCGGCATACCGGGTTGCATTGGTGCCATCGACTGCACCCATGTGGAATTGGTCGTCCCACATGCCATGGAGGCCCAGTACCGCAACCGAAAACAATTTCATTCCCTGAATGTACAAATGGTGTGTGACTCCAACAGGATCATTACACATTGTTGTGCCCGATTCCCTGGATCAACCCATGATTCTATGGTCTTGAGGAACTCTACAATACCACGCTACATGGAGCGACACGCAGGGAACAGATCCTGGCTACTCGGTGAGTCTCATTAGATGCATGATAATGTGGGGTATGTGATTCGGCAATGACCTGGCAGGAAGGGGGGGGGGGGTGTGCGTACGTAGCAATGGCATTCCACATCATACGTTTATCGTCCACATACAGGTGATGCTGAATATCCACTGAAGAGATGGCTCCTCACACCAGTCCGGAACCCACGGGACCAGCATGAGGAGGACTACAACCATGCCCACTCACGTACCCGTGTAGTCATAGAACAGGCATTCGGCCTACTGAAGACTCGTTTCCGCTGCCTCAGCAGGTCTGGCGGGGCACTCCTGTACCGCCATGAGAAGGTTGCAAAGATGGTCATGGCATGTGTCATGCTCCACAACATGTGCGTACGTAGAAATGTGCCCATGCCCCCTGACGCAGAACTGCAAGCACCTGAAGATGGTCATGATGAGGGTGGGGATGTGGCAGCACCTCAAGGAGTCTGCGAGGCACCGGAGGGCCGTGACATTCGTCAACATCTCATTGATGCATGCTTCTAGCACTCACGCCTGGTGGCTGATACATGGACACGGTACTCGTGGCACTGTGTGTGGCTGGTACATGCACAATCTGGACTGTACGCCTATGATGGCCTAGTACACAAAGATCATTGTCCACACATCTCATTGGTTGATCGTGCACTGTTTATGGCATATGTGATATCATGTTGAACACCCTATCGACCCGCCACCCAAGTGAGCCCAAGACACCCCCTCCACCCTCCTACCTCCCCCCCGAACACCAGTGTCCAAAGATGCTCATTGTCAGTGGGCAGTCGCTATTGCAAGCCCCCTCTGCGGGTATCAGGGGCACCCCTGCCTGTGGAGCGCAGGTTCCTCCCGGATCTACGTTGGGGGCTGCCCTGGACGGAACTTGCAACGGATGATGTCTCTGCCTGCTCACGTCCATGCATGTCCCTAAGGGTTTGTGAGAGCTCAGTGAGCACACGGCGCACTGCGGCAAGTTCGGCACATACGTCTTTGGACGTCGCATGCAGTTCCCCCCTCAGGCTCTCGGTGCTTCTCTCCATTTGGACTCTCAGGCTCTCGGTGCTACTCTCCATTTGGACTCTCAGGCTCTCGGTGCTACTCTCCATTTGGACTCTCAGGCTCTCGGTGCTACTCTCCATTTGTGCCCTTAGTGTCTCTGTACTCCTCTCCATTTCTGCCCTAAGTGTCTCAGTTGATGTTTCTATGTCTGCCTTAGTGCCCCCACATTCATCGGCATGGTCCTTGAGGAGCGTGGCCAGTTGCTGCTGTTGCACGATTAACTGGTCGAGGGACTGTTGCCTCTGCTGTGCCATGGCCATTTGCGGGGGTGTCACAGAGGGGCTGGTGACCTCATGTTGCCTTGCCACAGGGCTTGTGGGGGATGGCCAGTCGTCGTCTTGTGGGTGCCCCTGCGTGGTATCCTCATGTTGTACGGGATGGGACAGACAGGGGGATTGGGACAGGTCATGGATGGATCTGACTTCGACATCCCCGTCTTCTGTGTCGGAGCATGCTGCCATCAATGGGGTGTCACCTATGGTGCTGCTGCCACCAGAGGCAGTGCCTTCTGTGGCATCCGTTGGGGGGACCTGTGGTGGTGGTGTAGTGGGCATGCTGGCTGCTGGGGTGCCTGTTGATGTTCCCTCCTCTGTGCTGCCACATGATTTGTGCTGCTGCCGTGTCTTGATGCGTGCAGCTGAGGTGGAGGGTCTTTGGCCGTTGGTCTTGGCCCTCTTTGCAGGTGTGCTGGTAGGGGTGTCCTGATGCTCGTCGTTTGGATCGGACCCTGTGGTGGAGTAAAGGAGGGCGAGGGTTATTAATGGGTCTGTGGGAATTGGAATGGCATTGTATCACATGCATTGGGGTGGTACCTGAGGGTGATTTGGGTCGGGGCCTTGGAGGTGCTTTCATTCGTGTGTGGAGTGAGGGTGCAGTTGTTTGGCAGCCTGCAGTTAGGGTGTGCCTGCTGCACGTGTAGTGGGTGTTTTAGGGGTTTTTAATTATTTATGTATTTATTGTGAGTTTTAAAGTGCGCTATCAGGCCGATGTGTGTGGACGTTCTCCTGGACATGTGTTTCTGTTGCACTATGTGGACGCATGGTACTTCACATGATTGGACATTGTGTATTTAGCATTGTTTTATTTGGCCCACCTACCTGAATCTTCAGATGTCTGCACTCCTTTCTCCATCCCTTCCGACTCCCTCTATGCTCTCCATTCCAATGGTGGAGGCACAGATTTCTTCCCAGGGGGTCAACTTGATGGGTGATTCAGGACCTCCCCCGGTGGCTGTGGCAATGTTGCGGTTGGCAGAAAGTATGCTACGGACGCGTATCCGCAGGTCGTCCCATCGCTTTCTGCATTGCTGTGGGTTGCGGGGTGCGGTCCCCACCGCACTTACCCGCTGTGCCACCAGAGCCCATATGGCCTTCTTGTTTGCAAGTGCCGTCCTGGTCATTTGCGTGGAGAAGACGACGGCAGCATTCTCCTGGAGGGTCTCTGTTAGCACGGTGAGTTCCTCACGGGAGAAGTGGACCTGCCGCTTGCGGTCGCACGCTTTCTTCACTACTTTTCCCATTTTTCTTGGTTGCGCTAGGGTGGATGACGGGTTGGGGTGTGTTTCAGGGTAGTGTTTTTAGTGGTTGTGTGGATTTTGTGGTTTTATAGGTGTACGGCGGGATGTTTCCCGTTCCGGGCCCATGTTTTTACTTCCGTTTCCGTATATTTACGGTCACCGTACTTTCCGGTTGGCGCTCACTGCGGTGTCCGCTAAGATGGGTGGCGGTATTGCACCTAGGGCGCCGTACGGCGGCGGTGTGGGCCGTTTTGGGGTCATTTCCGCCATCGCGGACTTTGCACTTCCGCCATGGCGTGGTGCTCGTGCCCGATGGGTCGGAATGGGCCGCACTTTGCTCCTTCGTGCAATGGCGGAAACGCTATTTACGCTGTGGCGGTCCGGTCAGTCACTTTCCGCCAGGGTCGTAATGAGGGCCAATGGGTGGACTGAGTGTGGCTACAGCCTCCCTCTGAGGCCTGGGAAGGGAATAGCCATGGCATGAAGGACATGTTTGGATTGAGAAGGAGACATTAAGGCATCCTATCTTCTGTTAAGGGTGGACTGTGTGGTCCGACGACTACTCCTAGATCGAGTAACCCCTAAATAAAGAGATTGAAGCTATTTTTCCTCATCAGTCTGAAAGTGACTAAAAGAGAAAGAAAGCCAAGTGAATGGTTGAAAAGCCTGAAAGATTACCATTCATACAGAAAACTGACATTGTTGTTTGGAACTGTATTAAACCTGGGGAAGGGAACCCCAAGGTTTTTTGGAACGGTGATGAACTTGGGGAAGGGAACCCCGAGGTTGCTTGGAACTGTGTTTAACTTGGGGAAGAGAGCTCCAAATTATTTTTGTGTAACTGTTTTGAACCTGAGAAATAAGCTGAAAATAAGCTAGGAGCTGGAAGAAGCTCAGAACTTTACTTTGAACACTGTTTCTTTGGTTGCTGGCATCCCTAAACATTGAATATATTTAGTTGTGAGGGCAAGCATAGGTTTTGTACCCAGACAGACTTTTGAGTTGAACTTTATGACAGACTATCCTTAGTTTCTTTAGGTAGGGAAATCTCATTTTAGCATAGGGCAAGTTAGGCCTTAATCCATTCTGACATTTGAGAAATGAAAGCTCTATTTTAGAAAAGTGAATCTGTTGTCTGTGTCTTACTTCATGATACCTTCATACTAAATGATGACTGACTTTGTGGCACCCTTTACAAGTGATGTTGACCTGCTGGTGGTTGAACTCCCAGCCAATCCGTCATTGCCAAAGGAGCAACACAAAGCACTATATGTGTGTCCAAATTCAACAAGATGATGTCCATCCCCGTTGGCCCCTCAAGAATTGAGAATGTTTCAGTGGACTGGAAAGTGTCCCATGATCAATCATTGGAAATTTCACACAACTCAATATAAAGGAAAGAAGATAGTATCTGAATTCATATGCTTCAAGGTGAAGTGCCAGGAAGCAACCTGTTAGGATGTGCGACGGCCAACATTGCAGCAATGATGTGCAACATTCAATACATCCAACGGTACAGCAGTTTCCCTCTTTGTTTCAAGGACTAGGATGCCTCAAGGGAGATCTGCTGGTACTTCACATTGATAAATTAATCACTCCAGTAGCACAACACCCTCTGGAAATACCCATTCACCTTCAGCCCCAAGTAGAGAAAGAACTCAATTATTTGCTGGCATGTAACATCATCGAGGTAGCATCTGGTCCCATTCCCTGGCTATTGCACATAGCAAGTCCCGAAGAAGGGCATGTTGAATGACATACGCATATGTGTGGATATGAGGCAGGCCAACAAAGCCATCGGAAGGGAAAGGCACACAGTAATGCATCTGCTTGACATGATCACCCTGCTGAATGTAGTCTGATTCTTCTTGAAACTCAATCTCAATAAGTGATACCATCAGATTGAATTGGATGTACACTCCAGATACTTCACCACATTTGTCACTCATATGGGTCGGTTCTGCTAGAAACAACTAGGTTTTGGCATCTACTCGGCTGCCAAGATATTTTAAGAGAGCATTCACAGAATAGTACGATACAATAAAACTGTTTTTATTACTGGTCTTCGGATCCACAACTGATCAACATGATCAGACACTGGCGCAAGTGTGTAAGGTTTGACTCTTGACCTGGAGAAATGTGCCTTTCACAAGCCGCATCGGAAATTGTTCATGCACATTTTCTTACAAAGGGGAATGTGTCCTCACCCGGGGAAAGTGAAATCCATTGTAGAAATGTCACCCTCTGAGGATGTTAGTGAAGTTCGTTCTTTCCTGGGGTTGCCCAGCTATTGCAGCTGATGCATTCGAGATTGTTCTAACACGAGTGGCATCACTGAGAGAACTCAGCAAGCAAGGCATTGCGTTTCAATGGTCTCAAACATGCAAGGAGGCATTTGGCCAAATCAAGAAGGACATTGCATCGGACGATCACATGGCCTACTTCGATCCATCAATTTGCACAAAGCTGACGATAGATGCCAGCCCTATTGGACTGGGGGATACGCGGTTCAACACAAACCCCGGGAGAGAGTCCCAGAAAGCAGTAATTGTGTATGCCAGAAGTCTCTCAGATGTAGAAAGACGGTATTCACAGCCTGAAAAAGAATGATTGGCCACAGTCTCTGTGTGAGCATTTACAAATGTTCCTACTTGGCCAGCCGTTCACAATAGTGACAGTCCATTAGGTGTCGATGTCCATTTATGGGAATCCAAATTGCAAGATGACGCCAAAAATAGAGAGATGGGGCCTTCGTCTGTGAGACTACAATTTCAACATCGTCCACAAGCAGTGGTCGAAGTGGGCGGGAGCGGTCGGATCGATGCTCCTCTACTTCTTTTAATTCAGTTTTACTGTTCCTATGCTTTTATTTTAAACAGAAACCGTTCCGGAATAGTTTTGTTTTAAAATAAGTGTAGGAAGAAGTTGAAACTTGCACTTTCAGTGCACTGCACTGAATGTCCCCCTAAACAGCAAGCACATGTGTTTTGGGGTTTGTATTGTGTGTGGGGGGGGGGGTGGCGATGGGGTTTGTAGGGAGATATGCAGGGCAGTAGGGAACATAGTTCCACTACTTCTTTTTGTACACTTCGACCACTGTCCACAAACCAGGAAAAGAATATAACCCAGCACATTTCATGTCTCTGCATTCGCTTTCTAATCCAATAGGTGACGTTTCCATAGCCGAAGAATATGTCAACGTTCTCCCGCAGACGCTCCTAGCTGGTCCGGTAACTACAACTCTCATTGTGTTGAATCAGAAAATACAATATTAATGCTTTTACACCATGCAAAGAGAAATACACCAACACAGGCTTGTAAAGATTCCCAGAATCTTTATTGCAATACTGAACAGTTTACAAAACAAAGTACACAAATAGCTATTTGGCCGTCAGTACTTCACAGAGACCACCAGCAGGTTCAATGTGAGCAGTGAACAGGAATTGCTAGCTGGACATCAGCATATTTATACAGTTTCTTTGTAACGATGTCCAGCCTCTTAAGAGTTAATCATGTACTGGGCAAGGGTTCGCCCAGGTTCATTCCTAATTTACATATCACGCGCATGTGGTTTACTTCTTAATACATTTACTAACAAGCACTACTATTCTCTGGATTTGACTTTACACCCTTTACGCATTTACTTCAATGCAGGTCAAACAGATGTTTCGCATATGATGTTTAAATAGCATTATCGTTCTTGTATACTTGTAGGTTAACATCGCTGATTCGAATATTCCCCTGATCCCTAAGTCAACAAAGGACAAGGTCTACTGACCCTAACATGTAGCCTGCAGGCAGGTTGGACATTAACTCGCCTACAAAGGTTGAAGAGGTTAAAGTAAGAACAAGAGAACACAGGTCGGCCATTTTAGGCCACAGGGTGACTTTGCACGATAAGCCAAAATGGCGGCTTTAACCTAAAATGGAGGTTTGATTAACTTAAGGTCACGACCTTGCAATACGGATTTCCTCGCAAAGCGACTGGGCATAGGCCAACATTTACAATGGAGGCAAAACAATATTATATCAGTTTCGACAAACCCTCCTTTTGGCCTATGCCAAGCGCCAAACTACCTTCAATCACTTTGCGACTAACTCCACATTTCAACGTCTATACACCCTGAATCATTATCAGACATATCTATTGCCATCAGATCAGACAGTAAAGTTTCTTTAAACACATACTCCTTGGAAACCTTATCTGGGGCGTATATTTTATGCCCTAATACACTTGTTACTTGCGCGCAACACCCCCCTAATACCGAACATATACCAGGGAGACACTGTATACAACAACAAAGGAACAGAAAACTACCCAAGATAATCAGCAGGGCCGAAAACAACTTCCATCCCCACGACCGTAGGAGGTCTCAAAACCATGCACTAAGTTCCCAGTTTCCCTCAGGAACATGCACTTCCGAACTAAGAACATGTAGATTTTGGATCGCCCTAAAGATCGTTGGAGAGGAGTCTGGTACGTAAACGCAGCAAGCGGACCCCACTAATTTACATACTCCTCCACGCTCAGCCAGAATGACATCTAATGCCATCCGGTTCTGCAGAGCTACTTATCTTATCGCTTTCTGTTCTAACGTCATATTATAGAGTATGTTACCGGTTGATGGTTTTCTCCAGTACTCTCGCTAGTCCCCTGATATCTTCTGAATTCATAATTTGCCCAAAAAATGGCACAAAGGATTTCATGATGTCTCCTAGAGTTTGCGCTGGAGTATCCCCCTTCACGAAATTTCTGCAGTACTGGCAATAAATACCCCAGGTAATAGAATCCCTAAATAGCAAGTTCCTTGCCAATCCCTGGGCAACCATGGAAATGCCACATTACCGCAAACGAAATAGACAGGTTCACCTACTTACAGAGGTCTGTTCTCACTAGTCAAATTCGCAATCTTCTAAAATCACCCATTGACCGTGTTCCATTCCTCTGTATGCAGAAGGAAACTGAATCGGGGCTATGGTTAACAGAATAAGATGGAGGCGTGGCATCCTTATTGCCTATAGGAGCCATTTTGAAAGAGACCAAAGACTGAAAAAGACGAGACAATCTATCAGAGGGCCTAACAGAAGTAACGTTTGGCTTACTTCTATTTGCAAAAAGTGAGCATCCCAGGGGCATCAAAACACGTTTTTCAAAACTATTCAAATTTGTACCATCAAAGTTCCCTGAGATGCTGTCATTCCAACGGCCAAAGAATAGTGCTCTAAGAGAAGCATAACAAGCAGTTGTCAAAGGTAAAGGATGAATGTACCAGCCTAGCCCCTTATCCCCTTGTTGCGGATTAATGCTAGCAGATCCAGCAGTTGGTCCTATTAAAAATTGCATGAGTGGCATTCATTATTAACAAAAGAGTATTATTCTGATAGTTCCCTCTATGCGAAGAATCTCTAGGTGACAAGGTATGCAATTGCACGGAAGGGGTGGGTATAACAGATACATTTTCAACAGGTAAAAAGTCCTATAGCGGATATGCTTCCTCCAGATACCACAACCCAAAACCAGTAGTTACTAAAAACCCAGTTATTATTACAAAAAAACAACAATACGTTTTCGGGTCCCCTCAGACGTTTGCTCATTGTCTCTGCTAGTCACATATTTATCTAAAAGTTCGGTACGAGCGGTAGCGGGTGCAGGCATCGAAGTCTTCAATCGAAAGACACCAATTGTTTGTTTGCTGGCGACTCCAGTCGCGCGTCTTCTTAATGTCTTTCCCACAACCCTTGGCCAACAGAATCCTTTCGTATAGTTGGGCCAAAAAGGCAAGCCCTCAAATGATTTTTTTCAATCGCACAGAAAAACCGTGCCGTACGTCTATCTTCTAGGACGTAAATTATATTTCACAATTTCCGGTGCTGAAGGATCAGAAAGCAAAATGTTGCCACTTCCCACTGGAGGTGGCGAGTGAACGGAAATGGGATCAGAAAATGGATGATCCGGAAGTACCACTGTTGGAGAGTGCAGAGACAAGATGGCCGTTTTGTCTGGCCTTACGAATTCTGGAACGGTCTCCGATACTCTCTTGTCGGTTGTTGCTGTTTCGGGCACGTTGGTTACAGCATTGGAAAGGGATTCTGTATCTTCTGTATCGTATGGCACGGGCTGTGGGATCCGTTTGGTGTGTGTTGCGTGTATCCAGTTCTTCCGCCCTGCTACCCGCACCGCAGTCTGGGTGACTAGCAGGACCTGGTAGGGACCCCTCCACGGAGGTGCTAGGCAAGACGACCTTTCGAAAACTTTTGTGAGGATCCAGTCCCCCGGTCGTAGACTGTGACCGGGACCCTCGTATCGTACAGTTAATGCCTCTCGCACCTGGTGATAAATTGAAAATAGATTTTTAGTCAACTGGTTACAGTAATCTGAAAGAAGCACATTCTCTACATCCTGCAATGAGCGACTCTTTGGCATACCCCAAATATTAGCAGGCCTCCCCATCACCACCTCAAAGGGAGAGAGCCCAGTCTTAGTTTGTGGGGTTGTTCTCATCGACAGCAACACGATCAGTAAGGCGTCCGGCCATTTTAACTTGGTGCCAGCACACGTCTTAGCAAGCTTGTTCTTTATAATGCTGTTATGTCTTTCCACTAATCCGGCACTTTCGGCATGTCTGGCCGAATGGAACCGTTTATCAATCTGCAATCCTTCACATATTTGTAGGATTACAGCAGCAATAAAGTGTGGCCCATTATCCGACCAGATGACTCTCGGCAGCCAGGAACCTAGGAAAGAACTCTTTCAACAGAGTCTTTGCCGTGGTTATGGCCATTGCATCTCTAACAGGGAAGGCCTCAACCCACTTGCTAAATGCACAAATGATGACCAACACGTATTTAAGATTGTTGCAACGTTCCAGCTCAATAAAATCAAAGTGGATGACCTCAAACGGAACAGAAGGTGGAGCGAAACTTCCTCTAGGAGTCGAGGTACATTTTCCTACATTGTGCTGCAAGCAGACCATGCACCCTTGGACAAAGCGCTCTGCAATTTTGAAGATTTTATCATTGGCCCATACGCTGTGTAACATTTTAGTCAATTTACGCGCACATACATGAGTCGGACCATGAGCCATAATGACCATCATTGTAATTTGGCGTCAGGGAGTAACCATTTTCCTTCAATATTGTCCACCCAACACCCATTACCATCCAATCTCCCTGCACCCTCGACCCATTTCTTGGTCTCCTCTACAGTAGCATCTGCTTGAATGTCTTTTACAGAATCAATACTTTCACCAAAGGTGCAGACATTTACAGTTTCCCTTACAGCATACATTTCTGAACTAAAATCAGTGGCAGTTTGTTTAGCTATCTGATCAGCGAAAGCATTCCCTTTTCCTATATCATCTGTAACCTTTTGATGTGCTGTACATTTTACAATGGCTAACTGAACAGGGAGTGCGAGTGCTGAAAGTAATCGCACTATTAAAGTGCCGTGCTGTATTTTTGTGCCATGTGAGGTCAAGAAACCTCGTTTTTTCCAGTGTCTACCGAAGTTGTGAACTACCCCAAAGGCATACTGACTGTCGGTATATATATTTACTGTAAGCCCTTCAGAAAGTTCACAGGCTCGAGTTAATGCTATAATTTCTGCGGCCTGCGCAGAATTATCCATAATTCTTTTGGTTTCCACAATCGTGCTTAAGGTAGTGACGGCATAAGCAGCCGTGGATGTACCATTCGGAAGTTTGAAACAAGAGCCATCACAAAATAGCGTTCCTTGTGGGCTATTCAAAGGCGTATCTTTCAAATCAATTGTACCTTTAGTCTCTTGTTCTGTAGTGTAAAGACAATCGTGTGGCGTTTCGTCACCATCAACAGTATCTTGCGGGACAGGTAAACGTTCAGCCGGATTTAATACACAACACCTCTGAATTTGAATGTGGGGAGCAAACAACATCAATTTGTATCTTGTCAATCGTGCGGAAGTAAGGTGTTGCATTTGAGTTCTATTTAATAGAACATCTACAGAGTGAGGTACTATTAGGGTTAACGCATGACCCAGGACCATTCCCTCGCTCTGTTTTACAGACGCAGCAGCAGCAGCGACAGCTCTCAAACATCTCGGCAAAGGGCATGCAACAGGACCAAGGGCACGGCCTATTCTTCCCTCCATGTTCCTGCGTTAACACAGCCAAAGCACATCCCTCACGTTCATGCACATACAACACAAAGGCCTTTTCATAATTTGGAGTTCCTAAAACCGGCGCCAAACACAGCGCGGTTTTGAGCAAATCAAATGCTGTCTGGTGTTCCAAAGTCCATGGCAATGGCAAAGAAATGCCCTTTTTTGTCAAAGCCAGCATTGGTTTAATCGTTAACGAAAAGTTAGGGATCCACAATCTACAGTAAGAAGCCATACCTATCAGGGCTCTAACTTCCTTCTGCGTATTTGGGACAGACATGCCAGAAATAATTTTTATTTGTTCAGGTGTCAACCTTCTTCCCTCCTTTGACAGGAGATAGCCTAAATAGGAGACCTCCTGACAACAATATTGGAATTTTTTGAGTGAAGCTTTGTGGCCATGTTTTGCTAGATGACAAAGCAACAACATGGTGCCTTCTTTACAGGCACCCTCAGAATCAGCAGCCAAGAGGAGATCATCTACATACTGTAGTAACGTGCAAGTAGTAGGCAACTCGAGAGTATCGAGTTGCTCTTTTAATGCTCTACTATAAATACTTGGACTCTCAGTGTACCCTTGTGGTGCACGAGTGAATGTGAACGAGCGTCCACCTAGGGTAAACGCAAACAAATACCTACTATCCTTGTGTATAGGAATACTGAAAAACGCGTTTTTGAGGTCAACAACGCTAAAGTGAGTGGCAGAAGCCGGAATCATAGTTAGTATCGTTGTAACATCAGGTACAATGGGAAATTAAGGAGCCACAATTTTGTTAATAGCACGCAAATCAATTATAAACCGAAAAGGAATCGCATTATCACCTTTTTTGTATACTGGCAATATCGGGCTGTTACACAAACTACCTGTAATTTCCTCAATTACTCCACGATGTACAAAATCAGAAACTATACATTTCAAAGCCTGTTCGCCTTCAACTGAGATCTTATATTGTGGAATGCGAGGCAATTTTACTCCGTGTTTCAGAATAATTTTAACAGGTTCAATTTGAAGAATGCCCACATCCTTATCATCAATTGCCCATAAGCATTCCGGAATGTTACTGAATTCTGGCGGTAAAGGTCGAGTCAAAAACTGAGAGGCGAGTGATTGCTGAGGTGAAATTGTTAACCGAACTCCGTCCGAGGAGCAATGTATTACTGCATTCAATTCCTTCATCAAATTTAACCCCAGCAAATTCTCCCCACAGTTTGTAGTAAGTAGAAATGGACACTGCTCCGTGAAGGGACCCACTGTTATCGGTACCGGCAAAGAGACTGGACAAACTACAGGTGTGCCTGAAAACCCTACGGAAACGTTGGACTGCCCTGACAAGGGAATGTTTGGAACCTGTGAATGGTCAATGGAACACTTTTGTGCTCCCGTATCTACTAAAAATAGATGCTTCCTATTTCCCACCGCCATCTCAACCTAGGGACCTTTCTGATGAACGGGAATCGGCGTTGGTTCCAAATCCTGCTTTGGGAAATCCTAACGAAACAGAATGTCATCAAAAGGAAGTTCTTCAGAGAGGTACGCGGCAGAAGGATGATCAAAAATGTTTCCATTATCCACATTCGAAACTTGTTTATCCTGTGAAGAAGGTTGCTGTGATTCTGGCGCAAACTGACCTCTGCCAGGGCCCCCTACACCTGGGCGACCTCTGGATCGTCTACCCATGTTCCCAAATGACCTTTGCTGCAAGGTCGGACATTGTGCACGCCAGTGATCTTCCTGTCGACAATAGGCACACTGGTTAATGGTTACCGGAGCCAAGGGCGTACTTCCCTGTGGAAGGTATTGACCTCTAAATTGATTACCCCCTCTAGGGCTTCTAACGATCTGTTGTAATAGTACTTTTGTTTTCAGGTGACCCTTTCTTTTCTCAAGTTTTTCCTTTTCATTATTCACATGATTTTCATAGTACTGAGCCATGTGCAGTACTTCTGATTGAGACTTCGCCTGCCATGCGCTTTCAGAGGACATCATCTGTAACTGGAGGTCAGGCAGCAATCCACGTACAAATTTGTCGACAAACAGCCTTTTCCCTGACTCTGTGCCTAAGTCTTGTCCACTGAATCTGAAAATACCTGTTCGAACCGATTGAAGTACTCGGTAGCACCTTCAGACTTTCCTTGGACACAGGCCGTAAGCTTGTCCCAAACTATAGTTTTTAATGTTACAATAATCCTATCAGGCAAAGTTAATATCACTTGAGGCTGTCTCTCGCCAGCTGGTCTTTCTCTGTCGAGCCTAACCATATTATCCCATGTATCTCCTAACCCAGGTACATCATCTACAGTCCTAATCTGTTTCCACAAATCAACTGGCAGGAGTACGGGAAATAATAAATCAATATCACTTAAGGTGAATACCAATGATTGTAAGACTGATTCTATTTCTTTATAGAACCCTGTCGGATTCTTTCTTATATCAGGAATAGATTGCTTTATGGTGTTCACTTCCTGTCTCGAGAACGGGACGTGAACAAACTGCGATACGTAATGTGCAGGAATGTCCACAGCGACTATACCTCGTGCAGCATCGGCCGCAATCTCAACTTTTGGGACAAATGTCGGAGGGACCTCTCTCATAGGCAACTGAGAAGTAGGTAGCTCCGAATGCTTATTAAGCAACAGAGCCAAATCAAGCGCTAAGGCAGTCGAAGAAGTATCAATCGAAAAGGCTCTTTTATAAACACCCAATAATTCTGCGGGACAACAAATCTTTCTTTTTACACACTCATCCTGCAGGTATTCTACCATAACCTGTATCACTTTCTTTTGCATTTCTAACGTATACTGACTATACGTGTCATATACTTCGTCTGGAGTTATCGACATGTCCAAAATCCATCTTATTGCATCCTTTGTACAAATTTGCGCTTTCTCACCTACCAATTCACGGCGAGGAGAAAAAAAAAATGTTTCTGTACAAATATAGTACCTAAACTATCACCATTAGTTTCTTCATTCTGTAACTCTTCCAACTCCTTCCTATACACAAAAATCTTCTTGACATGCTCATGTACTTTCTCCGCAGTATCCCTAGACAATGCTAAGGTATTCAAACCGTAACCCTTGTGGGAGATCTACATCGTTTAATCTATTCCACATTATGCTCAAATGAATTCCTAACCCTTCAATAAAAACATTTTTCTCAGGAATACTTCTTAGATTTTCGAGTGTGGAAAAAACATCAGCTTGTTCACCCTTCTCCATACAACGTTTAGCCCAAGCAATTAATTCATTCTTTTTATCGGGGGACACAGTATTACGAGTCACAACCCTTGACCCCTTTCCCTGGTCTACTACTAGCGATGCAGAATCACTTGGAAGAGGGAGAGTAGGCACATTCTGAATATCAACAAGTGGAGGCAAGGGAGCAGGCAAAGGAGCGACAGCTGGAGGAACAACAGAAAGAACAATAGGAAGGACCGGGGGACTATAGGAGGAGGAATAACGACAGGAAGAGGCAAAGCACCAGGAGGAAGGCCGTACAGGGGTGGCGCAGAGGGATCGGGCCTTCCTTCATGCAAAAGTTAATTAATCAATTCATCGGACGTATGAAAATCTTTTGAAGGATACATTTTCTGAATGCTTAATTGAAACGCTCTGTCTGTGTTCCTAACTGATTCCAATTGTTTATTTTGATCATATAACAGTGCTTTTTCGGCATTCGTCATATGTCAACGCATATGTTTCTCTCTACTCTTTTGGTGCTGCAAAGCTTCTGTTTTCCAACTGTGCAATGCGTCAAATGCTGCAGGTCTAGCCTTTTTCTTTACCAATACAGACTCTAGATATTCTATACGAGGGATTTCAAAGCTACCATTGGTTGGCCACCGAAGATTAGAGTTATATCTGTGCCAAATATCATTAAATGCTATACTACCAAAGTCTTTCTTACAGTACATAGTACATGCCGGCGACCCCTCCTGTGGTGCGGGACGGCTATCTTCCAAAGATTGTCTGTCGCTGCGGAATAATGCCCTGAAGCAGGCAGACAATTTCCCAGGCATATCAGAATTCTGGTGTTACCTGGTCAAATAATTGTGCTCGCGATTACAATGCGCCAAATTCAAATTGTCAGGGTTAAATTAAGAATGGGGTCACGATTCACCTGACCAAAGGACTGGGAGGCCCGATCGGGTTACTAAGAACAATCTAAGGACCCACGTTTCTGGTGATTTCAGCAAATGTACCCACCTCGATGTATGGACCCTCGTCAAGACGTCGTCCCGGGCTACAGCTCACCGTTCAGGGATCGGATCGTGCTGTTCTGTCCAGGAATTCGCTTCTCGTCCAGAGGGGCCTTTTTTTCTGTCACCGTCCGATCCCGGTCCAATAGCTGAGCCAACCTTCAACGAGACGAAGTCAATCTTGAGGGTCCCTATTCGGGCGCCATCTGTTGAATCAGAAAATACAATATTAAGGCTTTTACACCATGCAAAGAGAAATACACCAACACAGGCTTGTAAAGATTCCATAATCTTTATTGCAATACTGAACAGTTTACAAAACAAAGTACACAAATAGCTATTTGGCCGTCAGTACTTCACAGAGACCACCAGCAGGTTCAATGTGAGCAGTGAACAGGAATTGCTAGCTGGACATCAGCAAATTTATACAGTTTCTTTGTAACGATGTCCAGCCTCTTACAAGTTAATCATGTACTGGGCTAGGGTTCGCGCGAGGTTCATTCCTAATTTACATATCTCGCGCATGTGGTTTACTTCTTAATACATTTACTAACAAGCACTACTATTCTCTGGATTTGACTTTACACTCTTTACGCATTTACTTCAATGCAGGTCAAACAGATGTTTCGCATATGATGTTTAAATAGCATTATCGTTCTTGTATACTTGTAGGTTAACATCGCTGATTCGAATATTCCCCTGATCCCTAGGTCACCAAAGAACAAGGTCTACATGACCCTAACATGTAGCCTGCAGGCAGGTTGGACATTAACTCGCCTACAGAGGTTGAAGAGGTTAAAGTAAGAACAAGAGAACACAGGTCGGCCATTTTAGGCCACAGGGTGACTTTGCACGATAAGCCAAAATGGCAGCTTTAACCTAAAATGGAGGCTTGATTAACTTAAGGTCACGACCTTGCAATACGGATTTCCTCGCAAAGCGACTGGGCATAGGCCAACATTTACAATGGAGACGAAACAATATTATATCAGTTTCGACAATTGGAGAGTATACTCAACGTGATGACACGTTGCAGAAGGTACAAAAAGTGATTGAGTACCGGGAGATGGGGATCGGTATTCCTGGTAGGTTTGCAAGAGAGAAGCGACTCGATGGCTGACCTAAGTGCATTTAAACAGGTGAAGGATGAACTCTCTGTGTCCGCAGAAGGTCTTGTAATGACACGTACCAGATTGGTCAGTCCCTCTAAGCTTCAACAGTATATTGTCAACTTAGCGCACCAAAGTCACTTAGGAGTAGTTACTTCCAAGCGACAGATCAGAGACACCATGTGGTATCCCGGGCTTGATGCACTTGTTGAACGTACAATCGGGTTGAATCATTTGTATCAAAGCACAACACGACTGGACAGAACAGTCCCACTTCGAATGTCTGAGTTATTAGGCGCAGTGTGGAGCCATAAAGCGGTTAACTTCTTTGGAACATTCAAAGATGGCAAGTATTGGCTAGTGGTCATAGACAAGTACTCACAATTTCCCATTGTACAGATGGTGTCCTCCACTGCTACCAGCACCATAATCCCAGATTTTGATAACATATTTTCAGTATAGGGAATTCCAGAGGTATTCAAGTCTGACAATGGACCCCCGTTTAGTAGTCTGGAGTTTGCACAATTCATGCAGTACATGGGAATCCAACATAGGAAGATAACTCTGCTATTGTCATTATCCGCCGAGCCCGCCCTTTTTGGACTTCATGGTCCATGATGCGCCACAGTGTTAACTCCGCGGTTCTACCAACATGGCCGGCACTTCCGAAGCGCTGCGTGCCAGCCCTCTCTTACTACGTTCAGCTTCCTAGAAAAAGCCCACGCCTCTGCGGCGCCGCACGTCTCAACACTACCGCTTGGTGTAGCTAGTCATCCGATCAAAAGTTTGCTTTGCTCTCATTGTTACCCTATTTTTCTTCCTTCCTTCCTGGTATTCATTTACCCTTTCCCCTTACCTGTTTCGTGGACTACTCCTGGTAATTCCTCGCGCTTGATCTCGGAGCTCAACTCCTTCGAGCTGTCTCATCGTTATCCTGGTTCCTCTCCCGGAGACTGAACGCTTCTGTCTGGAAGGCTGCAACCTTACGCTGGACTCCGAAGACCCGCGTCCAGGTTTATACAAGTCCCGGACTGTAAGGAAAAAAGAAGCTAAGTCCAAGAGCGTCACAAGAAAGGAAAAACAGGTGAGAAGGGGAGAAACTTGTGACAGATTGAGACGCCTAAAACCTGATACAAAAACAGATATGGAAGCCGCAGTCCAGGACCTCATGAGAGGCATGCAAGAATTAACCACTGAAGTTCAGAACCTTAAGGCTGAGAATGCTGCATTAAAGCAGCTGGTCTTGTCCAGAGATTCTGCTGCAAAGGAAAGTGTTCTGTTAGGGGGAGTAGTAGACAAATACGACGGATCATCAAAGACTCTACGTGCCTTCCTAGATTCCTGTTTGGTACACTTCACTTTCAAACCATACTATTTTTCCACTCCACGAGCTAAGTTTGGCTTCATGATATCCCATCTCACGGGCAATGCCTTAAAGTGGGCTACTCCCTTAGTGTCATGAACCACCAGACACGTCCCTTCTGGACTTCGTGGTCCCTGACCCATAGGGGACTGAACTCAGCAGTACTCCCAACATGGCGGCTGAACGCGAAACGCTGTTTGCCAGTCTCCACGTAGTACGCTCTGCGTTCTACAAAGCAGACAAGCCCCCGCGGCCCTGCGCGTCTCAATGCTACCGCTTGCAGTAGTCAGACGTGTGCTGCCATAGTTCGTACAGCGATTTCCACTGATTCCTGGTTCCCGGTCCCCTAAATTTCCTCCTCCTTCATCCTCCCCTTTTTGTCCTCACCTTGCATTCCTGGATTTCCTTCGCACTAGCCTTCCGAGTGCGCTCCTCGCCATTTCCTGGACTTTTTTCCCGGACATTTGAATGCTCCCTGGAGACGCACAGGGTTATACAAGACCCGAACGGTGCGAAAGAAGAATTAGTCGAAGAACTCGAACAAACGACACAGACAGGTGAGAAGGGGGGAAACCTGTGACAGATTGAGACACCAACAAACTGATACAGTTACGGACATGGAGCCTGCAGTTCAAGACCTCATGCGCGGCATGCAGGAGTTAACAACAGAAGTTCAGAATCTTAAGGCCGAGAATGATGCATTGAAACAACTAGTCCTGTCACGTGATTCCGTGATCAAGGAAAGCGTGCTGCTGGGCAGAGTGGTGGATAAATATGATGGCTCATCAAAGAACCTTTGTGGCTTCCTCGATTCGTGTTTAGTGCACTTTACCTTTAAGCCCTACTACTTCTCCACCCCCAGGGCAAAGGTGGGCTTTATGATTTCACATCTTACCGGGAATGCATTAACTTGGGCAAGGCCCTTAGTAAATTCAGGTGATGCCCTCCTGGATGACTATGATGGTTTCGTACGGGCGCTAAAGACCAAGTTTGACCGCCCAGAACAGGTTTACAGTGCCCAAGAATGCTTATTGGACTTCCAACAAGGATCCCAGGATATGCTTACCTATGTAACACGCTTTAAGCAACTGCCCAAGGAAGCAGACTGGTCCTCTGAGGCCTGTTTTACCCTCTTTCAAAGAGGGCTCAATGAAGAGATAAAAGACGAGCTAGCCAGGGTAGCTCGCCCAGGTTCCTTCCAGGCTCTCATGGACCTCTCTTTACAAATAGTCTTTCGTATCCAGGAAAGGAAGGCGGAAAAGAAGAAGACTAAAATGCCCTACCAAAAGATCTCTACAGAACCTTCCTGTAGACCTGAGCCTGCTCCTTCCCTGACCACAGACCCAGAACCCATGCAACTAAGAGCCTTCCCCGGACCTATAACTCTGCAAGAAAGGATGCGACGGATTCACACCGGGCTGTGCATGTACTGTGCCTCTGATAAACATCTTGTGAGAGAATGTCCTTTAGCCCCTCCACGGCGTTCGGGAAATGCCAGCTCCCGATCCTAGATGGAGCACAGCTTCGGGAGAGATCTATTCCATCCTTGAACTCTCCTGGACAAAACAATCTTGTGATTCTGCAGGCCTTTCTATCGCCTTCCAAGAAAGAAGCTTATCCCATTCTGGCATTAGTGGATTGTGGGGCCATGGGGATATTCATAGATCATGATTGGGTCACTATCCACCACATTCCATATGAAACACAAGACATCATGCAACCTGTAGAGACTATCGATGGAAGACCTCTTTCCTCAGGACCCATAACCCTGCAAACTAAAGACATCCTGCTTTCTATAAACCACCATCAACAGGGGATCACCTTTGACATCTTAAGATCTGCCCATTATCCAATGGTACTGGGTATGCCCTGGTTACAGAGGCACAGCCCCTACATCAACTAGGCGGCAGGATCCTTGTTTCTTTGTTCAGAACACTGTATGTCCCACTGTATATCCCTGGATTCCTCGTCAAGATCCTCTGAAGATACGCGAACAGACCAGCAAAGTCCATTCACGGTCTCAAATATCACCCAGGTTCCCAGGGCCTATCAGGATTACACTGTTGTGTTCTCGACTGCCATAGTTCAGGCTCTACCCTCTCACAGACCAGAAGACTGTGCTATTGATACTGAACCCTCAGCAGTGATTCCCTTTGGAAGGATGTTCATTCTATCAGAAACACAGAAAAGAGCCCTCTGAGAATACTTGGATACCAACCTGGAAAATGGCACTATACGACCATCCAAATCCCCGGTGGGAGCTTCGTTGTTTTTTGTTCCCAAGAAAGATACCAAGGAGCTTAGGCCTTCCCTTGATTATCGTGGTCTTAATCAATGCACCCTCAAGGACCGCTACCCATTGCCCTTGATCTCGGATACCCTGGAAGCGGTGACAGGACCTGTAGTGTTCACGAAATTAGATCTCAGAGGTGCCTACCATCTGATCCGTATAAAGGAGGGTGATAAATGGAAAACAGCCTTTGAAACACCCTTTGGTCATTTTGAATACTTGGTTATGCCCTTCGGACTCGCCAATTCCCCAGCGGTCTTCCAACGTTTTATGGACCGGGTGTTCTCCGATATGCTGTTCCTCTTCGTCATAGTTTACCTGGACGATATACTGATATACTCCAAGGACCATCTGAAGCATGAGGAACATGTTAAATCAGTCTTACAGCGTCTACGTGAACATAAGCTCCTGGCTAAACCTGAGAAATGCCTTTTCCATGTGTCTACTGTTCACTATCTCAGATTTGTCCTTAGTCTAGAAGGAATTGGAATGGACCGCTCGAAAGTAGACTCCATCCTATCCTGGCCTGTTCCAACTACTGTGAAACAGATTCAATCCTTCCTTGGGCTTGCCAACTTCTACCGAAAATTCATACACTCCTTTTGGGAGATAGTACAACCGATCATTACATTGTTGAAGAAGGATACTCCCTTTCACTGGACAGCAGTCCAAGATGAGGCGTTTCAACGATTGAAGTCGGAGTTTATACAAGCTCCGATCTTGGCTCAACCTGACATTGATCGACCCTTCCTAGTGGAAACGGATGCCTCTAACTACGCTATCGGGGCAGTCCTAAATCAGGAATTTGATGACAAATTAGAACACCCCATCGCTTATCTTTCGCGCACCCTGACTCCTAGCAAAACCCACTATTCTGTTCTGGAAAAGGAACTATTAGCCATCCGTCAAGCCTTCACAGATTGGCGTCATCTACTCCTAGGAGCGAAACATCCTGTTCAGGTCGGCACGGACCATCGGAACCTTCAAGTTCTGCAATCCCTGGAATGTAGGAACAGTCTGCAAGCCCGTTGGGCCTTCTTCTTTGCCCCGTACCAGTTTCAAATCCATCATGTTCCTGGAACACACAATATAATTGCTGACGCCTTATCCAGACCTCCCGACTACGAAATTCTTGAAGACAGATCCTTCCTAAAGATGTTTGCCCACACAATATTTGTTGCCCAAGCAATCAGTCTCCTGCAAGACATTCAGATTCAAACCCAGTCCTATGGGATCTGGAAGGAGTTTACTGGGAAGAATCGATGGAATCTCACAACAAAGGACGGATATTTATTCAAGGATAATGGTCTGGTCATCCCCACGCAGAGACTGTGCCAAAGGATCACAAGCCTATGTCATGACACCCTTCATTCAGGACACTGTGGCATCACCAACACTCTCCGTTTAATACAAAGACAGTTTTGGTGGCCGAAAATGAAAGATGACGTCCAGCATTACATCCTAACCTGTGCAGTCTGCACTCAAAATAAGCATGATAACAAGAAACCGGCGGGTCTCCTGCTCCAACCAGCGCTGCCAACAAGACCTTGTGAATTCATTGCTACGGACTTTATTGTGGAACTACCACCTTCCAGGGGATACACAACTATCATGGTTACCATTTATTTATTCACTCACATGGCTCATTTCACACCCTTATATAAACTGCCATCCTCCTCTGAACTCGCTGGAATCTTCCTGGAACACATATTCCGACTTCATGGACTACCCTCCAACATCATATCTGACAGAGGACCTCAGTACATATCTCAGTTCTGGAAACACTTATGTCGTATACTAGGAATCCAACGTGCCCTCTCCTCAGGTTATCATCCACAGACCAATGGAGCTACTGAACGCGTGAACGAAACCCTGGAGCAATATCTTTGCTGTTTTGCCACCAAGGTCCTGGACGATTGGTCACTTCTAATACCCGTGGCTGAATTTGCATACAATAATTCGGACCACTCAGCTGTCAAAACCAGCCCATTTTTCTGTAGCCAAGGATTCCACCCTTCGGTTCTACAATCCATACTCCCACATCCTACGCCAGTCCCTACAGTTGACTCCTGGATTGAAACCCTCATCAACGTACACAAAGAAGCCAAAGAACACCTCGAAAAGGCCCGAACAAACACCAAGCATTATGCGGATTCCAAAAGAAGACCAGGGCCTTCATACGTAGTGGGTGATAAGGTCTGGCTATCTTCGAAACTACTGCCTCGACACTTACGACCAAACAAGTTGGCTCTCCGGTACTATGGCCCTTTTTCCATAAAGGAAATCATTAACCCAGTGGCCTTCCGACTCAAACTACCAGAATCCTGGAAGAGGATCCACCCAGTTTTTCACACTTCTCTGTTGAAACCATACGTCCAGTCCTCCCAGATCTACTCCTGTGGTTGTCAATGATCAATTAGAATATGAAGTGTCCAGAATATGTGACTCCAGGTACAGACGTGGTCAGCTACAGTAGCTGGTCGAGTGAAAAGGGCACCCTCCCAGTGAACGCACCTGGGAAACAGTCTCAAACATAAATGCCCCCAGACTACTCCGAAGGTACCACCTTATACACCCGGGTAAACCCATAGGAATTGGGTTTCGGAGGAGACATGCTGTCATAAACCACCGGACGCGTCCCTTCTGGACTTCATGGTCACTGACCCATAGGGGACTGAACTCAGCAGTACTCCCAACATGGCCGCTGAACGTGAAACGCTGTTTCAGTCTCCACGTTGTATGCTCCGTTCTACAAAGCAGACACGCCCCCGCGGCCCTGCGCGTCTCAACGCTACCGCTTGCAGTAGTCAGACATGTGCTGCCGTAGTTCGTACAGCGATTTCCACTGATTCCTGGTTCCCGGTCCCCTAAATTTCCTCCTCCTTCATCCTCCCCTTTCTGTCCTCACCTTGCATTCCTGGATTTCCTTCGCACTCGCCTTCCGAGTGCGCTCCTCGCCATTTCCTGGACTTTTTTCCCAGACATCTGAACGCTCCTTGGAGACGGGACACGAACCGCACACTGGAACCTGAGGACCCACGCACATGGTTATACAAGTCCAGACCGGTGCGATAGAAGACTTAATCGAAGAACTCGAACAAACAACACAGACAGGTGAGAAGGGGGGAAACCTGTGACACTTAGTCAATGCTGGCGATGCTCTCCTGGATGACTACAATGGGTTTGTGGAAGCCCTTAAGGCCATGTTTGATCGCCCTGAGCTTGTATACACTGCTCAGGAAAGACTGCTTGAATTCCAGCAAGGGACCCAGGACATGCTCACATATGTGACACGCTTCAAACAGCTAGTCAAAGAGGCTGATTGGTCCCCGGAAGCCAGCTTTACCCTCTTTCGAAGAGGTTTAAATGAGGAAATAAAGGACAAATTAGCCAGAGTGGCTCGCCCTAGCTCCTTTCAAGCCCTCATGGATCTCTCTCTACAGATTGATTTCCGGATCCAGGAAAGGAAGGCGGAGAAGAGGAAATCTAAATCAACGTCTCCTAAACCAGCCACAAACTATCCTGGTCCTAAAGAAGAAACCATTACTCAAGTCTCTGAACCTGAACCAATGCAATTAGGAGCCTTCCGGGGACCTATTTCCCCCCAGGAAGGGACCCGTAGGATCAACACTGGGCTATGCATGTATTGCGCCTCAGACAAACACCTTTTAAGGGAATGTCCTATAGCACCACCTCTGCGTTCGGGAAACGCCAGCTCCTGATCCTAGGCGGAGCACAGCTTCGGGAGAAAGACGTTTGCTCCTCGTCCATTCCCTCCTTGAAATCTCCTGGACAGAACACTCTTGTGATCCTGCAAACAATCCTATCCTTTTCCAAAGAGGATTCCTACCCCATCCTGGCTTTAGTGGACTGTAGTGCCATGGGCATTTTCATAGACCATGGTTGGGTTGTCAAACATCACATCCTACGAGAAGCTAAAGAAGTTGTTCAACCGGTCGAAGCCATTGAAGGCAGACCCTTGTCTTCTGGACCCATAACCCACCAAACCAAGGACTTACTGTTGTCAATAAACAATCATCAGGAAATTCTCAAATTTGACATCATTAAATCGGCTCATTATCCCTTGGTTTTGGGCATGCCGTGGTTTCAGAAGCACAATCCCTACATCAATTGGGCAGCAGGTTCCTTGTTTCGTGGTTCAGAACATTGCATGTCTCATTGTTTATCTCTTACCACCTTGTCAAGCCCTTCAGAAGATCTCCAGGAACCTCAGCAACCCTCAGTAACTGCTTCCAATATCATCCAGATTCCCCAAGCATACCAAACATACTCAGATGTGTTTTCATCAGCCATTGTTCATTCTCTCCCACCTCACAGACCGCAGGATTGTGCCATTGACACAGAGCCTTCAGCTGTGATTCCTTTGGGAAGAATGTTCATTTTGTCTGAACTGGAAAAGATGGCACTCCGAGAATATTTGGATACCAATTTACCAAACTGAACTATTCGACCTTCCAAGTCCCCAGCTGGTGCTTCTCTCTTCTTCGTCCCTAAAAAAGATTCCAAGGAGCTTACACCATGTTTGGATTACCGTGGCCTTAACCAGTGCACCCTCAAGGACCGCTACCCATTACCTCTTATTTCAGACATCCTGGAGGCAGTGAGGGGTGCTGTCATCTTCACCAAACTCGATCTCAGGGGTGCCTACCATCTCATTTGTATAAAAGAAGGCGAAGAGTGGAAAACAGCATTCAGAACTCCCTTTGGCCACTTTGAGTATCTAGTAATGCCCCTTGGTCTTGCTAATGCCCCCGCTGTATTCCAACGCTTCATGGATCGGGTTTTTTCTGACATGTTGTTCCTTTTTGTCATTGTGTACCTGGATGACATATTGATTTACTCCAAGGAACCTCAGAAGCATCAAGAACACCTTAAGGCAGTTTTACAATGTTTACGTGAACATAAGCTCCTAGCCAAACCTGAAAAATGTCTTTTCCATGTTTCAATCATTCACTACCTTGAGTTAGTTCTTAGCTTCGAGGACATCGGAAAATGGATACTTCCAAGGTTGATTCCATCCGGTCTTGGCTTGTTCCTACTACTGTGAAACACATCCAATCCTTCTTGGAGCTTGCTTACTTTTACAGGAAATTCATACCCGCGTTTTCTGACATTGTACACCCTATTGTAACACTTTTAAAGAAAGACACTCCGTTTCAGTGGACCTCAGCTCAGGAGTCGGCGTTTCAACGATTGAAATTGGAATTCACTCGGGCTCCCATCCTAGCTCAACCTGCTACAGACCAACCCTTCCTAGTTTACACTGATACATTCGACTATGCCATCGGAGCAGTCTCAAAACAGGAACATGATGACAAGATGGAACATCCCATTGCCTATCTATCCCGTACTTTGACGCCCGTGAAACTCATTATTCCGTCCGGGAGAAGGAGTTGCTAGCCATCCGACAAGCCTTCACTGACTGGCGTCATCTCCTTCTGGGAGCCAAACACCCAGTACAAGTTCGTACGGACCATCGGAATTTGCAAGTCTTACAATCCTTGGAGTGCAGAAACAGCCGACAGGCCCGTTGGGCCTTCTTTTTTGCTCAATATCAGTTTCAAATTCTTCACCTTCCTGGAACACATGACATCATAGCTGATGCCCTGTCCAGACGTCCTGACTACGAGCCTCTCGAAACACGCTCCTTTCCCAAGATGTTTCCTGACTCAGTAATTGTAGCCCAAGCCATTTCTGTCCTGGAGGACATTCGTGCTAAGACATCTTCTTCCGAACTCTGGAAGGAATACGAAAGGAACAATCTTAGGAACCTCCAGCAGAAAGATGGGTATCTTTTCAAGGAAAACCGGCTGGCAGTACCCACACAGGAACTCAGACAAAAAATCACAAGACTATGTCATGATACCTTCCATTCAGGACATTGAGGTATCACCACAACCCTCCATCTTCTACAAAGACAGTTCTGGTGGCCATGAATGAAAGATGATATAAGAACCTATGTCCAATCCTGTGCAGTCTGTAACCAGAACAAACATGATAACCTAAGACCAGCAGGTCTCTTACACCAACCAGCAATGCCAACACGGCCTTGGGAAATCATCGCCACAGACTTTATCGTAGAATTACCCCCATCCAGAGGATACACGACCATAATGGTTACAATTGATCTGTTTACTCACATGGCTCACTTTACACCCTTGCTCAAGCTGCCATCTTCATCAGAATTGGCTGGTATTTTCCTGGAACACATATTCAGACTTCATGGACTGCCTTCCGAAATCATCTCTGATAGAGGCCCTCAATACATATCCCAATTTTGGAAACAACTATGTCAAATATTGGGAATTCAGCATGTGTTGTCATCAGGATATCACCCACAAACCAACAGAGCAACAGAACTTTTCAACCAGACTTTAGAACAGTATCTTTGCTGTTTTTCCACCTAGGTCCAGGATGATTAGTCACTTCTGATTCCTGTAGCTGAGTTTGCGTACAACAATTCGGACCATTCAGCCATCAAAACCAGCCCATTCTTCTGTAGCCAGGGATTTCATCCGTCAGTTCTACCGTCTGTCCTGCCTCATCCAACCCCAGTGCCTACGGTCGATTCCTGGATCGAAATGTTAATCAATGTCCACAAAGACGCCAAAGAACGACTGGAAAAGGCCAGGAAGGATGTCAAACGTTATGCAGACACCAAAAGAAGACCAAGCCCTCCCTACGCGGTCGGAGACAAGGTTTGGTTATGCTCGAAACTTCTTCCACGGCATTTACCACCAAATAAATTGGCCCCTAAGTATTATGGACCCTTCTCCATAAAAGAAATCATTAATCCAGTAGCCTACCGACTCCAGCTTCCGTATTTATGGAAAAGGATTCATCCAGTCTTCCACACTTCCTTGCTGAATCTGTTTGTGCATTCTACCCGAACTGCTCCTAGACCCCCTCCAGTACTCGTCAATAATATACTTGAGTTCGAGGTCTCCAGGATATGTGATTCCAGATACAGACGCAGCCAACTCCAGTATCTGGTTGAATGGAATGTACCTGGGAACCAGTCTCAAACATGAATGCCCCTCGCCTGTTACAAAGATATCATCGGATCCACCCAGGCAAACCCAGTGGTGCCGGCCTTAGGAGGGGGCATGTTGTCATGATCCGCCAAGCCCGCCCTTTTTGGACCTCATGGTCCATGATGCGCTGCGGTGTTAACTCTGCGGTTCTACCAACATGGCCGGCGCTTCCGAAGCGCTGTGCGCCAGCCCTCTCTTACTACGTTCAGCTTCCTAGAAAAAGGCCGCGCCTCCGCGGCGCCACGCGTCTCACCGCTACTACTTGGTGTAGCTAGACATGCGTTCCGAAGTTCGCTTTGCTCTCATTGTTACCCTATTTTTCTTCCTTCCTTCCTGGTATTCATTTACCCTTTCCCCTTACCTGTTTCGTGGACTACTCCTGGTAATTCCTCGCGCTCGATCTCGGAGCTTGACTCCTTCGAGCTGTCTCATCGGTATCCTGGTTCCTCTCCCGGAGACTGAACGCTTCCGTCTGTAAGGCTGCAACCTCACGCTGGACTCCGAAGACCCGTGTCCAGGTTTATACAAGTCCTGGACCGTAAGGAAAAAAGAAGCTAAGTCCAAGAGTGTCAAAAGAAAGGAAAAACAGGTGAGAAGGGGAGAAACTTGTGACAGCTATGGCCTCAGGCCAATGGCATGGTTGAGAGACTCAAGGGCAGTCTCGGAAGGTATTAAAGCAAAATGAGCTACGTTCCACGTCACTCAACCAGGTGCTGTGTAACATGTTGTGAGATTTTAGGAACTTGATGCATGAGACCACGTGTAGGTGCCCCACTGAGCTAATGTTTGGGAGAAAACTGAGAACACAACTTCCTCATCTACCTGGTCAGGATACTGTCATCGAGCAAGGTTTGTCAGTGGTGGATCAGATCAGGAAGCAAGGCATGAAGAAATACATTCATCAGCAGAGGCATGCTGTGGGATCTTCAATATGGGCAGGAGATCAGGTGCTAGTCTGTCACAGACACAAGAGGAAATCAGACTCCAGATTTGATCTGTCACCACTGATGGTCTTGACTATGAAGGGATGCATGGTAACAGCTAGATCTCCTGATCGAGTGATCAACCGGGATGTGCCCCACTTTAAAAGGTACATTGAGAGAGAATCTGGAGAAGGTGAGGAGAATCCATGTGATGGAGGATTGGTAAATGGCAAGGAGTCAAGCCCTGAAGGTGAGCAGACAAACATCTCTTCCCGACTGTCAGTTGTATCAGAAGCCCAGTGCATTGGATTGAAGAAATATAGAGACACTAGCTACACAGTTGAATAGGGGTAACTGTTGACTCTCCCTCTTTTCTGATCTATGTTATAACATCTTTTCTGAAGCCCCCTCTTTTGCCCCCATTTTTTCTTTTTTTTGAAGAAGAAATATAGAGCCATGGACATCTGAAGGGGCATGTTTACTTGTTTGCCCGGGGCAGATGTTTCCTGTCTTGCAAGGGTTTAACAAGCACCGTCTAGACACTGCCACATCAGATTAGACAGCCAATGGGTGTCGTTGGTTGCAAGCATGCGCTTTGGGAGATGAGTATGCCCAAAGAGTTCAGTTTGTGCTCAGATGAATAAAGAAGAAGTTCACACATAAACCGTCTATGTTACTTTATTTCCAGCTGCAAATCTGTTTACTTAAAACTGTATCCAGTGAAAATGTGCCAACTAAAATGTAGTCGGTGAAAAAATCGTTGTAAAAATACCTCTGCAGCGAAAAAATCGCCAAGCAAAATGCCAAAAAATGTAGCTGAAAATAGCCCAAAATGCAGCGCCTGCTTTAGCTATAAGGTAGGGGTTATAGTAAAGCTAGGACTAAACGAATAAGGGTTTTGGGTTAATATTAAAGAAAGGGATAGGGTGGTTGGAGAGGGCTAGTGATATTGGCATAGGATAGGGGTTAGGGTAAGCCTAGTTGTTAGTGCAGTGTAGAGTAAGGAATAGCATAATCATAATTTGTCATTTATATAGCGCTTTTATCCAAAGCACTGTACATACATGTTTTATCAAATTATTATCCAGTGCAAATTGGTACTGATTATAATGACCATGGGTGGATGAAAAGCTGTGTCAACCTTGCCGGGATTCGAAAGTGCGACATACCGATCACAAACGATCGCAGCAGCGAGTGCTTTACCTGCTGAGCTTTCCTACCCGCTAAGGGTACGTTTTATAATTGTGGTTCAGGTAAGGCTAGGGTTAGAATTAGAGCAAGGGTTTGGGTTAGGGCAAGGGCTATAGAATTATTATCAAGCTGCTGGTGGGGTTGGAGTTATGTTCACTCTTCATTTTCTATGTATTTGGTGTTTTGTATTGAGTGACAAGCAAATAAAATATTGAAGGGTCGGTGCTAGTGAAGGGTTTAGGGTAGAATTAGGGGTTAAGTAGAGTTATGGTTAGGTTTAGGAATGGAGTTATGATGAATGTGGAGGTTTTATAAGTGGTTTGAGTCATTGTTAGGGTTGTAGACTTGTACTTTTCTGTATTGAAAAACAGCCTTTTTGACTACCCTATCACTGGCAACATTTTCACACTTTACATTGCTTGTATTGAATTACTAAATTTTCTAAAACTACTTTTTTGCTAACTGCTTTTTCACATGACTACATTTTCCTGGGGACATATTCAAATAGAATTCTTAAAGCAGGGAAACATTACAAACCCTTGGTGCAGAATGTGGGGGAACTCAACACCATCTGAACGCAGGCAGATGCCTAAACCTTAGACATCTGCATGCGTTTCCGATGTTTTGCCCTCCCACTTCCTTTATTCAATTTAATTTCATGTGCTCCTTAGACTCTGAGAAATTAACTTTTATAGCCGTGTACTATAAAATGTATTGCCTCAAGGCACTTCTAAATGAGGGACAACTTGAATTTTGGAACCGGTGAGTTTTGCGTTTTCGTCTGAAAACCAGATGTTTTGCCTTAGTGCGACTGCTGGTGGGGGGCACTTGATTCAGTGAAGAAGACCCTTTTGGCTCTGGATCTGCAGAAACCGTGCCCATCACTGTTTACGGTAGCAAGCGCCACAATTAGGAATGCATGAAAAAAAGTTGCATGGCGCACTGCAATGAATCATTTTTAATCCCTCGATTTGCATTCGCTCCGAAAAAGCGGCTAGGAGCTACTGCGCATGCGCAGAAGAGGCCCTCTGCACTATTAGACGCCGGCGGAGATTAACATACTCCCCAGGGATCCATGTTGTCGAGAGCCTATTGCAAAGGGGTTGTAATTTATGGGCTCAATTAAGCAGCACTGCTTGCATGAAGGACATAAATATGGTTTTACAACAATGCCTTTCTTGTAGCAATAAAGGGAGTGTTGGGATTAATTGCTAATCACTAGCAGGTCGACAACGTGAATACGGCCTCCCTAAAGACCTGCGTTGTTTTTTGTAGTTTGTTGGAAATATTCGTGTAGCCCATTGGTGATATGAGGGATTACTGTGTTCCACAAGAGTGTCTTTGCTGTGTCAACGAATGGCTGCCGCTGTCTGTGGTTGGTGGAGGATTGATGGGGAAACCTCTGTTTATACATTCCTTTAAATTATATTGGATTCGGTTAAGGGGATAATATTGATAGAATGAAGATAGAGAGGACAAAACACTGGTATAGTCAGTGGTCCAAGTGTACAAAAAGAAGTAGTGGAACTATGTTTGCTGCTGCCCTGACCCCACTCCCCACAAACCCCATCGCCACACCCACTCCCACACGCAATCCAAACCCCCAAACACACCTGCTGTTTAAGGGAATGTTCAGTGCAGCAGGGGCGCAACAAAACCTACATTTCAGGGGCGGGGGGGGGGGGGCTAACTGGTGACGGGAGGGGCCACTTTAGAAAATGGGCATGGCAAAGTTGGAAGCTCCGCCCCCTCTGTTCTACCGCAAGGGTTGTCTGGCATGGGGCCCAAATATCAAATGGTAGCAGTCCAGCCTTACAAATAGGCGCACACACAATTACACTTTCACTCATTTAAACATCACCCTTTACCATACACTCGCTCATTTACATGCATGCACAACCGGCCCCCCATTCATCATACACTCATTCACACACACTCATTCATTCACAGATATATTACATACACACTCCTTGCACACATACATACACAATGAGCTAGTATGCACTGCTAGTTTCTGAAAAGGCTTTCCTCACATCTCCGCCTAACAAAAAGCAAGTGTGCACATCAGCCCCTTCCCCTCAGATGTGAAAGAACATAAAAGGTTTGCACACATCCGTGGGGAGGGGGCTATGTGTCCATTTGATTTTTGTTAGGCACAGAGGTGAGGGAAGCCTTTCTTGAAACTAGCAGCTTTAAAGTTTTGCTGCGTTTGTTCAAATACATTTTTCTGCACAAACACAGTAAAACTTTAAAGTCGCCTCTTTCAGGAAATGCTTCTTTCCCCTCTCTGGCCAACAGAAAAGTATAGTAACTATAGTATTATAGTATATAATAAATATAGCTAAGTATAGCTAATGGGGCTTCAGCCCCGTCCCTCAGCTCACATTTCGGGGAGGGCGGTGTGGGGTCTGAAGCCCGATTAGCTCAATGGCGTTGTGTGCCTGCAGTACAGTGCACTGAAGTACACGTTTAACTTCTTCGTGAACTTTTATTTTAAAACGAAACCATTCCATAACGGTTTCTTTTTTAAAAAAAAATGTATAGGAGCGGTAAAACCTTTTGAAAATAGTAGAGGAGCAGCGCTCCCCACTGCTCCCGCCCACTTTGACCACTGGGTATAGTGGCCAGCGTGGTCTTTCTTCGCGTATCAGGTAGAGCAGAGAAGGACCCCTAGGCCTGCCCATCTAGTTATCCCATTCCCCTGTCTACTGCAGTATCCTTTCCTGTAAAGTCCCCAGCCGTGACTATCTCTAGCTTGCCCATGGTCAAGTGCCATACATGCCAACATGGCCGCCAACACTCCTGTTTTGCCTTTACATTGTGGGACGTGTAGTCTCGGAATTATTTGTTTCTTCATTTATATAGTGCACCAAACCCAGAGGTATCTGGGCGTGTTACAATGTTGCAAAGGTTACATATAGAGCAGTGATAAGGCAATCAAAAGTATTTACAAAATAGTTACAAATCCTAGCATATGATTCCATACAGATATACCAGTAGCTTGAGCTGAAAGCAGATTTATACATCAAGGGACATGAATGGGACATCAAGGACTGCAAGTCCTAGAATGCAAAGAAAAATACAGCACTGGTCAAGCATCTGCTGAATGGCTTGGGGCATGTTGGCATTTATGCAAGTCAACCAAAAACCACTGCTTGAAGGATGGGTTTCTTAGTCCGTTTAGACACCATTCTTGTTTCCTGGCTCGTAGCGTACTAACACTGTGTTCGATTAGAACAGTGCTGCGCTTGGAAATTGGGAATTCTGGAGTGGTTATGCTGCAAGCTGTAGTGTGTGCATAAGACCTTAGTGCCAGAGGCCACGTTTAGCCCACGGAGCTTGTATGTTATGTGAATCCTTTGCACCAATACCTACCACAATAATATTAAGTGTTTATAAAGAAATGTATAAAGAACCCTGCGCATACTAAATTGTTTCTAAGCACTCAGAACATAGCTTGGTTTCAGTAACTTATTCGGTGGTGCTCAGCGAATGGACCGTAGAAGGATGAATGGCGTTGTCGGCCTTGACCGGATTTAATCCTTGGAGTTTTCTTGGCTGTTTTCAACCTAATAAGGTATTTTACTAACAGTAAACAAGCCTAGTGATAAAAAAATATATGTTTGTTCCATCGGAAATAACGTTATCAGGTTTTTATATACTACCTCATGCCCGATTTCTCCTGCTTCTAAGTGCTGAAAATAATAGATGTTAACATTCGCAAACTTCATAGGACTCCATTCATTGACTTGAGATAGATGAAGAGCTTCGTTTTCCCTCTCCATTCGAACCTCTGATTGCAGGATGCAAAGAGATCTCAGAAGCAAGCACTTGACTTGCTGAGCTATCCAATATTACAAGGCGTGCAGCTCTCTGAAAAATAAAGCTCCTGAGGATTTAGTGAAGATATTCAAGTACAGAAAGAATATCCAGTTAGTCAATGAACGAGAAAGTCGACACTTTGCTGTGCCCCCTCTATCCCTCCCAGCAAGAACCTAAAGAACCAAACATGCCAGCCTTCCCGCCCATCGGGTCATTCTTGTGCCATTGTCTGGCACCTGATTTAGAATCTGCCCCTGTAATCTCCCTTCTCACTCCTAGAGAACGATTGGGCTGAGCAAGCAGTGTGGAGGCTGGGGCAAAGGCATCAACACTCCCGAGGAGTAGGCAACTTTTAAAAAATACGAAGGCAAGAACTCACAACAGGTGTGTTCTGCTGTCCAAGCAATAATCCTATGTGTACTATTTGCGAGAATTCATAACCTTAAACCCCTCTCTACTAGCACTAAATGTTTGTAGATGCAGAGCACTGTTTATTCGAATTTACAATTCATCAAACACAAGTTAAAATGCAATCAAACCGTTTCACAAGGCTCTAATAATCCACCACATAACAATAAGTGAAACAATTACATTTATCAACACATATTTAGCTATCCTGTATATCAAAGAATCAATACATTTTTTTTAAAGTACAAGAACTAAACAAAAAATAATATTGAAAGCATAAATGTTCCCGTAACTTTCCAACGTAATAGTACGATATGATAATATCTTCGCAAAATTACAAAGTTAGATACAAATCAATAATTAGCTTTTTTCAAGTCTGGGGGGCCGTTACAAATAAACTGGCCTCAACCGCCCTAAAATATCCGAGTGCCCCTCTTATAAATGTGCGTACCATTAGTCCTCGGGTAAGGCTATCAAGCACCGTCTGTTTCTACATGCTGTTTAGAACACTTGAGCAGGGTCTGCGCCACACTATATTTTCCCAATTTAACGGGAAGGCAATTAGCGGCTAGTAATAACTCCAAATGTGATCTATTGACTAACGGCAACAGGTTTTTTATAGTCTTAAATCCGTGCAGGCGAGGAAGGAAATGCTTCAAGAACCCTTCAACAGACATGTGCTTTTCTATACTTCAGCTGAGTTGGGATTAGTCACTCAAACCGACTCTCAGCCATAACGGTTTTTTCATGCATTTTTTAAATCCGCCATACCATTGATGGGGTTTGCTAAACATGCCCCGTATCTCCAATCCCACGGTTGTCAGACTGCACCGAACTGTTGAGGGCGAAACACGAATGAGCCTGTCTGCACCTTTCAGATCAGTCTATCTTGGGTTGAGAAGGATGTGAATAAAATAGCGCTGCCCTAGAAGAGCAAGACATTCTTACATGGATGCGCAAGGAATACTTTCAGCTCCTTTCGCATGCCCACAATGCACTTCTCAATGGCTCTGACCTGGTAGTGAGCTTCCAGGGATGGCTACTGCGTGGCTTTTCTACTATCGCATCACCAATATTATTTCGGGCACACAGTGTATTCAGGGATTGGTCACAAAAATCCAAAAAGATGGCTGCTAGTGGCAATATCATCACACAACCTTGAAAGACTCACTAACGTGTATGAATCCCAAAAGTCCGGAGACCAGTACCGTGTGTTGCTCTCCACACCAACGCAGTGGCTTTGGAAGGATTTTAATTCCGCCATGCTTTTTGGGGATAATCTTAAATATTTGATAATCAATAACGTCTAGTGCTGGTTGTTGAGATTGTAATTAGCCGTCTGATGTGAGCTTCCTGGGTTTCACCAAACATTGTTGTTGTGGGTACCCAGCCCAGACAGCTTAATGAACAGCAGATCTTTGTCGTGAATGAGTCACTGTCTACCAAGCTGACAAGTAAAGGACAACCATGCTTGTAACTGTATAATTGGGTAATCTCAGTAGACACCATCTCAAAACCAGACATAGGTTAGATGAACAAGTTACTTCTTACCTGGTAACGTTCTTTCGATGGGATGTTCCTCCGACGTATTCCTTATCTTGATACATCATCTCCAGCTTGCTGGCCTCGGAATTTTTTTTCAGTAGAGGGCGCTGCGCGTCGACGTCCCTCGAGCCAATGTCCCTCGACAGCCTCCGTATCGGCGCCGACGTCATCATGCGTATAAATAGTCTTGCGCAGCGTCCGTTGCTCAATTCCGTTTTGACGTTAACAGTTGCTTTACATGAATTGGTTATTGGCCCTGAAAGAGCGTAAGCTATAACCACAAGAGAAGTTTTACTGAGGGGATGGATGGGAGGGGCGATAAGGAATACGTCGGAGGAACATCCCATCGAAAGAACGTTACCAGGTAAGAAGTAACTTGTTCTTTGAAGGGATTGTGTCCTCCGACGTATTCCTTATCTTGATAGACTCCCATAGCAGTGGTGTGTAACTGGAGGTGGGAGTAAAATTGCCATGTTTCCCTTCAAGAATGAACAGAGTGCAACACAGCTTTGCCAAATCTAGTCTCTTGGCTAGAAGAGGAATCCAGGTTGTAAAATCTTGTGAAGGTATGTGCAGACAACCATGTGGCAGCCGCACATATGTCTCAAATCGGTACCGCTCTTTGGAGGGCCGAAGAGGCTGCGATACCTCTGGTTGAATGAGCCCTAAGATTTTGAGGAGGCTCTTTCACTGCCAGTTTGTAACATTCCAGAATGGCCAAAATAATCCATCTGGAAATGGTCTGTTTTGTTATCTGTAATCCCAATTTGTGCCCTGAGTAACCTACGAACAGTTGGTCTGCTTGCCTAATCCTAGCAAGTCTGCTGATGTAAAAGCTCAAAGCCCACCTTGAGTCCAGCCTATGTAGCCTTTCTTCCTCTTTCCCCGGATGGGGAGGGGGGTAGAATGAAGGTAAGGTAATCTTCTGAGTGATGTGGAATTCAGAAACCACCTTTGGGAGGAAATTAGGCTTCACTTGTAGGACAACTTTGTCTTTATGAAAAATTGTATGAGGGGGTTTCGCTCACCCTCCTAGCAGATGTCAATGCCACTAATAAGACAGTTTTAAGGGTGAGAAACCTTAGCGAACAAGAGTGGAGTGGTTCAAAAGGAGTACCCATCAGGAAATTTAAGACTAAATTTAAGTCCCATAAGGGAACTTGGAATGGTCTTGAAGGATAGACATTGGTTAATCCCTTCAGAAATTGTATTAATTACTAAGGGTAACTTGAAATACGATGGTTCCTCTGCAGTGCGCTTGAAGATCGATAGCGCTGCGAGATAGCCCTTGATAGTGCCAACCTGAAGGCACGAATTTGCCAAATAGAGTAGAAAAGATAACACCGTTGGTGTACCATATGAAAAGGGGTCGATATTCTTTTCTCTACACCAGCTCCAAAATTTGTTCCAACGGCAGCGGTATAAAGTCTTTGTTGCTGGCCTTCTTGCCGAAAGCAACACCTCCATGACGTCATCTGGGAGGTCCCAATCCTTGTATCTCAACCTTTCAGATACCAAGTGTGAAGGTTGAGGGTTCTGATGTCTGGATGGAGAACTTGACCTCCCTTCTGCGAGAGAAGATTCTCCTTGAGTGGAAGACGAATTGGAGGGCAGATGGACATGTCCAGAAGGTCTGGGTACCACGTTCTCCTGGCCCAATCCGGGGCAATTAGGATCATGGCTTTCCAGAACCTTCTCAACCTCCTGATCATTTGAGGAATGACAGGGACTGGAGGAAACGCGTACAGAAGTGGAAACTCCCAGCCCACTACGAACGCGTCCCCTAGAGCTTCTCTCGGGGGAAATTCCCTTGAACAAAACTGATCGCACTTCCTGTTGATGCTTGTGGCGAACAGATCCACTTGAGGGGTTCCCCAAAGGGTGAAGATCTGTTGAAGGACTTCCTGAGCTAGTTCCCACTCATGGGAGACTGTACTCTGTCTGCTCAGAGCTTCCGCCGTCAAGTTTTTCTCTCTGGCTAAGTGAACTGCCGATAGAGAGATTCCTTCTTGGATTGCCCAAAACCAGAGCTGCATCGCCTCTCTGCACAGAGGCAGTGATCCTACGCCTCCTCTTTTGTTGAGGTAGTGCATGGCCATCGTGATGTCCGTCATTATCAGGACATTTTTCGCCTGTACAGATGGCAGAAAAGCCTTCAGCGCTAGTCTGATTGCTCTCAGCTCTAACAGGTTGATATGTAGTCTGGACTCCGATGGAGACCAACGACCGCTGATGGTCAAGTCGTTGGCATGGGCTCCCCACCCCGTTGAGTGAGGCATCTGTGACTACTGTTATCTCCGGCCATGGTTGCCAAAACAGTTCTCCTTTCAAAATGCTCTCCTGACAGGCCCACCACTGAAGGTCTCGAGCCACCTTGTCCGGAACCTGAAGGAGATCTGTCAGTCTCCCTGAGAATTGCGACCACTGAGTTCTTAGTGCCCACTGACGAGATCTCATTCTCAGGCGAGCCTCTGGCACAAGGAAGATGCAGGATGCCATGAGGCCTAGGAATCTCAAAAAGTCGAAGGCTGGGAGACGTTGGGCATTTTGAAACTTGGTGACCATCTGCAGAATATCTTGAGCCCTCACCTCTGGTGGCGAGGCTTTTCCCAGGGAAGTGTCCAGGACCGCTCCAATGAACTGGAGTCTCTGTAATGGTATCATCTGTGACTTCTTTAAATTGAGGGAGAAGCCCAGTTTGTGAAGGAAGTGGCAGACATAATCTAGCTGGATCTGAGCTTGTTCCGGAGATACAGCTCTGATCAGCCAATCATCCAGGTAGGGGTAGACGTGAATCCCTTCCCTCCTTAGACTTGCAGCCACTACCGACATTAGCTTGGTGAAGACCCTCGGGGCGGAGGTCAGCCAAAATGGCAGAACTCGAAATTGATAATGAGAGCCGCCAATTGCGAACCTCAGGTATTTCCTGTGTTTGAGATGGTTTGGCACATGGAAATAAGCATCCTGAAGGTCCAGATATACCAGCCAGTCCTGGAGCTGGAGGGCCTGAAGGATCTGAGAGAGAGTTACCATCTTGAACTTGTCCTTCCTGAGGAACTTGTTCAATTCTTCTAAGTCCAAGATAGGTCTCAGTACTCCGTCCTTCTTCGGTATTAGGAAGTAGGGGGAGTACCAGCCCTTGTTCCTCTCCGCTACAGGTACCAGTTCTATGGCACCTTTCTCCAGCAGGTCTACAATTTCCTGCAAGAGGAGCGGATCTGGAACTTTCCAAGAGCTGTTCCCCGGTGGATGACTCTGAGGAATGCATAGAAAAGGCAGGCAGTAACCTTGGGCAACTGTCTCCAATGCCCAAGCATCTGATGTAATAGCCTGCCATTCCGTCAGATGTTGAGTTAGCCTGCCCCCTACTGGTGTCTTGTGAGGAGAGTCCTCCGAGTGATTTAGGGGCGGCTGATGCAGATGCCGAGGGTAAAGAGGCACCTGCTGCTGCTGCGGCTTTTGTATTTTTACCCTGTCCACCTCGGGTGAATCTTTTTTTGACCTCTTTGAACCGACTGTCCTCTGCCTTTTCGGAATGCGGAATAAAAGCGAAAGGACTTACCTCTCCAAGAGGTTCCTGAGGGGCGATATGGCATTTGACGGATTGCAGCTCCCAGGGATTTTGCTGCTGCTTTGGATGTCCAACTTTTCTAGGCTGTCATCCGCCTTCTTACCAAACAAAGAAGAGCCGTCAAAGGGCATATTTAAAAGTCTAGCTTGTACATCTGAAGCAAATCCAGACTTTTGCAACCACGCAAATCTGCGGGTTGTAGTACTTGCCGCCCTGGCCCTACTGATACTGTCAGCCGAATCAATTCCAGTTTGAAGGGATTCGCACATTGCGTCTTTACCATCCTTAATGATGTTTAGAAACGCTTCCCTTTCTTCTCCCACTGGGAGGCAGTCAGCTGCTGATGAAGCACACTCCCAAAGTGTATGGCTGAACCTTGCGAGCGTACAAGTAGCGTTAATAGATTTCAATGCCATGCTACATGCAGAAAAGACTTTCTTAGCCATAGAGTGGTATCTTTTGTCATCCCTGTCCTTTGGAACAGTAGGGTATGCCTACTGCCTGATGCAGTTGCTGCTTGAACAGCCAGACTCTCTGGAGTTGGATGTTTAGACAAAAATTCAGGGTCAGTAGCAGATACCCTATATTTGGCTGATAACTTCTTGTTAACCGCCGGGGTAACCTCAGGAGTTTCCCAGTTAGCCAATATTTTTCTTTGTAATGCAGCGTGAAATGGAACCACCGGATCCTCCTGTGGGCCTTTAACTAAAATGTCTGTAAGGTCATCCTGTTGGTATGCAGGTGAAGGTGTAGACCAACCCATGAATTCTATAATCCTTGCCATTAAAATTCTCTAAGGGGTCTCGGCATGTTCCCCTGGGTCTGGTTTGGCAAATTCTATTTCTGGGGAAGTATCTAACCCACTTGCCTCATGTAAGGTTTCTCAAAGATCCTTTAACCTATTTTCCTCAGAGGTACAGATCTCTGCAACCCAAAGGGTCTTTCTTGATCCAAATCCTCCCCTTCCTCATAAATTGAAGACAAAGGTCTGAAATGATCAGACCTTGGAAATGGCTTAAATCCCATTTCCAGAGCAGAAGGGGCTAAATTTGTCATAATTGGTTGAGAAAACGTCGACGTCGTCGACGCAGACGTTAAAGGCTTCGAAAACACTGAAAAAGGCGTCGAGAAGATTGGAAGAGGCCTCAAAGAACTCAAGAGGATCGGAATCCTACTCAATGTTGTCGATGACATTCTCAAAGTCGTATTAGAGGCCCTGGGTATGACCACTGGCTGTGAGGTAGTGACGGCCGTGGGTTCGTTCTTTTTCGGTGTCGACGTCGGCGTTGAAGACGGCATCGATTCGATCGACCTATGTGTCGATGAGCCCTTCGATAATGGCGTCAATGATGCAAATTAATTAGTCGAAGGGACTTTCAATGATGGCGTCGATGGCACAGTGCCTTTGCCCGAGGGTTTGTGACGCTCTCGAGTAGTTTCTTTCGCCGGGTGCAACGACTCGCAGCGTTTCGATTTTTCGGGTCTTTAACCCAGGGTATCACCCAAAGCTGTCTTCGAGGGGGTCGAGGCCGCTTTCTCAAAGACGCTAAGCATCCTTTTACGGAATTCCTCCCACTCAGCCTGAGAGCTATGTTTTGTGGGGCAGGTGACTCTTTCCGGAGAAACAGAAGAAGAAGACGAGGAAGGGGATATTCAACGTCTCTTACTTGAATGCTTGGATCTTGAAGAGTGGTGGGAACTGCTTTGAGACCTAGAACGAGAATGTTTCCTGTGTCGGCGAGGAGACGAATGTCTGGACTCTGCCGAGGAAACTTTCGAAGGAGTTTTAACTGTCTTACCACTCTCAAGCTTCCCCTTACGCTCCTTCAAGGCTTTTGTCGTCATGGACATGCAGTCCTCGCACTCTGAACATTGATGCTCCGATCCCAGGCACCACAAACAGATCCTGTGAGGATCCGTCAATGACATTTTCTTCCCACAATCTCAACACTTTTTGAAGCCGGACCGTGGGGTCGACGGTTCGGAAGAGGAAGCCATCGAATGAAGAAGATATCTTCGAGGAATAATAAGAAATACTTGAATAAAGAACTGAGCAACACGATTCCGAGGCCCACGAAGCGCGGAAAAACTGAACTGAGCAACGGACGCTGCACAAGTCTATTTATACGCACGATGACGTCGGCGCCGATACGGAGGCTGTCGAGGGACACCAACTCGAGGGACGTCGACGCGCAGCACCCTCTACTGAAAAAAAATTCCGAGGCCAGCAAGCTGGAAGTAATCTATCAAGATAAGGAATATGTCGGAGGACACAATCCCTTTGAAGTATCGATCTAATTAACGCGAAAACAAATCCATAACTGAAGTTCGGCTAAACCACACATGTGAAACCCACGAGCACAATATGAGCACTGGGACACACATGTAATTGAATATGTTAGCCGGACATATGAAAAATACCCAAAATAAAAAAGATATAGCATGATAAAAAATGGGCCAAGGTATTAAGACACCAACTAGCAGCTGCAATCAAAACGCAACCAATCAGAACTGAAATGCAAAAAAATAAATTAAAGAAAAGAAAAGAAGGCCCCAAGGAGATGGTGTCAAGAATGGCTTCCAAAATCAACACAATTGTGTTCAAAGATTTACTCAATGGACACAATGTAGCCATTCTTCTTGCTGATTAAGCCCCATCTGATAACTTTGGGTATAGTACATCCACCATTGTTCCCTCTTCGCCAATCTGATGGCTATACTATAGGAGTCAATACCCTTTATCCGTTCCAAAGCCCACCATTTGAGTTTGTCACAACTGTGATTATATTCACTGAAATGGGCTACCAAAGGAGATGTTAGAGTTCTGGTGCGGATTTTAGATTTATGTTCAGTTATTCTCTGCTCAATGAGTCTAGACGTTTGCCTATGTATGTTTTAGAACAGGGACAACTGATGGCATAAATGACATTTTTAGTGTTGCAGGTGGTGTGATGTTTGAGGTACCACAACTTAAATTAATCGTGACCGAGGTGCATGCCATAGTCAATTCACATTGGCAACAGAAGCCGCATTGGAAAATGTCCACTTACTGGCTTAGACCCCCATAGAGCTGTAATAGTCACCGGATTTGTTTCTACAACTGCTCTATCGGCTCGTGAGAGCCAGTTCTTCAAATGTCTTCTTTTTTTAAATGCATAAATAGGACGTTCTAGGTCTGGATTGTTAAGTTGTAACAAATGTCAGTGCTTAGAAATGGCCTTCTTGATTTCATTGTGATGTGTATTGAAGGTCATGGCACAGACTAGCCATGCATTGGTAATATTTTCTTTATTGTTCTTAGCCAGCAATATGTCTCTGTGTTGGTTTTTAGCCCTTTTGCCGGATTGTCTGAGAAGGTGGGAAGGATAGCCTCTATTTAATAGCCTATCATGTATTATATTAGCCTGTATGACAAAGTCTTCCACTCTGGTATAGTTCCGTCTGGTTCTTAAAAACTGGCCGTATGGTATGTTCTCTCTCAGGTCTTGTGAATGAAAGCTATCAAACCGAAGAATGGTATTCCTATCGGTTTCCTTTCGATATAGGTCCACTATAATAGATCCAGTCTCGATCTTAATTAAAAAATCCAAAAACGATATAGATGGATTGCTAGCCAACATCGTAAACCTCAAATTTGTATTGAGCGTGTTGATCCATAATAGGAAATCTTCGTAAATTGTCCTTTTCCTTATCCCATACAATGATGATATCATCTATATAACGTTTATAGAATTTAAGGGCAAGCCTGAAGGGATTGGTTTCATTTAATATAAATGTTTTCTGTACCCTTTATCTGAAAATAGAATGCAGCCTTGAAGCAAAAGACATTTTTGGTTAAGCCTACTTCAAGCAGCTCTATCAGAAATTCGCTAGGAATTTGTTAAGAACCTTCTCTGAGGTCTAAGAATTCCTTCATGACATTTAACTATTCTAATTGAGGAATATTGGAGTAAAGAGACTCCACGTCTAATGTAATCAACATATCCATCTCTGCGTTAAATGGCAAACCCTCTAAATGTATAATCGCATCAGTAGTATCAGCCAAGTAAGTATCCAATCTGGCAGCTAAAGGTTTTAGAAAAAAAAATCAAGAAATTGCCCAATCGGTTCTAAGATAGAACCACAAAGAGACACAATAGGTCTCCTTGGAGGATTCAGGGGGTCTTTGTGTATTTTGGGCAATATATACATAAGAGGGGTCCTCTTTTCTTTAGATGTCAAAAATTGAAAATCCGTTTCGCTTATCACTCCCCCGTCCAAAGCTTGTAACTATGCTTTCAGTAGGATCTCCCCTCAGTTTGAGGTAAAAATCTGTGTTGTTTAATTGCCTCATTATTTCCTTGTCATATTTGTCAGCGTCCCAAACTACCACACCTCCACTTTTATCCGCTTTTTTAATAAAAATGGATTGGTCATCCCGTAATTTGAGGCGTCAATCCCATTCCTTTTTGGTAAAGTTATAACTCGACCAATGTTTTGTTCCATTTTGTGATTCATAAATAAAGTTGAAATCGCTTAATACTGCCTTCTCAAAAATAACGGTTTCCATAGAGACCATTTGTTGCGTGGTGGTAAAGGAAGATTTGCATTTAAAAGGTGTGTTAGTGTTAGTATCAGGACCGTCCGTACTGTCAGAGCCAGCAGTTGTGTTCATCAATGCACATGTGACCTTTAAACGTGCCATATTGCCAGTTCAAGGCAGCTTCTGTGGATGTCAGTAGACTGTCACAGCAAGGTTCATGGTACATCAGGCTTTTTGGCATTGATTATTATGAAAGTGGGTTCTGATTAGCAGATCTCAATTTCAGAAACAGAAGTAACTGTATCATTTTATCATTAAAAATAAAAATGATCTCAGGTCATCCCCTTCACTGCATGGATTCTGTCCCAGCGTGGCCTAGGAGAGGAGACATTTTCTAGGGGAAGATGTGTGATCTAGGGAAGAATAGTAAGCTAATAGAATTTTAACCTTGTACCTATTCACAACTGAACATTCATAAAGTAAGCAAAACCGAAGGAACATGACGTCTTACTTCTGACCCTTGTGTGAGATTTGGGCCCCGTGGAATCCAGGGCTCTGAGGTCTGGCCTATTGTCGGTGTGTGAGCTGCACAAACAGCTCTTGTGGACGTTTTAGCATCAGTTCCTGTTCTTTTTTACAATGCTGCGATTGAACTCCAAACAGGGCACTGACTGTGTCACTCTCTCTGACTAATTGGCTGCTCCGGGAGAGACCCAGCTGCTGCTCAGCATTTCTTCCTACAGCATCTGGCGTTTAGCTGAAATCAGCACATCTAAGTTAGGTTTCAAAAACAATGTTAGTGCGGGTGTCAAACATGTAGGTAGCACCAAGCAGAGGCGTTGCTAGACGGTTGCTGGGGGGGAGGGGTTATAGCCCCAGGTATTTTGGTTGTAGGCCCAGTTAGAAGCTCAAGGGCCACAACCAAAAGGCTAGCTAGCCCCCGAGTCCCGAATGTCCTGACATTAGCGTAGCCCCGGATCTTTTCCAGACCTAGCAACACCGCTGGCACTGAGGAACATATTCCTGTGATGTGCATTCCTTCCCAGGCATGAATCCCTAATCTAAGCACACACCATATGTGTGTAACCCTGGTTTAAAATGGAGTTTGTTTCTACCTATTTCAAGGACAGAAGTCAGCCCATAGTCTTAGCCCACCTGAGTACCTTTGGAATGCCTGACCCCCGACGCACGTTACCAGCCCACCTCAGATTTATTCTAAGCGTGCGCACTGCAACCACCAGCCTGAGTGTGCAGGCAAGAACTGTTCAAGAGAGGCGCGGGAACCAGTGACTACTCCTCAATTCATAAGCATATATACCTTGTTCATGAGTAAATACAGAGTGAACCCAATGAAGCCACCACACGCTGGAAGAACAGTGCAGATCTTTGGTTAAACATGCACTTCTGTGCGCTGTCCGTCTTGGTACGGGTTACGAGGTCCTGCTTATATACATGTATGTCTATTATCTTCCTTTTAAATCTTTTATTTTGAATGCCATTTGTCCTGCAATAATTCCACTTGCTTGACTTTCATATGTACAGAATTACTGATCTATCTCTGCATGTCATCCTTCATGGTTCTCTTTCTTTCTACGCTGTTCGGGTGTTAAATGTGTTAGCATATCATCTAATGTACCAATTCATTAATTATGTAAAGCGCTTCGGCGTTAGTGCTTTAAAAGTAAAATATAAAATACAAATGTACAGCACAACACAAATGTACATTAGTTCTATTTACAGCTTGGCTTCCCCTTGTTTCACTTTGGCATTCTCCATCTTTCATATCAATGTTCACTAGATAGGTTCGGGTTGCACTAGTAGGCTCCATCACCCCTTAAAAAGTGGTCATTTTCGTTAACTTATGTATTGTCATAGACGGAATTCATAATGGGGACATAGGAACATGTTTTAATCTTTTTGGGGGAAGGGGGCGTCATGCGTGCGTGTTCATGCACTCCTGTACTGTGTGTCCACTCTGGCAGATATGTAGAGGCTTAGAAGTTAATTTTGGCAGATGAACAAGGAACTAGGGTGGCAAGGCAACATGACCTGATTGCCCCATTCCTAGTTGTTAATTGGTATTCTTCTCTGTCTTTGTCAGTCATGTATCCTCAGGAGGCCGCTGGAACCCCACCTTCTCCAGGCTCTCCTTCTCTAGCGAGGCTCCCCAAGCTCCCCACAGCCATTCTTTCAGGGTTCCAATCCTGCAGAGTTTGGGGTCCCATCCCTTTTCTAACAGGGTGAGAATGCATGGCTGGAATTAAGAAGTGGCCACTCTATCAGGGCTGGTTGTATCTGTCAGATATGCTCCCTGATTTAATGGATTCCTTTCCAACCACGGTGTCCCTTATGCCCTCCTGCTCACCTGCTGACTCTTCTTCAGTCTGGAGTCCAAATCTCCTCCTTCTCAAAGCTTCTTCTCTGGAAAGCAGATGGGGTCTGCCTCAAGAGGAAGCCACCCTGCCCCTCTGACTCGGGGCCTAAGGGGGGCCCCCGAACCGGGGCAGACCAATGCAGGGGAAAAAGCCAACAGGCATAAAAAAACCCCTTTTGATGGAGTACACAGGCTGGATACCGGATAGAAATGATATGCAGGCCAAGACCATCCGACCAGGAAGGGAAGACCAGGGGAATGGCTGAGGACAATCTGACGCGGAATCCAAGGATAGAAGAGAAGCTTGGAGGATTGAGAGGGTAAGGGAAAGAGAGGGAGTAGAATACCACGAGGAGAAGTTCTAGACTGCAAGCAGAGCAGAGCCAAGGCTAGTAGAGAAGAGCCAAGACTTAGGGATAATAGGGGAGAGGTAAGTGGAACACGGAGGACAGAGACAGGAGCGTACTAACCCGGAAGCCTAACGCGAATAGGTTGCAACGCGCGGACTTCCGGGTTGGCGCTCCTGATAAAGTGCGCCGTTGGAAAGACGGCCGAACGCTAGAACGCTGCCGGAGAACGTGCGGCTGCGTAGCGGCCATGTCAATGGCCGCTCCAGCGCCAGCGTCTCCATAAGCACCAGCGATCGCGGCCGCGGCCGCGGTCGCCGAGCGTGACAGTATGCCTCCCTCCAGATCCTAACCCTCCGGGCTTCCCCGGATGAGTTCGGTGAAAACCTTTTAACAGTCTAGGAGCATGAACATATGACCAGGGTTCCCAAGAATTCTCTGAACTAGGGTAGTTCTTCCACGACACAAGGTATTCCAATCTGCCTCTGCGATATCTGGAATCTAATATGTCAGACACTTCATATTCTTCAGGGATAGACTGGGGATTACACGCAAGTTTAGTGGTCCTTTTAACGGGAGTGTTTGGGTCCACTAGACGGAAGAGAGAGGAGTGAAAGACTGGGTGAATCCGAGACATGGACTTGGGGAGTTGTAGTCGATAAGCCACTGGGTTAATCTTCTTGAGTATCTTGAAAGGTCCGATATACCGGGGTGTAAGTTTGGTTGGGTGGACCCATTTAGGCAAATATCTGGTGGACAACCAGACTCGCTCTCCTTCCTTCCAATCAGGACCCGGTAAACGAGCTCGATCAGACACCTCCTTATACCTGCGTCTGGCGGATACCAGACTTCGTTGGGCGGTAGAGTGAGCTGTAGTTAGTTGATCCAATGAGGATTCGATGGTGGGTATATTAGAGGGAGAAGAGAAGACTGGTAGTATGCTTCTCGGGTGAAAGCCATAAGAACAAAAGAAAGGGCTGAGTCCAGTTGCCGAATGTACAGCGTTGTTATACGCGAATTCGGCGGTGGGTAGAAGACTCACCCAATTGTCTTGATTCTTGTTGACATAACATCGAAGGTATTGTTCCAGGGATGCATTGAGGCGTTCTGTCTGACCATTCGTCTGAGGATGGAAACCGGATGACAAGGCTCTCTCGATACCCAACCGTTGACATAATGCTCCCCAAAATCGAGAGGTATATTGAGAGCCCCGATCAGAAATAATCTTATCCGGAAGTCCGTGGATTCTGAATATGTCCCTAAGGAATACTTCTGGCATTTCTGTAGCGGATGGTACTCCTTTAAGTGCCGAGAAGTGGGCCAGCTTAGTGAATGAATCAACGGTTACCATGAGACATGTCAGCCCCTGGGATCGGGGCAGGTCTACTATAAAATCTGTGGATATTTGAGACCATGGTTGGCTTGGTAATACTGGTTGCATCAACAACCCATAAGGCTTATGAGTGGGGTTCTTGTTTTGGGCGCAGATCATACACGACTTACAGTGTTGTTTCACGTCGTGAGAAAGAGAAGGCCAAAAGAAGGAGCGAGAGATTAATTCCAATGTACCTTTGACACCTCTATGACCGGCTGTAACATGGTCGTGACCCCATTTCAGAATCTTCAATTGTAGGGGTTTAGAAGGTATGTACAACCGTTGCCCCACCAGTAAAAGTCCTTCAGACCAGCGAAGTTGAGGATGTAAGACGCCCGGCACCGAGGTTGTCAAATTGGGATGAGTAGCGGTCTTAACTTCTTGAAGAAATGACGAGACTATTCCCACTATTCGGTTCCGAAAAAACATCTTCTGACCAGAAGACGAAGAGTGATAATCGGAGGACTGACACCTCGATAGAGCGTCCGCCAAGCTGTTCTGAGTGCCTGGAATATAGGAAATAGAAAAGTCATATTGGCTGAAGAAATGTGCCCAGCGAACCTGTCTGGAGTTTACACATTCCATGTTTCGAAGAATTTTTAAATTCTTATGATCTGTACGTAGAGTGAATGGATGTGAACCGCCTTGAAGTAGGTGTCTCCACTCTTCGCAGGCCACCTTGAGAGCTAGAAGTTCCTTTTCAATTACGGAGTAATTCAGTTGACTCGCGGATAGAGTCTTAGAAAGATATGCAATAGGGTGTTCCAGTCCGTCCTTGAGTTGAAGAAGTACCGCTCCCAAGGCGCTTGCGGAAGCATCCGCCTCTACTATAAAGGGCTGATACTGATCAGGTTGTGCCAGAATAGGCGCGGAACAGAATCTCTTCTTTAAGTCCATAAAGGCATGGTTGGCCGTTTCCGACCATTGAAAAGGCTTGGCATCCTTCTTGAGCAATGAAGTAATGGGCAGTACTATTTGAGAAAAATGTCCTATAAACTTCCTATAGAAGTTGGCTAATCCCAAGAATCGTTGGACCTCCTTCAACGACGTGGGTGCTGGCCAATTTAGAATGGAAGACACCTTTCTGGGATCCATGGTTATGCCTTTCAGAGATAAGACATATCCCAAATAAGGAACAGAGGATGCGTAGAAAAGGCACTTTTCCGGTTTGATTAATAGATGTTGGATCTGTAGACGATGAAACACAGTCTGAAGATGGGAGGTATGTTCCGAGAAGGATTTTGAGAAAACCAAGATGTCATCTAAGTAGACAATGACATTGAGGAATAATAGATCAGAAAATAAGCGATCCATAAAACGCTGGAATATGGCTGGAGCATTAACCAAACCAAATGGCATCACCCGATATTCGAAAAGGCCAAAGGGTGTCCGAAAGGCAGTCTTCCATTCATCTCCATCTCTTATCCGGAGAAGGTGGTAAGCACTCCGGAGATCCAATTTTGAGAAGATGGTTGACCCTTGTACGGCTTCCAGTATGTCTGCTATTAAAGGCATTGGATATCGGTCGCGTACCGTGACCTTATTAAGACCTCTATAGTCGATACAGGGCCTTAACTCTGAGGAATCTTTTTTTGGTATGAAGAATAGTGAGGCTCCAGCCGGTGACTTAGAGGGACGAATGAGACCATTAGTCAGATGAGAGTCCAAGTACTTTCTGAGCGCCTTCTTCTCTAACAGAGATAAGGAAAACATACGACTAAATGGAACTAGAGCGTCTTCTACCAGCTCAATGGCACAGTCTTCTGGGCGATGAGGTGGGAGATCCAAAATCGGATTATCTCTGAAGACAGCTTGGAACTCGGCCAATTCCGAAGGTATCTTACAAACTTCATGTACTCCTTCTTGTTGAGGAGTGAATACCTGTACCAATTCTTCGGAGGCATGGAGTAGACAGTTTTGCTTACAAGAAGAGGAGGTGAAAGCCAGGGTATTTTGGGTCCAGTCGATGAGCGGGTTGTGTCTCCTTAACCACGGAATACCCAGGATAACCGGAAAATGGGCTGCTCGAATTAGATCAAATTGGATCTGTTCGGTATGCTGAAGAATGCACATCTTCAAGGAGATAGTGGAATGGGTGATGGGCCCCGACGACAGGGGAGAACCATCCACTCCTTCAACCTTCTGGACTTCATCCAGTTTTTGTAGTGGGAGACCATGTTCGTGTGCCCACTCAGTGTCCATGAACATTCCTGCGGCTCCACAATCCAAAAGCGCCGTAGTGGTGAAGACCTTTGTTGGGGTTTCCAAACGGATAGATATTGCCATGAGGCGAGAGTCCATGGTGGTTGACTGAGATGCTACTGTCACTGTAACATAGGGACTGGTTGTCGGACCTCGGTTACTTGTCCCCTTCAGTTCCGAGGTCGTTCGTTTCCCGAGCGTCTAGGAGGTACTTCCGTACAATTCCGAAGCAAGTGTGAGCCGGATCCACAGTACATGCAGAGACCTGCATCTCTCCGACGTCTTCTTTCTTCGGAGGTTGACGGGGACCGAGCGGAACCAACTTGCATGGGTTCCTCCTTATTGCTGGAATGAGACAGTGAGGGCATAGGGTAGGCATTGGATGGAGGGTTGTGATACCCCTTCTGCTTCTTCTTCTCTGCCTTGCGTTCACTAAGGCGATAGTCGATCTGTGTTACTATTGAGAATAAGTCTGACAAAGTAGTAGGACGGGCTATTCTGGCCAGCTCATCCTTTATCTCCTCCTTCAATCCACGACGGAAAATAGTATACTGGGCCCTTTCTGGCCATCCAGCGTCCGAGGCCAAACGTTTAAAGGTGGAGATGTAAGTCAACAGATCCTGGGGGCCCTGCTGTACATCCAAAAGTTCCTCTGCAGCTACTTGGGTTACTTCAGGTTGTTCAAAGGCCTGGCGCAATAAGGCCAGAAAACCCCCATAATCTCTAATAATAGGGTTATTGTTGGTCACAAAGGGGGTGGCCCAAGCCAAGGCATTTCCGCTCATGTTAGATATCATGTACCCCACCTTGGCCTGGTCATTGGAAAACATCAGCGGTCTGAATGCAAAGTAAACGGAACATGCTTCCAAAAATTCTTTTAAGCGTTTGGGGGTGCCATCGAATTTGCCTGTAGATAATGACATAGGAGGTAGGTCGGAATCTCTAGCTTCTCGATTGGAGATCATCTGCCGCAGAACTGCATTATCGGCTTTAACATTCTGCAATTCCACGTTCATGGCCTGGACCGCGGCCACTAATTCTTGGATCTGCTCAGGGGAGGCCATATTGCTTCTTGGGCGTTGCAAACTGTCAGATATGCTCCCTGATTTAACGGATTCCTTTCCAACCACGGTGTCCCTTATGCCCTCCTGCTCACCTGCTGACTCTTCTTCAGTCTGGAGTCCAAATCTCCTCCTTCTCAAAGCTTCTTCTCTGGAAAGCAGATGGGGTCTGCCTCGAGAGGAAGCCACCCTGCCCCTCTGACTCGGGGCCTAAGGGGGGCCCCCGAACCGGGGCAGACCAATGCAGGGGAAAAAGCCAACAGGCATAAAAAACCCCCTTTTGATGGAGTACACAGGCTGGATACCGGATAGAAATGATATGCAGGCCAAGACCATCCGACCAGGAAGGGAAGACCAGGGGAATGGCTGAGGACAATCTGACGCGGAATCCAAGGATAGAAGAGAAGCTTGGAGGATTGAGAGGGTAAGGGAAAGAGAGGGAGTAGAATACCACGAGGAGAAGTTCTAGACTGCAAGCAGAGCAGAGCCAAGGCTAGTAGAGAAGAGCCAAGACTTAGGGATAATAGGGGAGAGGTAAGTGGAACACGGAGGACAGAGACAGGAGCGTACTAACCCGGAAGCCTAACGTGAATAGGTTGCAACGCGCGGACTTCCGGGTTGGCGCTCCTGATAAAGTGCGCCGTTGGAAAGACGGCCGAACGCTAGAACGCTGCCGGAGAACGTGCGGCTGCGTAGCGGCCATGTCAATGGCCGCTCCAGCGCCAGCGTCTCCATAAGCACCAGCGATCGCGGCCGCGGCCGCGGTCGCCGAGCGTGACAGTATCTGCTGGTGAGGTAGAAAGATGTCTCTCCTCTGGATGTGCAAGAGAGAGTTTATGTTCTCACCCTTGTTCATGACACTCCCCACGTCGCAGCCACATCCAGCTTTTAAATCCGACTGCGGCTGCCCTGCCACCTAGCTCTGGGCCAGCCATATCACAGTCTTCGGCGAGTTGCTAAGAGAGTGATGTCATGTTTCTGAGGCAGAGGCCAGGAAAACACTGTTTGTCTGCAACCATCAGCCAGTCTTTACCCTCCTTTTACTTAGCAAGTACCCCATGGCTCAATCAATGCTTGACGGAAATTCATACATGGTTGTTCACACATTTCCAGTGGACCCCCACCCCCCAGAACCTCCTTTAGGGTGGTTACATGTGTGTTTATGCACTCATGCATAGGGTGTGGACATTATACAAAGTAGTGGTCCATAAATCGCTCATACATTCTAATGTTTGTGATCTATTGGCTGAGCACAATGTCCTATGCACTGGCTTCTGGGCCAATAATAATTCCCTATCCTCTAGTTCATATATTGTGCACACTTTCTTGTGCTTTAGTCCATAGACTGTGCACTATTTCCAATTCACTATTCCTCAGGCTGTGCACATTTCCGTATGCACTTGCCTATATAGGCTTGACAGAATTTTGTATTTAGTTTCCTAGAGCCTGTGCACGTTTCCTGTGCATCATTTCACGTGGTGTGTAGACTTTACAGTGCCTATATTATTCTGTGCAGTTTATTTTGCCCTGTTGTATAAACTGTCCATACTTTTCTTATGCACTTTTCTAAAGATTGTTACCATTTTTCTATCCCTAAATCGCTACGTGTGCACACTTTGCTGTGCACTGTTCAATTAACATTCCAAAGATACCTGCGTGGTTTCAGTAATTGGTGCCCAATTTCATGTGGGCCGTACCCTATATTATATATTAATTTCATTTCGTCGTTTGTATAGTGCCTTTCATCATGGGCATGGTCCCAACGCGTTGTAGGTTGGACGGCCTCGAGGGACCGAAGTCTGGGAAAGTTAGGAGGTGCTACTATGCGTGTTTGCATGATGGCCATTAAAGGTTATGAGGGCTTGGCCGAGTCCCTGCTAGCAACCCATGTTTAAATGGCATGTGTATGGATGGAGGGAGTTATACTAGGGAAATAAGAAGGGTGTGTGCGTAAGAGGATAGTACATTATTTGTGCAGCTACAGTTCGAATTTTAGTAGTGAAAGGTAGCTACGTTCTGTTGTGTAGAGTGTCATTCGAGTTCATTGTGAAAGCATTTGCTTGCCGAGTGAGTCTGCGCCTTTTGCTAATTCCAACAGTACGGATCCTTTAGGCTCTGCACACCTCCTACGAAGTCCTCCTTAGTTTGATGTCTTGTTTTTGTGTACCATGCTATATTGTGTGTTCCCCGTACCATCCAATATGTTTAACCAGCAGTGTTTCTTCTCATCTAGAGCTCGGAGGTCGTGTTTCAATGGTTGTGCAAGTTCCAGCTTCAACTGTACGCGCCTAACTTCATCAACTCCGGCTATGACCTCCCCACCATCAGCCGCATGACACCCGAGGTAAGGAGAACTGTGTGGTAGATCAATTCCCCACTCTGCATGATTCCAACTAACCACAGATGTTTCGGAACGCTTGCAGAGTAGTGAGGCAGCTCACCTGTCTTGTGGTCTTCTGCAGGAGCTCTACTGCAAGGAAATTAACAAGGTAGCTCCTATGTCCACCTGCTCACCAAGAGATCTTCTAAGTACGCTGCCTGATGTATGATGTACCAGATGTGAGTTTTAGGAAAGACTGTGCTCTAGTTTTCTCAAAATTATGTCCCAAGGGATTAGGGATAGGTTATTGTTGTGCGTTTCCGAGATAACGTCAGCCTGGAATCCTACCATACAGCGCAGTAATATTGTGGCAAATTGCAATTCTGTAGAGGAGCAGGTGGATACGTCATGCCTAGCTCCCGCCCCTTCACCTCCATCCTACTGGAACAGCAGGAGATGAGCCCTATGTGGGACACCAGGTATCATCCCAAAACAGCATTGAGTGTATGAGAGACGATATGCTCTCAGACAACCATATCAAATGTACCCTCGCATTGAGAGGTTGGAAGGATGTCTGCATACACCATTCAACATCATAGAGCTATGAGTGAAATCTGATGAAGGCAGAGTGACGTCATGGAGGAAAGATACTGAGACGCACTGAAACGATATGAAAATACTCAAAGAATAAAGATGGAACTGAAGTAACAAGAGAAACATGTAATCAAATATGAAGAAATCATATATACAAAAAAGATAAAGTAACCTGCTGACTAATAAGTGTATATACACACAAATGCAAGGTAGATGAGACGTATACCAGCATGCTGCAGAGGACAATATAACGTGGCTACAGCGGCCATGAAGAAAAGATGGACGTCGGACTAATATTAAAACCAATCAAGTTACCTCAGAGACAGACCAGGGCTGCAGAGTCAGGAGACGCTGGAAAAACAGCTTTGTGTGAGGAATAGAGGAGTCTTTTGGCCTGGGATCAAGGATGCTACTTCCAGAAATAATTGCAAGGCACAATTTGAGTCAAACGGATAAATCATGTACGGAACACATATTTCTCTTAGATTAGGCAAAGAAGAAAACATCTGCAACAGCCAAGTATTGGACAATTAAAGATACAGAAAACCCATGCAAGAGGGAGTGAGCAAGTCTCCAGAGGCCAAGAAGGGTAATGACACCTAGTTCAATTGAACCAAATAGCAGTAAATAAAAGGTAGAGATGGACACATTTGTGGCCTCCTGACACGTGCTTCAGGAGTATAAAACAAGGGCTATTCATTAAACCCAAACAAAAATAATGATGTGTCTACACTCCCTTGAATTGCCCAGAACAGAGAACAAGATTCAGGAAACTTTGGTTTGGGGCCTGACCGATGAGAGATGATGGACTAATTAGGAAAGCAGGGAGTAGTCTGACTTTGCTCTCAGCACCTGAGTTTTGTTTTGCTTACGTGCTGCTAACCAGGCGAAAGTCCAGGGTTTGGTCAGCATGCCAATAAATCAGAAGGTCTATGTAGCAACATGCTTTACAATGTTGCAAAGACTAACCCGCTGCCATTTTTCTGCCGTAATCAGCATTATACGTATTTAGAGGTGGTTCAAGGCATGCCCACTAGGTAAGGGGCAGCCAATTAAGTTATTAACACTTATACATACTATAGGTACACATGACCAATTCCTCCCTTCAATAGGTGTACAGATTGCCACATAGGATGACATCATAGATGGCTCACATCGAGGTATAAAAGCTTTGTATAATCACAGTTAGGGGTGAGTGCGTGAATTACTGCCTGTTATTCGCCAGATTGCCCTACTTTATTTTTATGCTAATAATAAAGTAGTACTTTGCCATATTCTTTGAGGCTGTCCGATTATTTGGGTCAGAGATCATTATTGGTAATTCCATCTAGCACATAAGAAGCTTCAAGGTGCTAGAGCACAATTGGACTTCAGTCTCAAGCTTGAGACAATGGAGGGAGGCTTACTGCCGGTGCTGTGCCAGGGCTCAGCGTGCACCATTCTAGGGTGTTGGCATACGCCTGTTTATGGTATATTCTATTGCATCTTCAACAACCAAATGCCATCGGCCACCGGGCTTGGTTTGGTGAGGGTGTGGCGAGGATCGTAGGTTTCTTGTTCCAAGGTGAAAGTGCATCATGTTCTGTTGTGTGTTAAATTTAAAGGTAGACAGGCACCACTGTGCATGTCGGCAAAAGACAGCCAACAGGACCACCAACATCTAATGCATGCACTGAAAGAACATTTAATTTGATGTTTTCCATATAACCCAGTGAACCATTTGAATATTGTTTGTGTGAAGTGGAGCACAGTTAAGGCAACCTACCTCCAGACGAGGTTGAATATGGGCTTTTGTTGACCCTTTGCATTGCATTCTCCCTTCTTATTGCAAGGATCTCACCGCCATTGGAGTGACCAAGCCAGGACACCGCAAGAAGATAACCTCCGAGATCAACAGCCTGAACATTCCAGAATGGTTGCCCGAGTACAAGCCGGTAAGGACATTGCTACCGCCTCAGAGCCTGCCATACCAGCCAGGGCCTAGATCAAGAACCAATGTTCACTGCACACTACTGATACTATCTGTGCTTCCTACCCGATTCCTTCCTCTTCTAGGCACTGTTTTATTGGGGTGCTATTCAGTCCCAACTCACTGGCACCTCACATGTGATTATTACACGCATTGGATACCCTTTTTGTAAATCTGGATCTCGGATGGTCAAAAGCCAGAAACAAAGGGGTGAGATCCACGCAGGGAGATCAGCCCTTATTGCACAGATCTAGAAGAACATTGCCCAAACCTACTTGCTGGCACATTCAAATCTGCACCTATTATCGTCTGTACCAATTTCATTTCGATATAGGTGTGTGTTTCCTTCTGTAGAGCAGACAAAACAAGGTAAGGTATTGGGGCACCTAGGAGGAGAGCTTCCTGGGGCCTTATAATGTCTTACTAGCTTACTGTTCAACCTCTTCCATGCAGATCCAAGTAGTGACTGCCCAGAGGGTGTTTACCCCTGCTGCCCAATGCCATGAACTCCTGCTGAGTACACACCAGTGCTTCCCTTCCTGCTGACCTCACCCATTCTGCCTCATACAGTGACTGCCTACTCATGGCTTATCAATTCTGCTACTGCCCGGTGAGGGCTTACCCTTTTCGTCTCGTATAGTGAGTGCCCACTAAGGGCTTATCAATTCTGCTACTGCCTGGCGAGTGTGTACCCTATTTGTCTCATATAGTGATCGCCTCGTTAGGGCTTAACATGCTGCCCTTTGTCGTCAGTGCTGAGGACGTACCCCTTTTGCCTCATATATGGAGCAGACAGGGTAAGGCACTGAGCGTGCTCCATGCTTGCATGTGATGAGGCCTGCCAGTTTATTTGCCTTCACATATAATAAATAACACAGTTCCGTTGTCTTTGTGTTTCTCCCCACCCACGTCCGATGCCCCATTCTCCCTGCAGGCGAATTTGTCTCTATGGCTTTCCATGATCGGCCTGGGACAGTACTACAAGGTACTGGTGGAGAACGGGTATGAGAGCATCGACTTCATCACCGATATCACCTGGGAGGATCTGCAGGAGGTCGGCATCACCAAACTTGGTAAGTGCCTTAGCGGCTGTGTGCCATGATTTTTCTGCCCCTCTTCTCTTCTTTGGTTTTTGCTTCCAATGGCGTCTTCACATCAATAGACGGCAGAAAAATGCAATACTGGCTGCGTGGGATTATGAAGACCCAGTGCAGAAAGTGTACTTTTTTCCATGTGTGCATTTTAGTTATGTTTAAAACACTAGAGTGACATTCTACGTGGTTACTTCGAAGAGAATTGGTAATTTACTTTGTCTTCGTTTTCCACCGCACCTTTTTACTTTTTTTTCTTTTAATGAGGGGCCCTCTATGGTCCCCAGCACTCCCTTAACCATCCCAACCCCACCCTCTCCCATCTCTCCACACCTCCTACCTCTCAACATATTACTGCTAAAATGAATCATATCATCCATAGGAATTTCAAACATTCTATGTTGAATAACTTTTGAGCCATAGGACTTTTAGCATGACATTTTGTAATTTGAGGCCCAGCGCCCCAAAACTGGAAAAATGTCATGCAAATTTGTATTACTGTTCAAAAGATATAAAGGGTAAGAAATTTTTTTTAAAAAGTTTGTTTTTCACTTGTCCATTCTTTTTCCCCACAGAGAAAATGTCACATTTTTGCTCAAACATGCAGCCCAAACTTCTGGACGGATTTCTTCCAAATAAACAAATTGGGCACAAAGCACTGCAAGGAAATTCTTTGTTGGTTTGGCGTAGATCCATCCAGTAGGTTAAAAAATGATGGCGTAGAGCAAGATGCCCCTATATCCAGAAACTTAGTTATATCTCCCATGATGCATTGCTGATGCCAACATTTCTCATTTCTGAAAATCTGCCTTTACACAATTCGGGATTCAAGGTCTAGATTTGCTTTTGGAAACTGCCCTAAAATGATGTAAGGGGTCTTAGTGGGGCAGTTTTGAAGCCAGGGTGTGGTCAAGGTAAGAAAGGATAATTTGTGAAGGTTTGGGGATAGTTTAGATTTTTTTTTTTTTTTTAGCGTTTTGCAGAGAACTCGATTAATTGTGAGTGGCCAAAAAAAGACGAAATACTTCAACATATTGAGATGTGACAATCCCTGTGATTGTTAGTTGGGGAAGAGGAGTATTTTAAGTTAATTTAGGAAGCAATCTGTGTTTCTGATATAAAAAGAATGACACTGATTGTTTCCTAAATTAACTTAAAACGTGTCGGACGGGTGTATTAGGGGGCTATTAGTGTTTGAGGGTGTTACATTTGTTTTAAAAGATGTCATTTGTGATGTCATCAGTGTACTTAGAGGCTGCACAATGGGGCCCTCATAGTTAAGGTGGCATAGCTTTCAACACTTTCCGAATTTCATGGGTTTTGTGGGGTTAAATCAGCACCTTAAAGTCACTTAAACTTAATTGTACTTCAACTAATGCTTTTTCACAAAATTTCAAGGGGTTTGTTGCATTAAACCTATTCACCTTAACTGTCCCTTAACTTAAGTTTTTTCCCTAAATAAATATTTATATATCTGGGGCTGTGAATCAGCTTAGAGCCATATGCTTTGCCTAGGCCACCATCTAGTGGTTGGTGCAGAGTATTACATATGTTTTTTTTCGAATTTGAAAAAGTGGACATTTACAGCTGCGCCTGTAAACTATCCCTTTACTACGTGTATGGATACACATGATCTTTCACATGTCGACGTCCTCAAATTGTTTTTCCACTATTAAGGTTGGATGCAAAACACATAGGCCCTCATTAGGACCCTGGCGCTAAGTGTTTAACGGCGCCGTAAAAGGCTGTGGCACAGTTAAACACTTAGCGCCTTACTACGAGGTCCCTTTGCGGGACCCGACCTGAACGGCTGGTCTAGACCAGCCGTTAAAGTAGGGACCCGCAAAGGGACTTTGGTGCTAAGTACGGTACAGCAATTTGCAGTACCATACTTAGCGCCTTCCCCAGTCCCATTGAGCCTATGGGGCAAAAATGGGAATGGGGAAAGGCCAATGTTCAATGGGGAATTACCACCCCGCCAACCTTGCAATGGGGTGGTAATTCCCCATTGAACATTGGCGGACTCGTTACGATAGCGGCACCAACCATGGTGCTAATAGCGCCATGGTTTAGCGCCAGTATCGTAATGAGGGCCATAGTCTCTGTAAAAACAAGCATTAAGAAGTCAAAGCCTTCGAGGTCTAATCAAGGTCCACCTCACAAAAGATTGTCATCGAGTCAGTCAGCATTTTCCAACACCACATGCCAAAAAAAGCATCATGCCGAAAACGCAATGCAGTATGGAGAGTGGGGACAGCTACGTTACATTTTTCTAAATACATGTTTAGAGAATACCTTTAACCCCTATTGTAGTTTCACCTACACTCATTAGATTTAGCTCACGAGTTCCATGGCTACCAAATGGAGAAATCTCCATTTCAATTCTGCGCAAGGAGCAATACCAGATTCCCTTGGAAGGACACGCACCAAGTGTGCAATAGCTGTCTTCCAAGGGATAACGATGACTCTCTGTGCAAAACTTGAAATCTTTTTTCTTTATTAGATATTTATAAGGCGCCTATACAACAAATGGTGACCTTGAAAGAGCATCATACAAAAAGGTGGGCAACCTACGTAATGCAGACTCTAAGGAATTTGTGCTAATCTACCGCATCAGTGGAAAATTTAGAGGCAAAGGAAGCAGGCATTGGCTTTGAGAGCGACGCCAAAGAGCAGTACACGGAGGAAATGCCCAATGTCTGTAGAGCTGATATCAGGCCATGCTGAGGAGACTACCCCTGGCGTCCTTAAGATTGCTCAAGACGGGATCCACCAGGGGGCGCAGAGATGGTCTGACGCATCTCGGCTCGTCTCCCCGCCAGGGCGCTGATTGAGGGTCCCGAGCCCCCCCCGAAACCCCCGGAGCGAGGAGCCGACACCACCCCCACCCACATGAGTGCCACGGGCGCCCCCGGCCCGAATTTGGGACCCCGAGGTGGAACCGTGCCGGAGAACGAAGCCTCCGAGTTTTGAGGGACGGAAGCCCCTCCCCCCTGCGGCGCCGAGGCTCCGCGGAGATCTACTCTGCTCCTGGGCCTGAGCGAGGCCTGCGAAGAGGTCGGCGACCCGGGCTGGCGGCTCCCCCCCTGCCGTGTGCAGTCCCGCGGGGGTCGGGTGTACCTGGGGGCACCCGCGGCGGATCCGGGAACGTGAAGCGGCCCCGCGAAAGTACGGCAGAGTTGTGGGCCAGGACGAGGCCTATGAGACCAGGTGAGGAGCGGAGCACAGCGGCCCCCAAGTGAGTGGGTGGAACTGGAGGAGCCCGTGTAGGGCGTACTGGAGTCTCGGGCGGGGGCTCGCACTGGCCCATGCTGGCAACCCACAGCCTTCCACGGTTTTCCACGAGTGGCGACCTCGCACCCAGGAGGTGAGGCAGTGCTGGCCCAGTCTGGGCAGCCCCCCTGGGGACCGACGGCACCGCAGGAAGAGACAGGAGCGAGGCTGGGGAGACTCAGCGACACACATACAAGCCTCGGAGGGGTCACGGGAGTCGGGGTGTCCCCCGAGCACCGCATTTCCTAGGCGGACTGACTTACCACGCGGGGCCCTATTGGGAGGGCTGGGCCCCGGCAGGCCACACCCCGGGTCCGGCCACCGGTGCGTTGAAGGCCCTCACAGCTCAAACGGGAGCACAGTCGCGCAATCTGGGGAGGAGAGAGGCGAGGAGAGAACCCTGTGGAGGACAAAACAAAACCTACGGGAGGGACCTAGCCCGGGACTAGGACCCCAGGTGCTGGGTCTTCGCTCCCAGCCCCCCGGCGGCGCCGTCTCTGGGTGGGCCAGCGGGTCACGTTGATCCTGAATTTCTGGGGGAACCCCCCGCAGAGCAGGGATGCTTGGGGAGAGTCGATGAACTGGAGAGAATCCCTACAGAAGTTTCGCCGGTCGTCCCCTGATCCCCCGAGGCCACCTGGAATGGCGACCCAGACGCAACAGGAGCCGGCCGATGCTAGCACGGTCACCAGAGGCATGGCAGCCCTACTGGAAGAAATTAGAGGCTTTAGGGCGGATATTGCTCTGAGACTGGACACCTTAGACAAAAAGGTGGACAATATTGATGACAGAGTCCAGGCACTAGAGAACACCACAGCCTCAAGTGACATCTTTGAAACACAATTCGATATGCGCCTGTCGGAGCTCGAGAGAAGAGAAGAGAGATGCTCTTTAAAAATGGACGATTTGGAAAATAGGGAACGCCGCTGTAACCTACGTTTCCTAGGCTTCCCGGAACACGAGGGGGAAACTCAAGCAGACGTCATCAAGGCGGTCAATGCAGTAATAGGGGTACTCTTCGATGGAGCCAATACCAGCGAACCCACCATTGACAGGGCCCACAGAGCAGGTGCACCCTCCAGAGGCCCCAGATCCGTCTTAGTTCGCTTTCATTACTTCTCGGAAAAGAGCAGGATCTTGGAACTGGCTCGTAAGAAGGGCCCTGTGGAGTGGGAGGGGGCCCGGATTTCGGTGTATCAAGACCTGTCGGCCTTCACTCTTGCAAGACGCCGCCTCTGCTCCCCGCTGACAAAGATGCTCCAATCCAAGGGGGTTCGCTACAGGTGGGGATATCCTTTCTCCCTCTCCTTTGAATTCGAGGGCTACAAGTATGCCCTGATTACTGAAGATGATATCCAGAGAGTGTCAGGTGAACTTTTGGACAATTCAAACATGGAACTGGGGGAGCAGGAACGCGAGCGAACACCGACAGGCCCTAAAGGGAACAAAGCTCCCAAGGAGAGGCGCAGGTTGCGAGGTCAGAGGAAATTTAGGAGAATGACCCCAGCTTCGCCGGGCCCTCCAAATAGTTGAAGCGAACTTTTGGTGCCTAATGACTAAGCCGGCATCTGCCTATGCGAATGGAGGGTGATGTAGCTGTTTGTACTTTACACTGAACATGGGGGTGGGGGGGGCTCGGAGTGTTGATTATGACGAGTTATTGAGCCTGTGGGGGGGGAACAATGGTGGCCTGGACTGGCGATCGGATGAAGCCATGGAACGACCAGGCGATTAGGGGGGAGGGGGGTGGGGGGGAAAAGGGGGAGTTATGTTGTTGGGGTTACAGTTACAATGTGCCAAGTTTTTCGGGTATTCTCGCACCCCTGGGGCTGTCTCATATCGTCAGTGGGTTGTGGAAGTATTGTGGGGGTAAAAACGCTTGCTTTTCTAAGAATGGAGCTATGAGCTTTTATCTGTACTTTAATGGATGATTCGCTCCAATTCTTGACAGTGGGGTCATTGAATGCTCGCGGGCTTAACTCGCCTACGAAGAGGTCCCTAATTGTGAGGGAATTTGCGAGGCTGTGACTTCACTTTCTTTTTGTGCAGGAGACTCACTGGGTTCAGGGAAAAGAGCCTAAGCTCAGGGCCAGACCCATAGCTCAGATGTACTCGGCCTCTGTTCAGTCTAAGAAGCGGGGAGTAGCTTTGTTGATTTCTCCTGGGGCCCATTTTGCGTTTAAAGCCTTAAAAGCAGACCCAGAAGGCCGGTATCTCATGGTGAAGGGGGAGGTGAGGGGTCGTTTGTTCACACTGGTTTGCATATATGCTCCGAATGAAGCGCAGGATACCTTCTGGGAAGGGATGAGAGGGATAATAATGTCATTTTCTGAAGGTACCCTTCTGGTTGGGGGAGATTTTAACATGGTGCTTTGCCCCGAGAAAGATAGGAAATCTGATAAGCCTTGCCCCAATGTCCGTCTCCACAAGAAGCTGGCGTTGGCCTTCCAGGAAGTGAATGGGGAATTAGGTTTGGCTGACACGTGCATCCCCGTGAAGGGCCGGAACCCAGATTACACCTATTATTCAAAGACACATTCTGCCTTCTCCCGTATTGATTACATCCTGGTTGACGCCTCGCTGCTGGGAGAGGTCACTAGTTCAGGAGTGGAGATTGTCCCTTGGTCGGACCACGATATGGTAAAGATTAAGATTGGCCTTCCTCCTGTCCCGGCAGCCGGATCCCGATGGAGGTGTAATGACCTGCTTCTGCGGGACAGGGAGATTCGCCAATCCCTCCTAGCAGCCATTGAGGAATACTTCACTCTCAATGACAATGGCGAGGTTGGAACTATGGGAGTGTGGGAGGCATTTAAGGCAACTACTAGAGGCACCCTCATTGGTATTGGATCCAGGAGAAAGAAGGAGAGGGAACGTGAGGAGAAAGTGTTAAAGGACAAAATAGCAGCCCTCCAGCCGAGGGGGAAGTTAAGGTCACAGATGTTCCCCGGACAATGGGAGGAACTACAGGGGTTGCGAACCAGGCTGGCAGACCTCCAGGTGGGTCAGACGGAAAGGAAGCTTGCTTTTTTGAAGCAGAGGTACATGGAAAGGGGGGAAAAGGCGGATAAAATTTTGGCTTGGAGACCTCGAGACCTGAGAAATAGCAGGAGGGTGAACTCAATTCACACCCCGGAAGGGGACTTGACCGCGAGAGATACCAAGATAGCTGAACAATTCAGGCTATATTATGAAAAGCTGTATCGCTCGGAATATACAGGGGATGGGAACGACGTTGACTGCTTCCTGGACTCCCTCCCTGTTCCGGGCCTTCTCCCAGACAAAGCGGATTCTCTCGAGAGTCCCATCTCCCCGGAAGAGGTAATAGATACTATATCCTCTTTGAAGAGCGGCACAGCCCCGGGAGACGATGGTTTCACAGTCAAATTCTACAAGACGTATAGGTCCACGCTAGCCACATTCATGGCTAAGATGTTCAATGCGGCTCTTGTCCAAGGTTCCCTCCCTCCCACGATGATGTCAGCCTTGATTGTTGTCCTGCCTAAAGAGGGCAAGGATCCCTCATATTGCCAATCATATCGCCCCATATCCCTCCTTAATACCGATGTGAAAATATTAGCCAAGCTCCTAGCGAATAGACTGGCCAAACTGCTCCCCACTCTAGTGCATGGAGATCAAGTGGGCTTCATCCCGGGCCGCCAGGGGTCAGACAATATAAGGAAAACCCTCGACCTCATGCATGAGGCATCTAGACAGGGAGTGGAAGGGTACCTCCTCTCACTAGACTCAGAAAAGGCCTTCGACCGTGTCGAATGGCCATACATGGGCAGGGTCCTCCGAAAGATGGGGCTGGGTGACAATTTCTGTGGGTGGGTCGCAGCACTCTACAATGGCCCATCGGCGAGAGTCCTGGTCAATGGGGGCACCTCAGAGCCCTTTTCCCTCTCTAGGGGCACTCGGCAGGGATGTCCCCTGTCGCCCCTATTGTATGCCTTGGCAATGGAGCCTCTAGCCATAGCGGTTGGAATGACCCGGAAATTACGGGCATACAGTGTGGCGAGTGCGAGTTTAAGCTTTCCCTCTTTGCAGACGACATTTTGAGCTACCTAACCAACATCCAAGATTCCTTACCTCGGCTGTTTGATCTTGTACACCTCTTCGGCTCCTTTTCTGGACTGAAGATAAATGCGTCCAAATCAAGTATCATGCCCATGGGCTTGGGAGATCAGGACATTGGAAATAGCACCGATATTCTTGGGGTTAGAATTGAACGGGTATCCACTAGGTACCTCGGCACCACCATCCCCAGGGATCTATCCCAACTATACCAGAGCAATTTCCCGGAGATCCTCGCTCAAGTCAGTAATGACCTCAGGCGTTGGGCACCCCTCACGCTTTCCTGGCTTGGGCGCATGGTCACAGTGAAGATGAATATCTTGCCCCGCCTCCTCTATCTATTCGCAGCGCTTCCCATTGTGATACCCGAGTCCTTTTTTGAGGTGCTTCAATCTAGAGTTCTCATGTTCATTTGGAACGGTAAGAGGCCAAGGGTCAAGACCTCCACCCTGACCCTCCCGAAGTCCCATGGAGGTTTCGGCCTCCCCGACTTCCGGCTTTATTACAAAGCAGCCCAGCTCCGGGTGATGTTGGAGCATATGCGGGACGACATGGGCACTTATTGGACATATATTGAAGACGTTCACACCCACCCGAAAAAAGTTAGAGACCTCTTATGGGCCTCTCCAAGGGTTCTCCCCTCTCAAATCAGAACACACCCCACCCTAGCGGCCCTGTGGGCACTATGGAAACCCAATAAAGCTAATAAACTATTGTCATCATGGCCCTCACCGCTGTCCTCGCTCTGGGGCCCCCCCATAGATCTAGGCTCTAGGGGTTTCCAAGACACTCAGGCCTGGTCTGATATGGGGTTGGAGAGGGTCTCCCAACTCTTGCGGGAAGAGGGCTTTATAGAGTATGGTAGCTTGATCGAGGCTTTGGCAGATAGCCCCCCCACGGTCTTTGAATACCTGCGGTTGAAAGGGATTTTGACCCACCCTAGGTGGGCCGACCAGCTTGGACGCCCCCTCACTCCATTTGAAACCATATTGGCTAAAAGTATAACTCGGAAGGGCTCGATATCCAAATTTTACGGGGTTTTGATAACTGCTGACCTAAAGGGTAGACAGCCCTTCAAAAGCATATGGGAAGAAAGGCTGGGCATGCCACTGGATGACCACACTTGGAGGGCTGTATTTAAATGTATTTTCTCGGGTTCCCTGTACACCGCTGCCATGGAACATAGTTTCAAGATCCTTCATTCGTGGCATCGCCCCCCGGCCTTGTTGTCCAAGATGTTTCGGGATGTGTCCCCCTTTTGCCCAAGGGGCTGCCACCAACGGGGAACCTGGTTTCACATGTGGTGGGGTTGTCCGGCCATACAGGTTTATTGGTCGGAGCTGCTCAGCTGGATTAAGGATATTGAGGGGTTTAGCCCGTCTCTTCATCCCCTGGAGGTTCTGTTGGGGAATCCCATGCCAGAGACTGAAGCTAATATGTATCCCAAGGTCATCGGTGCCATGCTGCGAGCAGGGAGACTGGCGCTGGCCCAAAAGTGGAAGAGCGCCCTGGCTCCCTCTAAAGAGGAATGGCTCTGCAAACTTAGGATGATCTTTGTATATGAAAAAATTACTGCAATAGCAAATGATACCATGACTGATTTTGTACAAGAATGGACTGCAGTTCTTCTGCATGATGATTGTGTTTCCATGAGGCTGTAAAATGAATACTGAGCTAGGTTGTGACGACATACCCTCCTACACCTCCCATGAACCCAAAATGACTCCTGATCGATGGTCCTCTTTTCGAGCCCCGCTGTCTCAAGTAATATTTATTGCAATCATGTGATAAGCAAGTGTTCTCCCCTAAGGTTGGAGAGTTTACAACACCCCAAGACTTGGCATGTTATTTGTTTGGGGGGGTGGGGTGGGAGGGGGGCAAGGGGGAAGGGAGTTAATGTAAAAAAAAAAAGTGAAAATAATACTGACAACTTGCCGGTTGGGTCAGCATTCTCGCTCAACCCCATTTGCGTATTGTCAATAAAAACAATTTGAAAAAAAAAAAGATTGCTCAAGACCCTTAGCCCAAAATAAAATCGGACGAACACGGAACTAAACATTCGGCTGAGAGTTTGGTTCCACCACCAAAAACAAAAACATCCAAACACTCCAGTTCTGCACCTAAGTCTAAGCCATTGATGGAGCAGCGCGGGGGTGCACATAAACACAACAGTACTTCAGAACGGTGAACGAGTGTGTTAAAGGTGAAACAAAAGACAACAGAACAAACCCCAGTCTAGTGGGGGAAAAACAACATTTTATGGTCGCTTCGGTGTCTAAAACACATAGAAAAAGTTCTGCTTCTACAAAAGGAAAGGGCACATCCATTTCTATGCTGATAGAAGGGAAAGGTACCCTATCATCTGCTATGCAGAAGGAGGATAACACCTGCACTTCAGGGTCAGAATTAGAAGAGGTAGAAGATGTTCTGTTACAACCACGTCAGTCAACCCCTCAAGGAACACCATGGTCACAGGAAAGGTGCACTTACCGTATGAGTTAGATGCAGTCTTCACGGAATTTAGTGATAAATTACCAATAAAACAAAAAGGGGAACCACATTTCGAATACAGCGAATGGTGATTATTAGAAATGCCTCAGCTGCTGCAGACACAGAAGGGGGAATAATAGTGGGTTCTAGATTAATGAAGGGACAAGCCAAACCCAAAACACAGCCTAATCTATTAGACAAACCAGTTAAGGATATCTGTGTGTTTGTATCAGCAGGATATGAGGCACTAGAGAAGGCACAAAAGGAACATGACACTTTAAAAAACCTAGGACAAATATCAGGCAAAACTTTTCAACACAGGGGTCTTTCTCCAGCAGGCAGTGCTTTCGAGCCCAGCCGTAAAGTCGAGCAACCGGACATTCAAGCTTTCCACAGGGTACATCTAGTTACCAAGGCAGCTCCCCACAAGGAACTAGCAGCTATACACACATGCGACAACCTCGCATAGGGCAAGCACATGATAGAGGGTAATCCTCAAGAGGAGCAGCCCCCACCATAAAAGGACTTGCCAGTAAAAGTCACCTCTGATGCTTCTACAGTAGGAGTATGCACAACATCTGATACCCACACATGGGAAGGGATAACGTCAGACAAGTGGGTGTTGAGCAAGGTAAAAGAGGGTTTTTGCATCGATCTATTATCAAAACTGGGTGCTCATTAACCCAGAACAAGACCAGTAGGCCAGTAGCATCTAAAGGTCCTGCAGGAAGACACCCAGGTACTCATTCTAAAAGGAGCAATAAAACAAGCACCAAAAACAACAGGTAAACACAGGAATGTACTCTGTTTATTTTCTGGTAAAAAAGAAAAGACTATTAGACCAGTACAAATAAGTAAAACTGCAAAAACTGCAACAATTCAGAACAACAACCCTGCAGGTGGTCATAACGCTCCTAAAAATAGGAAACGTCATGAAAACATTGGACACAAAAGATGCATACTTCCATATTTCAATGTTCCAGGGCCATCGAAAATACCTCAGATTCAACAATCCTTGCCAATTAAAAGTTCTACCTTTTGGAATAGAGTCGGCACCCTGTGTATACACAAAGTTGCTCACAGTAGTCGCAGCACACCTCTGCCGCAAAGAAATTCAAGTCTATCCCTATCTGGACGATAGGGTAATACAGGGAAAAATGCACAGGAGTCTCTACTGAACACACCACACACTATAGATAGAAACTTGGTTTAATAGCAGCTCCCCTCGGATTTTCATCTCCTTATTTCCCTTAAAGAGGGGGTGGAGTCCCATTCATTTTTAAATCCTCCTGGATACTAACTCATTTTCTATCATTTTCCTGGAATTAGGTATCTCAGATTTATGCCTGTAACCTACATCTATCCCCTTCTCGTTCCATCTTTCTGGTTTTGTGTTATCAACCCCTGGGAATATTTAAATTATTCCTAGAGAATTTGTACCTTTACCTGAGAACAAACGCTATACAATACTCAAATTCAATTATCTGTTGAGATTTTAATATCTGGTTTGACAATCCAGACAAACTCAACGATATTTTCATCTCACACGATTTTCCTCTCCTCACCTCCTCTCCTTTACATGTTCACGGCCACTGTCTTGACCTAATAATATATAAATCCCAGGGACTGTCATATCAAGAGGCCATACCTATCTCATGCTATGACCACCATTCTAGGATCTTTTCTATTCAGAAAACCTACCTACACACCAAAAAACATGCCCACCGGTTGGGATAGCCTCATGAAGCTCAAAAGATCTGAATAAAATTACAGGTACTGAATTTTCCTCCTATCTGCTCCCATATAGTTCGTTTTCCAACTGCAAAGATCTCCATCTGTCTAATATGAATATCTTACAGAATGTTTGTGATACTATTGCTCCTATTGAACTCAGAGTCACCCCAAAAATAAGTCCGATAAATGGTATTCAGCCTCTTTTAGTGACTTAAAGAAGGACTACCACAAGAAAGAAAAAGCTTGGCGTAAATGCCACTTCCTCGCAATTCAACTAATACGGTGCTTAAGATTTATTAAAAAAGCATTTTCTCAGGCCAAATCTAGCTACTTACGGAGTCAACTTGACATATTAAATAATAAGCCTAAAGGGCCCTTTGGAGTTATAAATATCTCTCTAACCTTTCATGCATTCCATCAAGTTTGCCACTTCTCTTAAATTATCCAACAATTTTAATGAGTTCTTTAGGAACAAAGTTAATACTATTCGATCAAACATCAATATGCAACTCCTTACCTCTCAACCTTCCTTGTCTGATCCTGATGATGTAATAACCCCTCTTACAAAATTATTTGCATTTAATTCAGTCACCTCGGCTGAAATAGCTGCACTAATCACAAAGTTAAACCTACAAATCACAAGTAGGATCCCATCCCTGCCTGCCTGACCAAACACCATGCTGCGGAACTAAGCGATTTTGTCACCTGCTTTGTTAATTCCTCTCTTACTCAGGGCATGGTCCCTAAGGAGCTTAAAAGATCTTTTTTGACTTCTCTACTAAAGAGATCACAATCTATTTTGAAACTACCGTCCAATCGCTGGTCTGTCTTGGCCCACAAACGTTCTTAAAAATGTTGTTGCTTCCCAACTTCAAAAATTCTTGGAAGTACATCATCAGTCAGATAATGCTGATCAGATATCACAGTGAGTTAAGCGCTCACCCCTGATATCTGTGCGCAGCCTGTCATGGCAGGTACGAATCCCGGCAGGGTCAACTCAGCATTTCATCCTTCCGTGGTCGATAAATTGAGTACCACTCTGTGCGATAATAATGTCTTTGGTTATTTCAGCGCTCTGAGACCTATGGGTGTGTAGCGCTATATAAGAAATACATTATTTATTATTATTATTATCTTGATACATTTCAATCAGGTTTCTAGCCCCATCACGGTAGAGAGACAGCACATCTTGCAGTCTTGGATGATATCTTAAGATAAGCAGACAAGGGGGATCTTTATCTGTTGGTCATGCTTGACCTATCAGCAGCATTTGACACTGTCAATTTTGACATTTTCTTATCTATACTGGCCGAGGTCACCATGTGTCAGATGAGACCCTTAACTGGTTTTCATATTTTTTTATCTGATTTGACTCTTCCTGTCCCATGTGGCGTTCCACAGGGTTCCTCCCCTTCACCCTTACTATTTCACATTTACATTCGACCACTGAGTATTTTTTCAAAATGTGGCCGATGTTATCATTCCTATGCCGACAATACACAGATATTTACTAGGATCAATAAATCATCAGACTCAATCAAATGGATTTTAGAATGTGCCCAAGATATTAAAAGTTGGATGCTGTTAAACAGGTTTCAACTTAATCCCACCAAAACCGAAGTAATTGTTTTCGGCACTAATCACCTTCTGGAAGATTCACACCACCTCCCTTCTTGCCCTACCTTATTTGACCTGCCTACCATATTCTCACCCAATGTTAAAAACCTTGGCTGCATTTGGCAGTCTAATTTGAACTGCAACTTGCAGGTCAGTGACACTTTAAAGTCATTCTATTATAGGCTCAGACTCCTGCGACCTATTATCCCTCTCATTGCTGAGAAAGATCGATCAGTTGTCAGAATGATGATAAACTTCAGGCTACTAACCACCAAATAACATAGAAAAGACAACAGGGAAAATTTAACTAGCCCCGAGATTCACCCCCTTAGCACGGCTCACAACAGTTTCAAAACTCCAGAATCTCGTAACTACTATGTTGTTTCTCCCTAGGGATAATGGTCACCACTCTACAAGCCAGACTAATACACAAACATTTAATTCATTAACTTTTAATACTTTATTAAATCATCATTTCATAAAACTCGGTGCATAGCATCGATCTAATAAAAACACACAATTTATTTTGTTTTCCATTTTAACAAATTTAAAGTGCAAATCAATCAACACTAATTAATTTTTCGCCTCTAAAAAACATGAATAAAATACTATACTGCACCCACATATAATACAGAACCCAATTACTTCTGCCTTACATAAAAAAAACAGTGTTGTGATAAGACACTCCAATTGCAAAAAAAGAGACTGTCCCTATTTCGAGGGTACCCTCTTGTGACACCTAATGCCCTAATTCAATTGGTCCTCATGCGAACACACATGAGGTTCAGAACAACCTAATACCTTTTGACTAGATGTTGGCTAATTTGTACAACATCTTCTTAACCCAACATGTTTCGTTCTATATCAATAGCTAAAGATGTAACAGAACTTCTTCAGGGTCAAAACTAAGAGCAATTTATCTAACAACATTTGATCATAACAATGTCAACGCCACACTGGCATTCTTGCTTCTTCATGGTGTACCTCATATACCCTAGGGAGAAAAACAACATAGAAAACAGCCGTCAGTGAAGCTATATATAATTGAAAAAAAGCCTCTAATCAGCCAGGAACCACTGGTCTCCCACTGATGGCTTACCGCATTTGCATTCAGCATTAATTCTTCAGGCAGATTGGTAAAATTGTCTTCTTTGTAGACAAAACAACGATCTAAAAGGACAAACACAACCATTGGTGGCAGGTAACAACCTGGGGAATGCATTCAAAACCTATTTCAACTCCATTTCATCACTTCAATACTCCCGGCTGATGTCTCTGCCATAACCTTTGAAATACACATGTCTTAACCAGCAGAAACTCCAGACCAGTTTAAGAAACAAGGGAGGGGCGTTCCTAGTTCGATCTCAAAGTTGTGGCTGTCTCTGATTAAATATTTTAAACAGCATACTCAAACTTGCATTTGAACTACGCATTGAATCACGGTACTCTAACAATTTAAGAGCCTAGATGCGTCAACCTGATTTACTAACCTACTCATTATGAAGCCCAAAACTCAGAAAAGCGATCTATAACTCCATCTATGACTACCATCATGTTGCTTACCCTTTTCACAGCGGTTTTTCTTCCATCTGCACCCTTCAGTATACACTCCATATAAGGGTCGCTGCTGTTCAAGTCATAAACTCCGGCGCCGGCGGTTTGGAACCTTTGGAACCTTTACTAGCAAGTCGGCATCCTACGAGGAGAAGTTATGCATTACATCCTAGTAGGACACATTAAATGAGCATATCGCCACTCCTATCGCGGGTGTACGGAGTCACGGAAATAAGATGACTCAGTAGGTGTAGTTCAAAACAAACCGCTACCGCATAACATCGGTTGCCTAAACAAGCGGACGGGCGACTTACTCGTGTAGCATACGAGCTGTTCTGCTTCCTCCTGCTGCGGATCACGTCTCAGGTCACCTGATCTCCACGTCTCTCCTGTATGTTATATTTAAAGTTACCGGGTCAGCACAGCAGCTGCACCTAATTGCAGATGCAAGCTGCAATGATTTTTCTTGCAACGCTCCTCGCCAAGGCGCCTGTTTAAAAACAACACGCCTGAACTGGCAGCGCTACACGTGCATGGTATTGGGCTTCAACAAGTATGTGTTTTTTACATATTAGTAAGACTCTATAATGAAAACACAGCTAGCCGCCCGTATTGTAGTGATGGTCTCCTCGGATGCCAGAAGCCCTCATGGCTCTAATCCTTACAGGAGAAATGGCTGTTAAGACATATTAAAAAAGCCTCTGATTAATTACTCTGTGTTGTTCCAATCGATGGCCTCGTTAAGTCTGTTCTCCGTGGTGTTACAAAGAAAGATGAGCCAGGTTTCCTTCTGTTGTAATTTTTTAACAACTGATTCGCCGTCTGAAGCTGGAGCAACATGTAACAATACAGTCCATACGAAGTCATTTTCTCCATGGTTCATCATTAAAAAATGGTTAACCATAGGTGCTGTAGAAACCCTGTTTTTTATACAGCTTTTATGTTCTGAGATGCGTACCTTCACTTTGCGTTTTGTCATCCCAATATACATCTTCTTACAAGGGCACCAAATTGCATACACAACATTATCAGTATTACAATTGGTGAAATTAACTTGGGACCATGGTTTTCTCAGACCAATGTCAACTTGCTCAGATCTTTTTGTAAGGTGACAGTTCGTGCAGTGACCACACGGGGCATGGCCCACCAATTTGGGCAATCCCCACAGTTCAGTTATGCTCTTTTGTTTTGAATCTCCTCTTGAAATATCGTTTTTTGTTAACAAGACCTTCAGGTTAGGTCCCTTTTAAAAGCACATAACGGTTGTTCCATCGGGCATTCTGCGCCTTGTAGAATATGCCAATTTTTGTGAATAATTTTAACCACTTTGTTAGCCAAAGGGTTAAAAGTGCTGACAAACACAAGATTTTTCTTCTTCTCTGTGGTCCTGCCGCGGTACTCGAGGAGAGCCTCACGATTATTGTTAGTAGATCTTTTGTATGCCGGTTTAATTATTTTCTTCGGGTACCGTCTGCCTTTCAATTTAGAACTTAATACTTTGGCATCCACTTGGAAAATATCTTGTGTAGAGCTATTATTTTTGAGACGCAGAAATTGACCGAATGGGAGGTTCTCCCTGGTATGGCGGGGATGGCAACTGTCAAAAACCAGAAGCGATTTTCGATCAGTGGGCTTATGAAAGGGTTTAACTTTGAGAATATTCGAGACCGTATCTACCCAAATAGTGATATCCAGAAAATGTATTTCTGTAGCACTCTGTGTGGAAGTAAACTTAAGGTACCGGTTCTGGGTGTTAATCCACTCGATTAATTCTTTTAGACCGGTCAGAGACCCATTCCACACGATCAGAATATCATCAATATAGCGGCGCCACAAGCCCAAGTTGTTAAAAAAAGGGTTTGTGGAATTGTAAATACTGCTTCTTTCGAAGTTCTCTACATACAGATTTGCTGCCGAAGGGGCAACTGAAGATCCCATGGCTGTCCCATGTATTTGATGATAAAGCTGGCCATTAAAACCGAAATAGTTTTCGGTCAAGGCCATTTCGGCACACCAAAGAAAAAAGCTGTTAGGTGTAGTGCCTTCCGTTCTTTTAGACAGCAAGGTCTCTTCCAACACTTGCAATGTTTCTTGTTGGGGAATGCAAGTGTAGAGAGACACAATGTCCAAACTCACAAGGAGTTGGTTACTAGGGTCAAACTGCATGCCTTCTACTATATTGATGATTTCGGTAGTGTCTTGAACAAAAGAATACATAGCTGACACATATGGTTTCAGATATCTGTCCGCGAATCTCGATAATGGCTCAAAAAGTGCGCCTGTCCCTGAAACAATTGGGCGACCTGGTGGATTCACTTAAGTTTTATGAATTTTTGGAAGAATATAAAACTTTGGAATAGTAGGGTCCTTAACCTGGAGATAGTCACTTTCTTGTTGGCATATCCATCCTCTCGCTACTGCTTTCTCTACTTTGGTGGTGATAAGTAAAGAAAGTCTCTTGGTCGGATCTTCTTCAATTGGTTGATAGAAATCTCTATCTTCAAGTTGGCGGAGGCACTCGGTGATGTACTCTTGTCGGTTCAACATCACTATAGCCCCCCCCCCTTTATCGGCTTTTCGTAAGACGATCTCGCGGTTAGTGGCTAGACTTTTCACAGCTATACTCTCAACTTTACTTAAATTTTGAAATGAACGTTTATCCTGTTGTGTTTCCAGCTGCTTCAAGTCATGCCAGACTCTTTTAGCAAAAACTATCGCCTCAGGAGTATGGCTAGCAACCGGAGGGTTAAACGTGGATTTATTTCTAAATCCACTTTCATTGCTCTGATCATCATAAGTATTTTGAAAGAAATTTTGCTGCAAGTGTATTTTACGAAGTAGTTGTTCAACTTCCACACGTGTTCTAAACTTATCATATTGAACCGTTGGTACAAAACCGAAGCCTCTATTAATTAGCGATACTTCGTCTTTATTAGGAGAATAAGACGACAAATTGACTAATAAGGTCTGTTGCTGCGGAGTACTCTCGGTGCCTCGTCCCAAACGTCTAAATCCTGGCGCTGGTCTAAAAAACCTTGATGTTGCATTTGTTGAGGAGGTGCATTAATAGGATTCCCCTGATTTGTTGCATAGAAGTTACTCCTATTACGGGAATTACGCCCGGATCTCCTCTGATTCACGCTACTGCAATGCCATTCTTGCCTGGATTCCGGAAAGTCAAATATATTCTCTGAAAATTGCCCAGATTACAGCCATTAGAATGCTTTTAAATTTGACTATATCTGCCATAGTGTACCTTCACCACAGATCACTTCACTGGTTAGCAGAACAACACAGGATACTTTTTAAGATCCTCTGTCTTGTTTTTAAGTGTCTTCACAGCCTTGCCGCTACCTACCTTGTCTCTAACATCAGTCCCTATCATCCAGCATGACCCCTCTGTTCGGCCGTTCAAAATCTGCTGGCTGTACCAACATCCTGTTTTGTGCACCAAGGTGATAGGTGTTTTTCTGTGTTTGTTCCTCGCGTATGGGATTCATTACCTCCCGATCTTGGAAGTTGGATTCCCTTTCCTTGTTTCGGAAGAAGCTTAAAACACATCTCTTTTTCTAACTTTCCAAATGTGGATACATATGGTTTGTTCTCTATAAATGTAACATCTGCACCTAGATACAGTTTCTGTTTGATCTTCCCCTTTTGTTTTTTTTATTTTTTATTAGCATTTGGTTTTACAAAAGAAAACCGTAAGCTTTTTTTAAAATACTAAAAAGAAAAAGAATTGTGAAAATTTTGAAGGAAGCAGAAGGCAGAAAAAAGAAGGAAAAAAAAGAAGAAAAAAAACAAAGGAAGAAAAAGAAGAAAGGATCAGAGTACAACAAGGAGCTTCCAATCAGGGAAGGAAATAGCAATCTTCAAATAATCAAAACAAAGAAGCCTCAACGCTCAACATCCTGCTTCCAGTCAATCAACTGACGACCAGGTGATCCTTCTGCTGTAACTTGTGGAGGACAATTTCTAGGAAAGCCAAAAGGGCAAGAGTGAGGGATATCCAGTTCCCTTGGAGCAGCTCCAGCCACCAGTCCTCTGAAGTTCGTGTGGTATATTTTGCAAAGAATTTACCCAGCCATCTGTCACGTTCTTGTTTTAGATTAGGGCAAAACATGGTTAGATGAAGTAAAGTCTCTTTCTGATCCTGACATATTCTGCAGCTGTAGTCTCTCAAGTCTACTGCCTTCCTCGCTTCCGTCCGTTCTTTTGTTGACATTAGGTTCTTCGCGCTCCTAGCGCGGTGTTTGGCCTGCTCCTGCTCCCCCCTCCCACTTCCTGGTCTTCCTCTCCCTCCCCGCCTCCCTGCCCGCCCACCCCCCCCTCTGATTGGCTGTGTGCCTGCCTCCCCTCTGGCCTACTCGACGGCCCTTCCCCCGCTCGCTTCTTTTCTCCAGCTGAGCGTGGAGAGCGGTCGCCGGTGGCCTGAGGGGAACAGCAGGCCTGGGAAGCCCTGCCTGGGCCTCCGTGAGTGTTTTGTTTTGCAAAAATAGTTTAATTGTTCTTCGCGCTCCTAGCGCGGTGTTTGGCCTGCTCCTGCTCCCCCCTCCCACTTCCTGGTCTTCCTCTCCCTCCCCGCCTCCCTGCCCGCCCACCCCCCCTCTGATTGGCTGTGTGCCTGCCTCCCCTCTGGCCTACTCGACGGCCGTTCCCCCCGCTCGCTTCTTTTCTCCAGCTGAGCGTGGAGAGCGGTCGCCGGTGGCCTGAGGGGAACAGCAGGCCTGGGAAGCCCTGCCTGGGCCTCCGTGAGTGTTTTGTTTTGCAAAAATAGTTTAATTATTCTTCGCGCTCCTAGCGCAGTGTTTGGCCTGCTCCTGCTCCCCCCTCCCACTTCCTGGTCTTCCTCTCCCTCCCCGCCTCCCTGCCCGCCCACCCCCCCCTCTGATTGGCTGTGTGCCTGCCTCCCCTCTGGCCTACCCGACGGCCGTTGCTCCCGGCTGATGTCTCTGCCATAACCTTTGAAATACACATGTCTTAACCAGCAGAAACTCCAGACCAGTTTAAGAAACAAGGGAGGGGCGTTTCTAGTTCGATCTCAAAGTTGTGGCTGTCTCTGATTAAATATTTTAAACAGCATACTCAAACTTGCATTTGAACTACGCATTGAATCACGGTACTCTAACAATTTAAGAGCCTAGATGCGTCAACCTGATTTACTAACCTACTCATTATGAAGCCCAAAACTCAGAAAAGCGATCTATAACTCCATCTATGACTACCATCATGTTGCTTACCCTTTTCACAGCGGTTTTTCTTCCATCTGCACCCTTCAGTATACACTCCATATAAGGGTCACTGCTGTTCAAGTCATAAACTCCGGCGCCGGCGGTTTGGAACCTTTGGAACCTTTACTAGCAAGTCGGCATCCTACGAGGAGAAGTTATGCATTACATCCTAGTAGGACACATTAAATGAGCATATCGCCACTCCTATCGCGGGTGTACGGAGTCACGGAAATTAGATGACTCATTAGGTGTAGTTCAAAACAAACCGCTACCGCATAACATCGGTTGCCTAAACAAGCGGACGGGCGACTTACTCGTGTAGCATACGAGCTGTTCTGCTTCCTCCTGCTGCGGATCACGTCTCAGGTCACCTGATCTCCACGTCTCTCCTGTATGTTATATTTAAAGTTACCGGGTCAGCACAGCAGCTGCACCTAATTGCAGATGCAAGCTGCAATGATTTTTCTTGCAACGCTCCTCGCCAAGGCGCCTGTTTAAAAACAACACGCCTGAACTGGCAGCGCTACACGTGCATGGTATTGGGCTTCAACAAGTATGTGTTTTTTACATATTAGTAAGACTCTATAATGAAAACACAGCTAGCCGCCCGTATTGTAGTGATGGTCTCCTCGGATGCCAGAAGCCCTCATGGCTCTAATCCTTACAGGAGAAATGGCTGTTAAGACATATTAAAAAAGCCTCTGATTAATTACTCTGTGTTGTTCCAATCGATGGCCTCGTTAAGTCCGTTCTCCGTGGTGTTACAAAGAAAGATGAGCCAGGTTTCCTTCTGTTGTAATTTTTTAACAACTGATTCGCCGTCTGAAGCTGGAGCAACATGTAACAATACAGTCCATACGAAGTCATTTTCTCCATGGTTCATCATTAAAAAATGGTTAACCATAGGTGCTGTAGAAACCCTGTTTTTTATACAGCTTTTATGTTCTGAGATGCGTACCTTCACTTTGCGTTTTGTCATCCCAATATACATCTTCTTACAAGGGCACCAAATTGCATACACAACATTATCAGTATTACAATTGGTGAAATTAACTTGGGACCATGGTTTTCTCAGACCAATGTCAACTTGCTCAGATCTTTTTGTAAGGTGACAGTTCGTGCAGTGACCACACGGGGCATGGCCCACCAATTTGGGCAATCCCCACAGTTCAGTTATGCTCTTTTGTTTTGAATCTCCTCTTGAAATATCGTTTTTTGTTAACAAGACCTTCAGGTTAGGTCCCTTTTAAAAGCACATAACGGTCGTTCCATCGGGCATTCTGCGCCTTGTAGAATATGCCAATTTTTGTGAATAATTTTAACCACTTTGTTAGCCAAAGGGTTAAAAGTGCTGACAAACACAAGATTTTTCTTCTTCTCTGTGGTCCTGTCGCGGTACTCGAGGAGAGCCTCACGATTATTGTTAGTAGATCTTTTGTATGCCGGTTTAATTATTTTCTTCGGGTACCGTCTGCCTTTCAATTTAGAACTTAATACTTTGGCATCCACTTGGAAAATATCTTGTGTAGAGCTATTATTTTTGAGACGCAGAAATTGACCGAATGGGAGGTTCTCCCTGGTATGGCGGGGATGGCAACTGTCAAAAACCAGAAGCGATTTTCGATCAGTGGGCTTATGAAAGGGTTTAACTTTGAGAATATTCGAGACCGTATCTACCCAAATAGTGATATCCAGAAAATGTATTTCTGTAGCACTCTGTGTGGAAGTAAACTTAAGGTACCGGTTCTGGGTGTTAATCCACTCGATTAATTCTTTTAGACCGGTCAGAGACCCATTCCACACAATCAGAATATCATCAATATAGCGGCGCCACAAGCCCAAGTTGTTAAAAAAAGGGTTTGTGGAATTGTAAATGCTGCTTCTTTCGAAGTTCTCTACATACAGATTTGCTGCAGAAGGGGCAACTGAAGATCCCATGGCTGTCCCATGTATTTGATGATAAAGCTGGCCATTAAAACCGAAATAGTTTTCGGTCAAGGCCATTTCGGCACACCAAAGAAAAAAGCTGTTAGGTGTAGTGCCTTCCGTTCTTTTAGACAGCAAGGTCTCTTCCAACACTTGCAATGTTTCTTGTTGGGGAATGCAAGTGTAGAGAGACACAATGTCCAAACTCACAAGGAGTTGGTTACTAGGGTCAAACTGCATGCCTTCTACTATATTGATGATTTCGGTAGTGTCTTGAACAAAAGAATACATAGCTGACACATATGGTTTCAGATATCTGTCCGCGAATCTCGATAATGGCTCAAAAAGTGCGCCTGTCCCTGAAACAATTGGGCGACCTGGTGGATTCACTAAAGTTTTATGAATTTTTGGAAGAATATAAAACTTTGGAATAGTAGGGTCCTTAACCTGGAGATAGTCACTTTCTTGTTGGCATATCCATCCTCTCGCTACTGCTTTCTCTACTTTGGTGGTGATAAGTAAAGAAAGTCTCTTGGTCGGATCTTCTTCAATTGGTTGATAGAAATCTCTATCTTCAAGTTGGCGGAGGCACTCGGTGATGTACTCTTGTCGGTTCAACATCACTATAGCCCCCCCCCCCTTTATCGGCTTTTCGTAAGACGATCTCGCGGTTAGTGGCTAGACTTTTCACAGCTATACTCTCAACTTTACTTAAATTTTGAAATGAACGTTTATCCTGTTGTGTTTCCAGCTGCTTCAAGTCATGCCAGACTCTTTTAGCAAAAACTATCGCCTCAGGAGTATGGCTAGCAACCGGAGGGTTAAACGTGGATTTATTTCTAAATCCACTTTCATTGCTCTGATCATCATAAGTATTTTGAAAGAAATTTTGCTGCAAGTGTATTTTACGAAGTAGTTGTTCAACTTCCACACGTGTTCTAAACTTATCATATTGAACCGTTGGTACAAAACCGAAGCCTCTATTAATTAGCGATACTTCGTCTTTATTAGGAGAATAAGACGACAAATTGACTAATAAGGTCTGTTGCTGCGGAGTACTCTCGGTGCCTCGTCCCAAACGTCTAAATCCTGGCGCTGGTCTAAAAAACCTTGATGTTGCATTTGTTGAGGAGGTGCATTAATAGGATTCCCCTGATTTGTTGCATAGAAGTTACTCCTATTACGGGAATTACGCCCGGATCTCCTCTGATTCACGCTACTGCAATGCCATTCTTGCCTGGATTCCGGAAAGTCAAATATATTCTCTGAAAATTGCCCAGATTACAGCCATTAGAATGCTTTTAAATTTGACCATATCTGCCATAGTGTACCTTCACCACAGATCACTTCACTGGTTAGCAGAACAACACAGGATACTTTTTAAGATCCTCTGTCTTGTTTTTAAGTGTCTTCACAGCCTTGCCGCTACCTACCTTGTCTCTAACATCAGTCCCTATCATCCAGCATGACCCCTCTGTTCGGCCGTTCAAAATCTGCTGGCTGTACCAACATCCTGTTTTGTGCACCAAGGTGATAGGTGTTTTTCTGTGTTTGTTCCTCGCGTATGGGATTCATTACCTCCCGATCTTGGAAGTTGGATTCCCTTTCCTTGTTTCGGAAGAAGCTTAAAACACATCTCTTTTTCTAACTTTCCAAATGTGGATACATATGGTTTGTTCTCTATAAATGTAACATCTGCACCTAGATACAGTTTCTGTTTGATCTTCCCCTTTTGTTTTTTTTATTTTTTATTAGCATTTGGTTTTACAAAAGAAAACCGTAAGCTTTTTTTAAAATACTAAAAAGAAAAAGAATTGTGAAAATTTTGAAGGAAGCAGAAGGCAGAAAAAAGAAGGAAAAAAAAGAAGAAAAAAAACAAAGGAAGAAAAAGAAGAAAGGATCAGAGTACAACAAGGAGCTTCCAATCAGGGAAGGAAATAGCAATCTTCAAATAATCAAAACAAAGAAGCCTCAACGCTCAACATCCTGCTTCCAGTCAATCAACTGACGACCAGGTGATCCTTCTGCTGTAACTTGTGGAGGACAATTTCTAGGAAAGCCAAAAGGGCAAGAGTGAGGGATATCCAGTTCCCTTGGAGCAGCTCCAGCTACCAGTCCTCTGAAGTTCGTGTGGTATATTTTGCAAAGAATTTACCCAGCCATCTGTCACGTTCTTGTTTTAGATTAGGGCAAAACATGGTTAGATGAAGTAAAGTCTCTTTCTGATCCTGACATATTCTGCAGCTGTAGTCTCTCAAGTCTACTGCCTTCCTCGCTTCCGTCCGTTCTTTTGTTGACATTAGGTTCTTCGCGCTCCTAGCGCGGTGTTTGGCCTGCTCCTGCTCCCCCCTCCCACTTCCTGGTCTTCCTCTCCCTCCCCGCCTCCCTGCCCGCCCACCCCCCCCTCTGATTGGCTGTGTGCCTGCCTCCCCTCTGGCCTACTCGACGGCCCTTCCCCCGCTCGCTTCTTTTCTCCAGCTGAGCGTGGAGAGCGGTCGCCGGTGGCCTGAGGGGAACAGCAGGCCTGGGAAGCCCTGCCTGGGCCTCCGTGAGTGTTTTGTTTTGCAAAAATAGTTTAATTGTTCTTCGCGCTCCTAGCGCGGTGTTTGGCCTGCTCCTGCTCCCCCCTCCCACTTCCTGGTCTTCCTCTCCCTCCCCGCCTCCCTGCCCGCCCACCCCCCCTCTGATTGGCTGTGTGCCTGCCTCCCCTCTGGCCTACTCGACGGCCGTTCCCCCCGCTCGCTTCTTTTCTCCAGCTGAGCGTGGAGAGCGGTCGCCGGTGGCCTGAGGGGAACAGCAGGCCTGGGAAGCCCTGCCTGGGCCTCCGTGAGTGTTTTGTTTTGCAAAAATAGTTTAATTATTCTTCGCGCTCCTAGCGCAGTGTTTGGCCTGCTCCTGCTCCCCCCTCCCACTTCCTGGTCTTCCTCTCCCTCCCCGCCTCCCTGCCCGCCCACCCCCCCCTCTGATTGGCTGTGTGCCTGCCTCCCCTCTGGCCTACCCGACGGCCGTTCCCCCCGCTCGCTTCTTTTCTCCAGCTGAGCGTGGAGAGCGGTCGCCGGTGGCCTGAGGGGAACAGCAGGCCTGGGAAGCCCTGCCTGGGCCTCCGTGAGTGTTTTGTTTTGCAAAAATAGTTTAATTGTTCTTCGCGCTCCTAGCGCGGTGTTTGGCCTGCTCCTGCTCCCCCCTCCCACTTCCTGGTCTTCCTCTCCCTCCCCGCCTCCCGGCCCGCCCACCCCCCACTCTGATTGGCTGTGTGCCTGCCTCCCCTCTGGCCTACTCGACGGCCGTTCCCCCGCTGCTTCTTTTCTCCAGCTGAGCGTGGAGAGCGGTCGCCGGTGGCCTGAGGGGAACAGCAGGCCTGGGAAGCCCTGCCTGGGCCTCCGTGAGTGTTTTGTTTTGCAAAAATAGTTTAATTGTTCTTCGCGCTCCTAGCGCGGTGTTTGGCCTGCTCCTGCTCCCCCCTCCCACTTCCTGGTCTTCCTCTCCCTCCCCGCCTCCCTGCCCGGCCACCCCCCCCTCTGATTGGCTGTGTGCCTGCCTCCCCTCTGGCCTACTCGACGGCTGTTCCCCCCGCTCGCTTCTTTTCTCCAGCTGAGCGTGGAGAGCGGTCGCCGGTGGCCTGAGGGGAACAGCAGGCCTGGGAAGCCCTGCCTGGGCCTCCGTGAGTGTTTTGTTTTGCAAAAATAGTTTAATTGTTCTTCGCGCTCCTAGCGCGGTGTTTGGCCTGCTCCTGCTCCCCCCTCCCACTTCCTGGTCTTCCTCTCCCTCCCCGCCTCCCTGCCCGCCCACCCCCCCTCTGATTGGCTGTGGTGTGCCTGCCTCCCCTCTGGCCTACTCGACGGCCATTCCCCCTGCTCGCTTCTTTTCTCCAGCTGAGCGTGGAGAGCGGTCGTCGGTGGCCTGAGGGGAACAGCAGGCCTGGGAAGCCCTGCCTGGGCCTCCGTGAGTGTTTTGTTTTGCAAAAATAGTTTAATTGTTCTTCGCGCTCCTAGCGCGGTGTTTGGCCTGCTCCTGCTCCCCCCTCCCACTTCCTGGTCTTCCTCTCCCTCCCCGCCTCCCGGCCCGCCCACCCCCCCCCTCTGATTGGCTGTGTGCCTGCCTCCCCTCTGGCCTACTCGACGGCCGTTCCCCCGCTCGCTTCTTTTCTCCAGCTGAGCGTGGAGAGCGGTCGCCGGTGGCCTGAGGGGAACAGCAGGCCTGGGTAGCCCTGCCTGGGCCTCCGTGATTGTTTTGTTTTGCAAAAATAGTTTAATTGTTCTTCGCGCTCCTAGCGCGGTGTTTGGCCTGCTCCTGCTCCCCCCTCCCACTTCCTGGTCTTCCTCTCCCTCCCCGCCTCCCTGCCCGCCCACCCCCCCCTCTGATTGGCTGTGTGCCTGCCTCCCCTCTGGCCTACTCGACGGCCGTTCCCCCCGCTCGCTTCTTTTCTCCAGCTGAGCGTGGAGAGCGGTCGCCGGTGGCCTGAGGGGAACAGCAGGCCTGGGAAGCCCTGCCTGGGCCTCCGTGAGTGTTTTGTTTTGCAAAAATAGTTTAATTGTTCTTCGCGCTCCTAGCGCGGTGTTTGGCCTGCTCCTGCTCCCCCCTCCCACTTCCTGGTCTTCCTCTCCCTCCCCGCCTCCCTGCCCGCCCACCCCCCCCTTTGATTGGCTGTGTGCCTGCCTCCCCTCTGGCCTACTCGACGGCCGTTCCCCCCGCTCGCTTCTTTTCTCCAGCTGAGCGTGGAGAGCAGTCGCCGGTGGCCTGAGGGGAACAGCAGGCCTGGGAAGCCCTGCCTGGGCCTCCGTGAGTGTTTTGTTTTGCAAAAATAGTTTAATTGTTCTTCGCGCTCCTAGCGCGGTGTTTGGCCTGCTCCTGCTCCCCCCTCCAAGGGCGACTCCTACAGTGCGGCTCCCTGTGTGTCTGCAGGTGTCCGCAGGGGACGCCAGGCGCCAGTTCCACCTGTTCTCCGTTCCCCGGCCCACCCCTCTTACTCCTGGTTACATCCGCATGGGGCCTTGCCTCACTGTATTCACAGTTGTGGTAAACTAGGGTGCTTTTCTCCCCTCGCAGGATTCTCAAACTTAGGTGGCCCGGTACCTAATACGCTTTACTGTTTGTTTGCTCTAATTGTGGTAACTTGTGCTTGCCGCTCACTTCCTGTCTGCGTGCTCTCGTTTCGTCTGTCTCCCCCCCCTCCCTCCCTCCTACTCCATGGTGCTCTCCGTCTCGCCTTTCTTCTCTAACTGCTTCTCCATTGACTATCCTGCTCTCCTCACTAAATCTGGTAGGAAAAAGTTTAAAAAGGACATCCTGGTCTCCAACCCAGGCCTCCCTATCGCTGACACCTACACTAATGCCTGCTCTAAGGAAACTCTCACTGACATCCTCCTTTTCGTGCCTTCGCCTGACCTATGGACACTTCATATGGTCTCTGTGCTCTCTCCTTTCTCCTCCTCTCCCATTAATGGTGGCACCCGTTGGGATGTCCTCTTGGCCCCCTTCCGCTCCTCTAAGGCCATCATTAATGTCTACGCTAATGGGACCGTCTTGGTCCAAGGCCCTCAGGCCAACCTTCACCTCTTCGATAGACGCTTCCCACACCTCATCAACTTCCTCTCCTCTCCTGCTGTCCCCCCTCCTCTATCCTTGGCTACCTTGCCTCTACCCTCCCTCCCTGCCCCCTCTCGTGCTCCTTCTTCACCTCCTTCTTCAATACCTCCGCAGGGCGTACCTCTGATCTGTACCCCTCCCCGGAAGTTCTTCAAGGATGGCAGCCTTCTCCACATTGCCACACTAAACACTCGCTCTGCCATCAAGCACTCCTCCAATATCTGTCACCTTCTTGAGGAACTGGACCTCGACGTCCTTTGTCTCACTGAGACATGGTTCACAGCCAGCTCTGCCACCAGCTTTGACACACTCCTACCTGACGGTTACAAGATCCTCTCCATGCCCAGGCCTAACCGTGCAGGGGGTGGTGTTGCCCTTATCTTCCCTGAGTGGATTCCTGCCACTGTCACTCCTACGCAGACCTACTCCTCTTTTGAATGTCTTGTCTGCCGACTCTCTCTCTCTCCTAGCCATTCCCTTACCGTGGCTACTATCTATCGGCCACCTGGTCAAATTTCCTCCTTCCTCTCTGAGTGGGCTGACCTCTCCTCCTCACTCCTGTCCTCAACCACTCAACTCCTCTTTCTTGGCGACTTTAACATCCACCTTGATGCCTCCAGTCCCCCCACTGGTCTCTTTCGTGACCTCTGCGACTCTCTCTCACTCTCTATTCTCCCATCCGGGCCTACTCACTCTGCTGGGCACACTCTTGATGCTCTGATCTCCTCTGACCTTCCCCTCTCCGTCCCTCTCTCCACTCCTCTCTCCTGGAGTGATCACTTTCTCCTATCCTCCCACCTCACCCTCCCTACCCCACAGGCAAAGCCACCCTCTTCACTGCCACCCACCTTCTCGGTCATCCGACCCATGAAGCGTGTGTCAGTTGAGGCTTTCGCTGCTACCTTCTCGCCCCCCCCCCTACCCCTTCGGCTGACTCCCACCCTGACACAGCCCTCTCCATGCTCCACTCTGCTATATCTGTTACTCTTAATATCCTTGCCCCCGTCATGAAAATCCGCCTGAAGCCCAAAGCCAAATGTAACTCCTGGTATGACTCGGATCTCGTCACCCTAAAACGCAAGTGCAGGGTTGCAGAGAGGAAATGGCGTGCTTCATATTCATCCTCTGACAAACTGGCCTGCCGCCTGCTCCAAAGGCAGTACCGGCTCTCCGTTCTCACCAAGAAGAGAGCCCTTATCCAAGCCCGCATCTCTGCGGCATCAAACAACTCCGCCGAACTCTTTAAAATCTGCAAGGAGCTGGCCAACCCTGTTGCAGTCTCTACCTCTCCTGTCCCCTCCCAGGCCCTCTGCACTGCACTGGCCTCTCACTTCATCTCTAAAACTCAGGACATCCTGTCCTCGCTCTCCTCCTTTCACCTCCCTCCCTCCCTACCTGGCCCTTCCTCTTGCCCTTCTGCGGTCACCCCTCCTCCCTCTTTCTCTGCCTTTCCACCTTTCTCTGCTGACGAGGTTTCCAGACAAGTCCGATCAATGAAAGTCTCGTCTAAACAGGTTCACCCCTGTTCCTCCAAAACTATCAAGGACCACATTGACTCCCTGGCTCCTGCCCTGGCTGACTTTTGCAACCACTCCTTCGCCTCTGGAGTCTTCCCTTCCCCCCTCAAGCACTCCCTTGTGCACCCTCTTCTCAAGAAACCCTCTTCCGACCCCTCCTGCCCGGCTAACTATCGCCCTATCTCCATCACTCCCTTCCTGGGCAAGCTCCTTGAGAAACTGGCCATCTCCCAGCTTAACCTCCATGCTGAATCTGTTGGTAGTCTTCATCAATCTGGCTTCAGAGCTGCCAGAAGCACGGAAACTGCTCTCCTGAACATCCGTGAAGACCTGCTCTTGAACCTCGATTCCAACACTCCGTGTGTTCTCATTCTGCTCGATCTCTCCTCTGCCTTTGACACTGTCAACCATGCCATCCTGCTCAACCGTCTCCGGGAAAACCTGGGTATCACTGGTCAGGCTCTGGCGTGGCTGACCTCTTTCCTTTCAAATCGACCCTCCCAGGTCCAACTGGGGTCCTTCCTCTCCGACATCTTTTTCTCCACCTGTGGTGTCCCCCAGGGATCTAATCTCTCTCCCTGGCTGTTCAACCAGTATCTGGCACTCCTTGCCCACCGCATCGCCGCTCTCTGCCCTAATTTCCAGTGCTATGCGGACGATACCCAGCTCATTTTCAGGCTACCCTCAGCCTCCCCCTCTCCTTCCCTCATCTCTGACTGTCTGTCTGCTATCCAAGAATGGTGTGCCGCCAATGACCTCTGCCTTAATGCCAGTAAGACTGAGATTCTACTCATCGGTACTCCCACTCCCTCCTTCCCTGCAGCTCTCTGGCCTGCCTCCCTTGGCCCCCTCCCTGCTCCTACCTGCAGGGCAAAAAACCTTGGGGTCATCTTCGACTCCACACTCTCCTTCTCTCCTCATATTTCTGACGTCGCCAAGAGGTCACACTACCAGCTGCACCTCCTCAGAGGTATTCTTCCCTTCCTCTCCTTCCCCCAGAAGCTCACTGTCTCCCGAGCCCTGGTTCTCTCGAAGCTGGACTACTGTAACAGCCTCTATCTTAATCTGCCTGCCTCCACTCTCCGCCCTCTGCAACTCATCCAGAACAGAACTGCGAGACTTGTCCTTGGCCTCAAGCCCAGGGACCGTATCTCTCCAGGACTGAAATCTCTACACTGGCTCCCAGTGGCTGCGAGGATAAAGTTCAAAACCCTCTGCATTGTCCACAAGGCCTTCTGGGGCCTGGGTCCTAAATACCTTCAACTCTCTCTTCCCAAATATCTTCCTTCCCGAGCCCTTCGCTCATCCGCCTCCAACTCCCTCAAGGTTAGCCGCTTCTCGAAGCAACGAGCTGGGGGTAGATCTCTCTCCGCGGCAGGGGCCTCCCTCTGGAACAGCCTTCCTGCCTCCCTGAAACTTGAGGAGAACCATCTCCGGTTCCGGAAGCACCTCAAAACCTTCCTCTTTGCTTCTGCTTTCTCTCTCCCTCTCCCCTGCTGAACAGCTAATTAATTCTTCACTGAAACTGCACTGCTCCTGCAACTGGACCACTCTAAACGGCCTCGGTCCTGGGCACAGCCACTCTCCACTTGCACTGATGCCCTGGAACCCCTCTGCACTGCGGGACTGTCTCTGTATCCCTACAGCCCCCCCCCCTTCCCCAGCACTTGTTCTGCACTTATCTTGCACTTGCCACCAGCTGGCCCTATTTTATTTATTACTTTACACCACTTACCTTGTACTGCACTTCCCCCCCTCCCCTTCCCCTTGCACTTTTCCCCCTCCCCCACCCCTGCACTTGCGCGATCTGAATGACACCTGGCCTAGTAGGATCGTTGTCTGTCTCCCCTTGTTCCTCCCCTCCCTGCCTCGTCGCGCCTTGAAACACCTGTGTATAGGCGCGTTACAAATACCATATCATATCATATCATATCATATCATCCGGCATCTCATGAAGTTCATTCTTCGTTTGGAACAAGGGAATCTGTTTAAATATCATCTCATCTTACCTCTAGGACCATATATTTTAAAGGTTCTTACTTTTTCAGTTCTTAAGATCCAATCCAGGCCTAGAAGTTTTTTTTGATCTTTGCGGGTTGAGTTAGTAACATTTCTTCCGTCGTACCCAGATCTTTCAGGATAGACCTGCACTTTGCGCTCCAACGTGTAAGCACCTGAATTGTTTGTTCTTGCAAGGCCTTCTTCAAAGCCTTAAAGCTGCCGTCCAATTCACCAAGGAGAGACTTATGTAAAAAGCACAGCATTTTCCATTGGACAGAAGCCATGAGAGATGATAATCCCATCTCCTCTAGTATTAGCTCAATTGGAGTATTGTTCAGGAGGGATAATACTTGCCTCCAATATACACCTTTCAATTTAGGCCAAAGGCCTTTAGATAAGAGAATAGCACTTTCGGAGCCATATGTAATAGTGGGCACCACTTTCATTTTGTAGAAATCCACTGCAGGCTTTAAAGTAAGCCTGCAATATTTCCTCACAATTATGTTTCCTTGGAGGTTAGATTTGTCATCTTTGATTTAAGTCTCGTCACTTGGGGTGCCTCCGTAATGCTGTTGTTAATAGAGACTCCTAAGTATATCAGGCTGGTTACCGCTGACATTTTTTCACCCTTAAGGTTCCCTACTTGTTTTGTTGACATTCTATGTGCAATTCTGCCACCGAATGTAAGAATGTTTGATTCAGAGGCATTTGCGATGAATTCATTGTCGTCCAGATAATTTGATGTAGCATCTTATTTCTTTGTAGACCAATTATTGTCTGATCTAGCAGTATTAGGTCGTCTGCATACAGCAATCGACCTACTGCCTCTCCTGCCAGTCGAGGTGGGAAGATTCTGAGATTCTCAAAAGCAATCAGGATGTCTGAAATGAATTGGTTAAAGATTGTAGGGGCCAGAGTACAACCTTGTTTAAGGCCTCTTGTTGTGGTAATTGGCTCTGTAAGTAGGCCTTTTTTCTTCAACTTTACTTTTAGACTAGTGTTCGTATGTAGTACCATCAGGGCCTCCCTTAAGTCATCCGGACAATCCCACGCTTTTAGTTTCTTCCATAGCAATGGTCTCTCAATTACATCAAAGGCCTTAGCTAGATCAATTGAGGTCAGATACATCCTGCTCCCCTTAGTGGCCTTCGCAGCTGCTTTGATCAGATTTATTAGAAAAATAATGAAAGCAGTTCCCATGCGTTTCTCAAAGCCGGCCTGCCATTTGTCATAGTGACCTGTGCTTTTTCTCCAGTTGTTAAGAGCCTTAAGGATCAGGGCTCAAAAGAAATTTCCTATCACATCAAGGAGGGCGATATGCCTGTAGTTAGACGGATCAGACCTATCGCCCCCCCTCTTGAAGATCGGTACAATAATCGATGTTGTCCAGGTCAAAGGAGTTTTCTTGGTTTCCTTGACCTTATTAAAGAGGTCAAACATCAGGTCAGCCCATCCATCTGGGTCCTCTTTAAGTTGGCTGTTCGTCAGACCGTCAAGGCCCGGCACCCTTGATTTACTTGATGATAATATCAGGGCCTTGATGTCTCTTTCGGTCGAAAAAGACCAAGCTACACTGGAAAGCTGTGATGCCTGTTCCACTACCTGGTCCAATTTAAAGAGGTTCTCAAAATGTTTTCTCCAGGAATCTGCTGGCACGCCATTCATTGTAAGTGCGTTTTGAGGCTTATTTATTGCATTCAGGAGCCGCCATGTTCCTGGGACATTTTTAGTTGAGGTTAGTTTTAACATCTCCTCGGCAACATGTTGGTATAGAAGCCATTTCCGGGACTTTAGCCAGTTGTTGAACTGTTGCTTACATTTTTTGCTCTTATATTCAGAGTTGGGTTCCTTTCTGGCCAAACATAAGGCAGCTCTCAGAGCCTTCGTTTTACTCAGCATGACTATGTCGTGGGCATGAGTTCGCTTAAAGCCTCCAGTGTCATCATTAGTTGATTTCCAAATTACCAACTTTTGGGTTTTAGATGTCACCATCTCTTCACTAGCAATAGAAAGTCTGTTGCTACCTTGGTTCACATATAAATCAGTGACACTTCCAGTTGAGGTACAGAGAGGCCAATTTAATATGGAAACAGTTAGAATATCATGTTCACTTGCCTCGCATTCAAGGAGTTTAAGATTACTTAGATCTTTGAATAAATTCTCTGAAACTAATAGGTAATCCAAGATTTGTCGATCGTTACCTCGTCTCCAGGTAGGTTTTGCCAGGAGAACACCTTGTATGAATATGTTTCGCATGATGATATTTCTTCTGTCCATTTCTCCTCTCCAAAAAAGTCCTCTATACACTTGAGGTGTTGAATTAATACAACCCTTCGTTAGGATTCTAGCCTTATCGTTAAAACAGTGAAGGTTTAGATCGCCACAGAAAAGTTGTTCTAATTTAGGTTGCCAGGACATCACCTTGTATGAATACGTTTCCCATGATGATATTTCTTCCGTCCATTTCTTCTCGCCAAAAAAGTCCTCTATACACTTGAGGTGTTGAATTAATATATCCCTTTGTTAGGATTCTAGCCTTATCATCAAAACAGTGAAGGTTTAGATCTCCACAGATAAATTGTTCTAATTTAGGTCGTAATTCTGTGGCGTTGTCCATGATATTTGTTATCAATCTCATGAATTGTTCATCTTTGATTACCAACGAATTCCAGTAAAGATTGATCAGTAGTAAATGTTCCATCTGATTCCAACTGTTAGTCTTTATGTCAATTAGCAAAGCTTGAATTAAGGACAGCGGGCAGTACTCTTTGATCCCTCGAATATTTATGTTTTTTTTAAAAGATCAGCCGTCGGGCGGTCAGTCTCATAGATTTCAGCTAGGTTTATGTAGATGTCATAGCCTTCCAACAGGGTTTTTTTGCGCAGCCAAGTTTCCTGCATACAGATCTCAAAATTCTCAAAGTGCAGGTTACAGGGACAAAAGAGGTGAGAAAACCCTTGCGTGTTCCAAGAGGCTAAAGAAATTGTACTGCTCCGCTTTGAACTTCTGCCATCCTTGTTCGAGATAACTTGCTATGAGTAATTTTTCCCATCTGTGAGGACTCCAGCCAGCCAGGACCAATTCTGTTCTAAATTTGCTTTACTTCTTTGAACTTTCCTTACCATATAGGTGTCCTTATTTTTGGTAGTGTTTACTGTGATTCTCAAAGGCCTACTTTCATCTTGATAAGCTCCTGTTCACACTCTGGTAGTCTCCTGACGCCTTCCAGGCTCAGTAAAGGGGACTTTGCTTCCTTTCTGAGTGCTCGTATTCTCTTTCGTCCAGTTATTGGAATTAGCTTCTGTTGGCTCATCATCGTCATATGTAGTTATTCGAAAGCCTATAGAAAGAAGTGTGGCTGCCGCTTTCAGTATTTGAGTTTTTCTCTCCTTTGATGCCACATAGATGATTACTTTTTCCAACCTGTCGTCCTCTGGGAAGACTATTAGGTGCATATCAGCTGTTTGAATACTTCTTAATGAAGGGATAAAATGCATTAGTCCTAAACAATTAGCACGGTTTAACACCAATTAATCGTTTATTTTAAGCACTCTCTCGAGCAAAAGATGATGGGCATCATTGTCTTTACATCTCGAGTCCATAGGTTTTTTTCATCGCCGGTTTGCTGAGGTCATGATGCTCTCGTTTCTCCCCGTTCATGTTTGTTCAATAGGCATTGATTAAGTTCTGCCTTTTCTCCTCCATCGTTAAAAAAGATACTTTCATGTTAACGCCTTGTTGAATTTTTGGGTATAAATTCAGAAGGCTACTCTTCCTCCTCAGAGTCAGGTTCCATAGAGTCATTGTTGTTTTTGTTTGCCTGCTTCAGGCGATCTAAGGCCCCTGAACTTGTTTTCAAGGCCTGTAAAGGTTCAAAAGTATGAGCTTTCCCCTCTGAAGGGCTAACATCTGCGTCCCCACTCGTGGAGACGGCAGGAGCCCCCACACCCACCAGGAACGAGGGCCCTGCGAGGAGGTCCCTGCGAGGAGCACGCTGCATCCAAGCGGCAGCCTGCCCTCCCCGCCTGCAGACACCAGCGGATGCTGCATCCTGCCCTGCCAGGGCACCCCATTGCCTCCCCGGCACCCTTGGCCCCCCAACATCGCCTTAAATCCGCACGCGCCGACATCCACCATTTCCAAAATGTCGGGCGCGATGCGGCATGGAAACGAGGCTGAGACGCCTCCACGTTGCTAGGCAACGGTATTTGTATTTATATTTAAATACAAACATCCGCCGGCAGGCGGAAGAGCCGGCGGCCATCCGAAGGCCTCTTAACGCCATTTGAACCTGTTTGCCCCACATCTGCGTCCCCACTCGTGGAGAGGGCAGGAGCCCCCACACCCACCAGGAACGAGGACCCTGCGAGGAGGTCGCTGCGAGGAGCACGCTGCATCCAAGCGGCAGCCTGCCCTCCCCGCCTGCAGACACCAGCGGATGCTGCATCCTGCCCTGCCAGGGCACCCCATCGCCTCCCCGGCACCCTTGGCCCCCCAACATCGCCTTAAATCCGCACGCGCCGACATCCACCATTTCCAAAATGTCGGGCGCGATGCGGCATGGAAACGAGGCTGAGACGCCTCCACGTTGCTAGGCAACGCGTATTTGTATTTATATTTAAATACAAACATCCGCCGGCAGGCGGAAGAGCCGGCGGCCATCCGAAGGCCTCTTAAGGCCATTCGAACCTGTTTGCCCCTGTTTGCGCACTGTGGCGCACAGGGGGCCAGCCCCCTTCCGCGGCTGTATCTAAAGTCCTGCACCTCCAGCGACCCAGGCCGACGCACTGCAAAGTCGCCATTGCCTACCATGAGGCTAAGGCCCTCCAAGTTGGCTGATCGCCGATCCTGAGACCTACAGCATTCTAGATCCGCCAGCTGCACCAACACGGCCACCTATTGGCCGCCGCACCGTTCTTTGATTCCAATGAGAGCCGGCCTCCATACAAAGGCTCCCCTGTCTTGAGCCTGTACGGAGCTGTAGGAGCCTGGGGCCAGCACCTCTGCCCTTCCTGCTCCAGGTAAGCTGCTACTGCTACCGTGCTGCACTATCGACTCTTTCCAGTTGGAACTCTATACCTCTGTGCACCCACACATAGTCACTCTCCTAGTAAAGTATGATCCTCAGATCGTAATATAATGCTATTTCTCACTATGCTAACTAAAATCGAATTTAGGCGACCCATTGTCTGTGCACCCTGCTAGCGACCTATGCTTTGTGCCCTGTTTGAAAAAGTCGAATTTAGGTGACCCATTGCCTGCGCACCCTGCTAGTGACCTATGCTTTTGTGCCCTGTTTGAAAAAATCGAATTTAGGTGACCCATTGCCTGCGCACCCTGCTAGTGACCTATGCTTTTCTGCCTTGATTGCTGAAATCGAATTTAGGTGACCAATTGCCTGTGCACCCTATTAGCTACCCAGGCTGATGATGTGACTGTATTAGTGCATTGCCTGCCTGCGCTGGATTATTGCACCCAGCCCATGTGCCTAAATAGTTCATTGAACTCTATCACTGCCCACTCAGCCCCCACCAATATGATGCTGGCGCTCCTCACCATTATCATGTTCCCTTTTTGCATAGTCCCTAATGCTACACCATGCACCAGAGGACATTTCATCAAGGTTGGCGAAAGATTAGCTAGACTAGGCTGTTCACGCCACTTCCCCATCCCCTGCCCCACCCCTCCCCTCCCCACACACCCCCCTTTCCCCATACCATTTCCTCAATCCCACATTACACCTACCACCATCAAGAATGTAGCAACCTCAGACATCCCGAGCCTTAGTCCCAACCCGTCTATATATAAACACACCACACCTATTAGCATTAATGATAGGACCACACCCATCCTGGGTATTGAAAGACTCAACAGACTCATGTCTAGAACTAAAATGTCCCTACGAGCTACCTCACTCACCACCACACCCAATACACCGACCAAATTAAACACCACGCCCACTAATCTCCAACATAAAAGCCTCCACAACGCACCACTCAAACACCAAACCAATAACAAAACCACTGATTCTTCCCCCAGTTCAGGTAACACACCACCCCCTGCCCCCACCTCCACCCTCAAAAGTGCACTCATCAATGCCCGCTCACTAGGTGCCCATGCTATAGATATCCATGACCTCATTGAGGACCAACACCTTGATATGCTGGTGGTCACTGAAACCTGGCTTCACTCAGCAGCAGGACCATTTCTAGCCCTTGCCATTCGACCAGGATTCAGCATCCTTAGAACAGACAGGACAAATACCCAAGGAGGTGGAGTTGCCATAATAGCCAAAACCACTCTGGAAATCAGAGCTTGCCCAATAGAACAGATACAAGGTTATGAACTCCTACTAGTTAAGTATACTTCCAACCCCAAAACCACTACTAATTTACTAGTGGTGTACAGATCACCCAATAAAAATACCCACCCCGACTTGGACATCCCACTACTCCTAATGCCCCTCATTAAGCCTAAAACTAAATGCATAGTTCTCGGTGACTTTAACCTAGGATATAATGACCCCCTGGACTCAGAAGCATCTACATTCTATACAGAACTGTTTACCATCCTTAGAGAGCTCGAAAACCCTTGTCAAACCTCAGCGCCTTCTAACGCTAGCAAAGACTGGTGCACCACTATTCAAAACGCACTCTCATCTAAAATCCTCCTACTGCAAAATAAAATCGATAGTAAAAAAACGCTCCTAGCTGACAAAACTCCACCCACCATATCAATGACCACATCAAATGCCACTACTGGCCCCCCATTTCAATTCACACCAGTGACTAACAAAGTAGTATTTGACACCATAATGAAACTCAAAGCTTCCAACTGTAAAGAAGACCAATTCCCCTCCCACCTAGTGAAACTATGTGCCCCCACCCTGACACCTATCATCACCGAATTCATCAATGCCTCTTTCCTCACAAACACAGTCCCCACCAGTATCAAAAAAGCTTGGGTGACACCACTTCTAAAAAAAACATCCCTGGACCCAACAATACCCACTAATTACCGACCTATTACAGCGGTCCCATTTCTCCTAAAAATAATTGACAAAATAGCCTACTGCCAAATTCAGAACCATTTGGAACAACATCAATTACTAGGAGACCGCCAGTCAGGATTCCGTCCCAACCATAGCACAGAGACAGCCCTCCTTGATCTGAAGATCCAAATGGATGCCACTAGAGAAGCAGGCAAACTCTGTCTACTGATGCTCCTGGACCTCTCAGCGGCCTTCGATCTGGTTGACCACGATAAACTCTGCAACACTCTAGCAAACAATTTCAACCTAGCTCAGAACGCTACCAACTGGATCAAATCTTTCTTGGCTGATAGGACTTCCAGAGTATCCATCGGCAAAGAATCAGCAGACCCAGTGCCTGTCCCTGCAGGTGTGCCGCAAGGTTCCTGCCTATCCCCCACTCTGTATAATGCCTACACCAAGCTATTATTTTCAGCGTTAGATGCCATGGGTGTCATCTATACCAACTTCGCCGATGACACCCAAATCCTCGTTCCTCTCTCAGGCAATCATGAACAAGACTCCCTCCAGGTTAACCAAATTTACTCACTCATCCAAAACTGGATGGCTAATAACAGCCTTTGTCTCAACGACGACAAAACCGAGCTCCTCATACTAGGCTCCTCCAGCAAAATCAACACCCTTGAGCCCGCTTTCAAATCATTCACCATCGATGGAACCATAATCCCTGTTCTTAAACAAGTCAAGACCCTTGGCGTCTACTTAGATGCAACACTATCCATGTCTAAACAAGTAAACACATTAGCCTCGTCCACTTCCTACACCTCCAAGCTCATTTCACTCAGCCGTATATTCCTCTCAGCCAACAACTGTGTTACCCTAGCCAGAGCACTCATACTGTCTAAGCTAGACTATTGTAATATCCTATTCCTTGGAACTTCCAAAGCCAACATAGCCAAACTTCAACTCATGCAGAACAAAGCCCTCAGAGCAGCTCTAGGCATCAAAAAATCCGAACATATCTCTAACACCAGAAGAGACCACCACTGGCTCCCCATCCAAGCCAGAATTCTATTTAAAACCCTGAGCATCACCCACAAATGCAGGGCTAACAAAGCTCCCAAATACCTCAACAACACAGTCATGATGAAGCCCCAGACCAGACTCCTCAGGTCCAACAAAAACGCATACCTTGAAACCCCCAGATACAAAAGAGAGAAAGCAGGGGGTAGTAGCTTCAAAACACTGGCCGCCAGACATTGGAATGCGCTACCTTCCCACATTATGAATGAAACCTCCTTCCCTAAATTCAAAAGCTTCTTGTAGACTTGGCTCTTCAATAGGTTCTAACTGAACCAGAGCACTAATCCCCTCCAATTAACTGTTTATACCTGACTGCTTTGTATATTATTGTATATTACTGATTGCTATTCCTGTGGACCTCTGAGTTCTTTCTAAGTTTGCATTCTCCCACTGTCTGTAACTACGCCGTGATACCCCCGGGTCTGGGCGTATAACAAATGTAATAAAATAAAATAATACTATTAGCCCTATCCAATTGTCTCGCTTGCTCTGTCAGCCTTGCTAGTAATCGTTGATTAGCAGTTGGTTCGGTGTGAGGTGACTCTATATTTGTGTTTTGCCCTACTACAATGTGTCAAGATGGTGATTTCTCAATATCTGAGTCCGAATCAAGAGGCACTTGATGACTATTCTGCGATTTAATTTGTCTCTCATTGAGTTCGTCATCTTCTGATACTGAATAAGTTAATAATTCCATAAGAATTTTAATGTAGTCGTCCTCACTTATTGCTTCGTAGTCAGCGTTTTTGGTGTTCGGAATGGCTAATGTATTGACAGCTTCTAGTTGATCACGGTCATCTTGGACTGTTTCCAATTTCTTAAAGATAGTCTTCTTGCATTTAGACCCTAAGTTCTTAACAAAATGTAGGATCTTCTGAATATTCTTTGTTTTATCTGTCAGAGCTGTTGCTTCTGTTTGCAGTTTCTTTTGGGTCTTTTCCTTTGCTAAAAGTTCTTTCAGCTGGTTCCTTTTAGTATTTGGGGATGATAATTTGCAGTCTTCATCTTGTAGTTTTGAAAAATGCCGTACTCCCTTTTGTTGAAGGTACCAGCATCTGGGCCATCGACGGCCACTGTTTTGTTGTCGATTTTCCTTATTTCTTGAACGGTCTCCAGTTGTTCGTTGGGTTCACCCCTTGATGTCACTTCCTGTTGTGGGGCTAGCTGTGGTACGGGTTCCATTGTCGATGTTCTTCTTTTTACTACTTCCATTGGTTTATCGTCTATTTTCCTCTCTGTAGAGCCTAATGTCAAATTTGTGCTCAGGGTGTTTTTCTGTGCTTCTGCTCTCCGTTTCTCCCTATCACATAAGATAGGCTCTATCATACTATGCAGGATATTAGTAACGTCTTCTGTGTTTTTATTGAGGTTTGATTGAATTGCTGTGACAAAGCCCTCGATAAATATCAATTTTGAGTGAAGCATAGCAATTAAAGTCTATTGATCTTTAATTTGATCATTAAGCGTTTCATGTAACTTCATATATGAGGTTAGTGTCAAAGTTAAAGCGGCTATCAGCTCAACGTCAACTGAAGATTTGTTTTTAGCTACTGCGGACAGTATTTCAGAAGTCGTTAAAGGTTCTTTATTGGATAAGGGACGAAGTCTTGCTTGCTTCACCTCATTCAGTCCAAGGATGTGTGTTTTCTGTTTGTCTTTAATTGCACTTTCAATCATTTCACTAGACTCTCTTCTTTCTGGACTTTTGTCTTTTTCAGCCATGGGAATTTTTGCCAGTGATTTTAAGTGGATGGCTTCCACTGCGTTTGGGGTTTAAAAACAGTTGAGTTCTTAGCTGTTTTGTTTCGCGTGTCAATGACACCATTTTGTTTTCCAAATTTGTAAATCTTCGAAGGAGGAGCACCAAAAAAAGACAAGCATAGTTCATCATAGGGGCTCCCGAGACCGACAGCCCTTTTTTTTCACCCACCTGGGGAGTGTGTTAGGAGTCGTTCAAAGTTTCAAAAGATTTATTTATCAGGTTGAGATCAGAAGTCAAGGTTGGTAAAGTATTCTCGGGACTTAATCGTGGCCTCTCAATTGGTGAATTTAGACCAGCCTCTTTTTGTAAAATATTCCCAGAGGTGTTTGTTTTTGAAACAATTTCTACACCGATGTCAATTGGGTATACACTGATCCCCTCATCAGGTATCAGCTTAACTCCCTTTGGTTTTGGAGGTGATTTTGGTGTTCCCACTTCATTGGTCCTACACAAAGATCCTGTAATTGTACAATCATCATCTTGAGTGGGATGACCCTCAATACCTGAACTCGGCAAGAGAAGGACTACCACCAACTGCTCACTTCCTTTCACTTTCAACATAATTTTGTCCTAGTTATGTTGCTTTGTGGTGCTTTAAGCAAATGCACACCCCTCCTGGGTTATAGCCATTAAGATGTCACAGAGGACTTGGTAGATGGTAAGTGCACTTACAGCCAAGCACTCACTGGTAAATTGTGTGATAAAACAGTCAATAAAGCAGACTTTGGGGGCAGTATCCAAGTTACGGCCCCTACACACACTCCAACTCCAGACTCCCAAACGCATCCCCAAACTGCCCCAGGCAACAACAGCCACCCGAAAACAGGATAAAATGCGGCCGTTGGGCAATTGGGCAATTGGGAAATTAGACAATTAATGGCAAGGGGGGATGCAAAGTGGGTAAAACGGGCGAGGCAGGCAAGGCAGGGCAGGGCAAAACTTAGCAACTTAGCAAAGTTTAGCAAACTTATTTGCAGCTCACTCTAGCTGCTCAGCTCGCCCCCCGCTCTACCCCTGCTCCTCCTCACCTCTCCCTATATTTTACCGGGCCATAGCGACTTTACATAGTAACTTTGCGGCTACCACTCCAAAAAACAACAGCGCCCACACCCGCCTCCTGGATCCAAGAGCACTCTCAGGGGTTCGGTGAAGGCGGCGGCGGCAGCTCCAAACTGCGGCTCCAAAACTCCAAAACTCTGAACTCCAATTCCAGCGCCCGCTCGCTGGGTCGCTAACTCGCTAATTAGATAGAACAGATACACTAGAGGAAAGAACCTTCAGAGAACATCAAGCCGCACCAGCAACTCTGTGGCTCACAGTACTGGCCGCTTCCGACAATCTCTGTGTGAACAATATTATTTCCAATTTTCCCCCTCTGAGAATTTAAGTGCTACACAAGTAAATAAAATTAAATTAAATGAAATAGATCTGTTACATAGTTTGGGTTTCTCATTAAACAAGAAAAAGTACAGCTTCGTACCATGCAGGATGAAGGTTTTCCTAGGGGCAGTTTTAAACACTAAAATAGCAACAGGCCACCCAACACCAGAAAGAGTGCAGGCTTTACAAACACTCATACTGCAGTTCAAAGCAGGTCAGAGGATAACCGCCAGAAAGGTAATGGGGCTCCGAGGCATGATGGCATTGTGTATCTTCATTATACCCCTTGCATGCCTCAGAATGCACATAATACAGCAGTGGCTCACGGAGCAATCGTCACAAAAACAGGCCACTGGGATCATCTAGTGGTAGTCCTGCAAACAGTAAACAAAAGTCTTCTTTGGTGGTCAACAGCCAATGTGACCAAAGGAAGACCTTTTTTAGTTCTCCGCCACCACAAATCACAATAACAGCAGACGCCTCCCTGTCAGGTTGAGAAGCACATTGTCAGTACCTTGCAGCACATGGAAAATGGACAATAAAGCGGAAACACTGCCACATACATTGGTTAGAACCCCCTGCAGTAAAAATGGCATTGATTTCCTGCCAAGCGGTTCTAAGAGGCAAAAGCATCCTCATACAAACACACAACAGCAATGTTTTACATAAACAAGCTGGACACACTCAAAACAATTGTCCATTCTCAAACAGAACATTTGGCACTAGTGCACATAGAGGGACATATTTATCCAAGCTCAACATGTTCCAGGGGTACATAGCTTTCCAACAGACTCTAATACTAAAACACGAGTGGAAACTCAACACCAATACTCTCAAACAGATGTTTGCTACATGGGGACATCCGACAGTCAACCATTTTGCAAACAAGAGAACACTAAATTGCCAAAACTTTGCATCCATGTTTCTGCAACTAGATTTCCTAGGCAATACACTATGGATGAGCTGGTGAGGGATATTTGCTTAATCCAGGAGATCATTCACAATCTACATCACAAGACTCTAACTATGATACTTATTGCACCATTTTCGGCAAGACAACCATAGTCATCATTTCTACTAAGCATGTCTCTATACCCACCTATCAAGCTTTAACCAATCCAAGACCTATTAAAAAAGAAAAGCAGACAAATAACACACTGGACACCTCAGACAACCAATTTAGCAGCGTGGCTCCTGAGGTCTTAGTGTTTGGTCATTTACATCTTCTTTTATGATGTATGAATAATATAAATGAAGCGAGAAAACCAAACACCAGACACAGCACTTTCAACAAATGGAAAATATTTGCCATTTGGAGTAAGAAAAAGAAGATTAATCCCATACATTGTTCAACTACAGATGTTCTCATATACCGTATGTATCCATTAGATTCAGGCCTCGTTTGCAATTCAATTAAGGTACATTTACCAGCATTAGCAGATTATACCTCATCACAACAGAAAATATCATGGTGCAGGGTACCAGTTGTTAAAACCTTTGTGGAAGGTGTCAAACATATTTATCATCCATTGTCTCACCTCCCACTAGGGTGGGATTTGAAACACACTACTCTCGCGGCTTATGTGTCCACCATTTAAGACCATGCATAAGGAACCACTTAAAGAGCTTTCTTAAAAGGTTGCTTTCCTGGTTGCTACCACTTCAATCAGAAGGATCAGTGAATTAAAAGCTCTATCATTATTGAAAAACTTTTTAACTAACTATACACAAAAGCAAGGTGGTGTTAAGAACACATCCAAGGTTATCACCAAAATTAATATCCAAGTTCAACGTCAACCAATCTGTCGAATTACAAGGTTTTTCCCCAAATCCAGAAAGTAGAGGACAGAAAGCATACATACACCTGATGCTCATCGAGTTGTAATGTGCTCCCTAGACAGAACAAAAGAAATACAAACAACAGTTACATTGTTTGTCTCCATGACAACATGGATAGAAAGAGTTGCAGTGTCAAAAGCAACTATTGCAAGGTGGATTGCTACTCTACAGTAAACAAAACACGCCTGTTTCCCCCGAGAACACATTCAACCAGAAATACGGGAGGAAAACCGGTTTTCCTTAGTAATGTCACTATGGAAGCCATTTGAAAGGCAGCCACATGGTGCTCTGTACATACCTGCATACAACTGTAGGGGGTGGACACACAATCAAGAGAAGACCCTCAAGTAGATCAAACAATTTGAAGACATCTATTTAGATCTTCTCCTTCAGCTCACCCGCCGACTTCACAAAATACTGCTTGCTTATCTATGCAAAGCATGTGAATCTAAGCAGACTCACAGGCACTAGACGGCAAATATTACTTATCAGTAATTGTCATTCTGTGGCCTGTATCTGATTAGAACCACATGTGCCCTCCATCTTCCCCACATGAGCGCAAAAGGACAAAATATAAAAAAAACCTAAATTATACATAGGCCACATATTTCACATGTCAGAAAACAAACAATCTGAGGACGTCAACGTGTGAAAGATCATGGGTACCCATAGGATAGGGATAGCATTACAGGTACAACCCTGTTGACACCCATTCGAATTAAAAAAAAACATATGTAATGCTCTTCACCAACCACTAGATGGCAGCCTGTGCAAAGCATGTGAATCTAAACAGCTACAAGCCACAGAAGAACAAGTTACTTCTTACCTTGTAACGTTCTTTCGACGGGATGTTCCTCCGACGTATTCCCTATCTTTGATAATACGTTTCCAGCTTGCTGGCCTCGGAAATTTTTTCTGTAGAGGGCACCGCGCGTCAACGTCCGCCGAGTCGATGTCCCTCGACGCCCACCGTATCGGCGCTGAAGATATAACTAATGAGCCCACAATGCCAATTACATGTAATTAAAAGTGACCTTCTGACATTATGGCTCCTATGCATGTACTGCAAATGCTGTCAGGGAACTTAAGGCATTTTTTTGCTCAGGATCACACACTGTGGTCAAGTGGGAACTCGAAGACTGGAGCATGAGCAACATGCTAGGTCTTTTAAATGGTACCAACATACACAACTGATCGACATAATATGAAAGCACCATAAAGAACATGAGCTAACCAGATTAGGAGAAAGCCCAGATCATGAATAGCCCTTTAATTCTATAGGCATAGAAAAACATTGAACAGTACCTCTTTTCTGAATTTGTGAGAATGCTGGTTTGTTTATAAATATGATATGATGATAGTAAGTGGAATTTGGCACACGCTCCTTGCTTCGTATGCTACTCTCAACGACACGTACAGTGCTCTGTTGCTTCCTAGCTAGACTTGCACTATACACAACCTCAAATGCACTCATTGAATGGATAATTGTTTCCCATTAAACAAAGCTACACATGAAAATCGGTTCTTACAGTACATGTGCTAAGATGCCAGGGTGTACTTTGGTGATACTCAGAGTCTAGTGGGGATAAGAATAACAGGAGAACGGCAACACCCACAAGAATAATAGTAACAACATAGAGGCAAAACATTTTAACACACACCAACATCAAGTGAACTGACTTCAGGTTATTTGCTAAGTACCCATGTTGCCCAGAGCTGATAAAATACATCAAACAGTTCAAGAAAGAAGTGTATTGTATAGACTGTTTTAGGATTTTGAGCCAGTACATTTTGAACAGGTGTCGTTTTTAGTAAATAACTATTAGACAATATCCCATATTACTTTTTTTTTGTTTTCTTTATATTGATTGTGTAAATGCTTTTTGAGTTCAATGGGAATGAGGAGCAGTGAGAGGTTGTCTTGTTTTTTAATGCAGCTAGTGATGTTTTAATGAGTTTTCCAAGAAAACCCTGAAAGAACCAGAATTCCCGTAAGAACCACTTGACGGTCATGTGTTAGAAAAGAGTAGAGAGGTGCGTTGGTCATTGTTTTCAAGTCCGCTTTTTATTTTAAGCAAGGGTGCAAAATCTAACTGCATTGAACTGTGTTAATAAGGTAGGTATGTGTGATTATAAAGCCTTTTGATTTCAGGGACTAAAATCTCAGGTACCACCAGATGAGCATTAATCGCTGTCTAAAAATAAAATAAATAAAAACATGATCTTCCAATTACAGTGAAACCGCTGTCCCCCACCCCATGCCCGCCCAGCTGACATTGATGAGGTTAAAGAATGACCTGTGCAATTGCTAAACAAGTGAATCGCTTGTACCTGCTCAGCTGGTCTTATTTTCCCCAGACGAGCAAGGTTTTAATAGCTGTCCATGCATTGCCAGTAATTAGCGGCCGTCTGCCTGATCTGAATTAAACATTGCCACATGCTGTTCACCTACACTATGCTCGTTTCTGCCAAGAGTAACAATAATTAATCCCCCTCCCCCACGCCCCTGATGTCTTCCCTACAATGATGATGCAGGCAGACTCCTCCCTGAGGACACAGGGTACAGCCACAGCGCTTCCCGCATCGCTGACATTTTTTCCAAAGTATGATAGTCTTGGCTCCTGGATCCACAGTAAAACGTGCCAGCTATCCCAATATCATGACCCATGTGTCATCTTCATCCAGTCTCGGCATTTGTGTATATTTGACGCCTGTGCCAGAGGTTTCAGCAAGACATGTTATCATGCCCCAGGAAACCTATACTCAGCCGCACATGTTTTTTTTTCTCTGTATTCTGGGACTTGCAGTTTTGTTTGTCCCATTTTAGGCCAAGGACTACAAGTTACACCATACAAAGAAAAAAGCAGGACTGGATGAGCAACACCCGAATTGTACGGTGCGTTGGCATTTATGCACATAGCAGTTCACCAGATTATTTTAGCGTTAATGCCCGGCGTGGAGGGTACATGGACTGCTAGCTCAAGCTGACAAGTCTGCGTGCAGCGAGGCCCTACACGAGGGATATGGGCTGTTTTCAGACTTGTACGCGCCCCAAGTCGACCATTAATCAATTAGCACTCCGACATCAGGTTCAGATGGCAGGTGCTAAAAACTATTTTGGGCACTGAAAAAAGGATTTCCTTTGATTTGATGAAAGGACATGCGTATGTGTTCTTTCATCAAATGGAAGCGAAGGCCAACTGAAGATGGCTGCATGATTTAATTTTTGCAGGGGGACAAGGGTGTTTGAACCCCCTTCCATCCTCCAACGTTTCTGGCACACCATTTTGTCCCACTCATTTGGCTGGGCCACTTTCATTTAGATGTCATGGTCATGCCCCCAAAAGTGATGGGTGGAAGGTTTCGAATGAATCTGTACCACTGGCGTTGCTCTGGGCAACCTTCCACACCACCGTTTTTTAGCCCGTCTGCGCCATTGCAAAAGGGGTCCAGCCATATGCAAATCAATCTGGTATTGCCACCAATGGTAGCAGCCCAGCCCAAACTGCTAGGCCAGGTCCCCTCTGCACGGAAACACAAGCAACCTCAGACATGTTTCGGCCTTATTGGGCCTCCTCAGTGAGGTGTAGCTTGGTTCCCTATGGTGCAGCGAGCAAGGGACCCACGTCTGGGCATACCCTCTCTCACATAGGGAGACAAACTGTGACCACAAAAGTGATGGGTGGAAGGTTTCAAATGAATCTGTACCACTGGTGCTGCTCTGGGCAACCTTCCACACCACCGTTTTTTAGCCTGTCTGCGCCATTGCAAAAGGGGCCCAGCCATATGCAAATCAGTCTGGTACTGCCACCAATGGTAGCAGCCCAGCCCGAGCTGCTAGGCCAGGTCCCCTCTGCACGGAAGAACAAGCAACCCCAGACATGTTTCGCCTTATTAAGCCTCCTCAGTGAGGTACAGCTTGGTTCCCTATGGCGCAGCGAGCAAAGGACCCACGAAGGCGAAGAACGATGGTCTGGAGGGTTGCCCAGAGCAATGCCAGAGGTTAAGATTCATTCTAAACCTTCCAGCCATCACCTCTTTTGTTTTGCTATTGTCACCCCGAGTGGGACGGGTATGCCCAGACGTGGGTCCCGTGCCTGCTGGGCCTAGAGACCCAAGCTACTCCTCACTGATGACGCCCAACAAGGCTGAAACATGTCTGGGGATGCTTGTGGTCTCGTGCAGAAGGGATGTGACCTAGCAGTTCGGGCTGGACTACCCCTTTGGGGGTGGGGCCAAGCCTGATTTGCATATGGTTTTTCCCCTTCTGTAATGGCTTGGCAGGCGAATAAGGATGGTCTGGATGGTTGCCCAGAGCAATGCCAGAGATTAAGATTCATTCTAAACCTTCCAGCCATCACCTCTTTTGTTTTGCTATTGTCACCCCGAGTGGGACGGGTATGCCCAGACGTGGGTCCCGTGCCTGCTGGGCCTCGAGACCCAAGCTACTCCTCACTGATGACGCCCAACAAGGCTGAAACATGTCTGGGGATGCTTGTGGTCTCGTGCAGAAGGGATGTGGCCTAGCAGTTCGGGCTGGACTACCTCTTTGGGGGTGGGGCCAAGCCTGATTTGCCTATGGTTTTTCCCCTTCTGTAATGGCTTGGCAGGCGAAGAACGATGGTCTGGAGGGTTGCCCAGAGCAATGCCAGAGGTTAAGATTCATTCTAAACCTTCCAGCCATCACCTCTTTTGTTTTGCTATTGTCACCCCGAGTCGGACGGGTATGCCCAGACGTGGGTCACGTGCCTGCTGGGCCTAGAGACCCAAGCTACTCCTAACTGATGACGCCCAACAAGGCTGAAACATGGCTGGGGATGCTTCTGGTCTCGTGCAGAAGGGATGTGACCTAGCAGTTCGGGCTGGACTACCCCTTTGGGGGTGGGGCTAAGCCTGATTTGCATATGGTTTTTCCCCTTCTGTAATGGCTTGCCAGGCGAAGAACGATGGTCTGGAGGGTTGCCCAGAGCAATGCCATAGGTTAAGATTCATTCTAAACCTTCCAGCCATCACCTCTTTTGTTTTGCTATGGACCTGCCCCCCCCCCAACATTTTCAGCAAAGTTACTCCACTGGATGGCTGGGACAGAACCGCGCGAGGAGCTCAAGAACGAGTCCCTCCTCTCTCTCTAGGGCGGCAACAGAAAGGAAGAGGCATCATGGCTGGGGCTGCGAGGTATGACAGGACGTGGTAAAGGCCCTGTGGACTTGGGGAGGCGGCAGCAGTGCGAGGCAAGATTATTATAAAATGTGAAACATGGAACAAGTGGAACTATGGGTAAAATTGTCAGAGGACTGCATATTATTGTGTGAACGAGTACCAGAGTTTCAGTCCTCAACAAATTGCATTGTTTGAGTTGTAGTTTTGGCTCACTTTGAATGAGAAAAAAGGGCTAAAGTAAAAGAAAATCCCCGGACAAGAATATGGTATCCCAGTGATGTGAAGTCATCTGGAATCCAAAACTGCAACTGTCATCGTGCAAAGTGCTTTTTCAAATTAAGACTGGTGAAGCAGATCCCAGCTGCATAGCCATGTTCGAAGCTACACATTTTCAGTTATCATTTGAGTAACCCAGAGAAAGAATTCCTCTTATGAAGCATGTCTGTAGTGTAGCCCTGCTCGGCACTACAACTGTTCCCATTGATGTACAGGCCACAGGTTCCATGGGTAGCCATGGACCATTCCTGAACTTTTAGCCAAAAACCCTAACATTCTATGGCTTGTAGTATTCGTTCCCACTAAAAGTATTGCACTGCATGTCCCATCCTGCAGCTTTATGTTGGATAAGTAAAACACAGGACTGGCCCATGGAATGGGTCCCCTGGCACCTGAATAAAGCACACGTAGGTTTTGGAGGTGGGTTTTAGGCTGAATAGATGCTGATAGATAGTTTGAGCCTGGTTCTGTCTCACATTTCTTTTAGAAGGCATTCTTCTGTGCGGTTTCCAAGGAGGTCTCACATGTAGAATTGAATCTAGGGGTGCCAATGAGCCCCATTTCATCAGGATCACTTTTATCTAGGTTTGACGTTTTAGTTAACAATACTTTGCACCACGAGATTGGCAAGCCTAAACCTATAATGGAAAAAGTGAAACTACATATGAAAGTGTGCAAAGTGTGGTTCACTAAAGACCCAGATCTGGATCATATCTACTCTGCAGACTATGCACCATTTGTCAATTTATTTATTAACATTTATAAAGCACGGCAGCCCGAAGGCATCGTTGCGCCGTTACAAGAAAGCATACTTAGTTACATGATAAATACAATTAGGTTGGAGGAGGAAAAAGACAGAAGAAGAGTTACAACGATTGGTGTTGAGGGTGGGGAGGGAAGGGGTTACTTGAAGAGTGGTTTTTAGCATTTTTCGGAAGGTCAGGAGAGAGGCCTCAGCTCTTAGTGGGTTTGGTAGGGCCTTCCATAGTTTAGGCGCGATGTGTGGGAAACCAATACCGCCTGCTTTGACCCTCCTGATTTACGGGATAAACCGTTGGTTGGCCCGACACGTTCTGTTAGGATGCGAGGAAGTGGCTCTGATCATTTTCTCTGCTAGGTAGGGCGGGGTTGTGAGTGCAAGGCACTTGTGCGTCAGGGTGAGCGTCTTGAAGGCAATCCGTTCCTTGACTGGGGGCCAATGAGCTGCATGCCTGGCATGAAAGATGTGGTCTCTTTTAGGAATGTTTAATGCTGCTCTGAGAGCGTTATTTTGAATGACTTGGAGTCTATTCAAACTTTTGGCCGAGTTGCCTGCTAGGAGGACATTACAATAGTCTAACTTGGCCTCAATGGTGGCTCTAGCTATTGACAGACAATTCTGTTTAGACAATCTCTGGATAATGACAGGAGGGTAGTCGGTAAAGCAATCAGTCTTACCTGTTGAAGGTTATTTGGATTCAGCACCAATGGAGCAAGGTGTCATAAATGTCAGTAGGGGCCTTCGGGGAAGGACCATGGGGACAGAACCACAATCTACCTGGTGCTTGAGATGATCTTGATGCTCAACAGTTTCGAGTCGGTTCCAGGATGATTTGCAGCTCCTCCGACAAAGTTCAAGACAGGAGACAGCTGCAGGCAGGTGGCAAGCGAGGCAGGATGGACGGCTGCAGGCTGGCCTACACGGTGGTTCGGGATCAAGAATCGTCTCTGTGCTGGTTGGCGGATCTGGAACGCTGGTCAAGGCATCTCAGACGGCTTTAGTGACTGCAGCATGACAGCAGTCAGTGCTGCAGCCGGTCTTGGTTCGAGTGCTCGACTGCCTCGAAAATGTCCTTAAAAGATGGATGCTGGTTGATGCTTGTCATGGCACTCCTCCTAGCTTCTTCGCAGGGCTTGTGTGGTCCATTAAGGCAGACGGCCCAAGTGGAGGAGAGTGTTTGCAGGCAACTGCCTTGTCCTTTGTTCAGAGAGTCTCTGGCACTTCCCACCTAGGAAGCTTGCTGGCAGAATCTAGCAGGGCACACTGTGTGCTAGTTGGGTACGGGTTCAGGAGCTGCTGGATGGGTCCTCTGAAGTTGGTATCTCCCTATGTTCCATGGGAGATGTTTAGGGGGGATGTTGCTTCCCTCTTGGAAATCCTAGCCTTCCTTCACTAGCGGAAACTGTAAGGCAGACTGTGTCTTCAGCCAGGTTCCAAATGACTCCTTCTTCTTACTCGTTTCAAAGTCGTCGGATGATCTGGCAAAAGACGGGCTCAACACACTTTTAAAGCCAAATGGTCTCCAGTTATTGGTGCAAGCTAAGCCTACCTTAATGAACTAATCCTACGTCCCCACTAACAATCTTCTTTTATGCTTGAGGTCATAACCAGAGGTGACACAGTGTACTACTAAGTCCCACCCATCTTCCTGTCGGTTGTGATCAAAGTGTCTCTCTGGTTAATTGAGCTCTCTGTGGCTCCTGATCAAAGTGCAGGTCTCCCTTTAAGTTTGTGGCGAGAACATACTTTCTGTCTCCATCAAATCACATACTTCTTCCCTCTGAAAGGGGGTCCCCTTGAAGGGTTGCCTACTGTAAACAGTTGTCCAAGACATGACATTCATTGCCCTTTATACAGAGGGGTGTGAGCTAGCTTCAAGTTGACACATTGCAGTTGCTGTTTCTGATTAACCTTTTTGCAACATGACTTCTGGATGCATTGAATATTGATTAAATAAATTCAGCATTTTATGTATCTTTTTGGGCTAATTCCTGTTTGGTTTTGTACATGAAAGATGTATTGATTACTTTTTACAGAAGATCTGGCATAACCTTGAATGGTGAAGCTACGGTCCACTCAGTGGAAAAAACTATAATAATTACTTCCAATAATACCCGATGAGGATGTATCTTTTTGTGTTTGTTTATGCTAACTTATGCAAACAAAGCCTCACCTACTAGCCCATCTTCAGGGTTACCGTGCATAAGGGATGACTTGACATCTGCTACACCAAAACCCCCCTCCGGCCTACCTACCCACTTACGCACTTATTTGGAGAAAGCCCTGTGTCGCTGGTTCTGGCTTCCAGCTTGGTGACACTCTGTGCTTTACCCTCGCTCCTGCTCTTTTTTCCTTTTTTTTTTAATGCACACTCCGCGTCAAAAGCATATTGCTGATGCGTGATTATGGGAAAGCAAGCTTCCCATCCCTTGCCACCCCTCGAGATCCCCTCTGTTCTTCAGCCGCAATTAGAGTGCTTCTTAGGTGCCAGGAGAGGAATCCGTACTGGTCTCGCATCAGAGCTCTATTTACATTTGCTTTGCCATAAAAAAGGTGCAGCCCAATCCACATAAGCCATCTGAACGGGTGCATCTTAGATGCGCCCATTCAGATGCCTTTTTTTCACCCCCTTTGCGCATTAGGGCAAATAAGGGACGATGGGGCATTTCGGCACATTTCAATGCGCATTCGGAATCCACAAACGGGATCTGCTTTGAAATGTGCAGAAAGTAATCAATTCCCATGTGCCTGTTTGTTGCAGACTCCGCGGTATGAAAAGTTGCAGTCACACTTGCATTTCTGTTCCCCAAACATGTATACAAATGTTTTTTTGATACACTTGGCAATTATGAACCATTTAATGGGTTGTCATTGTGAAATGCGGTCTCAGCAGAGCCAGTTATAAATATATACATCCTTGTCAGGAGCGCATTCATAACGGTACCCAGTCAATTTACCGAAAATAATTCAGAGTGGTACATTTCCCCCGAAAACCATACTACAGAAAAATAACGAAAATATTAAATATATATATATAGGGGAGTGGGGTAAGAGGTCAAAATGGGTCGTGATGGGGTAGAGGTGTCATTATAATTATGGAAAATCAGGGGCCTTGGGGGAGGGACCTTCCCAAATTAAAACATTTGGTATTTTTCGGTATTTTGGTCACGATTAAATTTACCACTCTGACATTTCCGTCGGTAAGATCACATATAACCATTCACAACCACTGAAGTATGAAAGGGGGCTGGGCATTGCAGCTCATCCCACTTGAAATGTGCTAAACTGAGCTCTAGAATTTCCCATGGCCATGCAGGATAAGGCCATCCGGTTCTTGTTTTCCCCTCTTCAGATTCTTGGGACTTGTCGTTTTTCCGTTCCTATGTGAAAATGTAATAAGACTACAAGTCCCAGAATTTCAAGCAAAAACTGGGTTGGTTGGCTCCTGAACGGTTGACCACAGGAAACACAGGAAGCACGAGAGCTCTGCCTTTGTGGATAAGGTGATTCCCCCCACGCCCGTGCTTTTTCCCTTACGTTAATGTTTGAGACTCTGCCCCAGTGTGTGAAAAAATAAATTACTCAACCGGTCACTCACCTCTGCATTCAAAGGCATCACACCGACACATGAACACCTTCTGCTATCTACCAACTGCATTTTATATGAGAACACAACAAAGGGCGATGTGAAATGTGTAAACTTTGAAAAGAAAGCATCCTGAGTACTAGAACAACAACCTAGAAGGATCTTGAACATCAGGATCCACTGTGGAGAAGATCCACTTGGGTATGTTTTTTAGCAGTTTTCTTTGAATTACAAGTACTTTCTAAAGACTCTGCAAACACCTTGAAGTTCTAAACGATTCTCTTCTTTAGTTACACTGCACCAATATACACTCCCGGAAATAGATTAACCAAAAGACCAGTGTTTGTTAAAAAATGATTACCAATCTATTCAGCAATGTCATACTTTGATTAGCCAGAGTTCTCAAGTTTCCCGTGCCCGAGACGGCCAGCCAGTCCTGTTTTTGGTTGTAAATCTGGGCTTGTGGTTTTCCCGAATTTCAAATGGGAAAGACAACTACACATCTCAGAATGCACAGGGAAATACACAGGATAGCGGACCTCCTCACACATAGCCAAGGGAAACTTAAAAACTCTGGATTATCTAACGTTTAGGATTGTGTAAAAGATTACCAATTGACTTCCCAAAAAGTGGTTCAGCCATGCATTTCAGCATTTAATATCCGGGGATGAGACACAGTACTCGGATGAAATGAAACTTTCACATTCCATCAGTGATGTTGACGTCTTGTTTCATCTCTTTAAAGGTCATCAGAAGAAGTTGATGTTGGCGGTGAAGAAATTGCTGGAAATTCAGCGTGCGGAATATGGGAAGTACGAATCGGGGACACTGAAGAGAAAAGCTGCTGAGAACCGGGAAATTGTGGCCATTGACTCTCCTCCCCCGGATACGGCAGAGTGCCAGTCTCCCAAACTAAGCACCTTCCAGGACAGTGAGCTGAGCGGGGAGCTTCAGGCTGCACTGACCGGTGGCCCGGAGGAGAACAATGACAGGCAGGCCAACCATGTTGCCCACGTGCGAGATGGCCCAAGCTTCCGCTCACCCGGGGCCAGGGTTGTGCGGGAGAACAGCCTGAGTGGACGGGCCAAGCACATCAGTAGCTCCCATGAGTTGCTGGGAGATGGACCCAAAGCACAGACAGCTGGCATTTCCAAGAGCCAGGAGTACCTGACGGACGATGTTAAGGAGGAGCCGCCCACCACCCCCACCACCAAGGAAGTGAGGCCAATGAGGCATGGCCATTCCATCAAAAGAGCAACTGTGCCACCAGTGCCTGGCAAACCAAGACAATCTTTTCCGCCAGGTGGTGGACAGAGTTACACTCCACCCCATACACCAACCAAGCTGAGGCCTTCATCGCCACTGTCTCTGACTGTCCCTCAGGCCACAGCCAAGGTCAAGCCAACCCCACAAATTCTTCAGCAAGTGGACCTGTCTGGTTCTCCCAGATCACTGCCACAGTCTCCCACGCACAGGGGCTTTGCATATGTGATGCCCCAGCCAATTGAAGGGGAGGGGTCTGGCAGCCCTGGACACATGGTAGGTCCATTAGCACAAGCTGTCCCTGTCTTGCCCGTTTCTGTTCCAATGCTGTGCCTGCCCCCACCGGGCTCTGACTCAGATGAGGACCCAGCCAGACCGAAGAAGCGTGCCCATAGCCTAAACCGTTATGCCATGTCGGACAGTGAGCAGGAAAAAGAGGAGCTGATGGTGCCAGATGCCATCCCCTATGCCACAGTTCAACGGCGGGTAGGTCGGAGTCACTCTGTTAGGTCCCAATCCAGCCTGGACAAGAATGTCAATCGAAGCCAGTCTTTTGCTGTTCGGCCCAAGAAGAAGGGACCTCCACCCCCACCGCCGAAGAGGTCAAGCTCTGCCATCTCTAGCACTAATCTGTCTGACGACTTCACCAGGGATGGGGAAGCAGGACTGGAAAATGATGTAGGGGAAGTTTACAGAGAGCAGAGAAGGGCCAGTGACTTTGGGGGCGTTGTGGACACTGGGAGTGCTGGGAGTGTAAAGAGCATTGCTGCCATGCTAGAGATGTCATCTATTGGTGGGGGCCCGAGGGCCATGTCTTTGCAGAGGGTGTATGGCGGAAAGTTTGTGGACGGTTATCCAATCCACCCAGGTCTCTTGCTGCACCCTTCCAGCCCTGAACATACCAGGGTCGCTGCCGTGATGGGCACTGTAAAACACAGAGATGCCATTGGCTTGGATGGAGAGATTGTCAACCGGCGTCGGACCATCAGTGGACCGGTGACAGGTCTAATTGCTGCTGTGCGAAGGGAGCGATCAGACAGTGTCAAGTCAGACAGCAGGAAGGACGTGGCCATGAACAGACCGGTGGGGGAGCAGGACGGGTCTCCACAGAACAGCTCATCTGAACACATCCCCTTTGCTGAGGAACGAAAGCAGACAATAAAGCAGCGGCCACGACCTAAGACTGAGACTTCAGAGAGTAGCACCTCAGCCCAACGGCTGGCAGAGTCTGTAGCCATGAAGCACGGTGACTTGTCCAAGGTGGATTCCAGCATCACCCTGAAACGGAGAATACGAGCCAGACAGAACCAGCATGATGTCAAATTCAGCCTCATTGAATCGGACACAGTGAAGCGACGACCCAAAACCAAGGACAGGGAGCTCTCTGTTTCGTGCATTGAACCGGGCCACTTGACAGTGTATCAGAATGGTACCGGCGCCTCCAAACGAAGGCCTGTGTCCGAGATGAGTGGGCTTGACATTCCCATGCCTCAGGACCAACCCATTGGAGATGGTCTAGCTGGGGCAAGGCAGGCAGTTGTGTCGTATGGATCTCCAGGGGCTGATGGGGAGTCCAAGCGGCCTGTGAAGCCTCCAGTCTCCCCCAAACCCATGCTGCCACACCAAGTACAGAAAATTCAAGGATCACCGACACCTGCACCCAAGATGGCCCAGAGCCCCGGCAGTACAGGTACTTTATTTTCACACGTGGATACACTCATATTGCAAATAAGAAGCACTAAAGCTACACCTTTCATTCGAAATATTTCTGTCTCTTTTGCTCTCACCTCTCCATGTCACTGTTTCACTCCCCATTTTCTCATTTGCCTATTCTTTGATTAATTTCAGTAAATTCTCGGTGGTTGCCCGATCACAGGGTCATTGGGGGCACATCTTGTCTATATGGTTTAGTGGTATAGATTCATTTCTAGAAACATTTGCCAAGAAATAGCATTGTTCCAAGCTCTCTATAGACTCAAGAACTCCAAAGGCTGTCATGTGCATGGTAAGAAACCAGTAGAGGCAGTTACACGGGGCGGCAGTCATTAATAGAGTAATTTATAAAGCAATAAGCACCCGCTATTGGCGATTCACTGGGTGGCAATGGCCTGGGATCCCAAGTTATATGGGACAGGGTAGGGGCGTGTGGGGGACAGAGAGAGCGGGAGGGAAGATGGCCAGCGGGTTTCTCTACTGCTCTTGTTGCTCAGAACCTGGGATTGGTTCATTAGATTCAGCCCTAGTTTTGAGCAACCTGTTTGGTTGACACACCTGCCAGGTGTGCAAATACAGGGTGGAAGAAGAGATGATCAGCAATCCATGGACAAAAAATCGGGATGGTGGGGAATCATAAGGAGCGGTCATTGGAGTGTGAAAGAATCCATGCATGCTCTTATAGAATGAGTAAGGAATACTTACAAGATAGCATAGCGCTGGGAATGGCAGGGAATTCATAGTAATGATGGGTGGTGAAGAATCTGTAGAGGCACTCACAAAGATGGATAAAGACCCCACAGAGCTAGGTACAAGGTGGAAAGGTACCACAAGAAGAAGACATATGGATGATGTTAACCTCTTCCTCTCTGGGTAGGAAATTGCAAACGAGGGCATGGTTTATTGATTGCTACTTCCTTTCAAAGGCATGCCTACTTCTTAAATCCCACCCTTTCCTATTGAACTTGCTGCACATTTCGTGTCTAAGCCTACTCACTTCCTGTCTGGGCTGTGATGTAATCTCTCTGCCTACCTAAACACCCCTAGCTCACTTCCTGTCCTAAACAACACCCTCTTCCTGTTTAAGCCCAACCCCCTTTCAGCCTAGGCAGGAAGTACTATCTGAGTTTTTTTTTTGTTCAAATGTTTCTATTGGTTTTGAATAGGGTAAGTAATACCCGAACATGTGCACATCAGTACATATGCTAGCTTCGTTCATGTATATTCAGTAGTTTATAACTGATAGATTCAATTTAGCTTATCAATATAAATATATATTGTAACAGGATATGTCTGATGCTAGGTATCGCTGCATGACTGAATTCTCTGACAATGACACAGTGGCAGTAACTAATGAGAAAAACTGAGACTAAGCGAATAAACAACTAATGAAAAAATCCATCAGTTCTGGTTGCAGGGCTGGCACTACAATATATATATATGGGTCATATATTGGCAAATAAAGCTTTCATAGCCATAATATATACAGTGTCATGGAAGGACAATTACCAACACATACCTGTGTAAGATATCTGTGACTCCTAATGTCTAAATTGCATAAGAAATGTCACAAAAATAATAAAACAGAAAATGGAACATAAAATGGTAAGTTATGGAATATAAAGCACTCAATTGTATGACAATAAGTACAAATAATAGAAAAGCAAAATAGGAGACCGTACCTTACTTAGTGTGAACCACAGGTCGAAGAAATCAATTTTTCAACCTCTGCAATACCATGGGTGTTAATCCGCTTCAAAGAGGAGCTGAAACAACATAAAGGTAATCTTCTATCCTGTGGTCATTGCACAATGTTCTAAAGAAAAGCACGTGCCTAATAGAGATAGTGCACACAAATGTTGCTTACCAACATTGGTAGAGTTACAATAGCTGCCACAGAATGGGAACAGTAGCGTTATCTTCGCGAGAGGAAATACGTGCCATCCATTATGGAAAACTAGAAAAAATGAGCAGGTACAGTGATCAAAACAAAAAATATATATATAAAAGTAGTTGTAACATAAAGCATTTTGAAGTGCCAAGTGTGCCAAACTAGAAAAAAAGTAACAGCAATAGCTAATAGCAACGTAATGATCACTATCTAAGGCTGAATCGTTGTTTCTCATATATATACGACAATGCATTACTTACCGTAAAAGCATTTCTGATGGTTGTATCTGCTTAGATTCACATGCTGTGCATAGGTCCGACATCCAGTGGTCACTGCGGAGTATTGCATTTTGTTTTTCGTAGTCGAAAAGGGGACGTCGACAAGGCGTGTCTGTAACACTATCCCTATAGTGACGTGCGTTGTACCCACAATCCCTCACGCGTCGAGGTCCCTCTGTTTGTATTTTTTCTGCCCTGAGGGAGCCTTCTATACGCGAGTGAGTACAGAAAAGAGAGAGAGAGAGATGTAGAAAGGTGTCTATGTTCCTTCCATCCGAGCGGGGAGGAAGGGTGGGCGCATGTGAATCTAAGCAGATACAACCATCAGAAATGCTTTTACGGTAAGTAATGCATTGTCTTCTGATGTTTGTTAATCTGCTTAGAATCACATGCTGTGCATAGACTAGCGAGCAGTACCCGGAGTTGGCGGTGGGTTATGAGAAGGAACAGTAGAGAAAAGATGTCTTAATACCGCCTGTCCCACCTGGGAGTCAGATCTAGAGTGTGCATCTAGACAGTAGTGTTTTGTAAAGGTGTGCACAGAACTCCAGGTAGCCGCTTTGTAGATGGACTCAAGGGGAACATTTGCAATGAACGCTATGGAAGCCCCAGTGCCTTGAGTGGAATGTGCTCTTGGCTTGAAGGGTAGTTCTCTCTTAGCAAGAGTGTAACAGAGAGTGATGCATTGAACAATCCATCTAGATATAGTGGACTTTGAAACTGCATCTCCTTCTCTTCCTGCTGCCACCGAGACAAAGAACTGATTAGTCTTTCTCAGTGGTCTGGTTCTTTCCATGTAGAACATGACAGCTCTGCGTACATCTAGTGTATGCAGACTTTTTTCTCCCAAGCTGGAAGGGTTTTGAAAGAACGTTGGTAGTTCTAGTGACTGGTTTACATGGAATTTCGAGATGAATTTTGGTGCAAACCTTGGGTGTGTGCGTAGAACCACCTTATCCTTGAGAACTGTTACGAAGGGGTCTAGAACAGAAAGAGCCTGTAGTTCACTTACTCTACTAATGGAGGTGATAGCTATTAGGAAAGCAGTCTTAAGAGTGAGGTCTTTAAGAGTTGCCTTGTGCATGGGTTCAAAAGGAGGGCCCATGAGTCTAGAAAGTACCACATTTAAGTCCCATCCGGGAGCTGGGTTAGCTATCGGAGGGTGTATTCTCTTTGCCCCCTCCATGAAGGCCTTGATAACTGGTATCTTCCACCACAACACTTTAAGTTGGGAAGTGGTGTATGCAGAAAGTGCCGCTAGGTGGACTTTAATGGAATTGAACACTAGACCTGAATCCAGTAAATGGGTCAAGTACAGAACAATGTTAGTGGGAGAGCAGTCAACCAGGTTGATGCTCTTACCTCTACACCAGATGACAAATCTTTTCCACTTGCTACAATAGCAGTGGCGAGTATTAGGTTTTCTGGCTTCCCTGGGGATGTCCATACATCTCTGCGGGAGTTGTAGATGTCCAAATTCTATGATCTCAGGAGCCAGGCTGCTAAGTTCATGGTCTGAGGGCATGGATGCAGTGTCCTGCCCTTGTCCTGTGACAGCATGTTGTACGGGCAGGGAAGTTTCACTAGGGGAGATAGGGACATCTCCATCAAGTGAGCGAACCATGGCTGCCGGGCCCACATTGGGGCCACTAGTATCATGGTAACCTGCTCCTGGTGCATCTTGTGCACCACTTTGTTGAGAAGGGGAGTCGGGGGAAAGGCGTAAACAAATTTCCCTGACCATTGAATCGACAGACCGTTCCCCTTGGACTGGTTCTGAGGGTACCTGGAGGCGTAACTTTGGCTTTGTGAGTTCTCCAGAGTTGCGAACAGGTCTATTTCCGGGAATCCCCATTGCGTGAAGACGTCTAAGACGATGTCTTCGTGCAATCGCCATTCGTACTCTTCGGGCAGGGGGAAGTCTCTGCTGAGTTCGTCTGCTAGCAGATTGAGTTCCCCTGGTACGTGTTGTGACAGTAGGAACATGTTGTGTTTGAGAGCCCACTTCCATATATTCTGGGACAGCTTGGACAGTCCTGGAGAGTGGGTGCCCCCCTGCTTGTTGATGTAGTACATGGCTGTGGTGCTGTCTGTAAGGACCATCACTGTCTTCCCTTGTAGGTGTTCCTGGAAGGCTTTTAGTGCTTTGAACACCGCCAGTAGCTCCAGTAGGTTTATGTGCTTGGATGCTACGTTCAGAGTCCACACTCCGTGAGCAGTCTGATGGGATAGGTGAGCCCCCCATCCTGTGAGGGATGCGTCCGTGGTTAGAGTGGCCTCGACCGCGGGTGTGGCAAAGGGTTTCCCTATTATCAGGTTTTCCTTTGTCCACCACCGTAGCGAGAGAACCAAGGCTTGCGAGACCACCACTAGATCGTCCCATTGTCCGCTGGCCTGACACCACTGGCTGTTGAGCCACTCTTGCATTGGGCGCATGCGCAGGCGCGCGTGAGGTACCAAATAAATACACAACGCCATCATTCCTAGCAATTGCATCGCTTTGCGCACCGTCACCTCTCGACCTGCCACATATTGGGGGATCTGAAACAGCATGTTTTGGACCCTCTCGTTGGAGGGGAAGACGAGGCCGTCCTTTGTTCGAATTAGAGCCCCTAGGAATTGTTTGACTTGGCTGGGGTCTAAGCTGGACTTCTTCTCGTTGATGGAGAAGCCCAGTTGGAACAAAAGGTCTACAGTCTTTTGGGTGTTTGAGAAGCATGTCTCGTAAGAATCCCCTGTTATGAGCCAGTCGTCGAGGTAAGGGTATACTGGGATGGATAACCTGCGCAGGTCGGCCGCTGCCACTGCCAGTACTTTCGTGAATACCCTTGGTGCAGATGCTATGCCGAAGGGTAGCACTCTGAACTGGTAGTGTTTGCCCTCTATCATGAACCTGAGGTATTTTCTGTGCGCTGGCAACATTAAAATATGAAAGTATGCATCTTTCATGTCCAGTGTTGTCATGTAATCTCCCTGTGATAGCAGTGGGATCACTTCCTGTAAGGTCACCATCGAAACTTTTGGGGTTTGACAAACTTGTTCGCTGGGCGCAGATCTAATACAGGGCGCATGGTTAGATCCTTTTTGGGTACAAGGAAGTACACTGAATAAATACCTTCCATTACCTGAGATAGAGGCACGACCTCTATGGCTCCTTTTTCCAGTAGTTGGTCCACTTCTTGGAGAAGGATGGCGAGGTGTTCTGGTGTCATGCGGCGTCCCCTCGGGGGTCTGTATGTTGGGGAACTGTTGAACTCTATACAGTAGCCGCGGGCTACGATGGAAAGTACCCAGCGGTCCGATGTTATACCCTCCCGTGCTGGAAGAAAGGATGTTAACCGGCCCCCGACCGGCGTTGCATGGGAGGGGACGCGAATCTTCGCATCACTTGGTGGTGTTGTTGGCTTGGGAACCTCTGGGGGTGGAATCCCGGCCTCTTCCCTTGCCACGACGTTGACCCCTATGATTGTACTGGCCGCTATTACTTTGGTAGTTGCTGGCAGAGTACTGTTGTTGTTGGTTTTGTTGCTGGCGTTGTCCACGAAAAAAGCGCTTATTACCAAATCCCCGCCTGTTAGGGGGTTTTGAAATTTGGTCTAAGGTCTTTATTGTATCAAATTCTTTCTTCGGGTTCTCCAGCGCGTCATCCACTGCTCTCCCAAAGAGGTTGGACTCCTCTATGGGTTTATTAATAAGGGACGCTTGTGTTTCCGCCTTAAATCCGGAATTGCGAAGCCAGACGTGACGTTTCAGTAAAATTCCTTGTACCAAAGTGCGGCCAGCCGTCTCTGCTGCATCGAGGGTATTCTTAACGATGCTTTGATTGACCAGAGAGCCCTCGTTAACTGTAGTCAGTAAACGAGTCCTTAGGGGTTCGGGAGCTTCTTCGATGTCCTGTCTGAGCTTAGCCCATTGAGCATCGGCGTAGCTTGCCAATAGGGTATTATTATTGGCGATTCTGGTAGAGAATGCTGCAGAGGTGGTGATTCTCTTGGCTAGGGCATACAGCTTCTTCCCCTCTTTGTCTGGGGTACCTCGCTAGTAGATAGTGGGACTCCTGCCCTTTTCCTGGTGTTGGTCACAACCAGGGAGTCCGGGATTGAGTGACCCTTAATATATAATGGGTCTGATTGAGAGGGAGAGAACAGTTTCTCAATCCTTGGATTGACCCCTCTCACCAATGCCGGAGTGGAAAGAGAAGGTGTAATACGTCTCTTAACTGAGGCGAGGATGAGTATAACCTGGCTAGTGGGGGGTTTTTCTTTGATAATCCTCTCCACAAAATCGGTGTCTGGGGTGACCTCCTCAGTTTCGATCTCGAAATGTGCTGCTGCCTTCTTCAGCAATGCATTGAAGGTGGGTTGATCATCGACAGGCGAAGGGTTCCTGACTGGTGTAGTTTCAGTAGACCTGATGACTATACTGCTACTGCCTGTGTCAGTCGACCTAGCCGGTGACTGCCAGGGATTTGGGTCGCCCTCGCCTGTGTCTTCCTGGAATCCTTCCTCACATAGGTTAGTCTCCTCGTGAAAACCTTCCTCTTCTTGTTGGTCCTCAACATAGGTGAACTCATCTTCCTCTTGGAAGAAGGTGTCTTCCTCAGTGGGATTGTAAGAGTCTATGTCCTCCTGTATGGGGTTATAACACTTCTGGTATTTAGCCCTTGGACTCTCCAGGGGTGCCTCCCTTGGTCTCTTGGGTGCCCTGTCTTCTGGGATGGACATGAACCTATCTAGTTTGTCCATACAGGTCTGGAACCTTTCAAAGGTCCACTGAGGTCGGACAGGATGGGGTTTCTTCCTCCTGTAATAGTCTAGTTCTGTCCCATAACGTCGAAGAAAGAGAGCCTTCGCCTTCTGAGTATCCTTCTGGCTGGCTAGGGCCTTCTCTCGGCGTCGGGAACAGGCCTGATCTGTTTTCCGGCGCCTTCGGCGTATCTTTGGCCTTGTGCGCGGTTTTCGGCGTTGCACTCGCCGTACGTCTTTGGCCGTCCTTAGATGCTATCTCGCAATGCTTTCGGCGATCATACTCTCATCCGAGGGATCTGTCGCCGTCGCGCTATGAAACGTCGAGCCTTTGCTCGTCGAGTCCTTGCTCGTCGAGTCCTTGCCCGTCGACTCCTTGGTCGTCGAGTCCTTGGTCGTCGAGTCCTTGGTCGTCAAGTCCTTGTTGGCAACGTAAGCGCTCTTGCGAAGCGCGTCGCCGGAAATTTTGGTGTTAGCGCCCTTATTTTTAGAGTGCCCAGTCGCCTGTCGCGGGAGCGGTGGCGGGGAGGGCTGACGACCCTTGCGGTCGGCGGAAGACATCGGTGGGCCCGGCGTCCCCGTTGGCGCTATGGCTACCTTCGTCTTCGACGAATGTGTGCCTGGGGGTATGTGCTTTGGTGTTTTTTTGTGTGCGTCCTTGTCGCCGGGGTGTTCATCCCCATAAGCTGGGCGCGAGCGGGGCTTGTCGGGGCCGGGGACGGACGAAGAGGAGCGTGAACGCTCCTTTGAGAGGTCTACAGCCTCCGTTACGGGGGCCGTGTAGTCACTGTCCTCGTCACACTCGGCGGCGGCGGCAGTGGGCGAGGAGTCAGGCCTAGACATGGCGTAGGCCGCCCACCTTTTGACCCTGCGGTCTTTTAGAGTTTTGGGCTTTAGTAATTTACAGGCCGCACAGCCGTCCTCCTGGTGATCGAGGGGTAAGCAACAGTTGCACCGTTTGTGCTTATCCTTCCAGGTGTATTTACCCTTGCAAAGCGGGCAAAACCTAAATGGTGTCCTCTCCATAGCTGAGGGTAATAAGTGTGACTACGACCTCGAAAGAGAGGGAGGGGAAAGAGAAAGGCATTCTTAAAGAAAAGAAAACAAAACCCCACTCTCCCTACTGTGTATGGCCGGCGAGGCCAGGCCACGTGTTCGACAGCGCCGAAGGATCTCCTCCGCTCGTCCTTCCGTCGAAGATCTTGCTCGAGAAACGGCTCTGCGTCGAGGGAGGGATCTACGTTATTGATATTAATAACAAACGACCAAAGGTCGAAGAAACTATTAGGCAATGTCTCTCGAGGAGCACCGCATAAAGGGGACCAGTAGCTGGGCAGAAAAATCTGAGGGACCTCGACGCGTGAGGGATTGTGGGTACAACGCACGTCACTATAGGGATAGTGTTACAGACACGCCTTGTCGACGTCCCCTTTTCGACTACGAAAAACAAAATGCAATACTCCGCAGTGACCACTGGATGTTGGACCTATGCACAGCATGTGATTCTAAGCAGATTAACAAACATCAGAAATATATATATCACTCGAAAAAACTGTGTTAAGGGAACGTTATGGTTAAGTTGCCCTACCAAAAACCCCTGCACTTTACTAACAAAACTTTTAAAACGTGCCATTATGGTTCAAAGTAAAACCGAAAACCCCCTGAAATTCGCCAGTTATGGTAGGCTAAGCAACCATAACTGCCCGCATCACTTTGCGCTACTAACACTAACACCCAGGACATCAACGATGACATCACAAATGTCATTGATGACATCACTGAGTGATGTGTGTAAGTACGGGTGTATCCATAGGTGCGGTATGCCTCACATGTTCTGGCCAGAGGCTAGACTCCTAGCTGTATGTTCATAGATATTACAGTATGTGGTTGTGCAGTGGCTGATACCTTCAGTGCTTATAACTTAGTGCTTGGGTGCATGGCCTTCATCCATGCACCCAAGACTGTACACACTCCCCACAATCATCTAATCGACAATCAATAGAACAGGTGTATGCGTGGGTGTGACATGCTGCGGTGGTTGTGGCCTGGGCCTACAGTCTTGGAAGTATGGCTTTCGGCCTACGGCCTACGGCCATGCATCCAAGACAACTTCCGCAGCATGTCACACCCATGGCGGCGTCCTATTCAGTGGCACACCCATAGGCAAAAATAATATAATAACGACATTTACTCAATTGCAATGGTCGCTAACACCACACGTGTCCTTACAACAGTCTCAAGGTGCCTGTACACACCACAGACAGAAATACTACCCTTATGAGTCCACTCATTTTCTGCACGTACAAACATCACGAACAAGGCGGGCATAGACAATACATCATTGACACCTGCCGCCCAAACAAGTACATTTTTGCAGACACCTCATACTCGGTGAACCTTCTCAAGCACTGTAGGACATCAAAGTAGTTTCCGAACCAGCATTTCAGGTGGTGAATACATCATTAACAACTGCCGCCCAAACAAGAACACTATTTTACCCATCTCTTACTCTGTGAACCTCCCCAAGCACTGTAGGAGAGCAAAACAATGTCCGAAACAGCATTTCGCCCCTGGTGGCGACTGCGCTGTCTTTGGATCCAAGATGTTGGGCGCAGCCACACATTCTGACGCACATCACGGCTCTCTGCAGCCAATCATCGAAGACGTTGCATGTCCGCGGTCACGACGCCGCCCTCCTGGCCAATCGGTATGTTGTCCGCGGAGCGAACATAGATATCACTAGTTTTTTTAGACATATTCTTTAGTCGTTTTAAAGGAAACTAGTGGACGGATTTGCACCAAATTTACAGAAGCACGCTTTCGGAACCAAGCCCCTGCCCCTGCCGCAAATTTGGTCAAAATCCATACACCGGTTTGATCTGTAGGAGTACGCAAAGTTTTTCCCCCATTCAGTTTATGGGGAAAAAAGACGTTTTGGGACCTCCCCTATAACTTTTCTCCCTCAGCACCAAACATCAGCAAACTTTGCCAAAAAATTCAGAGTGGCCTGTATACTTGATTTGCAAAGTTTGGTGAGGATTTGTCCAGGGAGAGCAGAGTTATAAGCCGCCCAAAAAGTGCTCTTCCTATGGAAACAGCAACTTAATCATAACTACACGGCCACTACCGTGGCCGTGTAAAATATATAATATATAGTATATATATATATATATATGGTAAAGATACAAAGAAAACAAGTGCAAAGTATCTTCTTGGTTACATGCAATAACATCTTTTCTAATACAAAACATTTCTACCTAAAGAAAAGAACAAAAGGTGCCTAATAATCGCACACAACATTATAATGCATCTCAATTCATTCCTTACTAATGCCCCGTGTAACTTTAGCAAAGACCAACACCATAGGAACCATGACCATGGTTGACAGACGTATGTATCTTGACCATCTCTAATTATGTGTATAACTCACACAGTTTCAGCCCTGACAAGGACTCATGGTCTGTCACGTCTCAGCTAAATTGGAAACTACCTTGGCGATTGTCTGAGCGCTATCCGGCACGTAAAACCCTTTGAAACTACAACTCCCACAACTCTTGCTATTATAGCCACGTGACGTACACGCATGACGTTGCTGTGTTTTCATTTGTTGGGAACTGCATTTAACTCCCATCTATCCGGAGATCGAGTGCTCCTAAACTGTTGTTAGTTACGAGCTCAGTTCCCGGACTCCCGTTTGAATCCATGATCACCCGGCGCTCGAATCAGGTTATTGTCTTTGCCTTGTCCTTGTCTGCCTCCCGACGCCTGCCTCCCTCGATTGTTCCCCTTGGATTATATGAACCCGGCTTGCTCATTATTGACCTCCCACTTCTGAATCCTTAAGTTTTGGTGACCCGATATCCCGAACATTTCCGTAAGGGAAATAGCGTGAGGTGAACGCTCGCTTCCCTGATCATTTCATTTCTTTCCTTGTCCACTCCTGTTACTTTGAACACTTTTGGGACGCTCTGCTGTTTACACTTTGGATTGCTTTGAACCTATTTGGGACGCTCTGCTGCATTGACACTGGATTGCTTTGAACACTTTTTGGAACGCTCTGCTGCATTGACACTGGATTGCTTTGAACACTTTTTGGAACGCTCTGCTGCATTGACACTGGATTGCTTTGAACACTTTTTGGAACGCTCTGCTGCTTTCACCGTGGTGTTCCTAGGATACTGGCACACCTTCCCTTCCCCAGACATCCTCCTTGTTTTCTGCACTTCGATACTAGTAGGTTACTGGTATATTGTTCCTACGGAGCAGGTAAGAGTGGATAATTGTGGGCGGTGTTAGCTGTTTGTTCTCCGGCACTACTTGGCTGCATTTCCTGAACAACTGTTTTGTTCTTTGTCCCTCTAGCTCTGACGATTCTGCTCCGGCCTTTTCGCTCAAGCCCCCGGCCTGCCAGGTGTATTGATCCCTGTAGGCTGAGCTCTTGGGAGGGAAGTCTTTGGCACATCACCATAAAGACCCCAGATTCCTTGAGTGAAAGGAACTTCCCCAGAAGAGTGGGGAAGTAGTATCTGCAACGACCAGAAAACAATCTCTGAGTTGTGACAGATTTAGGAGCCTTACAAAAAACGCCTATTGGTTATGGAGGCTGCATCAGACCCAATGGCAGCTCTCATGCAGGCTTTTTCTGCCTTGCGTACCGATATGGCATCCGCCCATGTGACCTTACATCAACGCATGGATGTATTACAGAGCTTCGTGCAGCCATTACCCCATGATGAGGAATTTGGTGATGCCGCTGCGGCAACACCTCCTCCTGTACCCCCCCAGCTCCAGCTCCGGTTGTCCTTCCTGGGCCCTTTCCTTTGGCCCCACCCGAACGCTTTTTGGGGGATCCCAAGGCGTATCGGACTTTCGTGAATCAATGTCGCCTTCACTTTCTTTGTCGTCCCTTGGCGTTCCCAGACGCTACCACTAAGGCGGCCTTCGTTCTCTCCCATCTAGGTGGCACTGCCGCAGCATGGGCTAATCCTTTGCTGGAAGCTAATGATCTGGCTCTTTATGACTTCGATAGGTTAATTCAATCCATGAACAGCGTTTTTGATATGCGATACAAAGCACAAACCTCGGATTTGGAATTTTTGGCTATTAATCAAGGCAAGACGGATCTCTTGACCTACCTGGCTCGTTTCAACCAGTTGGCAGCTGAGACCACGTGGCCAGAACAGAAGAAAGCGGCTGTTTTCTACAAAGGTTTGTCGGAGGATCTAAAAGATGCCTTATCAGTGGTGCCCGCCCTTCTACCTGGTTTTCCTGAGTTGCTCGACCTGGTTCTTCAAGTTGATGCTCGGATTCGGCAAAGACGGGGCGAACGTCGGTATCCTGATATTCGTACCTCTTCCCGACCAGATGGCACTACTCCTGTTTCTCAAAGCGGAGCCGAACCCATGCAAATTGGGGCCATCAGGGGTCCATTGTCCAAGGCTGAACGAGAGAAACGGGTACTGAATAACCTATGTTTCTATTGTGGCCAGTCAGGACATTATATTCGTTTGTGTCCTAAAAGACCCGCCAAACCGGCGGGAAACGCCAGGACTCGTCCGTAAACCGGGCCTTTAGGATGAGTCAAATGTACCCGGGCTCGGATGAGTGTTTTCCGTCTTTACATGTTTATCTTACTATGTGCTTCAAGGCCCCTGGCATCAAATCTTTTTCCAAACCTGTAATGATAGACTCAGGGGCTAGTGGGAATTATATGGATTCTAGGTTGGCCGAACATTACGGACTACCCATAATTCCCAAAATACGACCTGAGGACATACATGCTGTAGACGGTTCCCGTTTGGTATCCGGACAAGTTACGGAGCAAACGACTTCACTACAAATGTCCACCTTACAAGGTCATTCAGAATCCATCACCTTTGACCTTATTACGGCTCCCCAGTTCGGTATGATTCTGGGCCTTTCTTGGCTGCAAACCCATAATCCTGTAATTGATTGGGTTGAACAAACCGTGCGGTTCTCTTCCTCTTTTTGCATACAGAAATGCCTTGGGTCTCACGAGGCAGCAGCCTTCTCTCCTTGCCTGGCCCTGGTGACTAGTGTTCCTTCCATCAGTGCCTTATCCTCTATCCCGGTCCCTGTACTTCCATTGGAATACCGAGAGTTCTCGGATGTGTTCGATAAAGGCTTGTCAGAAAAACTGCCTCCACACAGAGATTATGACTGCCCCATTGATCTCATACCTGGGGCAGTCATTCCACAAGGTCGTATCTACTCACTTACTCAAAAGAAAGAAGAACACCTGCGAGACTATGTGGACAATGCTTTGCGCTTGGGACACATACGTCCATCCCGTTCACCAGCGGCCTCCCCGATATTCTTCGTACCTAAGAAGGAAGGGGATTTACGCCCATGTGTGGATTATCGTGCCCTCAATAATGTCACGATCAAAAACCAGTATCCACTGCCGCTTATCACAGAGCTCCTTGATAAAATGACCTCCTCTACCGTCTTCACCAAGTTGGACTTACGGGGAGCATACAACTTGGTGAGGATACATAAGGGGGATGAATGGAAAACCGCATTCAAGACGAAATTCGGGCTTTATGAATATTGTGTAATGCCCTTTGGGCTTTGCAATGCCCCAGCGACGTTCCAACACTTTGTTAACGATATTTTCAGGGACTTGTTGGATTTTTACGTCGTAATATATTTGGACGACATCCTGATATATTCAGAATCCTTGTCTCAACACATACAACATGTACGCTCTGTTCTACTCCGTCTAAGAGAGCACTCCCTCTTTGCAAAACTGGAGAAGTGTGTGTTCCATGCATCCGTCTGTGGAGTTCCTGAGATTTCAAATATCTCAAAAGGGAGTGCTTATGTGCACCTCCAAGGTCCGGGCAGTACTGGATTGGCCTGTCCCGACTTCAGTAAAAGCCCTTCAATCATTCTTGGGTTTTTCTAACTTCTACAGACGTTTCATCGCTTCATTTTCCGAAATAGTTGCGCCACTAACTCGGTTGACTAGTCCGAACGTCCCTTTCCTTTGGGATGAACAAGCGCAATCTGCATTTCACAAACTGAAGGAGGCTTTTACCACCGCTCCCGTCTTGCAGCACCCTAATCCAGCCCTTCCATTTATCGTGGAAGCCGATGCCTCTGCAATTGCAGTGGGGGCCATCCTGTCGCAAATTTGTCCAGCTACCCATCGACTACATCCGGTGGCTTTCCATTCTCGGAAACTTACGTCAGCCGAAAGTAATTATACGATCATGGAGAGAGAATTACTGGCGATTAAGGTGGCGTTTAAAGAGTGGAGACACCATCTATTAGGTGCTATGCACCCCATTACTGTGTATACGGACCATCGGAATCTTCAAGCATTGTCCCATGTGAAATGCACCAATGCTAGGCAAATACGGTGGCATTTGTTTTTTACCATGTTTGATTTCACGGTGACATATCGCCCTGGTCTGTTACATGGAAAGGCGGATGCATTATCACGTATTGGTACAGATATGGAAACTACGAAGCAGTCAACCTCAGTATTACCCTCAGGGACTGTAGTGTGTGTTTGTTCAGTTTCTCCGTCCATCATAGATGGATTAAGGAGATGGGCTAAGGACCATGCTCCTATTCTTAAGGAGTTGGACGCCGAACTCATCACCGGTCGTCCATATGTTAAAGGCCTACTATACCTGCCTGATAATCAAACTCGGCGAAAAGCTCTCGAATGGTCCCATGATCTCCCGTTGGCAGCTCACCCTGGTCGGGCCAAAACCTATGATCTTCTCCACCGATGGTGCTGGTGGCCTGGTATGAAGAAGGACACCGAACAATATGTCTCCAAGTGTGCCGTATATACACAGTGCAAAAGACAACCAGGCAAACCCGTAGGTCTTCTAATGAGCATGCCATTACCCCTGTATCCGTGGCATACGGTCACCCTTGATTTTGTGGTGGAACTCCCTTGTATCAGGGGCATGTCCACCATTCTTGTGGTTGTGGATGTTTTCACCAAAATGGCACGATTTATACCGTGCTCGGGAATACCTACTGCTTCTATGTTAGCAAGTCTGTTTTTTGACCATGTGGTACGTTTTTTTGGACTTCCTACGGTTCTGATTTCTGACCGAGGGTCTCAATTTACCTCGCGCTTTTGGCGCTCCCTTACTTCCTCTTTGGGTATCGATGCCCGCTTGTCCTCGGCCTACCATCCTCAGACGGATGGCCAAACTGAACGTACCAATGGCACTATGGAACAGTTTCTTCGCTGTCTGCGTCTGCAACATCAGTCTAACTGGTTCTCGCTACTAGGTGCAGCAGAATTTGCCTATAACAATCCTATACATTCATCAATTGGCTGCTCTCCATTTTATGCTTTATATGGTCTGCACCCAAGGACTCTGCCGCCTGTCTTGCCTTCTTTAAAGCAGTTTCCCGCAGCTAATGCCGTGAAGGATTCCTTGCTTGCCATCCGTAAATCAGTGTTATCCCATTTACAAGCTGCACAACGTCGTACCAAAATGCAGGCTGACAAGCGACGCGCACCGGCTCCTTCGTATTCTTGTGGTGACCGTGTATGGCTCTCTACAAAACATCTGGCCATTAAGGGTAAAAGGAAACTGTTGCCATGTTACCTGGGTCCTTATACGATTCTACGGTGCCTTAACCCTGTCACTGTTTGTCTAGAGATTCCATCTCATTGGCGGGTGCACCCGGTATTCCATGTCTCCTTGCTTCGCCCTTTTGTACCTGGCACGCGGTTACCTGCTGTCCCCACCCCAGTTAACGTCCATGGAGAGGACGAGTATGAGGTGCGTGCAATCATGGACACTCGCCTATGTCGTGGGGTTCGGTCTTACCTGATTGATTAGAAGGGGTATGGTCCAGAGGATAGATCCTGGGAACCGGCCTCTAATTTGAACGCACCCCATTTGTTACGTGCCTTTTGGTCTCAACGCTTGCGAAGGCTCAGGAGAGGGCGCTCTTTGTGGAGGGGTACTGTCACGTCTCGGCTAAATTGGAAACTACCTTGGCGATTGTCTGAGCGCTATCCGGCACGTAAAACCCTTTGAAACTACAACTCCCACAACTCTTGCTATTATAGCCACGTGACGTACACGCATGACGTTGCTGTGTTTTCATTTTGGGAACTGCATTTAACTCCCATCTATCCGGAGATCGAGTGCTCCTAAACTGTTGTTAGTTACAAGCTCTGTTCCCGGACTCCCGTTTGAATCCTTGACTACCCGGCGCTCGAATCAAGTTATTGTCTTTGCCTTGTCCTTGTCTGCCTCCCGACGCCTGCCTCCCTCGATTGTTCCCCTTGGATTATATGAACCCGGCTTGCTCATTATTGACCTCCCACTTCTGAATCCTTAAGTTTTGGTGACCCGATAACCCGAACATTTCCGTAAGGGAAATAGCGTGAGGTGAACGCTCGCTTCCCTGATCATTTCATTTCTTTCCTTGTCCACTCCTGTTACTTTGAACACTTTTGGGACGCTCTGCTGTTAACACTTTGGATTGCTTTGAACCTATTTGGGATGCTCTGCTGCATTGACACTGGATTGCTTTGAACACTTTTTGGAACGCTCTGCTGCATTGACACTGGATTGCTTTGAACACTTTTTGGAATGCTCTAATGCATTGACACTGGATTGCTTTGAACACTTTTTGGAACGCTGTGCTGCTTTCACCGTGGTGTTCCTAGGATACTGGCACACCTTCCCTTCCCCAGACATCCTCCTTGTATTCTGCACTTCGATACTAGTAGGTTACTGGTATATTGTTCCTACGGAGCAGGTAAGAGTGGGTAATTGTGGGCGGTGTTGGCTGTTTGTTCTCCGGCACTACTTGGCTGCATTTCCTGAACAACTGTTTTGTTCTTTGTCCCTCTAGCTCTGACGATTCTGCTCCGGCCTTTTCGCTCAAGCCCCCGGCCTGCCAGGTGTATTGATCCCTGTAGGCTGAGCTCTTGGGAGGGAAGTCTTTGGCACATCACCATAAAGACCCCAGATTCCTTGAGTGAAAGGAACTTCCCCAGAAGAGTGGGGAAGTATTATCTGCAACGACCAGAAAACAATCTCTGAGTTGTGACATGGTCTGAAATGCATTGGCAAAGTGTCCATCTGCCTCTGTATTCATTTAATGCTGTAATCCGCGAAGAAGTGAACAGTAAAGAACAAAGTGACTCAGAACCACACGTCTTCATCTAAACCAGAACTGATGAATTGTTCCATTAGTTGGTTTCTGTCGGTCTGACTTATTGCACATACGTGTATTGTGGACACTGGTTAGCACTTGTTTTGCAACCACACTGCACGTAAACACTAGTTGAGTCCAAAGTGGTATAGTAGATTTTAATTGACACTGAGGTAGCCTGACACGTGTTTCGGGCACTTGCCCTTCAACTGAGGCTGTAAGTCAGGTGTGTTCAGTTTGGGCCTGAATAGGGTTAAATGATAAAAAATAATTTCTCATGCGCTCCACTGTCACATGCAATTGCACTCAATTATATGTAGAAGCGTTTCCGCGTGTCAGCGTCTCCGCTGAGTAAACCGAACTGGAGCCTTCAGGCCCAAACTGAACACACCTGATTTACAGCCTCAGTTGAAGGGCAAGTGCCCGAAACACGTGTCAGGTTACCTCAGTGTCAATTAAAATCTACTATACCACTTTGGACTCAACTAGTGTTTACGCGCAGTGTGGTTGCAAAACAATTGCTCTTGTGGTTCCTTACCTGGCGGCAGATTCGGCAAATCCCGCCTCCTGCATTCACCTGCAGCTCTATTCACTCCAACTAAATGCATTAGATCCTTGCGCTGAACCTCAAACCTCCCACCCTTGACAATTAATTCGGACACTGGTTAGCACCTATGTACTTTCAATAATTTAGGAAGATAAAGAATTCTTGTTGCCTACTAAAAGGGTGGTGCCCACCTTTTTTCATTATTCCTAAAAACTGAGAGTCAACATAAGAAGACGGAGCAGAATAGACTCCAATAGGCCATGGGATGGTGGCGTACAGGTTGGGGGGGTCTCTCACGCATCCATGGTGAGAGGGGAGCAGAAGTCATGAAGAGATGGTCAGTATTATCCAAATAAAGCTATGTATCGGTTCCACTTAGATCGAGGGCAGTGTCGGGCTAAATGCACGTTTGCTGTAGTAGGGTAGCTATATATGTTTTTAGTTGGACATAGTGAGCACTTTGGTGTCCATTTTCAATATAATAGCTCCATTTAGGCTCCCATATCATATGTTTGTCTATATTTTATTTCCCATTTTGTCGAATTGTTAGTTGGTATCCTCTGCGCAGAAAAGGATCCAGGTCACCATGAGTGGGTGGTGATTGCTTTTGAATTGTTCCAGTTTGAAGTTCTTGTTCTAGTGCCCACTGATAACATTAGACTGAATATGGGTCTGTTGTTTGGTGTAAGGTGGTGTAGTTAGATTAAAAGAGATGTTACCTTGCAGATGTAGCATGCTAATCATACAGTTCTATCCAGAAGGGATTAGTATTAGGGCAGCTAAAACATGTGCTCCAGGTCTCCACCCGAGATTTGGCAGTGGCTGCATTTTGGGGAGGAAGTAGGGCTGAGTTTATGTAGTTTAGTAAGTGTCTGCATTATGTGTTCAAACCATTCGCAGGTGACCCTCATTAGTGATGTACTTGTTTATTAATAACGGGGTTAGTTTGGAGATGCTAAGGGTAGCTGTTTTTGCCTGTGGGTCAGTAATGGCCGTTACTGGATGAAGAGGAGAGATCAGAATTTGGTCAATACAGAGCCATAGTGTTAAGGGTCAGTGTGTCAGGGGTCGTTACCCAGGTTATTTCTTGTCTGACTGAAAAGGCTAGATGGCATATTCGAAATTATGGGAGTTGAAGCCCTCTTATTGTTTTACAGGCTAGACATTTTGAAAGATTGAGTCTAGGTTTTTTTGTCTATCCATATAAATGTAGTAATCCATGTGTCTACCTGTTTAATAAGCAGTGAAGGAACAGCCTCATAATTAAACTTAATATGAGCTAGATTTGGGGGATTGTAACCATTTTGATGGCCTGGGTCCTGACCCACCAAGACAAGTAAACTGGAGACCATCTATTAGTAGTTTTGTATAATGAATCTAGAATTATCTTGCTATTAGAGTACTAGTGCCTTGTATGTTATTATATTATAATAAAATGTTTCCACTTGAGACCCGAAGCACCTAGCATATCAGGAACGCCGCAAGAGCTCAGTGGGTCGAATTTGGATTTAGTTTAGTTGAGAGAATAGCCTCAAATGGCACTGTAATCCCAAATTGTGTTGAGGATCTGTGGGATACCTTATTCTATTTGGGAGACATCTACGAGAACACCGTCCACGTAAGCTGGCAGTTTGTTTTAATTTTACTTGACTGATGGTGATGCCAAAGAAATCCGGCTTGCGCCAAAGCTGGGCAAGTATAGTTTTTAAGGGTATAATGAATAAAAAGGGGGGAAAGAGGATAGGCTTTTTTAGTACATCAGGAGACCATGAAGCAGGGGGCGGTGCTCTCATTAGGGTTCCAATATAGCGCGGTAATCAACATCCAAAAGGGGACACCGAAATTGAAAAATGCCAGTGTTATAAATAAGAAGGGCCATGACACACGGTTGAATGCCTTCTCAGCATCCAGTGTTATGAGGTTGTTTGGGATTTTGGCACTAGAGCTTTTGATTAGAGTGTGGCACACCAGTCTAGAATTTTCAGCTGAAAATCTGACCTTTAAGAAACCAGTTTTATCCATTTTAGGTAGAGGGACCATGCAGGAAGATAGGCAGATAGCTGTGATTTCTGGGAAGATTTTGCACTGTTGGTTTATTCGAGAGATTGGGCATCAGTTTGTTAGCAGGTTAGGGAACTGATTTACAGACCGGGCAATGGAATGGACAATTTTAAGTAACTCAGCAGCTAAGAATTAAGCGTTAACTATCCGTACCAAGGACTGGAACGGGAGGCAATGGCCCAGGGCCCGGGTTAAAGGCATGAGCATAGCTATGGTGTTTAACGAGGGTTGCCAATCCTTAACTTGGTGTGTTAACAAAATTGTATTTTCATTCATCGAACAAGATGCGTGCACGTCCCGTTCGATGAATGAAAATACAATCTCAAGATGTCCAACATGGATATAGAAGGCGGGACTCCATACGAAGCCCCTCTTCCATTTCCTTGATGGCCACGGAGCAGCAGGAGAAGCGCGGCGGTGGCAGAAGGGCCACTGCTGACAAAGAAAACAGAGTAAGTGGGGTGGAGCGGCTGGAGGCAACCGAGAAAAATAAAAGATACAGTTGGGTGGGGGGAAGATAGCGCAGCAGGGAAAGCAGCCTCTCGGTTCCACGGAACGCAGGCTGAAATCAGCAGTTTCAGCCTGTGATCCAATGAACCTGATTGGCTGCTCCCCCCACCTCGTGTGCTAATTCAGAATGTTGCTTGTAAAATTAAGCTGAAAGGCCATTGGGGCCAGGTGCTCTACATGATTTAATTTTGTAGATAGTCACTTAAATTTCAGTTGGATGAACCAGGGCATGTAACAAGAGAGAAACGTCTTTACTAAGCCCAGGATGTTTAGCAATTTGTAGGAATGTTCCTATCTTGTCTTCATATGGGGCTATTTCCTCTTTGTACAGGGTTTTGTGATAGTCTAGGAACTCATTGCCAATCTCGTCTTTGATGATAGTTATTTCTCCTGATAGTTTCCCAATTGCTTGGATCTGTATTTAGTTGACAGAGTGATCTGAGATTCACCTGGGTTCCATTTTAGGGGAGGTAATGAGTTGTACTAGATGAAGGTGTGATCTATCATGGAATGTGAGACATGTGGGGAAGAAAAAAGTAACTTCCTCGGCTTTGGGATTAAAGATGGTCCATTAATCACATAGTTTACTGATCTTGAGGAAGTCTTGAAAGGCTGCACTAGATTTAGGAGGTTTGACTTTAAAGCATGATATCCCGTCTAGAAGAGGGTCGACGGTCATGTTTAAATCTCTGCCAAGAAATATGTTTTCAATTTGAATCATCGACATTCTGGTGGTAAGTCCTTGCCAGAAGGTTCTCTCATCTGCCATGAACCGATAAGAGGTTCACCTGGGGACCCGCTATATCTTCTTTTGCACAGGCTTCTCTTCCGTCATTGTTGTGTGAACATTGAATAAGTTTACCGTTTAGCATCCAGCGATTTATCAAGGAATTTAGAAGAACCATGTTCTCTTGCCTGTTGCTGGAGAAGGCAAGATTAAATTGATTAATTAGACTTTCAGTCTGGAAGTGTCATGTGCGTCGAGATAGGTCTCTTAAAGGAAGATAATGTGTGCATAATGTCTCTTACAATAGAATATGTTCCTTCATTTCACTGGGTGTCTGAGACCATTTGCATTTAGAGAGGGGATCTTATAGTTTTTTTTTTCTTTTTGTGGTTCGTTATCTGTTTGTTTAATGCCTGGGAAACGTTTGATGATACGTAAGTGTAAGTGGGGGGGGGAAGCAAGCAGGTTAAGGTGAGACTAAGGCTACACATTCAAAGGAACTTTGTTGATAGAGCACACCTCTTTGCTGAAATGCACTAGCACATCTCATCACTTGCACCAACAGCATTTGTGGGAATATGCTATTACTACAGATATGTTTTATTTGTTTTTTCCCTGGGTACAAAGCTCACACATATCAACCTTACTTGACTTAAGGTACTCCTTTAAGGAACTTCATAGCCTAGATCATGAATGAGTGACATGTGCAGACTCTGCCGTAGTATTAGTGGCCTTTCTGAGGTCATTGACCTGCAGCCATGGACTCTCCATATTATTAAATGAATAACCTCAGCAGTCCTCATTGAAGAGCCTCAGCAGCACGAAACGTTGTGCATCCCTATCTCTTCCCCAGACCTATAGGCTTTTCAGGGGACCATGTTTGCTAGGAATTCCCTGTATGCACTATTATAAACTTCAATAATACTCAATGTGTTGACATCTGAATGATGAAAAGCAAAGCTGGGCATGCCTGACATGTAACAGACTCTGATAGTCTGGCATGCAATCTTACAATTCCACACTTCAACTTTTCTAATGTAATCAACTTCAGAAGGATGAAAGGATGAAAGCCTAGAGGATTCATACCAATATTCAACTAGATCTCTGCAGTAGGTGCATTCACCTACTGAGATATCTTACTGCAGTTTAATGTGCTGTCCTACTTGGGTAACATTCACAGATGCACAGGACTCCATGTACTTGTGCTATCCCACCCCCGCCTTCCAACCTCAACTGACCTCTCCCTTTCACCTAACCTTTTTCTCACCCACTAAAGCCTTTTTTGTTATTTTAATGTATATTTTTCCCCGAGAATCAGCCCGTGCCTGCCCAAACATCTTCTGAAAATCCCAGAAGAATGTTGGCTCCTAAAGGAGATTCGAGCAGATTTGGGTTGGAAGAAAATGCCATGGGAACCCGCAAAACTACCCAAACCTCACAAGGAGATTCTCAGGAGCATGTGGCTCACTTGTGTGAAAGTCCACCCAGCCATAAGGTTGAGGTGGACGGGGAACAGAGTTAGCGACCAATTAAGACTTTCTGACAGCAGTTCCTAACTGCCTGGTGCCAACCAACCAAGATGAAGCTAGTTGGTCCTGTGGTCTTGTCACAAGTAAAAATATGTGGCAGCTTCGTGCCAAGCTGAATTGGTAAGATGTAGCTCTTTTCTGTTGTTATGGCGCAGAGTCTAAGGCTGGATGTTTGTTTAGAGAATGCAACTCTTTCCACACGACACAACATTAGTAGCAGTAGCACTGATTATATGTATGTACACTTCATTGGGTGCAAGTCTCATTACATCCTTCTGCACCACGCAGACCCAAGTTAGAAGCCCAATATGGAACTTATGTTTTGTTATTGTAACCTGGGTTGTGTTTCTGCTTTTCTTCTTTTTCACTTTCTTTTCTTTTCTTTTTGCATGTAAGTGTGTACATGCCCACTCGGGGGCAGCATCCAGGAATACCAAGATATGTGCACTAAATTGAGGGTTGTTTCTTAACTATTATGAATACGCAGCTAAAGAGCTTTTGATAAGTAGAGCGCTCTCTCTCCTGGTATGGCAGCAGCATCCTTGGTGTTATGTTGTCACAGGCTCCAGCAGAGGCCCGGTGCCCGGAGTCAAACCCAGGAGCCCACACTCAACACAAGGAAACATTGCTGTGTATTAACTGGAACACGGACGGCCATGCGTGCCTTTTATTAACTTGGTGGCAAATGTCCCACGTGTCACCACAAACGTGACTCTGGCACGAGCCCAGGAGGAGCTTAAATCACAACATCCCATGCCAAGGGAAAATGTTCAAACAACAAGTTACAACACTCAATGTAAGGTTGAGTACATGCATGGCAAATATTGACATTACTTATAACTACATACACATTACTATCAGACAGGTGGTTATACTTTTATCAGTCATTGTATTTGGGGCAGGCCGGTAAGGCCGCACCTGGGGACATGTCGGCTGCAGTTCATAAAATGGTGGCAAGGGGTGGCCCGTTGTTGGTACTGTTCAGCCTCCTCCGGTCGGGGCAGCAGCAGGCAGCGGACTTGGCCGCGCCACGGTCGAGCTCCCCCAGGCAGGAGTTTTCCCCCCCTTGTAGTATAGTTTCTGCCAGGCGGAAGGTTGCAGCAGGCAGCAGCTCATGGCACGCCACATTTAAGCTTTCCCTTTTGGGAGTGTAGTTGTTTATGTTCGGCTGCGATGGCAGTGCCATAGCTCTCAACCATTTGTGTTGCAAAGGCGGGTGAAATCACCCGATTTTGTTTTTGGCGGGTGAGACGCCCATTGGAATGAATGGACGTGCAGGAGGCTTGGCGGGTGAGTCAGCCCTTTAGAAGGCGGGTTACACCCGCCAAAAGCGTGTGAGTTGAGAGCTATGGGCAATGCTGGCCACGCCATCCAACCATCCCTCCCACAGGCAGGAGTTAACTGTGGTGGCTGCGGTTAAACTGTGCTCAGGCACCCAAACTCCTTTTACTCTAGATCTTCACTGATCTCCCTGCCCTTTCCGCACAAGCACTCTCTTAATAGAGAGCCGCAGACAGGAAGGTGTCTTGGTGCCATCGACATTGCCTGGCTGTCAGCAGTGTGTTTGCAGGGCAGGCGATTGGTACCTGTTGGCCAGGCAGGTGTCCTACTCCAGCTGGTCCTCTTTCTTACTCAGTTGCAGCGGGGCTTCTGTGGCTCAAGCAGCGGATACTGCTCTTCTTCCTTCCATGGCAGGGGAAAGGGGGTATGGCGCACGATCGCTCTCCCCGCACTAGCGGGAGCAGCACTGGGCAAAAGTTCCCGTCGCCCCGCTCCTCTCCCTGCAGCAGCAGGAACCGCACCACAATTTCACTCCTCCAAGCGGGAGTTATCAACATTCTAAAGAGGGCCGCAGCAGAGACATCCGCGGGCCCTGCTGCCGCAGCACCATGGCGCCAGTAGGCTCCCCCAGCATGGAGCACCAAGATGCCTCACTGAAACTCCCCCCATCCCAGAGCGAGCGTTGCCGCGCCAGGCGGCCCAGCCGGACTAGGCAGTGCCCTGGGTATCAGGATCAGCAGGGTACCACATCTCGCATTCCTCATTGCCTTTTGTTATGTTGTCACAGGCTCTGGCAGAGGGCCAGGCCCGTAGTTAAACCCAAGAGCCAACACACAACACAAGGACACATTGCTGGGTATTAACTGGCGCACGGGCGGTCGTGCACGTCTTTTATTAACTTGGTGACACGTGTCGCACGTGTCACCACACACGTGACTTTGGCACGAGCCGAGGAGGGGCTTAAGTCACAACATCTGGCATGATTTGCTCGCCCCTCCCTTCCGATGAAAGAGTGTGTGTTTATTTTTAACAAACACTACAAGGCGCCTGTCATTTTGTGGTCCACAAAACCGCTGAATTTCAGCCATAATCCGCTGGTGAAAGCAAAGCCCACCTGAACCCAAACTTAAAGTAAATGTCCCCTCTGCCATCCACACAAGTCAGTAAGCACATTAGTACCAACCTAGCTGCAACTTGCGTTCACCCCCCATCCTGTGTGAACCGGATGATTTCCTCAAAAGGGACATCATCATTGATATGGTAGTCATGGCCTAGAAATATACAGTCATGCCGCTTTCTAATTAAGCCCCACGGTGGGAGGGTCAGAGTGATGTCTAGGCCCCTTATGGTGGCCGAGACATCACTCTCTCAACAAGCACATAAAGTAATGGCAGACCTGAGCAGGATGCCCCTTCACAGGAAGTATTGCCAAAGTTGCCCCCCTAATTCCTTAACTGATGAAACCCCACCGTAGTCGCCGCACACCCGAAAGTGCCAGTCCTCTGTGCACAACCTTGCCACAATCCTGACAAGCGTCCACAAGCAAGACTAATTAACAAGCCGGACATAGCCCACTACATTCACAAGTAATTTCAGAACTCAACCATTTGTAATGCAAAATGAATACTTAGTGGTCATGTTAAGTATAGTGTTCATTTACAGAAAGAAACAACGCATTTCAAAAATTTTGGAACAGGGCTTTTAATAGGTTAGTTCGCTGTAGGTAGCCAAGTATTCAACTACTGTTACTGAGCGCGGCATATTTAGACCACCATCTTTGTTAATTACATTAGGTACTTCTTGCTAGGACAGTGTAGTGTGTTTTACACTTGCACTAAGAAAAAGAATTGAGCTATTAACTATTTTTTTCAGACTTCGACTTGTGTAATTGTTAATTAGTGAAAATCTTTGCAATTTGTGAATACTGTGCTTCCTTTGCGACATCGACTCAGGCATTATTTTGAAAAACACCTCCCTAACTGCACCAGTAGTTGCTGGAGGAGATATAAACTCCAGCATCCCGTGCCTCTTAAACCTGAACCAAAAACCTTACTTACCTCTACGTGCACTGCGCTTCTCAAGGGACCACCTCCCCGTCCAGGCTTGGACCATGTAGCGAGGAAACCACAGCTCGGGAACTACAGTTCCCAGAAATCCTACGACGCATTTAGGGATATGTCAGGCGCTTCAGCGCCGGTGCATCCGTGTCAAGCCAGTCTACGCTAGTCCCGGCAGACACGGGCGAATCGGAAAAAAACTCTTCTAAGCTTTAAGCAACCCGCACGACTCCCACACAGGTATGGGATATCAAAAAATATGCCAACTACTAGTCCAGACAAAGCTCTTACAAAACCAACAACTAGCCCAATCCCACATAAACGCTAGAAATGATCTTTTTGACTTAGCCACACCTTCAATAGAATGTATTTCCTTAAAACATCTACCCCCAAATCCTTTAGCCGAGGCAGCCAACACCGAACCATTGAAACTAAAACCAGACACTTCAAAGGAGAATACAATAAAACAAATAAACACAGGAAATTCTACAAATATCCCTTTATTGAAAATCATATTGCTAAACACAAGATCTTTGAACAAGCATGCCCAAGAAATCCATGACTATATTGTTGAGAACAACCTGGACATCCTATGTCTCACTGAGACATGGTTACAAGAACCAATGGGACCCTGCATCACCATTGCAGTCCCTTCAGAATAACCATCTACTTTAAAAAAAAAACAGGAATCAGGCAAAGGGGGCGGTGTGACAATAATAGCCAGACAGAACCTCAAATTGTTTCCCGTTCCCATACAGTGCACAGGATATGAAATACTGTACCTGAAATTGACTCCCACTCATACAATTTGCATAAACATCATAGATGTATACAGACCACCCTCGCAAGTCTCAGAGTTCAATGAAGAATTCATCCAAATACTAAACAACCTCAAAACCACTAACACAGGGACTATGATCCTTGGTGATATCAATAGGTGGAGAGGAAATACCAAGGTCAAGGAAGCCATTAACCTAGAGACTGAATTACAAAATTGCTCCTATACGGTAATAAATAAGGAACCTACCTCCACCTCAGAAAACCAATTAGACTGGATAATTACCAACAGCATCAATATGACAGTAATGACAATTTACCCATGCATTTGGTCAGATCATTACAAAATTGAAAGTAACTTTGCCCTAAAAACAAAAATCGACAAACCAAATAATGCACCCAAATTTGTACAAGGCAGAAATGTAAAGAAAATTACAGCCTTAATACTATCACAGGGATATCACCCAAATTAATACTTGACAACTTTGACGTGTTTACCCCATTCCTCAGAAGAATGGTCAACGCCTCCTTAAGAGACCGTACTGTCCCAGCTGTCATAAAAACAGTTACAGTAATGTCCCTTCCAAAAAAAACAGAACTAAATCAACAAGACCCTTCAAATCTCAGGCCAATCACCAACTGTAATTTCCTCTTGAAAATTAATTCTCGATAAGATCGCCACAGAACAATTGCAGAGTTACGTAGATGAAAACAACCTCCTTCACCCACAACAGTCGGGCTTCAGAAGAGCCCACAGTACAGAATCTGCATTGCTCGACCTCCAATCAGAAATGCTGGCCATTCTGGACAAAGGCAAGTCAGGCTTACTGATCCTCCTGGACCTCTCGGCAGCTTTCGATCTGCTGGACCATCGGAAGCTCTGAGAGGCCCTGGAATCATCAGGGAACTGCTCACAGGAGGCTATTGATTAGGTGTCCTCTTTCCTCCAAGACAGACAATCCAAGATTATATGGGGCGAGTACGCCTCATCGACTAGGCCAGTAGATTGTGGTGTCCCACAGGGGGCAAGCATATCTCTGCTGCTCTTCAACCTGTACTTGCATTGCTTATATACTCTGCTAACACAACTAGGTATATTCTTTACCAACTTCGCCAACGACACACAATTGATCCTTGATCTCAGCGGAAACTACAGCCAAGACAGCGAAAGGCTGTCAACCCTATACAATATCATAGAAACATGGATGAAGGCAAATTGGATGTGCCTTAATTGCACCAAAACAGAGCTCATGATTTTCGCCTCCCCCAGCACCAGAAAAAAGCTTGACAGTGCCTACTCCTCATTCGAAATCAAAGAGACGGTAATCAAAGTTTCTGAAAAAGTAAAGACTCTGGGCATCTTCTTACGGGCATCACTGGGGGCAGAGGCCCAAGTTGCCTACCTTAAAAGAAATTGCCAGTACCACCAAAGACTTCTCAGAAACATCAGACCTTTGCCTAACAAACAAAACAGTACAACAACAGCCAGGGCCACTGTTTCTCTTTCGACTTGACTACGGAAACTCCCTCCTACTTGAAGCGAGCAATAAGAATATAAAACAATGTCAGATAATTCAAAATATAAAACAATGTCAGATAATTCAAAACAACGCCATAAGAACAATATCTGTAAAACTAGAAGAGAACACATTACAGATGAGAGGAGGGACCTCCATTGGCTCGCCATAGAAGACCAAATTGTATTTAAATCCTTGACATTAGTCCACGACTGCCTCTACAGAAAGGCCCTAGAATATCTAAAGAAGCAATTCTCCTGGTATGAGCCCAATCGCAATTTGAGATCTAGAAACAAAGGACACCTATGTGTTTTCCCCGCAAGAAGAACAAATGGCCTAGGCAGATCTTTTTCTTCAAAGGCTACCACCAAATGGAATGAACTGCCCTTGAACTTAAGAACTGAAGCAAACTACTTATGTTTCCAGAAGAAACTTAAGACTCTGCTTTTTAACTAAAATCAAACATCCTAGCATAGGCATCGAACTTTAACCTTCAATCCTTGTCATCCTGTCACAAAGTCCATTGTCTCATTGTAATGCACTCTGATGCCTGCGGGCTGCAGAGCTATATAAGTACATAAATAAGAATAGATAAAATAAAATAATAGAAATGAAAAAAAGGATATTTTTAAAAGTACCATTGCAACTTAAAAGACATTTGCGCCATATATTTTAACTGAAAATAAAAGCAGCGAGGTCCAACACAAGAGATGCATTCATTAATGCACATGAAGGGCAAAAATATATTTATATGCATCACATAAAACAAATACAACATTTCTATAGACCGAGCCGGATCCACATTTTGTACATTGTCTTTTTCCAGGATCATGGGAGCGTCATCAGAATCTGCCAAAAGTGAAGAAAATGACGACGTGACAGCCTTTAAACTGTGCTGGAAACATACCTATGACTGGGTCTTTGGGGTGGTTGGGATGTAAAACAGTGGGGAAGAGACCCCTGTGCCAGGCTTGCCCGCCAGGGATTCCAGGATGTTTAAGTGGGCCTCCGCCTGCATGAAAGCGCCCCACGCTCACAATGGTTTCCGGGTGGTGTGTGCAGCCGCAAATCAAGGGGTGCATGCTGCAACCTGACAAGGAATGCCCTTGGTAGACAAACTCGCCCTTCCCTTTCCAAGACGTGGTACCTCTGCCTACCGCCATTTTACGCCGCAAGACGCATTGGTCCAGTGACCGACAATGTTTAGAACCTCTTGCACAATGCGGGCGAGCCTCAAGCGGATGGACTTCTAGAGCACTTTGGTGGTGTTCGAGCTTTAGAATAGGAATTGTATAGTGTTAACTTGCTTTTTCTACCAACCCCTTGCCACTAATAAGCCAGATGCTACTGACTAGTACCAGTGCAGAAGTTGTCTTTATGGTGTGTTTATCTCTTTCATGAGATGGTTTAAAAAAAGACTCAATTTTAAAGTTCAAAAATAGACTGGTTAATTTTGTAATATTCCGTTCATCCTGGGGGGGGAGGGGCGCACTAATTATTCCAGCTGCTGTCTGGGGGGCATGTACGTTTTCGGCGAGTATTCCATCAGCTACCACTTAAATGTCTGGTCGCTGGGGGGATCGCTTTGTCCTTCAGTTATCCTATCACGCCAATGGGCTCCATCACCAGCTTTCTATTAAAGTTCAGGGATGTGTTTTTATGATTCACTATGTTTATAATGATGCTCCTAGCTTTTGAAATGTACAAGTGGTGTCAGTGGTACAGGCCCTTAAAGGTTTTGAGACATATGTCTGAAATTGCATAGACTAAGGGCCCAGATGCTATACCGCCAAACTCAGTTACTGTTACTGTATGCAGTGGTCAAAGTGGGGGGGGGGGCTAAAGGGTACGATGTTCCCTTACTTTATGCAACCCACAATACCATCCCAGGACGGCAACTTTACATTTTTTATTTCATCCCCACTGGAGACTGGAACCTGAGCCCTGCTGATGTCAAGCCAGTGCAACATTGCACTCTGCTGGGTATGAATGGCTGTAGGCTCAGACTTGTTAGCAGGCAATGGGAAGGGTGTGTCAGTGGATGGCCAGGTTCTTTAAGAGGTGTGAAAGGAGGACAGTGAAGGGGAGGCTGCATGAAGGTGCATGCTAAGTAGGACAATGACACACGAATGGATGCCATTTAACTGCATTTTCTTTCATTGTGTTTTCTTCAGTTTTACTAGAACTGTTGTAAAACACAATGTTGCAGGGTGGAGTGGAGGCAAGGACCCAGGTATGGGTTTGAATGGGGGATGGGGTGACGGTAAATATGGGGGGAATGGGCAGAAAAGGGGCGGGACATAGAGAACATAGTTCATCTACTTTTTTTTTTACACTTCGACCACTGATCTGCAAGCAGTAATCACCAGGTGCCCCTGTAGATCAGCATGATTGCAAGTCGTGCAGGCCTTTCTTTTATTTCCCATTTAGGAGTCTCATAGGGTGCAGTAATTATTGCATGTGATATTTACCACACCCAGTCAGTAGTGCTGCTTTAGTGTAGCAATAATTTCCACCACACAAAAGCGGACGCTAAAAAGAGTTTCAAACCCGGTTATTGCCTGTGTGTTTCACCACTACCGCCAAGCACGTAATCTAGTCCTAAATGTTATATGGCTTTTATACTGCGCGAGTCACCAGCATGGTGGTCTTTAAGCATCGAGTCCTTGTCCGTAGGTGATTGAATAGCGGCCCGCCCTGGGTGTTAAGACCAGACCATAGGCTGTGGGAGGAGTAGAAGAAGGGAAAAGATGGATGGAAGGGTAAGTTGGTGGAGAATAGGTGAACAGAATGTAAACAAAGTTGGTTAACAAACGAATCACCAAAATCAGAGATTACAAAATCTTGGCGCATTTGCAGGGAGGCTGTCACAAGCATTTTGACAGCCTTAGATGCCTACCGACACACACCAACATGTCTGTCTTTTGGTGCTGGGGCTCCAGGTGCAAATGATGGCGGGTGGTGGGGGGTCGTCAAGTGTTATTTCTGTTTGGACACTATTTTGGGGATGCATGTGAGGGGAAATGGAGAGGAAAAATACCAGCGGGCAAGTGGTGCTCCCCGTTTGAGTTGGTTTTCATATCATCCAGCAGCTCGCCTTAAGGACTCCAAATCTTATCCTCAATAGCTTTTAACAGTGTCTTGGTGTTTCTGGGGTACATCTTCAGCGCTGCCTACGCTGGAATTGCTAAATAGCACTGAACAGGAGACGCTCAAAGTTAGAGTGGCTGTTCTTGCCTTTGTAAACTACACTCTACACAATATGGCATATGCTGGAATGTCTAGGATGCCAATACTGCATAAAGGCGTGTTCTAGCGTGCTACTCAAGCCCACATAACTCATCAAGTCATCCATAATAACAGGACGCACAACCTCCGTGGGATACCTCCCATCATTGCGTATTGGTGCCAGTAGACCTTTATGCATTCCAGAAGTGGCAACTGGAGGCAAGCTGCGTATCCACGGCATGAACTTTTCCACCCTACGTGAAGCCATTCCATGGTGGAGAAGCGTTTTCTGATATTGGATTTATTCAATATATTGCACCGCAGTCCTGCTTAACAACGTCAAATGGGTTCTGCAGGCGCGTGTCCAGGAAGCTGGGAATATTTCTACTTTTAATAGGTTTATAGCCATAGCTCATCACTCTTGTTATGTATACTTTCGACTTTCGGTCGCTATCTGCCAGTGCTTTTCCAGTGGCACAATAGTAGGCTGAGCTAAAACCGTAACTTGCCTAATGTGTCCTTGACTCATGTTTTCACCGTTGTGCATACCCACTCACATGTGATCTGGTAGGGATAGGTTTCAGGTCCTACGGAGAGGTTTTCAACAATGTGATCCTAGGTGGTTTGTGAAATGAAGCGGCTCTCAGGCTTCTTAGGTTTGCTTGTTAGGTTTATTCCATGCTTCTTAGGTACCTTTACAAGCTGTCACTTAGGTTACATATAAGATAGTTATAGGACATAAAACACTGGCAGCCCATCACCCAGGCAGAGGGCTGACCAACTGACCAGGTTAGAACATTCACCAAACACATTACAACACTCAGGCATAAACACTCCACATGACATCACAACATTCCTTCTGCACAGGCAAGCCATACACAACACATCTCCCCCCTTTACGTTTGCACTTCACACACACAAAGCGCTACACACAACAGTTTGCAGATTAAATCACCCACATACTCTATCAGTGGCAGATTTACATGGGTGTGCTCACTCACAAACAGGGGTGTTGCTAGGTTTGTAAAAGATCCAGGGCTACGCTAATGTCAGGACTGTCGGAGCTCAGAGCTAGCTTGCCTTTTGGTTTTAACCCCTGAGCTTCTATCCAAGGCTACAACCAAAAGACCCAGAGCTATTGCACCCCCAGACCCACTCTAGCGATGCCTCTGCTCACAAACATCACAGAGTGTTTATCGTAGTACAAGCACCTATCCTGCTGCCATTGTAAAACTCTAAATAAACGTAGATGGTTTTGAAAAAACATATAAAGATATATATATCACGGACAGTGATCCGAATGTTTGGTAAATGTGTCTGTTGTGCAAACTTGGCCCATCAAGAACTCAGACTTAATTTGGCGAGATGACTTTGGCTCTCTCCCATTCTTTTTAATGCATCTGTTCATCCCCTTGATCAGTTTATCCAATTTTATGGTCTCTGTTGTCACATGTATGGCGATGACACTCAGATTATATTACCATTTAGTTTGGATAATGCCTTTTTCTGCTGCAAATTTCAGGTCTTGTCTAAAAGCGGTTGGGGACTCGATCGGCCGAAATTGGCTTACATTGAAAGGCAAAAAAACAAGAGTGCTAATTATTGGAGTGCCATCGGCCGTCTCCCTCTGGATGCCTGACTGCGGGCCTCTGTCCCTAGGCCCTTTTCCACTACCTGTGCCAATGGTAAAGAACCTAGGCATTAAGATACTGGCTTCTCTTTCCATGGCGGCACAGGTTAGGGCAGTCTGCGACTCTGGGCATTTTAAACTTCGAGTCATGCGTAAAATACTTCTGTTTCTTCCTGCTTCATTGCGGGCAAATGAGGTGGCCTCTTTGATTCTAAGTGCATTGGACTATTGCAATGCCCTCTGTTCAACTCATTGGATCGACTAGAGGTACTGCAAAACACTGAAGCACGGGCTGTTCTTGGCCTCTCTTCCTGTGACCATGTTTCATCAGGAAGGCATAGCCTCTATTGGCTTCCGGTGGCTCAGCAGGTTGAGTTTAAGGCATTGTGCCTAGTCCATCGTGACTTCAATGGTCAAGGGCCTGATTATCTGAAGCAACAATGTTGCTGCTATGTGTCGGCATGCCCACTCTGCTCCTTTTTGGATTTACTGATTTCAGTGCCAAAAGTTTCGCTGAGCTAGGTTGGGTGGTAGAGCTTTCTCGGTCACAACTGTTCAGTTATGAAAGAGGCTTTCTTTGAAACTTCAAGTATATCAGAACATTTGGCCGTTCGTTGTCATTTAAAAACTCTTTTATTCCAGTAAATGTAAATTCTCCACTCTTTACTGTGGTCTCACTGGATCTCTTCAGCACATTGATGCTTTCGGGTGTATGTTGCGCTTTGCAAGATCATCTAACATAACATAACATATAATGTTAGTATAGAGGAGGTCCCAAATAAAACCTGCACTCCAGTCGCCCATTTTGAAGAACCAGGAACGTTCACACTAAAATATGTGACGTATGATGAGCAGATAAATCAGCAGAGAGCCGCAGTAGGGCTCTGCCCAGTACCTATCAGAAGAGCAGCACCTATTGAAGTACCGATACCAAGAAAACCATGGACAGTAAGGTATCCATTAAGGAAACCTTACCAGCAAATGAGACGAAATGAAGATTGCCCAAGTACAGTCCTGGAAGAAACCAAAAATGTCTTAATGGAAGACGAATGGTGATGTCACAAGGACCCGGACTGACGTAAAAGTAGAAGAAATGACAACCTGAGAATGACACCCAGAGACGAAACGCCATGAATAAGGATATCGTGAACCTAAAAGGGGAGAACAATGTTGAAATACAAAGAAGCTTAAACTGTAAACAGGATGAAGATATTCAACCAGCTAACACTTGTACATATGCTTGTAACCGCAAGAAAGCTAAGAAAACGATGCGGCTTGCAATGCTAAGTAGAAGAATAGTGCGGCAAGCACCATTTTACATAATCTACCTCAAAACGAAGCACAGTATTATAAGTGTAACTCCACTTTGCAAACAAAGCAGAATCAACCCAGGTTACTAAAGGCCGAATGAGCAGAGATTCATATTCTAGCAAAACGAGAACAGACGGCTGAATTGAAACTCGGCAGATGCAACTCATGCCAGGAGAGCCACTGGCTCTCAGTTGCCCAAAGGATATCACTGAAATCCCTGGCCATTACTCACAAATGTGTCAACAACCAGGCCCCCATTTACCTAGCCTCTCGGTTCTCTCAATATCTACCCTCTCGATCACTCAGATCTTCCCAAGCTCAATGTCTCACGATTCCTAGATACAAACTTCAGTCAGCCGGAGGCTCTAGCTTCCCAGGCTTAGCGGCCAAACTTTGGAACACACTGCCACTCACAATTAGACCCCTACCATCTCCCACTGTATTCAAACACAAAATCAAATCTTGGCTATCTGATACATGCGAACAACTGCCAGCACAAACTATCTAATCCCTCCTACAATGTTGTGTACCTCACTCTTGAATGTTCTCTGGTTGATGTAACTTATTCGTATTGTAAATATAATTGACTGATGTAAACCTTCTTTGTACCTGTTGATCTAAGATATGCGCCCGGTTGCCTTCGGGCCTGGTGCACTATACAAATAAATAAAATACAAAAAAAAATACAAAATCCAAGGTCATACCAATGGAAGGAACAAACAGCAGCTACATATAATTGAAACTTAAGAACAGAATATCCTATCTCTGAAAGGTCAAGATAAGTAGGCGTAGCTAGGTGGCAAGCTGAAGTAGATTCAAATGCACAAATTGAGAGAAACTAGACAAATTCACGGTGTGGGAAGCACGCGACCATCCGAGCGAGGAGAAGCACGAGTTCACACCTATGTTTGGTATCCGCCCAGGCAGAGATATCGGAACTTTCCCAGACAGAAGATGCAGTTTCGAGGCCAACCACAGTAACATAATTGACGCATAGTTGTTGAAGTGATGATTGATTGTAACCTTAATTGGAGAAAGGCCGGGAAACTAGGGGGCACCCAGCACCTGGCTGACCATTCTGCGTGCTGCTAAGCAAAGTGGAAATTTATGCATGGGGTTGGTGCCAACCCAATCACAATGGAGCAAATAATCTAGGGTCCTATAGTTAGTAGAACCAATGGGATGTCGTACTTTTAGTGCCGTCTGAAGACACCCATTGACCGTCGTCATAAAGTAACTCTAGGTCTTCGGCAATATCACAAGTCCTTTGCCATTTGTCCGAGTAGACCGTGAAGCTCCCCGTAGACAGTGGTAGTGTAAGAAAAACTGCAACCAGGGCCTGAAGGGACCCGTGTTCCCCACACTATCCCTTCCCATTCCTACGAGCAGCTGAATGGGTGAAAAGCCGAAGAAGGCTTTTATCCCGAGGGTCCAGAGAGGAACCATGCGAACGGTGAGTGAAAAAGATTTAATGTTTTGGCAAAAGTGCATGCCTTAGAACAAGTAAAGGGAAAAGGTAACAGAGGGAAGTGGGAAAAAACAAAATATAGTTAAAAGTAGAGAAGAATGTATATATATATAAGGGGATAATGACTCAAGAATAATTAAGTAAATAAAGGTTACCGGGAGGACACCCGAGAAGAGAGAGGTTACTGGGGAAGACACCCGAGAATTGAGAGGTTTCGCCTTATTCCAATGCTTTTAATACAAGCGTCTAGAAGAAACGTGTACCCAGAGTCCCAGCTAAAGGGGGAACGATTAAACTACCACGACGGTTAAAGACGTTGTGAAAGGGGTACGTTTAGACTCCATGAAAGGGTAATGATTAGAGGCAGAGGTATCTGTGACCAGTTGGTGTTCGTCTAGTCTGTTAAGCGTCTGTCTTACATGTTTTTTGTTGTGACGTCATACATCGAAAAAATTTCCTTGAGAAAACGGATTTACATTTTACGCGATTGCATAGCTAAGATAATATCGCATATGAATTGATGTTTTTCGAGTAAATTAGAAGGTATAAAATTTTGTGAAAAATTTGGATGGGGGCCTGCGGTGTTTGGTGCTCCCTCATATTGTTGGAACTGTTTAAGTCACGGTAAAGTGTTGACAAGTGCTATATAAGAGTAAAGGGAACAGATTTAAGTATGGAAGACATGACACCATTGACACACTTGTGCAAACAATTGCCGAAACACGCACCCAAACTGAAGAAATACAGTACAGAGTGGGTTAAAGGAACCGCCCACAAGATGTTTATGCCATGGCCACAGGGTGGGTCCTTATGTAAAGCTGTCTTGCAACACATGATGACATATATGCATGCCACATACACGGGCAAAAAGTTAGACAAACGCCTCGCTGTTCTAGAAATTTGGAAAATGTATGAACAGGGAAAGGAAGAGGAGCCGCCAATAGATTGGATACTTAATGTATGCACAGAAGGGGGGTGAGATGCCTACCGCACCACCCACCCATCCGAAACAAAGGGTGAAGAAAGTAAAGACGAGGGATTATACCGCTGAGAGAACTTAAAGCAGCCACAGGGTATAGCAACGTTGCATATAAGTCACCTACGCATAGTAGTGACGAAAATCAAGGGAAAGATAAGGATAAGGATATTGCCTCCACAGTCCTAAAGGACAAAGGGAGATGTGATGACGAAAGAAGGGATCAAGCACAGACAAGCGCATCTCTCGACAAAGAGAGAGAAGGGAAGAGATGGAAGGGAAACGAAGATAGAACGATTGAGATAGAATTCATAAAAAACAAATGGATGGGAGGACAAATTTCATTGACACGTGATGGCAAAGGCATTGATGACATGAAACAAAAGGAGAGGTTAGATGATGTACAGAGAAAAGGGAAAGAGAAGGAGTTAAGAGACGAAAAAATAAGAAAGAAAGACAGACAAAGGCGAGAACAGCTATATCGCGAAGAGCAAGAAAGACAGCTCGATCGCAAACAAAGAGCAGCAACCGATCATGACAGACAGGAACAGCAAAGGTCAGAGGAAGAACAAAGGATACGAGAGAAAAGAATAAAGACATGAAGAGATGAGGAAATTCGAAGGGCAGATGAACGTAGAAATGAAAAGAAAAAGGAAGAAGAAAGAGTAAGAGAAGAGGCAAGGAAGCGCAGAGAATTCGATGACGACATGGAAAGTAAGCGGAGACAGAGAGCATGCGATCTTGAATATCTGGGGAGAGAGGTTAGGAAACCTGCTCCAGTAGTAGATTGGGAAGACATAGAAGAATTTATTCCTGCGTATGATTCAGTACCAGGCACGTCTAGGGCAAATATGGAAGATGACTTCGACACCAGAAGCATCGGAGAAACGATCGATAGAATATATGATGAAATGGGGTTAGAACAAACACCCCAAGGGGAGGGGGAAGACGAGCGCCTGGAGAGCACTCAGCTTTATGACACTGATGATGTCTCCCGAAATAGTGGGAATAGAGACCTATCCTTGGATAGACTAGAAATAAGTAGGAACAAAGAAGACACGAGGACTGGCACTAGTTGGGCACAGACACTGTCCGACTCGGAAAGGGAGGAGCGTGAGGAAAATGAGGAAGAAAGACGATGCCCAAGAGAGAAAGGAGTAAGATGGTCCGACACTAGCGAGTCTGCACCAAGGGCATCAGAGTCAGCCACGCAGTCAGACCGACATGAAAAAGTATCTCACGGCCAGAGCGGGGTTTCTTCACCGCCCTATGTAGATAGGCTCAGGACATTGCCAGGCAGACGGCGATGCGGGAATATTGCCCCTGCAATAGACAGGAGAACAATGAGAGAAGAGAGAGAGGGTTATGCATCCCAATTTCCGTTACTCGAGAAAGGGGGAGTAAGACCACAATATATTCCGTGGCCACACATGGTTCGAGAAAATTTGAAAAACAAGCTTCCAATACTGACATCGGGAGCCGGAAAGTGGATACATGAGTTCAAAAAAATGACAGGAGGGAACATGTTAGCCATGGGGGACATTAAGGGTCTCCTAATCACCATACTTGGTGAGAGAGCAGATGTTCTGTGGGCACAAGCAAGCTACCCTTGTGTAACCACAATTGATACCTTGCATGACGGAGCTCCATTTAACAATTGCAGAGCCGCAGTATGGAAAGCGCTATGAGTGCCATACCAAGACACTTCCGATATGGGAGCTGACACGAAAAATGAAGGAGTCTGAGGATCCGTTAATTTATATAGAGAATTTTCAAGATGCATGGGTACTCAAGACTCATGAATCTTGGACGAAATCTATACCTGTGTTCTACCATATATTGCGCAAAGGGCTGCCAGAGCCGGTACAGAAACAACTCAAAAAATTGGTGGGAATCGAGGCCAAGCCTTGGGCTGAAATACAGCTGACTATAGCGCACTATTGCAGATTGCTGCAAGAAAAGAATCACAAAAAAGAAGTTGCACATAAGGATGAGTAAGCGAAATTGGTGCAGAAGAAATTGTCAAAATATGCTCTTGAAGAAGCCATGATAACTAGCACAGCTGGATCGAGCATGCAGCAGGTGACTAATCCACAGAAGAATAATCAGGGCAATATGGGGTTTTACCTTAGGGGAAGAGGATTTAGGGGAAGAGGATGGCAGAGCAATCACAGAGGTTTCCAAAAATAATCAAGGAGGTTTTCAAAATATGCAAAATGGTAATCAAGATATGTCAAATGGGCAAATGATCCGACCACCGCCAGTATGTCGGTTGTGTGGAATGACAGGGCACTTAGCTCGCACATGCAGAAACAAAGGCATGTTGCAGAACGGCCAAGGGACAGGAGCAGGCGTGGCAAATCCACCTGCAGTTTTACAGCAGGGTATTGCACAGAATCACACGGTGCAACACCAGGCGCCAGTAGCGCAACAAGGCATGCAACCTCAGAGCATGGGGAATTTTCCACAAGGACAATCCCAACAGGCACATTTGCAACTATCGCAGGCGATGAGCACAGGAAATACCATGAACCCTGGAATGGGAAGTAACAATGGGAATGGGGGAAATCCACCAGCATACAGTGGGCCAAAATTGTATATGAACTAGGACAGCTCACTGGGAACACTGATGTGTTCTATCCTATCAGTGACACCAGTCCCTCACAGGGAACCTAGGGTGGATGTCGTTATAGGGGATAAAGAATATTCCTTCCTAGTTGACACGGGTGCAACACGCTCGTGCATACATGAAGGCAAGTTTTCCTTGTCCGGTGAGGCCATAAATACTCAGAATTTTACAGGAGCGACAAGTCGTGTTCCCTTCACAAATGCACTTCCTGCCTCTATAGGAGAATATGAAATGAATGTGCCTTTACTATATTCACGTCAGACCCCAGTAAACTTTTTGGGTAGAGATTTAATGATGAAGTTAAACATGACAATCTCGTTCACGGAGGAGGGCATAGTAAGTTCAACTCCAGGAATGCACTTTTCAAATATATGTGAGATAATCAGAGCATATGTGGGAAACACAGCCATGAGGGCTATACCATTATATCCAGAAATATTCGCATATGGTATGCGTGTGCTTATGGCAGGATTGCCAGGCCTTGCAGACAGAATCATGAGAACCCCTGATGAATTCCTTTTCAGGGCAAGAATGCCGATGCACGAGGAAAAGGGACAGGTATTTCCCATGACGATACGCACAGCTGCAGTACGAGGGAGAATGGCCTTGATTGACGGTTATGATGACGAGGGCCGACAATGGTGCGAGTGATTGCCATTGAAGAAGGATATCAATTGACGGATGTCACCGATGACGATCTGTTTGAAGAACAAGCAGATATGGGAGAGACAATGGTGGAAGTGAGTCTCACCTTTTGGGTGAAAAAGATCAAAAGAAAAGTACCTCAGAGAATGATGTTGGCACGAAACCGTCCAGAATATTTTGATGACGACATGGCCCAGGTGCCTGTCTCGGGGTGGACCACAGGCCCCTTTGACGTAGGCCTTTTGAAGGGGGTTGGAGAAGTGAAGATATAATTGAAACCAGGAGCAATTCTCCCAAGAGCACAACAATATCCCATGTCCAGAGAGGCAGATGAAGGGATTTTTAAGACAATTTCGGCTATGATGAAGCAGGGCATCTTAGTGACGTCAGAGTCATCATGCAATACTTCGGTTTATCCAATCAAAAAATCAAAGGGGGGGTCTTGGAGGCTAATCCAGGATTTACACCCAATAAATGATATTGTTGAAGCCGAGTTCCCTTTAGTCCCTAACCCGGCTAAAATTCTATGTAATATACCCATTGAGGCAAAATATTTCACGCTGATTGACTTGAAAAATGCATTTTTCTCAATCCCGTTGCACTGTGACTCACAAGATCTGACATTATTCACATTCAGACAGATGCGTCTGAAAAGCATGAGACTACCCCAGGGGAGTCTCCATCTATTTTCAGTCCTGCAGATGGACCTAAGCAATATTGCACTAAAAAGTGTCGTCCTGCAATACGTAGATGACATCTTAATTTGCAGCACAACAGAAGAGCAATGCAGGTACGATTCTGTTCAGCTATTGACTATACTGGCTGAGAAAGGTTATAAGGTTGACAAGGAAAAGTTACAATATTGTCAACAAGAAGTGCTGTACATAGGCCAGCTAATCTCACATGAAGGAAAGAGAGTGACCCCAGAAAGGGCTGAAGCCATGCTGAACATGGCCAAGCCACACACAATAAAACAGATGCAGAGCTTTCTAGGCCTATGTAACTATGTTAGGGCATGGGTCTTCGACTATAGCTCTTACACTAAGCCTTCACTTCAGGCCCTAAAGAAGGCCCAAGTCCCAAAAGAAAAGATTGAATTATCTGAGACCATGGAGAAAGGATTTGCTGAACTCAAAAGAGCTATCTGCACAGCACCAGTTCTAGGGATCCCCAATTATGCAGAGGAATTTTTTCACACACGAATGGCAGCGTTATGACGGCATTGCTTACACAGAGAACCACACTGGGGTACAAGCCCCAGGCATTCTACAGTGGGAATTCAGACCCAGTAATGAGAGGTCATTTTCCCTGCAAACAAAGTTTAGCTGTCACAGCGTTCGCCATGGAGAAGGCTATAACCATTGTGATGGGATGCTCCATTGGTTGTACGTCGAGCACTCACTATTTGCCATTCTAGAGAAACCAAAGGGCACATTGACATCTCAGAGAGCTTCTGCCTATGAAGTGATCATATCAAATCCATCGATTAAGATAGTCCGATGCAAGATAGTGAACCCAGCTATGTTCATAGCCAAGCCAGTCACTGAACGAGAGCCAGTTCATGACTGTGCAAACTATGAAGAATTCTATGATGAAATCTCCAGAGTGAAAGAAAATGCCTTGGCAGAAGGAGAGATCGTCTTCATTGACGGGTCTTCGAAGATCGATCAAAGTGATGGACAAAGATATACTGGCGTTGCTGTGGTAAAACACACAGAAAATGGAGAATTGAGTACTTATTAGTGCACAAATACAATCTCATTATTCAGCACAGGCTGCAGAATTATTGATGTTGATACTCGCCATTGAGAATCACGCAGACCAGGAAGTAATGGTGTACAGTGACTCCGCCTATGTGATGTCAACAGTGCACGCAGGCTTATTGGACAGGCTGATCAAGGCACTGCAGCTCCCAGTGGGCATAGCGGTCGTGAAATGTGCCGCCCACACGAAGGGGACAGATTTTATCTCACACGGAAATCAGGCAACAGACACGGAAGCCAAGCGTATGGCATCCAAAAGTGAAATGATCATGGAAGTGGAAGTTATCTATGCCAACGAGCAAATGATGGTTACACGAACTGCACCTGAAAGTTACAGTAGTTTGGGACAAACACAGCTAATGGGGAGGCACCACAGGAAGAAAAGAACCTTTGGAAACGTTGAGGTTGTTCTTTAAACCCCTCTGACAGCTTGTGGCGACAAGACAGCACTAGTAAACCAGCAATGCCTGTAGCCTTATTAAAAATAGCTATGGAGCAGTTACATTATCCGGCGCACATGACAAAAGAAAATTTAGCAGCAACTCTCGCAGAAGACTGGTTCATACCGAATTTAGCTGAGCATGTTGCATTCTTTATAGTGAACTGTATAATCTGCTAGCAATTCACGGCTGGGCATAGATTAAAAGTAATGAGACGAGTCATCCCAAGGCCAAATGGGCCTTTTCAGCACTTGCATGTCGATTACGTCGACATGATTCAAGTATGTAACGGGTACAGATACTTAATTATTGTGGTGTGTCCATTCTCTAGATGGATTGAAGCAGGTCCATGTACACACCCAGACTCTACCTGTGCGGCCACATTTTTAGTGAGCGAGGTGTTCCCCCGGTGCTGGGGGTGTGAGGTCATGAGATCAGATAATGGCCCTCGCTTTGTTAATGCAACATTCGAACAGATTAGCTTGCTGCTTGGTATAAAGCACAAGTTCTCGTTGGCGTATCATCCGCAAAGGTAATGGGATCTGTGAGAAGCTCAAGGGCTTGTTAAAGGAAAGGATAGCCAAGTTGAAGCTGACTCTAAGAAAGGGATTGTTGCACTGCCTTCCTTTGGTACTGTATGCACTTCGGAACCAACCCGGTTCTGACCATCATCTTACGCCACACGAGATAGCCACAGGAAGAAGAATGAGAACTCCCTTGACACCCCGAGATAGAGCTAGGTGTGATGCCCAGTCAACAGGAGAAATTTTAGGGTCTGAAATGCAAAACTATCTGAACTACATGACATCTTGCCTTTCTGTATGCAGCGACGACGAAAAGGGTGCAAGGCAGCACGGAACACAGAAGGAGATACTACTACAGACACAGCTCAAAGACTTTGTGTTCCATCCGTCTTCCCTGGAGACACAGTCCTTGTGAGGAATCATACAAGGAAAAAGTGTGACGAGCCAAGATTTAACGGTCCCTTCACGGTGGAGGATTGTACACCAACCGCAGTGTAACTATAAGGCAGGAGCTTGTATTTTTTCTCAGCGATATCAAACCATACATCGGAGGAGGCCTGCACTCCAACGAGAGGAGTCGACAAGCGACAGGGAAGAACCACAGCACGTGCAGACGAGATCCATGACGAGGAAAATGGACACATGACCAGCCAAACCAAGACAAATAACTTTTTGCAAATTGTGGCTTAAATTGGACACTTCCTCTAAGCAAAAAAGGGGATAAGGACATAAAAACAGACACTCTGTGCATCCTTGTTGCAGGGTGAAGAAGAAAATTGCACGTATAAGCCACAACACAGTCTGTTGACTTTGAACTTTGGACTGAGGCACACTTCAGCCTTGACGAGAAAAGAATATGCCAAATTTTGACTGAGGACAGTTACATTGGAAGCAACTATAATATCCCGACACATTTCCCACGAGACCCTATTCGGAATCATTTATGGTATCCTGCAGTAGCGACATCGCCAAGGATGTGGTCACCTATTTTAATCTAGTACTAAGATCATACCCGTCATTGGTAGGGAGGCTCACCAATGTCACTGACTTTCTTCAAGACCCTGAGAACGATAAGACAATAAGAAGACTGCTTACTGTCATTGCCAAACAACTTCTCTTACTTCCTGAGTACAGTGAGAAAGAACTAAATATCCCAAACACAGATGGAAATAAATGAGCTTATCAAAACATTGTTCTTTCGTATAATCGAAGACTGTCCAGCTCTTGTCGGAATAACAACAGACACACTCACGTTTCTTCATGGCCCAGCAAATACAGAACAAGCAAGACAACTTTTAAATAAAATCGTGATCCTAGTCGCACTCCAGGTGACCGGGCAATGCAGACATGCAGACATTGTTTACATCAAGGAAAGAACATATAATGCTGAACCTCAGCAAGACAGGACAGATGTCCCTGTCAGCAGAGGACAGCAGGTTGGCTCACAACGTCCTATTTCGCCTAGTCACTGACTTTCCAGAACTAGTGGGGAGACCAATCGATGTTGACGTCCTCACATTCATCAGAGATCCAGCTAATGTTGCACAGATGGGCATGCTCTTGCATGGAATTATGCTCCAAGTAGAACTCTCTCACTATCAGCAGATTTATCTGAGATTGCAAAAGCCTTCCGGCGAGGGACAGATCGAGGAAGCAGTGTAAAGGACTTCGCCTATTGCATTTGTTGTTATTTTTATAATATGTCTGCGCGCGAGACATACGTGTGCAGGTAAGAGCTCACTGATCTTATCGGCTGAGTTACACATCTGGATATAGCGATAGAAATAGTAATACATACTTCCCCTCTGGTAATTAATAGGAACTTTGGAGACATTCTTCGAACGCATTCACAGGAGAGGACAACTTGCATTTAGCAGGTACAGGTTGCTGTATACAAAGATGGTAAATAATTGTAAATACTTAGTAATATGGCGATTCTGGCATACTTTCCTTTACCTTCCTCCCGCATTTTCAACATTGATTTGGATCTACCTGGGGTATGTGCTTTACTTTTTTTCGAACCATGAATTGCATTTATGTGCCTTTCGATAAATGTATTATGTTAACAGTGTTTAGATTTTATATTCACTTCAGCACAGCCCTGAAGGTGGTCATAGACCGAAATGGATTGGCATATGTGCTTTTTTGAATAAGTGACCTATCTATTTCGAGTTGCCTCGCAATATTTGAACTAACTAAGAAACATAAAACCAAGAAATGTGAATTAAACATTTCTTTTGGAAAACCATGTACCGTCTGGTGATACATTTGTTTGACATTATAAGTACTTCACGCAAGAGTTATAAATAATTGTGCAACCTTATTTAAGGTCAACTGAGAGCACCAGTCTTAAGTACGGTATTATTACCTTACTTTTTCTTCAAATCTGTTTAGTGCGATCCGGATGCCATAGGATCTCTTACAGACTGGTAGTTCCAGTTGATTGTTTAAACATTGATTTAAACAATTTATCTAAACAAACATTACCTATATTAAAGTATCTTATTACTGTGGTGCCCACCTGTACATTGGACTTCTGCTAAGCAAAGTGGACATTTATGCGTGGAGTTGGTGCCAACCCAATCACAATGGACCAAATAATCTAGGGTCCTATAGTTAGTAGAACCAATGGGACGTTGTACTTTTAGTGATGTCTACAGAAGTCATCTTTGAAGGAAGGGCTTAGACGCCCACCTGACAGTATTTACCCAATCCCCTCACTCCGTTACCATATACAGATATAGTACCTATATTAAAGTTACCTTTTCCTAACCAATAGAATTGCATATTAACTTTTGAGTGTTATAAGTCAATTATGACGAGTGGTAAGTATAAATGCTATGATTTTTAAGACATTCATTGGAGTTGAAGCGAGAAGGACGATCGCATCACTGCTGATTTCCATGACTCCCTGTTTTTTGTACTTGTCATTAAACGGACTCCCTTTGCCAAACCATTGAGTTGTCCTTATTGATTGGTGTTGGAGTGATAAATCTACACCCCCATCCATCTCAAGGGTGCAGCTATCTCATTTTAAAGTGCTTTCGGAGCAAACCTCGGCTCTATGGGCCGGCCGGGGGTCCCCGGAGTACATTTGCGTTCACCAATTAATCACTTTCGTGAGCTTTCACCAACACACCACATCAGTTGCCCACAAGCTTCCAACGTATCACTTAAAAATAAATGTCTACTCACAAGAAAGTGGAAGAGAGGTCTTTACAAAAGGCCGGACTTCATGGGTTTTACAAATTCCATACCTTTCCAAAGAAGGTACCCCTACTTTTCTGTTGCACCAGCTCCCCATGGAGGAGGACAAAATTTGCACCCTCTTATGCCAACCTGGAACGGAGATATCAACACCCTAAACAACTATTTTGCCTACCTAAATCAGAATACCTTCAATCTTAATTTCACTATAGACCATAGTGATACATCAATTAATTTTATAGATTTGGAGCAATATGTGAAGGATGACAAAAGCTTCACCAAACTATGTGTCAAACCAACGGCAGGAAATACAGTTCTACACACCAAAAGTAATTATCCAAAGCATATCACAAGAAACATCCCCTATGGGGAAATGCTGAGAATAAAAAGAAACTGCTCAGAAGAACATGAATTCTATAAAAATGTGTCTCTTGCTATGGATAAATTCAAAGAGTGAGGATACAATAATCAACACCTAGAGAAAACATATCTAAAAAACTGCTAAACGCACACGAGAGGAACTACTGACAGATAAACCAACCCACAAGAAAACCTTTGAAAAAATAAGATTCATTACAACCTACTCATCTGATATCAAAATAGTCAGAAAAATATTGAAACAGAATTGGAACATCCTCAAAATGGATGACGATATATCGGACAGCCTAGATGAAGAAGTGAATATAACTTTCCGCAGATCCAAAAGTCTTCAGGATCAACTTAGCCATTCCCACTTCAGACTTTCAAAAGAACAAAAAGGGTTACCACAATTATGGGACTCACAAAGACTTATAGGTAATTTAAAATGCGGACAGTGCATCAGCTGCCAATACAGTGAAAACGGAAAACAAAAATACAATTAGCAAACGGACAACAATACACAATACGGGATTTCATTAATTCTAATACTAAATGTGTGGTGTACGTCATAGAATGCAGCTGCAAAACAACATACGTAGGGAGCACCACAAGAAAATTAAGACAAAGAATACAAGAACACTTTACGGAAATTACCAAAGAAGATCCAAGATACCCTTTGGGATACCATCATCAGACTGAACACAAAGGATCCTCAAAAAATGACATAAGATTCTATGGAATAGAAACAATTACAGCGCCGCTGAGGGGAGGAAACACAGAAAAAATACTTAGGACAAGAGAAGCATATTGGATATGTACTTTGGACTCATGCCATCAAGGTCTCAACTCAGAAGGAGAGATGGCTAATCTACTGTAACTGCCTCATTCACTTCTCATCAAAGCAAATATGCAATGAACAAACACTTTTCTATTTTGTTGTGTATAGTTGGGCAATATAGAACAGGAAACACGTCTATTGTAATTCACTTACCATATAAAAAAGGAAGAATTATGCACCCATAGATACAGTACAGCTAAAAATCTAATTCTTATCACGCGACTAAAAAAGATCACGTTACCACGAGGAAAACAACTTAGAATGATTAATAACTTTTTCATTCCTTCTACTCTCAGCCCCATTTGAAAAAAACGATTCCCAAATCAAAACTCTTATTCAGTAATTCGGAATAAGAGATACAAACATACTAGCAACATTGTGCAATGTCACACGTTTCCCAATCCAAAATGGCGGTCGCGATCACGTGAGTAAGATAAACACGTGATCGCGGCACCATTAAGGAGAAGGAATACACCGCTGGAAACAGCAACAAGACAGCATGCTGCTCGAAAAGAAAACTAATAACTAACCATAAAACGGAGCGAAACAGCAAAAAGGTAAGCAGCCATGCAATTTTAAAATAATATATCTACTGCTAACCCAATCATCCCTCTTCCCCAACAAAAAACGTATTAGCGAACTTAGGTAAAGCAGAGGAAGTGAAAGGCACTAAAAATATCCCCTTCTTAAATCTGTTTAGGCTCTGACGGTTGGAACCAGCAGACATTTGGGAAGACCCAAAGTCCATTCAAAGACAGATCAGCAGAATAGCACAATGTGAGTAAAAAAACCCTATCAACTTTATTTTTTGCAAATGAAATAGCTTATCTGAGACAATCAATCTAGGGGTGCCATTTGATAAAACTGTGCAAAAACTAGGACACAATCTACTGTAGTGAAAACATCTTTTACCGAATATGATCTTACTTTCTGCCTTTCAATACAAATAAAGAGTTCATCTTGATCCTCACTGTATTTGAAACCAAACGAATTGTCAAAAACTGCAAATGTTTTTAATTTAGCGATTGAATTGCAAAGCACACATTTGTGTACTCAAGTTGCATTTTTTCTTTATCTTAATTTTCAGTTAAAACAAAAAGAAAGCCCAAAATGGGTTTATCCCTCCTGATGGTCTGGCATGAAACTGTAAGGCAGTGAAACACGCGTAGAGGGCTTGTTACTTTGTCTTTAGGACCAGCAAATTAAACCAAATTTGTTTCAAAAACATCAAAAAAAGGAGTCTTGATTCTGTAGACAATAAATCAAAGAGGATTCTGACACTAAAGGCAGAAATCAACTACAAAATATAGAGCGCACTTTCAAAGGTTCACTCATCCACTTTATTAACTCCATGGAGGAGGGTCCCACATCGATGTGATCAGAAGCCATAAACTGGGATTGATAATGTTCTTTGTGTCGAAAGATCAGACTTTTCATCATAAGAGAATAGTGTCTGATATCTCTGAAATACATGTAAATTATCAGTAGATGGTATATAGGATACAATTGTGTTTTGTTTATGAATCGGTAGGCATTGTTGAAATCATAATAGTGGTTCTTGCCCCCCCCAAACATTTTGTGGTATGGTTTTATTGTGTTTTTGGCAGACACTGTAAATGGCCTAGAGGATCAACGAAGTTTTTGTTTTCCATTTTTGAGGCCGGTGTTTAGGGCCTGATTGTTCTTTCACTGATCTAACTACTTAGCCTCCCAAGCAATGCAAACTCTTGTCACAACACCAGGTAGACCCCACAAAAGGCACAAAGCGAAATATGCAGTTCATGACAGTTTGTTGGAGAATTAACAGGCTTGGGCAGAAATGGGAACAGAAAAAAGGGACGAAAACTTAAATTAGAATGTCTCTCATACATCCCCCTTGGGATTTTCTCTGGGTCTCCCCCATCCCTCACCGCCTTTGGGTGATGTGTGTCTTTCTTGATCTTCCTGCTCAGTTCTGATGATCTATAGTGGGACGTGCTTGATGGATCAGGGCCAAAATGCTGGTCAGGGCAAAAACCTCACAAATGCCCAGAGTCATATGCAAACAGAAGTACATCACTGAGCTCCCACAGGCTTTCTTATGCCTCTCACCACCTGCCTTTCCCATAGTCCCACCATTAGAGTGTCGCTCTCCTCGTCGATGCCCACCACATAAGGACAGCTACAGGCAGAAACATTGCTACGGTCGGGCTGAGGGGGCTATACACACTCTGTGATGTTTGTGAGCAGAGGTGTCGCTAGAGTGGGTCTGAGGGGTGTATATGTCTGGGTCTTTTGGTTGTAACGCCAGATAGAAGCTCAGTGGCTACAATTAAAAGGCTACCCAGCCCTGAGTCCTGATAGTCCCGACATTAGCATAACCCCAGATATTTCCAGACCTGGCAACACTCCGGCTACAGGGCTTCTACTCCTCTCTGTCCACAGGCATCACCTACATGTCCTCAATGCTCTGCTGCAGGCTTGTTTTCCAAGTTCTTTATTGGAACCTGAGGCTTTATAGGAAAAATATGTACTTCCCATGCCTGTCCAAGCTCACCAATCCCCGATAAGGTAGGATTTATATTTTGGTTGGATAACAAAGGACCCAAAGTGTTTCCTAACAATGATGGATAAAGATAAAGTTGGATTTTGCTGGAGTGATCACTGTCTGGTTTATAATTGTGAATAAATGCAGGAGAAAATCAGACTTTCCCCCTACCTCTTTTTTCACATGTAGAGTTTGGAACTGTGAAGAAAATCTTCGGACTGAAAGGTTCAGGAGCATGAAGAATTTGTGATGAGACGTTTTGATTTAAAATGGAGAATTTCAATCTTGAAGAGTTAAAAATGTCCACTCTTAAACTGGCTTTTTGTAGTGGTTATTTTAAAATAATACACCTTTATTTAAAGTAAAAAAAAGGTGGGTGAGGCGCGCACTCCAATTCCGGGCCAATATACTACCTGAAGAAAGAAAAAAATATATAACTGGGTTAAATCCCAAAAGTGTCCAATTCACTGGGTTAGATCCCAATTGCTGCCAAAATATTCACAGGGTTGGATCCCTTCTGCTGCATTTCTGCTGCTGTTCTCCTCCACCTAGCGCTTTCGTGTCCCAACACTCTTCAGGGAGGCTGTGTTGCCTTGCTTTTCAGGTGAATCCAATTAAATTGCTAATACAGTCTCTACAGATTATGGGAGCTGTAGTGAAAACATTTTTGTTCAGTTCAGGTGACCAAGGAAAGACTCCCCTCCAGGAGCACACATCTTACCCTTAGCAGGGGGAGGGGGTGGGGAACCATAACTATGGTTCTCCACTGTAGGGCAAAATATCCCCGGTGCTGCAGCCTCTGGAGTCCGGATCTCCACAAATTACATGTAAATAAAGAGGGGTGAGGCGCGCATTCCAATTTCTGGCCAATATACTACCTGAAGAAAGAAAAAATATATAACTGGGTTAAATCCCAAAAGTGTCCAATTCACTGGGTTAGATCCCAATTGCTGCCAAAATATACACAGGGTTGGATCCCTTCTGCTGCATTTCTGCTGCTGTTCTCCTCCTCCTAGCGCTTTCGTGTCCCAACACTCTTCAGGGAGGCTGTGTTGCCTTGCTTTTCAGGTGAATCCAATGAAATTGCTAATGCAGTCTCTAAGGATTATGGGAGCTGTAGTGAAAAAATGTTTGTTCAGTTCAAAAGTGTCCAATTCACTGGGTTAGATCCCAATTGCTGCCAGAGGCTGCAGCACCGGGGATATTTTGCCCTACAGTGGAGAACCATAGTTATGGTTTTCCCCCCTCCCCCTAATAAGGGTAAGATGTGTGCTCCTGGAGGGGACTCTTTCCTTGGTCACCTGAACTGAACAAAACATTTTTCACTACAGCTCCCATAATCCTTGGAGGCCACATAAACGCCTTCTTGCATGTGGTCACATAAACCAATGTGATCTGCTCCATGCAGTAACACTGCAGATTCCTAATGGAGTCCTATGGGCTTCTTAAATGGGTAATAACTGACTTTAAACAATGCAGCCCCAACCCGTTACCACATGCATGAAGGGTAATTGAGTTCTGTGATATTTCCAGAGTGAATACAGACAAACCTAATGATGCACTTTGCTGCTCGACACCACTCATCCAGTCCTGAGCTTTCATGTAACAAATTAAGGCATGCCGGGAATGTCTTAGTTACTTACCTGCAACTGTATTTCTCCAGCATTGGTATCTTTCATAGATTCACATGCTTGAATATTCCCCGTCGTCAGACTGGGAATCCTCAGTGATATAAATAATTATTATTAAAAAGAATTTTAGGTGAGGAGGCAGAGCTTAAGCTCCCCCCCAGCCATCCATCTTCAGATTTTGAACCGTAGGAATTACAGTATGATGGGTGCTGAGCGTAGGAGCAGCCTCTTAGGGGAAGGGGTGGGCACATGTGAATCTATGAAAGATACCAATGCTGGAGAAATACAGTTACAGGTAAGTAACTAAGACTTCTCCAGCATTGGATCTTTCACAGATTCAGATGCTTAAATAGAATACCAAGCAGTTAAAAACATGCCACCATCAATATGCATATATGCATAAATACAGAAAAAACATATTTCTGATCAAACCTTTACCATGCAGCAACACAACGGCTACATACTCAGGGAAAGGTGGGAAAAGGAGGCTGGTCCCACCTTATGCAAAGAGGTGGCGGAGCACTGCCTGTCCAACTGTAGTTTCTTTGTTGGCATCTTCAGCCAGGCAGTAGTGTTTAGCGAACGTGTGGAGAGTGCTACACGTGGCAGCTCTGCATATGTCCTTCAATGCTACCCCTGCGTGGAACGCTGTTGACGCAGCTCTCCCTCTGGTGGAGTGCGCTGAGGGTGGTTTGGGAAGGGGGTCGCCTTCCGTGAGGTGGCTGTGGGTGATGCAAGAAGAGACCCAGCGCGCCAGACCTTGTTTGGAAATATGCTGGCCCTTTGTATGGCCAGAGAAGGCGATGAACAGTCTATTTGAAGAACGGAACTCTCTAGTCCTTTGCAAATAAAACTTTAAAACTCTTGCTATGTCCAGAAAATACAATGTTCGTTCTGCTTCCGAAGAATGATTCTGGAAGAAAGTTGGTAAGACAATGCGTTCGGTGAGCGTCATTTTCGATACTACCTTCGGGAGGAACTTGGAGTGTGGTCTCAAAATGACACGGTCCTTATGGAACAAGGTGAAGGGAGGTTCAGATGATAAGGCTTGTAACTCACTGATTCTCCTGGCCCAAGTAATGGCTATCAAGAAAGCCGTTTTCCATGACAAGAATGTTATGTTGCACCTGTGAATGGGCTCGTAAGGAGGCTCCATGAGAGGTGTTAGCACAGTGTTCAAGCTCCAGTTTGAAACCGCCGCGGGTGTAGGCGGGTATGTACGCAAAAGTCCTTTAAGGAAGACCTTAACGGCCGAAAGGGAGAGCAAGGACTGCGTCTCCGGGGCCGTCATGTATGCCGCAATGGCTGATAGGTGGACCTTGATCGAAGACAGTGAAAGACCTGCTTTGGCTAAGTGCAATAAGTAGGGAAGTACTTGCTCAACCGAGGTGATGAAAGGATCAATAGCATATGTCTCACACCACTTGGAAAAACAATTCCATTTCCTAGTGTAAGTGATACATGTAGAAGGAGCCCTTGAGGCTCTGATTATGTCCCAGCACTCCGCAGGCAGATTGAGATTCATCAGCTTACGCTGCTCAGGAACCAGGCCTTTAGAGACAGGCTTGCTGGATCATGATGGAGGACCTTGCGGTTCTGTTGCGTCAATAGATACTGATGCGCTTTGAGGCGAATCGGGGGCCATCGGGACAGGTGCTGTAGGGTCCAATACCAGACCTGCCATGCCCAGTCCGGTGCGATTAGGATCATAGCACACCTCTGCTCTTTCAGTTTGCGTAGTATCCTGGGAATGAGGGAAAAGGGGGGGTATAGGAATGTACCCGTCCAATCCACTGAGAACGCGTCTCCTACTGACTGACTCTCTGGGTATCTGGAGGCGAACATTTTGCATTTCCTGTTGGCCCTGTTGGCAAAAAGATTGAGATGTGGATGGCCCCATAGGGCGAAGATCTGTTGGGCTTCCTTCTCATCCAGCTCCCACTCATGAGAGGATGTGTAATCTCTGCTTAGTTTGTCAGCTAGGACATTGTCCACTCCCGGAAGGTGTTCCGCCTTGATTTGGACTCCGTGGTGCAATGCCCATGCCCATATTAGTTGAGCTTCTTGAGATAAGATCTCTGACCTGGTGCCTCCTTGCTTGTTTGTGTAGTGCATGGAGGTCGTGTTGTCTGTCTGTACAGTGAGTACCTGTCCTGCCACTACCGGAAGAAAAGCTTTCAGTGCCCACCGTATGGCCCTGAGTTCCAGCACATTGATGTGGAGTTGGGACTCCTGGGTTGACCAGGAGCCCTTGGTTTGTAGGTCCGCAAGATGAGCGCCCCAGCCCGAAAGAGACAAGTCCAGCCTCAAAAGAAGGATCGACGTTGGTGCCTGAAATGGCATCCCTTGTAAAAGGTTCTGCAGAGCATTCCACCATCGAAGAGCTTTGTGCAGCGTTGTTGGAATCTGGACAATGTCCTCCCAAGAGCCGAGAGCTTGTTTCCATTGGTGGTCCAGTGCCTCCTGGACAGGCCTCATGCGAAGCCTGCAATTTGGTATGAGGAATATACATGAGGACATCATACCTAGGAGGGATTTGTAAAAGCGCACAAATGTCGTTTCTCTCCCTAAGAAACACGAGGTCAAGCGGAGAATTGCTGTTGCTCTTTCTGCCGACGGTCTCACCCTGGGAATGTTGGTGTTGAGCTAGGCTCCCAGGAAAGAGACTGTCTTGCTGGGAACTGGGTAGGATTTCGCGTTGTTTATGGCGAAACCTAACCCTCTTAAGAGATGTGTCGTCTTTGAGACTGCCCAGCGTGCTCTTGAGGAGGAACTTGCTCTTATCAACCAGTCGTCCAGATATGGAAATACTTCTGTTCCTGTCCTCCTCAGTTTTGCAGCCACTGGTGCCAGGCATTTTGTAAAAACTCTCTGTGCCGATCTCAGACCGAACGGGAGCACTCGAAATTGAAAATGAAGATCGCCCACAGTGAACCTGAGGAATTTTCTGTGTGCTGGGTGGATTGGTATGTGGAAGTATGCGTCCTCCAAATCTAGAGTGGCCAAGAAATCGTGCCTGTTTAACCAAGGGAGCACTCCTTGCAAAGTTATCATCTTGAATTCGATGCGCTTGATATATTTGTTTAGCGCTCTCAGGTCCAAGATGGGTGGCCATTGACCATTCTTCTTTTTGACGAGGAGTAGAAACCCTTTCCCCTTAGAGAGTAAGGTACTGGCTCTATTGCTGCTTTGTGTAGTAGCTTCTGGATTTCGGCCATGACTTGCTTTAAAATATGCACCTTGCGCGGAGTCAGGGGCAAAGAAGGCGGCTGGTCTAGAAATTCCAAGGTGTGTCCCTCGCGGACCACCTGCAACACCCATTTGTCTGATGTTATTGACTGCCAGCGTTGGTAGAACTGGCTCACCCTCCCCCCCCCGGGCCGTGATGTTGAGGGGGAGGAGCTGGACTGTCTGTTTTGTTTGCTCTGCGATTTCCCTTGAGCGGAGCCCCGCCTCGCTCTCTGGCTGTATTTATTGGAAGACTGGTACTTGGTGTCCTGGTATGAATTACCTTGCAACTTCTGACCGTAGGAAAGACGGTTAAAACCTCTGTACTTCGAGGATGAACCTCGAAAAGGACGAAAAGATTGTCAATCTTTGTCTTTATCTTTCAAAGAGCTGATGGCATGTGCTGTGTCCAGGTCCGTTTTGATTCCTTTGAGGTGGTCATCGATCTTTTTCCCGAAGAGTTCTTGACCATCGAAGGGCATGTCTAATATCTGAGCTTGGACCTCAGGTCTGAAATTGGTAGCCTTCATCCAGGCCTGCCTTCTCAGCACTGTGCCGTGGGGCACCTGCCGGAAACCTGACTCCGCCACATCGACTGCTGCGTCAACCATATGATTCGAAGCTGCTTCCCCATCAGCGATAATCAACCTGGCTTCCTCCTGGAGTTCTACAGGTAGATGTTTGGCCAGCCTGGACATGGAGAGCCAAAGCTCGCGGTCAAACCTCGCCATCATGGCCAGCGCATTGCCTGCTCTGATGGTAAGCGATGCTGATGCGGATACTTTCCTGCCCATTGCCTCTAATTTGCGACCGTCCTTGTCCGGTGGGGCTGATAGAGGTGATGCTGGATTGGCCATCTTTTGCCTAGCTGCAACTGTGATAACCGAGTCCGGTTTCGTATGACCTCGTAGACAAAGGGGTGCAAACTCAGGGGCCTTGTATTTTTTCACAGGCCTGGAAACTGGAGCCGGAGTGGATAAGGGTGTGGCCAATATCTTGGATCTGGACTCCCAAATGGTGTCGAGGAGAGGAATGGTAGTAACAGTTCTCCTACGTTTGTCCCTGTGCTCATAAAGCACCGACTTCTTCTCCTCCAATGTGACCTGTAACTGAAAGAATTCTGCAGCTTTGCCGATGATAGTATGAAAAGAGACTAAATCATCCGGTGGTGAAGAGCCACCCATAGAATCTTTCTTCCTGGGCTTTCCGACAATGTAATCGTCCCATTCACTAGTATCAGGCTCTTGCGTGATCTCGCCTTCTTCTGGTTCTGAAAATTCTCTGAAAGGATCTTCCTGCCAGTCTGAGACCGAAACAGAGGATGGTACAATCATTGGATCTCTAACTGGAGATCTTGTTCTATGTGACGATGCGGAGAAGGGACCCTTGTCGGTGAAGCACTGAGTGTCCTGCTCCTAGATCTGCGCGGTGGTTCTGGTGAACGCACCCTTTTCTGTGGCCTACTCCTGGAAGGCGAATGTCTTGGCGTGCTTTGTCGAGGTGAAAAATCCCTCTGCGGGGGGGTTGGCTCCCTTGGTACAGCTGACTTGCTTTTTTCATTTTGACATCTGTTGAACTCCTCAATGATCCTTTGCATTGATAACATGAGCATGGGATCATAAGGATCAGCAGGCACCTCTGTAGTAGGTTGCTAAGGAGGGCTGTGTTCCTTAGGTGTAAGACAATGGTGTTCTTCAACAAACTCAGTGTCTGAAAACTCCTCCTGCAGGATGACGTCAGGTAGCTCTGGCATTTCTCCTAAGGGAGATAATTGTGTTCCCTGCGGTTCGAGAGCATCTACAAACTGAGGCGGCGCTTCTATAGACTCAGGAAGACTGTCTTCATTGGATGGTGTAACAGTGGCATCAGCGAGGGGCATTTTGGGCCCTATAGCCTCTGTCGGTAAATGAGCTTGCGGTGCCGTCGACGAGTGCGTGGATGAAGGTTTTGTGGGCGGTACCTTATCCATCGAGGAGTACTTCGTGGACGAGTGCTTTGTGGACGAATGATGAACTTCCTTCGTGGACGATTGCTTCATGGATGATAAACTCGCCGGTGAGGACTTAGTTGTGGACAATGCGGTTTGCCACGTGGTGGTCTTCGATGAGGGTCTTGTCGACGGCTTGGTGGACGACGGGCCTCTATCTTTACCGCCGCTCGTAGACGGCTTCTCTGTGGACGACTGCTCCCCCCCCTGTTTTTTGCAAACTCCTCCTTCCCTCTGGAGGTAGTTTTTGCCGTAGAATGCTTCATCTTATGGCTTGCAGAGTCCAGGGAAGGTAGGAAAGGTATAATTTCCAGCTTCCTTTTACTCTTGGGAGTGGAAGAGGAACCCCTTTCCACTGAAGAAGCCCTTCTTTTAGAAGTTTACTACTCAGATGATTTGCTGGAGTGAACAGGAGCTGTCTTCGCAGATTCCTCGTCTGAAGAAAGTTCATTGGCTTCCAGATGCAGAAGAAGTCTTCTATGTCTGTCTTGTAGGGTCTTAGTTGAAAAAAACTTGCAAATGTGACATTTCTGGATGTCATGAGGATATAGACAGTATATACAGTGATCATGGGGGTCTTTCATGTAAACCACCCTTCTCCTGCACCTCGTGCAATCCCTGAACAGGGAAGGTTTCTTGGTAGCCTGAAGTTCAGCCATCTGAAGAGAAAGTTCACTCGACCAATTCTGGGTCAAAATAAAGTTTTTTGAAATCCCAGTAACCAGTAGAGATAGCCCCTAGCCAGGGGAATGTGGTAGAGTATATAGAAATATAAACTACTGTGAAAATAGAAGAATATTCGAAAAAAGCTCAGAGAGCTTGAGGATTCCCTGTGTCAATTAGACTGCAGTGAAAAATCTGAAGATGGCTGGGGGAGAAGCTTAAGCCCGGCCACCTCATTGGTTGTGGTCATAAAGGACCAAAGTGAAGTGGAGAGACTACACAATAGAATGGCTCATATGCCATAATGGGCTATGTACATGCATTTCTATTAGCAATGTGTGTATATTAAAAAAATGTTTTATAATAATTATTTTATCACTGAGGATTCCCAATCTGACGACTGGGAATATTCAAGCATCTGAATCTATGAAAGATCCTATGCTGGAGAATGTAGTCTTCTTTCACTTCGATAGACAGGCGTCTCTTTGCTTCCATTCAATAACAATCTGGTCAGGGCTTTTGCAACATTTCTAAACGTTTCCCAATATCTGACTCATGAAATACTAAGACTTCCTGGGTTATTCTGGATTTTCAATGCAATGACCTTGAATGGAGCAAAAATATTAGCTTTCCAATTGATTTGCAGACCCATCCATGTTATTTGCTCTGTGGCCCGCAGCTGGAAATAAGCTTCCAGGTATTGCTAATAGGTGACGTGGTGGCACGCATGCATTGTTAAATGAAATTGCCTCCCCTGCTCTCTCATTACATGTAGGCAGTTTTTTGCTTGCATTTTTTAAATCCACTGCAACACTCATGGTGCTTGGTAAACACGCCCCAAAGCTCAATAATAAGAGTTGGATCTATACAATTCTTGGGGTGATAAAGCTATTTGTAAAATACTATCTGTCCTGTACGCTAATGCAAGCTATACCGTTACTTTGCATTCCCATAAAGGTCGGATAGTTACTAGATGGTGCTATGACACATGTGCTTGTTAACTGAAATGGGTTATTCTACTGATGTTATTTACTGGAAATCCTGTTTTTCCCGGAAGGTTAAAGTATAGATTTTCAGAACCATATTGTCCATGATTTTCCTAACTTTCCCCAATATCTTATTCTTGTGAAACTGCTGGTCTTAGCCATGCTTTTCAATGCAAAGTGGTATGTTGGAAAACCTTGCTTTTCCTTGGAATATTCTATCAACTATCTTTTCAAATTCTGAGTAGGCTTCTCTAAGCTTTTACAAGAAATCTGATTTGCTAGGACTCAGTAGGAATCTAAGCTCATCCATGAATTTCCAAGCCAAGGTTTTCATAAAAAATACTCAGACTTCCAGTGTCATTTTTACAAGAGGAGTCTTCCTCTGTTTAGGTTCAGGGTACACATTTCTTCCCTCTACCACTTTGAGTTCTCGGTAGCTTAACTTGCCTCCCTGTCCTCTCACACTATCCTCCTCTGTTTCCTGGATTTCGTCCTCTCCCCTACCCTCAAGTCTCCTCCTCTGCCTCGCCTTTCTTCTCACCCTTTTCCTCATTCCAACTCGAGTGTTCAACTTCTTCAACTCCTCTCACCCACTTCCTCTCTCCATTTCCTGCTGTTCCTCCTCATTTCTGCTCTCCTCTCACCCGCCTCCTCGTTTCCCCAGCACAAATTTCTCATGTCCTCCTCTTTCGTTTCACCCACCTTCTCTCTTTTCACCCTTCTCCTTACTTTTCTCCTTCTTTCCCCTTTTTAGCTCCAAGTATCTCCTGCAAACACATTTAAAACTCCGTGCTTGCTCCTGCTCCAAACACCCACACTCTTTGGAGGAACCCCACCCCTTATTTACGGCCGTGTGTCTGCCTATTCACCCTCCTCTCGGTAATGGATTTCAGGTGTGTGTATTTTTGTATTGTGGAACGTGATTGGTTGGCCTATCATTCTTCCTCTTCCACTTTGGGCCCCACCTCTTCTTCCTGCACCTATGTGGTACCAGCCAATAAAGACGTGCCCGACAACCTAGGATTTTCTATGTGCAAATGCGGAGAAAGTAGAGATTGCATTGGGGGAAATTGGTTGGTGGATCCCCGTTCTCTCTCCTCCTCACGCTGCCTATAAACGGATTTGTCTGCACCCATGCAGGTCTCTGCTTTTAGGCTTTCGGATCAGGCGGCATTGCATAGTCCCCCATCTTGCTGGTATCACACTTCAGTTCCTCCCTTCTCTAGCAGTGAGAGGGAGATTTTCTGTTTTGATGGTTGACACTTAAGACTGGGGTTAGAGCTCTCTGGCCCGTTAGTGGACATATTACAGGTAGATTATATATATAGGTACCTTGAAGGGATCGAAGCACTCCCTGGCAGCCTGTGGTGAGCCCCTGCCTCCTGGCATGGTGGATGATGGTGAAGGCCAGCGGTCCTCCCCACGCTGCTCCCAGGCCCAGCATCACACGGCGTGTGACAACCCACTTTGTAACTCTACCATCATCCCTAGGCAGGGCACTTTGCCACACTCTCTAGAAAGTTACTTTTCAGCAAGGATTGTTGGTGCAACCCATCATGGGCGACCCACGCCAAACTTTTGAAACTAGTGGGCTGTAACACTGAGGGCAGCATGGGTAAAACAGTTGTTACAATCATAATATTGTGTGAACCCCTTGCTGTCCACGCATTTTGGTCCAGACTATAAGTCCCAACTTTGCATTGGCCACACTTTAAAACATGCTGCATGACAATGGTTTCCTTTTCTACTGCATAACTCAACCACGTAATTCAGGGCTTTGAAAAACATGTCCGGCTCACATTATTTGCTTATTAAAATGCAAATGCTCCCTGTGTTCTATTGGGTGTAATTCTTCCAACAACCCAATGTCTGTAATCTCACCTCTTCGTAGGTGAGCTTTATTTGTTACAGGTTCTTTGTCTTCGACCAATGATTTAGAGAAAAATGCTGTGATCTTCCTCTCCAAGGTTCGGATGTCTGCTGAGGCCTTCTTTAGTTGATCGCTCACTGGCAGAGTTGTCTCATTCACTCCTAAGTGCGGGCGATCTCAACCTATCCCTAGGGTTCGGATCATCGATAGATTCAATAACTTTGATAACTTGATTAGGCTCAACAAGCTCCACCTCATTCAAAAAACAATGAGCACTCATTTATGGTCACCTGCCCCTTATTTATAGACATCTGCGTTCCACACTTTAAAATAGTTAAGGCACATACTAGAGAGTGTACATTACTTGCAGTAGCAGATGTATTTGCTTCTACACATTCAACACTTACCAGCGGACAGAGAGTAGCACCCCCCGGCATAGTTTGCTTGCTCCTTAGGAGATTGCCCAATTCTATTGCACTTATGATCTCTCACCAAGATAGCCTACCAGCTAACCAAAACGTTCCCTTCAGTTTTGCTTTCCGCACCTCCTTACCGCTGACAGCCGACAGCACTTGATGCACTTTGACGCGCCCTGACGCATACGAAAGGGGTTTTTAAACTCCAGACAAGCAGGTTGATCGTCGAACGCTGGACCACCAGGGAATAGATTTGCAGCTCCACACACCGCAATTCCACCTTCCCGGGCCCACAGCAATTGTCACACGTTGACGCATTATACAAGATTGGATGGGACAAGAGCAATTGTTTTGCTTTGCAGAAACATGCGTTAATACAGGGACATTCAGACAGAGGCTAAGTTCACGTGCTGGAAAGGGCAGAGGTGCTCCACACATTTTAACATATCGTGGGTGCCATGGCCTAGACTCCTCCAGCAACCTCGCCGCAAGTCCTCTTTATGATCCCGACCCTTAGCAAATTTGAATACTTTGTAGTGTATAGAATTTCAGCACAACCCTTTCCAAAACCCACCAGGTAGGGTGGCTGGTCGGAGGACCCTGTGTCATTGGAAGGTAAGAACGCAAGGGTGGAAATATGTTATTTCTCTGCAGATCCCCTTGTAGTTTTAGCCCTGAGAGTTTGATGTTTGGAAGGGTTCTTCTTTTAGACACTACCTCTGGAGTCACTCGGAATCCTGGAGGGTGCCTACACAGCCAAGCACTTTGGCCCTGAACACTGGGGCACTTTTGAGGAAGCATAAGGTTTCTCACTAAGACTTTGGGTCTTTTCTTATGCAATAGGCACATTACTCGAGACACTTTTTATGCAGATGGATGAGGCTTTGTTTAGAGAAGCAGTATGTTATATTGTATTCAGAATCCATTTATGCATCCTGCGGGCCCAGGTTGTCTGTCTTTGGCATCAGCTGGGCTTGGACTGGAGTTATCTTGAGTGTGCTGAAAACCCTGCCTAATTACACTGTATTCTCTATAGGTGTTCAATCTATCCATGCAGGTCAGCAAACGTTGGCTATCCACCTTCACGAGTTTGGTGGTATCTATGCAGTAATACCACTGAGCTAGTACAAAACGGTATCACCATTACCACCACTTGGTCTGGTGGTATTACCACTGGCAGTAATACTGCCAACTTGGCCGTTTCGGGTGGTAAGGCAGAGGAATTACCTCCAGCATTCTGCTGGAAGTGTTCTTCAGCAGTGTGTTAATGCGGGAGTAATGCAGTGGTAACTTTGTTACCACTGCATTACCACCGTTTTTTTACCACACCACGGAACTCCTAATGAGGCCCTGTCTCTAGTTTTCTTAATCCCCCACAGTAGCTGTTCTTGTAGAGCTGTGGAATATTGAAGAGCTCCCAGTTCTATATTAGTCCATGTCATATGCAGAGCTTGGAAGATGGAGACCCCTGAACAGAAGACAGAACCTTCTACTAAATGCTTTTCAGCAGCTGGTTCCGTTTGCCCAGGTTTGAACGTGTGCTTCATGTATTGCTATTTTGTACACGTCATCGTGGGTGTCTCTCCGAAACGTCTGAAAAGCACGGAGTGAGAATGACTAGGCATTCTGGAGGTATCATCCTCGCGACCTGGCGGGCCATTTAGAACTGGGATCTTAAGTTTTACCGATCCATGTCTATGATTTCAAAGAACCCGAGCAGTTGTCTTATGCACTCTTGGACACGGGTGCTACGGGTGTGGAGAATGAACTGTGCGAGGTGCTTCTGACGTGGAGCAGGCACTAGATCACCAATGGCCAAAAAGGCAACTCTGCACTCTGTTCTCTACTCCTAGGTCTCAAAGTTGGCACTGTACGCTTATTCTGATGCTTGTCAATGATAGTGCTATGCAGAGGGGAAATTAATGTAAAAAAGGGTCATGCTTACAGATACCACTTGGCTGTCAACCTTATACATGTCATCACATCAGGAAACCTTTTTTTTTTAAAGAAAACACGAATAAATTAGGCAAACGACTGCTTTTTCCCCCTTGTTTAACAATAGCCTGCCTAAGCAGGCTCCAGCTTCTTTAAGAGCACATGCAACGCCAGGCCCATATAACAAACCCAGTGCCACCAGCCTGCATTCTACATCTTACAGTTTCACTTTCAGATTATTTTCCCACCCATTAAAAGAGGAGCCCTTTAGAGAGAGCTTCCAGTTTATAGGACTATGTGGGAGAGCAACTTTGAAAATGTTGCTGGCAGACTGTGCCAGGGCTTAGAGGGCTGCTCAGGAGAGCCTTTGCTGCTGTAGCTTTGAGAATTTCTATGCGACCAATAAGATGTCACTCGTGCTCCAGTGCTTAGGAAAGTGTCCAGCACAGGAGGCCCACACAAATATTTCTTATAATGCTTGCACCCCAATGAGGAGGCAGCCTGTGAGATGTGCCAGAACGTGTCCACCATAGGAAGACAGGACAGGGAGAGGGGCCTGCTGGCCTGACTGCACAGGCCCAGAAGGGCAAAAGCAGGTGAAGACCCCCAAAAAGGAATGCAGTGTTGAGGGAGAAAATGTCATGGAAAAGCATGCTGGAAAGGAGAAACCCAGACCCTGCAATGGATAATGGTGGTGTTGGATGTCTTGCCTCTAAACCAGACACAGAATCTTCATCATATTCAAAACAGTCATTTCTTCGCCGTCATCAAGGCTGCCATGGCTGGGAGAATTTACAGCAGTGGAGTCGCGGGCGATGGCAGAATGATCAGTATTGGAGGCATCATCGCCATCAGTTCCAGTCACTGGTCATGGAGCTGCCATTTTTGCCAGTGAGGGATGCAACACTGTCATAGATGTAAGAAAATCAGAGGCCCTTGAATAGGTCCCATTGTCAGTCATTGTTTTGGGAATGCCAGATAGAAATCTTGGCCTGATCGAAGTCCAGGGGTAGACCCTTGCCCAAATGGTGCCAGCCTAAACATCTGTAAAGAAAATATGAACGCACACAAATGCCAAGAGTTATATAAAGACACTGGGCCTCATCACGAGTTGGGCGGTATCCTGGAAGGGTTTCATGGTCTAATTACAAGACCCAATCAGTATACTAAAATTGGGCCTTCATCCTATTAGGAATTAAGAGGAAGAACAGGACCTCAGGCAGTCTATTCCAGTGCCGTGCCCTCCGGACAATGCACACAAGCAGAGGTTCTTCACACCCCTGTTGATTGTCCAGCATTTATTTGCTTTGTTAGGACAGAAACTTGTGCAAGTTGGGCTATGTTTGTAATGAAATTGCTCACGATTTACTGAAGTGAATGTAATTCATTCTGGATTGAGATACAGATATCCTCTCCACTACTGACTATTTGTGAATGCATATTTGGATTATTGTGTAGTGTTTTATACATCAATGCTTGTGTTTTATGACTGTATGTGTGTGATATGTTTAATACAATTCTAGTATTTTTTTAACAGCGCATTTTGGGTAAAGGTCGATTACCGTTAAGGTCTCTATTTGTGATGCTAGGTTGAGGCACTTTTTATATCCTTCCTTATGTATTAATCCTGCTCACTGTGTCACCATACTTAACGTGTCTGTAGCTTGTGCCACCAAGTCCCTGTCAGGGGAGCCTGCGGAATGTTGTGAGCATGGATAGATCTCCAATGGACTGGCCGTCTAGGAGCAGAGGGAACATGGACAATAATTGTTATGGTGGTTGGAGCTGAAAAAGAAGGAAGATAGGCAAACAGAAGAAATCGATGTTTGGGGGGGCCGAGGCTTTGGTCACCCCCTGCCCCACCCACAGTGTATGAGAGAAGCATAGTAGGGTCAAAATCCTCCTCCACATATGCCATTTGCAGTCAGGGGGAGGACTGCAGTGGAGCTGGCTTGGTGAGCCAAAGAAAACCCAGACTGCATGAGTGGGGTGGCCCAAATGTGGAGTGGCCATGAGGCAGGGAAAGGATAAAGTGAAACATGTGGCCCTGGTAGGCCAGGGCCAGGGTGGGTGTGAGGGAGGACTGTGCCGGTGCAGCGATAGAAGAAGTGTACACACCACTTTAGTTTAGACAATGCCCCGGGATACAGTAGTGGTGGAGGCTTCCCGGCCGAAGATCAGCCTGGGCAGTGTCCAAATGTAAAGACAGTGAAGCAGCGTACGAGGTAGACCAGGAGGACCATGTGGGGTGTGAGGAAATGGGTGGCAAGGGACATTAGCCCAGGGCTAGAATGGGTGAGCATGAACAAGCCGGGCGCTCCAGGGCACCAAGCTCTGGACCACCGCAAGTGTGCAATGCTTGACCAAGAGGACTTCTTTTGGAGTGCTTTTCAAGGCATGCATGAAAGGAGAGGACAAGAGTGGACGAACATGGCAATGACGTATGCTGCTGTACAGTCAGCCAATGGGGTGAGCCCGCTCTCACACACACGCTGCACAGGTATCTCCTGGGAGGCGAGTGGGCCCCATCCTATGGAAGTGAATGACACAAGACCTAGTAAGATCGTTGTTTTGTCCTCCCTTTGTTTCCCCCTCCTTGTCTTGTCGCACCTAGAAACACCTGTGTACAGGTGCTGTGGCAGAATACTGTTTATTTGAAATGTATTGGTGTTTACCATGCCACTGTAACTTATCTTTGTCTTCAAGTTCTACCAATAAGACCCTGATAGGGTGCTCTGCGCAGATTGGGACAGTAAACAATGGTTGGGTCACTCCTACACCAAGGACAGTAGACTGGCCTGTGGAATGCATGAAGAAAGAAGAGCAGGAAAACATTTTAGCAGGACAAGGCAGAGAACAGTCCGAGGCAGCTGCCTCCTCAGGTGGTCCCCGAGGGCTTCCGAGGACTGTGCTGCAGGGCACAGCACCAGGACCCAAGCCTTGAGGGTCAAAGATCTGGTGAGGACTGAAAATCCTCTGCAGCATTTGATGAGGAGGTGAAAAGGGGCCGAGTAAGCCACTCGAAAACCTGGATTGTGTCAGCAGTGAGGTCTAGGGAGAAGGCAATCTCCCTAACTATGTTACAGCGGTGCCGCCGATGGTAGGTTGCAGACATCTGCTGTCCACTCCTTGATGCTGGAGGGACGGGTGCGGAAGTACCAATGCTGGGATGTGGCGCCAGTGACGACAGAGTCAGGGAATGTCACTGCATGTACTGCAGGATGATGCTGCTCAGGTAGGCCGGACCTGTGCGGGCGTGTAAACAGCAAACCCCTGAGGGGCCAGATATGTCAAGCTGGGAAGAGCGCACCCTGGAGTGAGGCGTGGGATCGCCCAGTGCCAAAGGAGGAGGTGCCTGTGCAGTCTTGGGGGATCATCCCAGCCATGGAAGTGATCAGAGTGGCCCACTAATACGGAGCACTTCGAGATGATTGGGCGGTCCCCACTCGAGAAGGGAGCTTGTTGCCTCCTGTGCAGCGAAGGAGAGAGAGCGATCACCGTAGCCTGTGGCCGATTAATCAAAGGCACCTTTCTGGCGTACGGTAATGTCGGGCATGTCCCACCTTCCCGCCCCCTATGAGAAGTGCTTTTATGCATGCAAGGACTGCTTAAGCGGCATGTGAAGTTACTGTGCCTTGAGGACTGTATAACTGGGACAGTAAAAACCCAAGAAAATTGGACAAAATGTATGACAAGGACTATGGGTAAAGATAGTCGCTGTCTGCAGCATCCTTTTGGAAGGGTTCAGTGTGTATAATAATAGGTCTATATAGCTCTGTAGAGTGGGAGCAGAAGGAAATCATGTCCAAGTCGGATGTACTGTAAGAGTACTGTGAGGAGTCAGAAATGCGTGACGGACACAAAGGTAACGTTTTCTCATGGTTGGCCATTTATTCAAAGTAAAAAGGGGTTTTGATACACACCTAACTTTCCCACACCTAATAGAAAAGTACCTGCCTGGCAAACTAAAACTAAAGAAAAATGACCTACTGTCCAAAATATCTCTGACCCTCACACTAACACACACAATAAAATTATGCAAGGAAAATATGACTAAATCTTAGTCCAACAAAACAGTTTTGTAATTCACACTCAAATGTTCTAGAAAGCACTCCTTGTCTCCAGGGTTGTATTCCCTTCCCCGGGATCAATTCAGGAATACTTAGATCACAGTTCAAAGCGTGTGCTGCAAACTCTCCTCTCAGAACAGGTTATCTTGCCATGTTCTTTCTGGAGAGGAGCGCCAGCTACCTTTTTTGAAATATTTTCAAGGAACTTGGGGTTGGTCACCCTGAGTTACCTGGGGGCAACCAGACGTGGACTCCCTGCTCACTGTGCTCTGAGAGGCACAGCTTCACCTCACTGATGAGGCCCAACAAGGCAGAAATACGTGTATGGGGTTGCTGTTGGTACTCTTGTTCAGAGAGGAATTGCCATAGCATTTCGGTGCTGGACTGCCCATGTGGGCGGGACAAAGACTTATATGCAAATGGATATTTCCCATCTGTGAAACGTACAGTGAGCAAAAAGCGTGTCCTGCAAACTCTCATCTCAGAACAGGTTCTCATGCCATGTTCTTTCTGGAGAGAAGCGCCTCCTATCTTTTTTGAACCAGTTCTGATTCAACAAAGTTCTGTTCAAGGTAATAGAAATGTTTTTTTTTAATCATTGCATCTTTCTTGGAGAAACAATCAATGTCATTTTCATCACAACTGGTTAATACTTCTAAAATCAATGTCTTTCACAATATCCATCTTGAAAGGATGACTGATTTTCTCCCCAAACCACAGGTTCAAAACCAAATGCAATTGTTCTGTTATCATGTAACAATTTCTTCAAAAGAACTACTTTTTGTTGAGAGAGCATTTCAATCTTTCTCAATGCTTCTTCTTGAAATAAAACACTTGTCAGCATAGTAAAAAGCACATTGCTTCAGTAATGCTACTGCTTGTCAAACAAATGATAAAGTACATGAATTCTCTTAACTCAACAAATGTTCTTTCCACGCATCTTTCTGCCATAAAGATATCAAACCACCATCTTCTTTCCTGGTCCATCCACCTGCCAGGGCTAGCCCCTATACGCCCTTTCCTAGTATACTTGCCTGGCAGGAAGAAAACTCCTACAACTAACTTAAAACTTGATGGCAATATTGATTCCAAGATTCTCCACACCAGTTTTTCGGTAGGGTTTCACAGTCTTTTGACTGTTGGCAATGTGAGATGTAAACTTTCCCAAAAAAATATCTAGTAAGAGGGGATTTATTCTTTGGTTGCTTTATTAGGATTTTCTCACAACTTCTTGGCTGCTAGTTATGGTCTTTTACCACCGGTGGTATTAATATGGTTTTCTCATAGCCTCTTGGCTCTAGGTAGTATTGGTTAGAGGCTTTCCCCACTGATAGTTTTCCCAAAGACTTTTAATAATCTCTTGGCTGTGGGTCATACTGTTTATTAGCTCATTCCTCTTGTAGTCCTTTATAAGGGAACTTTCTTCTTTGCCACTTAGCTTTGTTTTCTATAACTATTCGGTTTTCAGAAAATAAGTTCTTCTTTGATTTATTTATTTTTCGGTATTCGAAATTATTGCATCATAACAGCTTCAATGTATGGAGCGTCCCAGTGTCAGCCTTTACACTCTGCCAACTCACCGGTTCTCTGTGGGGACTCCCTCTTGCTATCAGGCTTTGCTGCAGTTCTTCAGCAGTCCGTCTGCTTTCTCTACCGCTTCTGCAAGCCTCGCATAAGTTGCAAGTTGGTCCTTGAGAGCAATGGTAGCTCTGTAGATCTACCGCAGTTTCACCGGTCTGCCACATGCTGCTCTGGAAGCACGTCTCTTCCTCAGATGGGCTTCTTCTTAGTACGCTACATTCTGCTGCACGTACTCTGCAGTTCTGCTTGATTTCACCCTTCGGGGTGACTTCTGCTGACGGGCTTCATCTGAGTCCCCATTGCCTCTGGACTCCTCTTCCTCGTCCCAGCACTTTTAGCATTATGGGAACTGAAGTCCATAGAAGATTGTGGGCTATTAGTTTGTTCTATTTTACAATAAACCATGGTCAGTTCAGGAATTATAGGGGAATTGTGAGATAAGGAGATCTCCCACTATTCCCCGGCATGAGTCACCATTCCCCTTTGATCCTCCCACATGAAACCACCCCCAGGCTCAGGTAGCGGCTGCTTTCCCTGGCTACAGGAGAGGAGGCCCATATTGGGTTTCTGGTGATGATCTCACGGGATTCATCACAGTATGTAGAGTTAGTGAGCAGTGGCCCACAGATATGATAAATTATGGGGTGTGGAAGGTGTCCTGCCTAACTCCATGTACAAGGATTACATTGTTCCCCAAGAGTAAACTCCTAACTTGAAGTCTGGGGGGCAATCCTAGAAAGAATTGCAAGAAAGGAGAGGCGCTGTTTTAGATGCCCACCTCAAGGGGTCCACTTGGCAACTACTTTGAGGGAGGAAAAGGCAAACGGAGCCGCAGCCTGTGGGGAAGGACCTAAGTATGAGGAATAATATATATAGAATATCAAGTTGTGTCTGTTCAAGGTTGTCAAACTACAGTTCCCTATTGGGGCAAATATGCCATCTGTCTCTGGTGTGGGTATTGCTATGTATTTCTCTCTAAGAACTCGGGATGTAGCCCATCTCCTGCCATTTGTTTGAGTAATTTGTTGCACGTAGCCAAACATGTAGGCTATCTGCTTAATGGTTAGGTAGCATTTTCTCTCCGCAGATGCTTTGGGAAGTAGCGTGGTTACGAAATGGACCCTCCCTAGTCTGCTGGCAAAGGCTAGTCTGTGGGCCAGGGCTAAAACACCTGAGCTACAAAGACACCAATGCTCAATGTCAAGCTGGTACTGTGGTCGGCCTTCAATGTCTCCAAGAAGATTCTCTCCCAAAGAGCCTAGTTAGACCAGTTCTTGCTACGAGAGGTGCTCTTGAGGGTCTGCTGCCCACACTGATTGATTAGATCTTCCAGTTAGTGAGGCGATTTTAGTCAGATGAAGTAAACTCAGAGCAAAGGGCTTCTGCGTGCCCCTGGGTTCTTCAATGGGAGTCAGATGAGTATGTGAACAAACCCTAAGAAGACCCTAAATTATATCCTGCTGGCCCCATCTCTGCCACAGGATAACTCAGCTTCAATTGGATGATAAATAGGGTAGTACGCCACCTACACCAGGAAATCTAGTATCCACAGGAGGAGGTTGCGCTGACAGTGAACCTAAATCAGTCTTGCAAGTTGAACTTGATGGTGCCTATCATGCCTAAGATATGGAAAGTGGGTCAACAGGTAGCTTCACTACTTCAAGTGGCCAGTTTGCGGTCCAAAACATATAAAGCACCAGACTCAGCACCACTGTGCTTCCAGAACAAGCCACACCCCAACTTCATTTTGATTACTTCAGTGAGAGGGCGGCCAAGTGCACTGGGGTCCTCATCTATGTTGCCACCTCAAAAGAAGACAAGGAAGCTGAATGCAACTGCGAGGAAAGCCATTAATCTACGTCTCTGGCTATCAGGGGCTCTAATACCAGAGTTAACGATGAGAGAAAGCAGGAGGCAGATGATTTATTTGATGAGTGTCTCGGCCTGGGACAATCTCATGAGGGTAGTATTTTCTTCTGCAGGCTCTAGCTTCCATCTGTAGTCGTGTTCCCCTGGTAGCTTTTTGTAATCTACCCATGTGCACCCTGCTCCACTTCCACAAGGAAATTGTGATAGGATTGTTTCCCATTTGTCGAGTGTATGAAACAGAAACAACTAATAGGGGCGGAATAATTCGGATTACTCGCTACACACCGGGTCGTCCCGCCTGTACAGGTAACCTATCTCTGGCTCCCCAAGATAAATCTCCCATTCAGGCTCTTTCCTCTCTCTCCTCTCGAAGATCGCTTTAATATCTTGCTAGTTCTGTTGGCAGATTATATATTCCTCCTTTCTTTCTAACAATATCTCTCTCCTCTTCACCCAGCACACCACTCGCCTTCACTGTTGCCTCCCAACTATGTTTTTTCTCCTTTACAATAAGAATCCCATTATCATTGCTGTAGATGGTACCCCTCACTCTCTTTCCTAAGTTGATACCCCTCTGCCTCTGCTCCCAAACATTGTCTCCCTCTCTATCCAACAAGTCGGGAACTTTCTCCTGTTCCACACAACTATTCCTCCCCTGCTTTAACACCACACACTCTTCCTCTAAATTAATCTCTTCTGCCTCTATTCACCATGCCTCTGCTTCCATACCATGCCCCAGCATCTCCTCTTTCCTGGTCTCCACTGTCGCACTCTCTTGTCACAGGATCTCCAGGACAGGTGTATTCCAGAGCTGTTGCTTTCCTCTGTCAGCTCTCCACAGGCTTCACACACTGACTAACTGTACCGCCTGACTTTTAAAGGTCACTGTTTACTTGATACAGTGTATCTCCCCCAATACTTGCCAGTGCAGGAGAGCAATATCTATCTAATTTTACTCTTGTGCGAGAGATGTGCATGTATTTCTTTCCTTTCACTCTAATCAGTAGGTGCAAACATGTGTTTGCAGGGATCTCACAAGAACAGTAGATGTTGTGAACTCAGATAAATAATTCCTCCGACAGCATCTCTAGAGTGATAAATGTATCAAACCCATTTTCCAGGTTGTTTAATATTTTCTTGTAGGGAAATAAATTGTTTTCAACTGATGCTAACTTGGATCCGGCTGGATGGAGCTGCAGACTACCTCCAGACTATGGAAACTGTTTCTTTTGGATCCCTTTGGCTCTGGTGGGTTTTGGGGTCCCGAGAGAGTGCCCTGAAGTTGCAAATGTGACTGTCCCTTGCCCACAGGCAGGGTGCCTCACTGCACTGCCTGTTTAAAAAGTCTGTCTGCATGCTTAGATAGTAATCCAGTTTCTAACAGTCATGTAACAATTTGCTAGGTTCTTTTAACATGCACAGAGATAGTCACCTATGTTAAAAACAAATACAGAGCCGCAGTGAAAAAGCCGATTTGTGAGATTTCTTTATTAAGCTAACATTTTTAAGCAGATGGTAGTGTAATCACTTCGGTGTTTGTAGATAAAACTGCTCGAACTGTAGATGGATTCTGAGCTTTGTTGCTGATGCTATGGGATGAGGCCTGAGGGCTTGCTTCGTGCGAAATTAATCATGGCGCTATCGAAAGGTGGGACATTCAAGGGGTTAGTTGAAAACAATACATTCCTACAACTGTGCAGCTTTTCCAAAAGGCGATAATGCCTTTTCACCTTTGCCTATGGATGCCCAGCTCCACACACTGTCAGCTATAATGTCATGCACAAAGTCTCTTTAGACACAGTTCAGATCGCGTGAGGCTTTGTGTGAGCGCCACCTGCTGGAACGATTGTGCACCCGAGACGTGCGGTTGCTGTTGCATAGTGCCCCTCCTGGGAGCATGGTAGCTCCCAGGATGTTGTCATGGGTCACGCGGTAGTAGCCACGTGACCAACATAATAAAGGTAACGAGCCGCTTCCGGCTCGTCAGTCACACCATCAAGAGGCTCCGGTGTCGTTCTTTGTTTGCACCATGCTGGTGCTGCACCGTGGTAGCTGGGCCCAAGGACGGGGCCCAGCTCGAGGACGGCGCCCCTGCTGGGCAACGCCGTCCCAGGGTGATCTCCTGGGCGCCCCCAGAGCCGGGGCCGTCGTGTGCTGGGTACCCCCAGCCACATGTGGGCTCCAGTGACCTGGAGCGCGGTGGGGTGATCCCCACTGCCTTATCCGCAGCGTGATTGCCGCCCAACGGAACCCCGTCGGGTGCCCCCAACATGAGGATGGGGCCTGCCCGGTGACCTGGAGCTGGCCCCCAACAGTTGCTAAGGAAGTCCAGTCACCCAGAAGGACATCTATAAAATGTAAAGAGCATGTCTGGCATTTACAGGAATTTGCACAACTGTACCCTGTGAAACATTTAATCAAAAACAGGCACCATAATGAAGTGACCTCTAACAGCCTAATGACAGATCGCAGTCGAACAACTCTTGATTGGGCAATGATATTGGCCTTATCTGTAAGTCTATCAATCGATGTGCGTCTGAAAATGCTGGCAAGAGATTCCAGAAATGATGGGGAATCCACAGTGACTGATAAAGACATCAGTTAAAAATGAATATTAGAACCCTTGAAAAATAATGTAATGTGCTCATTATCACACACATTGTCGAGACTATGATGCCGGGATTATACACCCCACACCAGTAAATGAACATTAGAACCGTAAAAAATAAATTGACATGTTCTGAGGATCACACACAAGCTTTCATGTTTGGTACCTGGACTCGTAATCTTTCAACAGGCTATGATGCCACCGTGCTCACGAGGGCTGTCTGGATTTGTGAAGTTATGGAGGCACGTTCTCATTCCAAGGCCAGGGCATGTCTTATACATTTTGCCCGAGCTCACTCGGAGAACAAAAAATACACAAAGATAAAGGGTTTCCAAGGCTTTCATGTGCTTAACGAGATGGAGCTCTTGAATGCTTGCTTGCGTGCTTAAAAACAAGCATTGCTAAAGCCAACATGTATGGCTTTTGTGTGTGCTTGTAGGGGCAGGTAGTAGTGGGAATGATGGCAAGCACTAATATGGCCATAAACAGTCAACAAGTAGGAACACATTCGAAATAAGACCCAAAAACTGTCTGGTCCTCCTCAGATTCCATGTCTCTGCTATTTTTACTTCGCATTACAATACTTTGAACCTATTGGTAATTGTTACAGTGCCACCCAATAGCCAAATGTAACAAACCTAAATGACTGCCTATCTCTGTAGGCCTTGGGAGTACGCAGTGGTGTCACCTAACCTTCCAGACAGGATTCCAGAAGTGACCAAGTCAGAGTATGCCATTTATCTGAAAGCCAGACACTGCTGCCTGCGGATAGTCCACTAACAGCTACAGACCAGATCGAAAACTCACAGCAGGCAAGAAGCAAACAAACTCTGGCCATTCTTTTCTTTATTTGATTTTCTTTCTACTTTCTGCAAAGAAGCCCCCTTGACATCAAAAATGAGTACAGCTAAAAAATTAAGACACCATGCCATTTTTTCAAATGAAGAGTAAGCTTTGATTATGAAATATTATTGAAAACTTACATTGAAAACATGGAAAACTCATATCAGTCTGAACAGTTCCGCCACTATGCATATATTATATGCCCAACGCTAAAGTAAGGCGTTTTTAACTAAGACAAGCATGCCACACTGCTACCCAGTGGATATCCCTGGATTTCATCTCCAGTTCAAAGCCAAGGAGCATCTTTATGGGGAAGCAAATTAGCTGAAAGCATGCTTTTTGTGAGAGAAAATTGTCTGTTAGGGCAGCCAGAAGCATAGGCAGCGTAGTGCCTGAGCGGACAAGGTCCCCCCAAAGTCTGTACATGTCCACTCAGCAGCGCTGTGTGGGCATTTACAGATGTTAATGTCACTGTGCTGGGCCCAACTACATTAGCTTCAGTCCCCACTTGTTAGACAATCCTGGCTATGCCTCTGAGGGCAGCACTGTTTTATACATAGGGTTGCCAAGAATATAGACACCAACACAGTTTAACCCACAATAGGGATCATCAGTGCAGTATAGTATGACATCCTTTTGGTTGGAACATTGGAGTATGTTTAGCAAACAGCATCTATGTTATGGTGGGTTCAAAAACACATACAAAGCCCTTCTCTGTGAAATATAAGAGCAGAATAGGCCATTTCAGCTAGGCCATACATGCAAAAGCACCATGCAGAAGCTATCCCTGGAAGTTCACCTGCAGTTCAAAGCCACTGCGCAATGCCTCGTGGTTATGCATATTACCCCCAAAACATGTTTTCTGCTCTAGAATATTTTATATGCCTTATTAAGCTTTATCTACCCAATGCAGGCAGTCCTCAAGGATGCAGAGAACCTCGTGTGTTTTACCCTCATTAGAGGTTATGAGTGCGGTATAGTTTGATATCTGTGTGGTTGGAGCATTTTATTTGTGCAATTCTTTTATATATGTATATAGATAACTAGCTTACCAACACAAAGCTGGATGAAGGTCCCTAAAGATGCATCATTTTGCAGAGCATCTTCCGCATACCCACCTAGAAAACCTGTAAAGTGTCGCCAGATTTCCACCTCCCGATGTTGCATCCCTATGGTGAAAAACTCCTGCTGCTGCTGGGAGATGTCCAGATAGAGGGCTTGCGCAGATTTCATGATGGTGGAATTGTCCTGGCCGGTCAAGCACCAGAGATTTCTGAGGTTCAAAATGCCTGCTTATCCATACCCCCTTCTGTATGAAGTGGATCTGTATTTAAGCCAGCATGGATGGCAGGGTGTTGGTGATGTCTATGCAAGCGTAAACAACCATGAAAGAGTGTTTGGCATTTACAAAATATATATATATATATATATATATATATATATATATATATATATATATATATATATATATATATATATATATATATATATATAAATAAAGTGGCCGTGCTTCAGTGTGTTCCAGTTCTATTGGTTCCCCTCCTTTTACATGATGGCACTGTGTGTGCTGCGCATCTGTTCTCCATCTCTCTCTCTGACCTTTGATGAGAATTGTCTTGGAGTTAAAGGTGTTTGGTGATAGTGAGGTGTGTGATATCCTACCCCATATTCTTGTTCGGAATTTGAGTTGTGGTATACTGCCTCTGTTCTTGTGTACGGTTTAATTGTGATTATTTTTGGAAGAAAGGGAGGTGTATAGTGTCTTCCCTCTTTGGGTTTTAACATGTTGCTGTGATGTCAGAGTGATTGCTGGAATGCATGCATAGTATGGAAGGTTCCTTCCAAGAGTTTTGAGGAGTTACCGTTGGAATAGCTACCTGTGTGGTGGGGACTGGTGGGTCCTCTCCTTCCCCTTTACTTGTAATCTGTGTGCCGAAGACCTAAATAAAGGAACCTACTTCTACCCACCTGAGTCACAGACCTTCAGTTACTACAGTAGTGCAATGTAAAATGGTGACTCTTCCCTTTTAATTGTACCATCTTCTATTTTGTCATGAGAGCTCTAAAAGCTTCTCTTTTCTGGTGGTCTAGCTACTATCCAACTATTACTTTTCTCCATCATGCTAACCACTGCACATACACATGTTCCTTGCCCTGCTGGCACTTCCTACTGTGAGAAACCTGGAGGTCCTCTCACATTTACTCCCCAGGGATCTTCTGCTGAGGTGGCCAGGGAAGGGCCATCGCTTTTGGATGCCAATCCTGGGGGTGGACAAGTGAGGGAGGATCACCTGGGTATAGGGTACTTGGGGATTGGGGAGAGTGCCTAAGGGTGAGATATGGTATCCCCCTTTCCTAACACTGACCTACCCTACCCTTCCTTGTCCTTTATGGGTTATATACAATCCCAACCCATACTTCCCCATTCACCCCTACATGCACACTTCCTATGTGAAACACCACTCTAATACTGGGACGAAGAAGAGGAGTATGCAGAGATCCACTATTGAAGGTCAGGCATGTCAAAGTAATCAGATTTGTTATGGTCAGGCAATACCAGCCAACAGCACACACCTGAGGCCCCTTAACAAGACTCAGGTGTATAAAGGGTGGGGCCCAAATTAATGTGTGGAAAGATAACTGCCTTGGTGGATCGAGACCGGGAGGTCGGGAGACTGGCAACGATCACGGAGGACCTGTAAGACTCAGAGCAAGCGAGTCGCGTGGTGGGTGCAGGACCGGGAACCTGTGAAAATGAAGTAGGACAGCTGGAGCTGCCGAACAACTGAAAACCAGAACGACTGCAAACCATTCCAATCGCTGTTGTGTGCAGAGAAGTGCTCGGCGAGGAAGTGGAGTCAAAGTGGTCTGAATCCTGGCTGGCAAGAAGGTGAGAGGGGACAGCAGGGCCTGCCGTGGTGGAGACGCGAAGAGCTGGTGAGGGTCAGAGGACACAGAAGTACCACAGCTCTCCACGGGAACCACAGGCCAGTAGCAGTTCTCGAAACAGAGTAAATATGAACAATTCTGAATACCGAATCGAACGAAAAGTACTGCTTGAATTAAATTAAGCAATATTAAATACCGCACTGAATAGAAAGTACTGCTTAAATGAAATTACAGAATATTGAATACTGAACTGAACGAGAAGTACTGTTTGAATGAAAATATGCAATATTAAATGCCAAACAGAATGGAAAGTACTGTTTGAATTAAAACCAAGGCATATGGGATACGAAATGAACATTGGAAAATAAACTGACAAGGAATGTCAGACTGGGTGAAAGCTGCACTGTGAACAGAACAAAAGCAAATAAGTTGACAAACCAATGTGGGGAAGACTTGTACATCAGTCCTTTGCTTTTCCCATAAACGTACAAGAGTGTTGCAGCAATGGAAAGTCAGAAGCCTAAAGCGGAAGAGGCTGTGAAGGAGTTAAACAAGGCCAAGGGGGAACTTATGGTTGCATGACCTGTGATGGGTGGACCATGGGGTCTGACAACTGCACCTAGAACAGGGAGTTCCCCAATCTGAAGAACACAGGCATTGCAAATCAAGTCAAGGAGAAGCACAGGACTCCTGGTTGCGTGATCTGTGATAGGTGGATCTTGTGGTCTAACAATTGCGCTTAGATCAGGGAGTCCTAAAAGTCCTAAATCAGGGACAAGAAAACAAACCTGGTGATCCAAAAGAGGTTGATGTTAATAGAAGAACTGTTGATTTTGGTGACTTTTATGAAACCAAGGAACTTGGTTTGCAAACACTGACTCAAACAAGAGGGACTGGGACGCACCCCCTGCTTGTTGTGAAACTATAGTGAAGGAGATCTCTGTAGTTTCACAACTAGGCCTGTTATAACTAGGACTTTTCCCCACTTTTTAGGACATTCGGATGGTGGGTGGTTTTTGCATTGCTGCTGTGTTATAACTGGACCCTTTGCCATCTTTTTAGGAAAATTGAATCTTTTGCATTGTGGTTATTGTTGTAATGTGAACTGTGTCACATTCGGCTTTCTCCCACTCTCTAGGTCCCCCCCACCCCCCGCTGGGGGTACCGTTGTACTGTTGTGCGTCTCATGTCTGTTCCCTACTGTGTGGTCCCCCACTCCGAGCTTCCTGTGTTTTGTGGTGCTGAGCTGGGTCTCTCCTTTGCTCCCTTCCTCCTCCACTTTCCTCCTCGCACCCTCTATGGTGATTTCCATCTCTCCTATCTTTTCTAACTGCTACTCTATCTCCTATCCCTCTCACTACGTCTAGAAGGAAGAAGTTGAAGAGGACATCCTTGTCTCCAACCCAGGCCTCCCTTTCGCTGATACTTACATCAGTGCTTCCTACAGACAGACTCTCCCCGACAGCCTCTTTGTCGTTCCCTCGCCAGACCTGTGGACCCCTCATATGGTCTTGGTCTCTCTTCTATCTCTTCCTCTCCCATTATTGGTGGCACTCGGTGAAAGGTCCTCTTGGTCTTGTCCACTCTTCCAAGACCATCAGTAATGTCTATCTGAATGGCACCATCCAGGTCAAGGGACCTCAGCCGAATCTCCTCCTTTTCGATAGGCTCTCTTATCAACTACCTTTCCTCTCCTTCTACTCCTACTAGCACCTCTGCCACTGCCTGCCTCTGCCACCTCTCTGGCACCTTCCTCCTCCTCTCTGGCTACTATCCCACCTCCTGCTACCACCCCTACCCACTCTTGGGTCATTCCTACGCGGGCTTACTCTGCCTTTGAATTACTAGTCTGCAGGCTGTCTATCTCTCCTGGCCTCCCTCTGACTGTGGCCACCATCTACAGGCTTCCTGGACAGGTTGCCCTCTTCCTCTCAGAGTGGGCTGACCTCTTCTCCTCTCTCCTTGCCTCTACCTCTCAACTACCCCTCCTGAGAGACCTCAACATCCACCTGGATGCTTCTAATCCCTCCTCTGGGCTCTTCCACAACCTCTGCGACACTGTCTCTTTCCATTCTAGCCTCTGGTCCGACACACTCTGCCGGACACACCTTGGATGTTCTCATCTCCTCAGACATCCCCCTCTCTAACCCTCCCACCACTCCTCTCCTGGACTGACCACTTTCTGCATTCCTCTCTCCAGAAACTCTCTGTCCCTCAGGCAAAGCCCGCCCTAGCAGTACCACCTACCTTCTCGGTCATTTGACCCATGAAGCATGTGTCAGTGGATGCCTTTGCCTCTACTTTCTCTTCTCCTCCTGAGGCTGACTCACACTCTGACACAGTCCTCACTAACCTGCATCTTTCTATGTCCTACTCTCTGGACATCCTTGCCCCTGTATTAGAATCCATCTGAAACCTACCACCAAGTGCAACTCTTGGTATGACTCCGACCTCACCACCCTGAAACGCAAGTGCAGGGTGGTTGAGAGAAAGTGGGGGACTTTGGACGCATCCTCTGATAAACTGCCCTGCCAACTGCTACAAAGGCAATACAGACCCTCTCCCCTGTCCAAGAAGAGAGTTCACATCCAAGCCCTCGTCTCTGCATCCTCTAACAACACGGACAAACTCTTCAAAATCTGCAAGGAGCTGGCCAAGCCTTCTACAGTCTCTACCTCACCAGCTCCCTCCCAGGCCCTCTGGCTTCTCACTTCACCTCTAAAACACAGGAAATCCTGTCCTCGCTCTCCTCTTCCTCTCCCTCCACCTCTCCCGGCCACGCTCTGGCCACTTCCCCCTCTCCTCCTTCTTTCTCCTCTTTGTCTCTGACAACACCCACGATGTTTCCAGACAAGTCCGATCTATGAAACTGTTGTCCAAACAGGTGCTCCCCTGCTCCTCCAGAACCATCAAGGACCACATTGACACCCTCGTTCCATCCTTTGCCAATTTTTGAAATCACTCTTTCGCCACTGGATTCTTCCGTCTCTACTCAAGCATTCCCTTGTGAATCCCCTCCTTAAAAAGCCTTCTGACGACCCTACCTATCTGGCAAACTATTGCCCAATCTCTATCATTCCTTTCCTGGGCAAACTCCTGGAAAAGCTGGTCAGCTCCCAGTTTACTCTCCACACTGAAACTGTTGATTGTCTCAAAGACCATCAGTCTGGCTTCAGAGCAGCCAGAGGCTCTCTAATCTTGATTCCAGCCTTCCTTCTGTCCTCATCCTCCTTGACCTTTCCTCTGCTTTTGACACGGTCAAGTCACGCCATCCTGATCAATCGACTCCACAAGAACCTGGGCATCACTGATAAGGCCCTGGAGTGGTTGACCTCCTTCCTCCTGCACCGTCCCTCCCAGGTCCATCTTGGGCCCTTTCTCTCAATCACCTCTATCTTCACATGTGGTGTTCCCCAGGGCTCGATCCTCTCACCCTGTCTCTTCAATGTCTACCTGCCCCCTTTGGCCCACCTGATCTCTACCTTCTCCTCCAATTTACAGTGTTATGCAGATTACACTCATCTCTCTTTCAGGCTCCCCTCAGCCTCCTCTCCTCTCTCGCTCTTTACTGACTGTCCATCCGCAATTCAGGATTGGTGCAACTACAATGATCTCTGTCTTAATGCCAACAAGACAGAGATCCTTCTCATTGGGACCCCTGCTCCCGCTTTTCCTCTCTCACTCTGGCTGCCCTCCTTGGGCCCTCTTCCTTTGCGTTACTGTGAGGCAAAAAACCTTGGTGTCATCTTTGATTCCACTCTCTCCTTCTCTCCTCACATCACTGACCTTGCCAAAAGGTATTCTTCATTTTCTTACTTTCCCCCAGAAGCTCACTGTCTCCAGCGCCCTGGTTCTCTCTAGGTTGCACTACTGCAACAGCCTCTTTCTCAATCTGCCTTCCTCTGCTGTCCTCCCTCTGCCACTAATCCAGTACACGACCGTGAGACTTATCCTTGGCCTGAAGCCCAGGGACTGTATCTCTCCAGACATGAAATCTACCCACTGGCTCCCAGTGGCTGCAAGGGTTAAGTTTAAGACCCTCTGTATCGTCCGCAAGGCTTTCAGGGGCCTCGGCCTGAACTACATCTAACTCTGTCTTCCAAAATACCTTCCTTCTCGAGCCCTTCGCTCAGCTACCTCCAACTCTTTGAGGGTCAGACGCTTCTCCAGGCAGAAAGTGGGGGGTAGATCTCTCTCCTCTGGAATGACCTCCCTGCCCCTCTCAAACTTGAGTCGGACCTCCTGAAGTACCGAAAGCTGCTCAAGACCTTCCTTTTCTCCTCTGCTTTCTCTCTCGCCCTCTCCTGCTGACCTCTCCTGGTCGCTTGGCTTCCCTCAGAGTTTCACTGGGTACCAGGCTCCTCCATGATCAGTCTCCCCTGCAATGCCTCAGGGCCTACCGTGCACTTAGGGGCTGTAACTGTTACCTCTATACAGCCCCCTGCCTCCTTGCACTTACCCAGAGCCGCACTGCCCTGGCTGCACTCACTCAGCATTGCTGTCCTGATTGCACTTCCCCTTCCCTCTGCCTGGCACGTCACCCCTCTCCCTTCCCCCTGCACTTCTGTGCTGTCACACTTGCACGATCTGAAAGACACAAGGCCTAGTAAGATCGTTTGTCTTGTCCTCCCTCTGTCTCCCCCCACCCCCCTTGTCCTGTCAGGCCTAGAAACACCTATGTACAGGCGCGTTATAAATGACATATCATATCATAGACTGCACCTTGAAACTTGAAGAAAGCATGGGGCAAGAACCTAGGGTTTATGGTTGCGTGACCAGAAATGGGTGCACCAGGGGGTCCGACAACCGTGCCCAGACCAGGGAGACCCTATTTATGAAAACCAAAGAGGTTGCTGTAGTAAAACAGTAGAAAGCAATTTGACTGAAACGTTTAAAAAACTACAATGCGTATAAAGTTAATTTGGAACTACCTTGATTTGTTAATCATTGACAGATTGAAAAAAAAGTACAAGTTGTCTGTCTTAAACTTGAGGAAGGGAGCCCCAAGACTTTGTGCATAGACCACAGAGAAGTGTGAATTGAATGCTAAAGCAAGATAGATGTCAGGACAGGTGGACCTTTTATTTTCTTACAAGGAACATTAAGCAAATGCCAGTCATATGAGTTCTAAAGTGCGATCTTGGGGAAGGGAATCCCGAGAACTTAAAGAACTGAGAAACGCTGTCTTGGGAAGGGAACCTCAAGACCCCCTTTTTGAGTCAACTGTGCTAGATTGAACTTGGGGAAGACTTGGCAGACCATTTGTAAGACAAGCTGCTATTGGAACTGTATTGGACTTGTAAAAGAACTTACGCCGAAAACAGCTGAGATTTTACTTTCAAACACTATTCTGTTGGCTAAGAAGAACCCAACACCATGTTTATTTCTAGATGTGAGGGCAAGCATAGGTTTTGACACAGACAGACCTTTGATTTGGACTTACAGACACAGACTTTCCTTAGTTTTGTTTAAGAATGGAAATTCCCACCAGTGTTAAAGGGCTAGTTAGGCATTACACCATCCTGATTCTTAATAAGAGATTGATGTTGAATTTTACAACTGCTGTCCGTGCCATCTCTTGATACCATGCCTGCCTCACACTACGTAAACATTTCTCAACTCACTAGGCTCTTGGTTTATCATATGGGATGTTCTGCAGCTCTTTTTTGCAAAAGATATCAGAGATACCCTCAACCAGAAACGTTATCACCCATTTGTACCCTGGGAGAGGGGATGGGGTGCTGTCCAATCAGGATGTCCGGAAAGCAGGATGGATTCTGGATTCTATAGTGCAAGCTAGCGTTCCAATTAGCTTTGGTGGCCAGAGCCCCCACTCTTCCCTTCTGCACTCTCCATCACCAGTTAGCACCTGTGTAGATAACTACACAGGTGCTAATGGTGACTTTATTTTGTAAAAAAAAAATATCTCATTGGTGAGAGGCTGTTGATCTCCTTTGAAAAGACATTTGTACCTTCTATTGACTGATTCAATTTCTGTTTTTAAAAAATATTTTGTTTAAGCTCTCTGTAAACCTTTTGGTATATATATTATGCAATATGGCTCAGGCCTTTTGTGGTATTATGGCCCATGGAGTGTTATGTTAAGGGAATTTCTATAGCGCTCTATCACCCGTGGGTATCCTGGCACTTAACAGAAATGACCTTCAACCTAAGGACTGAGAGCCTGAAACAAGTCATTTAGGAAATAAAAAGGTGTTAAGCTATTTCCTAAACTGAAAAAAATCCTTGGTTAACCAGAGAGAGAGAGAGAGAGAGAGAGAGAGAGAGAGAGAGAGAGAGAGAGAGAGAGAGAGAGAGAGAGAGAGAGAAAGAGTATTCCACAAACAGGGGGCAGCCACAGGAAAAAGCCCAGCCACCAACGGCGGACTTTCTAAATATGGGAACCACCAAAAGGTTCACAGAATGAAGAGCCTTGGCTGGAGTGTAAGTGGAGATCTTCTCCTGGACAAAAAACGCACCTTGTCTGTGCACCACACGATGGGGCAGGCAAAGAGACTTGATCTTGATTCAGCTCTCAATAGGGACCCAATGGAGCTGAGCCAGGATAGGTGAGGCATGAGAAATCTTAGGCAGACCCAAGACCAGACGAACAGCTGACTCCTGCAAGATCTGGTGTCCACGAATATATTTGGACTGGACGAAGAAAATGGTGTTGAAGTAATCAAGAACACCTTAGATTGCTGTAGCAATCATGAGACCCTGCAAGGATACCGGCAAAAAAGGAGTCACCTTTCTAAGCGTTTTAAGCTTAAAAAACAGATTTACACAAGGCGCTAATATGTAGCTCAGGCGACAAGGTGGAAGACATTTTCAGAGAGTCTACAGGCACTGGCATGTTCCCTAAGCTTGGGGGCCAGAAATCCAAAGTCCACACCTGACTCTGAACCAGAGGCCTGATGACCATGACCTTGGATTTCCCCCTGTTGAGCTTGAGCTAGTTTGCGCTCATCCAAGTACCAATTGAGGCAAAGACACACTCCAGACGCTTGGCAGAGTCAGATGGACTTGGTCCACTCTCAAAGAAAGTTGGGTGTCGTCCTCATAGGAATAGAGATGACACTCTGACTGTATCAGTTCTGCCAGGGGCCGTATGTAAATATTAAACAAAAGAGGTGAGACTGTGGAGCCTTGAGGTACACCGTAAGTCACAGTAGGTGGTTTAAAACTGTAGGGAGGAAGAGAGAGGGCTTGTGAACGATGGGAAAGAAAGGAAGTAAACCAGCTCTGGTGATGCCAACATCCTCGAAGCATCGACCCAAAATGAGATGGAGTGGTTTTGATTATTCTATGGCGGCTACGGCTCCAGACATCTATAAAGAATAGAGTGTAGAGCCATGAAATAATTCATATGTTTGGTTCATAACGATTGGATGAAACATTCAACCACACTTGCTTTGGCTTCTGTGTCCGTTGTAAAGCAATGGGCGGCCTGTTGTTTTAGTAGCCTCTGAAATGCTTCTGCCTGCGTCCATCTGTATTTTGACCATTAGGCATCGCTTGGTAATGTTAGCCTTAAAAGCATAGGCGAGGCTCCTCCCTGACTTAAGTTGCATCATCTCAACCCAGGTGTAAATGGGTAGCACGCCCTTGACAGTGACTATGTATTTGGTGCTGCCATTATATGATATATGATATGATAGGTTATTCATCACGTGCTTAATATCCAGAGGTTTCTAAGCGTGAACCTGGATATCGGACCTGTGGTGCTCCATGTCGTCTTGCTTCCAAGGCGAGCATGTTGCCCCTGAGCTATCCTCCCGAGACAAACATGCTTTGAAAACAGATTCAGATCCTGTAAATCATCTGGCCACTGTATGTCATTATTAGATGCTATAGTAGACGTAGGCCTACATTGTTTTGTTTGTTCTTGGACTTACGGAAGGAGCAGGTCCCTTGACCCCATCACCATTCTTTAGCGAAGAGCACTGCTCAAGCAAGTGCCTCATCATGACCCCTTCTATACAGAGCCTCGGCATTACCCACATTTCTAACCTCTCTTTCATCATAATAGATTTTCTGCAGCCATCAATGAGCCATGGTACCAGTAGTCTAACATATAAAAAGGGATGCATCGTTTGTTTAGTGAAAAACATTTGATTTGAAAGAAAAAGTGTGTGTTTTCCTATGGATAGCTAATGTAAAGACTGTCCACTCCCATTGCAGGTACATCTGCATGCAAAAAACCATTGCAGCATACAACAATCACTATAACCCATGATGGAATAAGAATGTACTTTAATAGCAAAATAGTTTTTGACCATCAGGTTCAATGCTTCTAGCACTTCAGTCAGGGTTGTAGATGAAACCACTATACTAAATGTATGTGGGCTCAAATATTCCTCCTTGGCAGGTAACCACAAGTTGACAGTGATTTGGCGATTTAGCATATGTACAATTGATTTATGTGGATTCTGATGGAATGTGTGTGTGTTTGTGTCTGTGTGTATATATCTATTTGTCAGTGAATTTGTTTTTAGTTAAGATTATCAGATTTATCACAAAACCTATGAAATTCATAGGCTGTGGAAGTGATGACTATCTTAACTCAGAGTCCCACCCCCCACATAGATGTCCAACGTGCAATAGCACCTTGAAGCGTCTCATGTGCTTGATGGAATTACCAATAGCGATCTCTGACCCAAATAACCGGACAGACTCAAAGAATATGGCAAAGTACTATTTTATTATTAACATAAAATAAAGTAGGGTAATCTGGCAAACAACAAGCAGAAGTTCATGCACTCACAACCAAATTTGATTATACAAAGGTTTTATACCTTGATATGTGTCATCTATGACGTCATCCTATGTGGCAAACTGTCAAATCTATTGAAGGTGGGATTGGTTAAGGGAACAAATATACATATCTATTATGTAAGTACTAACAATATTACTGGATGCTCCTTATCTGGTGGGCACGCCTTGAACCACCTCTAAATACGTATAATACTGATTACAGCAGAAAAATGGCAGCAGGTTGGCCTATGCAACATTGTATAGCCTGTTGCTACATAGACCCTCTGATTGGTTGGCATGCTTTCCCAACCTTGGAATTTTCGTCTCGTTCGCAACACGTAAGCAAAACGAAACTCAGATGCCGAGAGTAACATCAGACTACTCCCCACTTGCCCAATTAGTCCATCGTCTCTCATCGGTCAGGTCCCAAGCCAAAGTTTTACCTTTGTAGTTGACCTTGAAGCCTGTTCTCTGTTCTGAGACATTCAAGGGACTGTAGGCACGCCATTATTTTTGTTTGGGCTTAATGAATAACCCTTGTTTTCGACTACTGAATCACATGCGAGAAGACTACAAATGTGTCCATTTCAACCTTCTATTTACTGCTATTTGATTCAATTGAGGTGGGTGTCATTGGCCTCTGGAGACTTGCTCACTCCATCTTACATAGGTTTTCTGCATCTTTAATTGTCTAATACTTGGCTCTTGCAGAGGTTTTCTTCTTTGCTTAATTATGTCTTACATACATGGTCTTTTCACTCTCCTTGTGCCCTGCAATTATTCCTCGTAGTAGCATCCTTGATCCTCTAACAAAGCATTTTTTCCGCTGTCTCCTGACTTTGCAACCCTGGTCTGCCTCCAAGTAGCTTTACTGGTTTCAATAAGAGTCCGGCGTCCATCTTTCCATCATGGCCGCTCTAGCCACATAATTCTTTCCTCTGGAGCAAGCTTCTATATATCTCATCTTCCTTACGTTTCTGTGTATATACACATATTAGCCAGTAGGTTACTTTATATTCTTTGCATAAATGATTTATTTGTATCTATTTTTACATGTTACATCTTTATGCATTGGGTATTTGAATATCGTTTCAACGCGTTTCAGTATCTTTCGCCCATGCCGTCATTCTGTCCTTGTCAGATTTCACTTATAGCTCTATGATGTGTAATGGTGTGTGCAGATATCCTTCCACCCTCTCAGTGCGAGGGTACATTTGATATGGTTGCCTGAGTGCATATCGTTTCTCATACACTCAATGCTGTATTGGGATGATACCTCTGTCCCACAGAGGGCTCTTCTGCTGTTCCAATATGATGGAGGTGAGGGGGTGGGAGCTAGGGATGGGGTGTCCACCTGCTCCTCTACATCCCCCCCTCTGGTCAAGTCCTCGACCACCTCCTCTTGTTCAATCTTCTTCCGCTTCTCTTCATATCTAGGGTTCATTGGGATCCATATTTTTGTCACCCCCCCAAGTCACCTGCATTCCTTATATGCTCATCTACACTCCAGGTCATGTGACAGCATTCTCCAGTTGGTTGACAGAATACCCAACATCCTACATATTTCTTGTGATCCTTAGGGGAGTAAAACATTCCTGGGTGTGCCAGGGCACTTTTCTTTACGTTCTCAAGGGGAGTGTCTTCAGTCTGTGGTGTATAGTACCCGTTCACATCGATCATTATCTTTATCCGAACAGCTTTTTTGGCGGTCTTTTGGCATTGTCCCAAAATTATCCTTGTGAGACAGAATCCTAGCAATACCAACACTAGTATTGCTCCAAGTAGTTTGAAGGCATTTGACAGCCAAGTTGGAATCCATGAAACCATACACGAAAACCATTAATCTCCTGTTGTCTCATCTACTCCACCCTCCATGTTCGTATTCAGGGTTGTCAACATAGTTATTTGTTCTGTCAGGGTTTCATTTTCTCCATCATGGGAAAGAATGAATGTACAGCAAGAAGGCCCGACCTTGGCAGAAAAGCCTCCTTCCATTACTGTAATTAGATCCAGGACATACCTGTTCTGGAGGGTCATAAGCCCAATGACCTTCAGTTCTTCTCTGATTACATTAAGTCCTTTTATTGTTGTATTGATCGTTTGCAGCAGTTCCCATCTGGTGATCTGCAGTCATTTGACATTCACTGAAGTCTGAAGTCCTGGCATACATATAGATGTCATTATCATTGCCGTCTTGGTGAATAATTTATGCTCATCTTTTATGTCATTATAAGCTTCTATAGACTTCGATGGAAAATAGTTCTCCCACTTCAGTCGGTGAAGGTTCAGTGAACTTTTTCTTCTCTGATGTTCATCCATTTTTGGAAATTCTTCAATATTGAGATCACTCTGAGGAATTACTAATGCAGGAAAGTGTATGACCACAAGGGAGCATACACCTCCCCAATTTTTAGGCAGCTGCACATAAGTTCTGGATCCACAGGCCCAATATTGATCCATTAGCACAGTTGTTCCTTAATTCATTCTTGGTACCTCAAGCACTTGCTTACATCCTTGATTGTAAAAAATGTAGGGGTCCTGATGGACAACAAGCTCACTCTAGAGCCACAAGCAGACGCGCTACTCAAGAAATGTTTCTTTCTCCTGAGAGAGGCAAAAAGAATCCTTCCGTTCCTGTCCTTCGCCAACAAAACACTTACCATCATAATTCTCGTCATGTCCAGAGTAGATTATGCCAATAGCCTATACCTAGGTATGCCTGAACGACTTCTAAAAAAACTACAACGCTTACAAAATGCAGCAGCCAGACTCCTTTTCAAACTACCCCGAAGAGAACACATCACACCCGCATTAAAAATACTACATTGGCTACCAATAAAGCAACAAATAAAATTCAAATCAATGTGCATCACGCACAGAGCAATACACAACCAAGGTGCGTAATTCCTGAGAGCTAAATTACATCTACACCAGCTGACAAGAATGCTCAGATCAAGCAACGACATTCGCCTGGAACTGAAACCATACAACAGAAGAAAACTCTGAGGATCCTCTTTCTCTCACCAGGCACCGAAAACCTGGAATGACCTACCCAAGAATATACGGAACACAAGAAACCACCTAGTATTCAGGAAACTGCTCAAATCCTGGCTCTTCACTGCATAACTAGAAGACCACAGACAAGAACATCCACACTGCTAAAACAACGGTCAATAAAGATATCAATCACGGTTCACGAACAGAATCCAAGGAATGCACTCCACGACATACAATAAGACATAATGGGAGATACCCACAAGAGGAGGACACTTGAACACATATACAGACCAAGACGGAAGCACCTAGACGACTCCCCCATAGCATCCCGGCCTGGACCACACCCGAAGTTCCAGCAGACAAATTCACATAGATAGTAAGGAAAGAGGACACCACAACTCCTGCTCTGACAACCTATGGAGGAGAATAGACACTCCAACCTCACTACACATAGTTCCACTACACATAGTTCATTAGAATATTAACATATACATAGTTCATTAGAATACAACAGTGAATGTACCACGCTAAAACCTCAATAGCTCCGTTGGGCATAGACCTCTCCCCCACCATGCAAGACTCTCAAATCTAGCTGTGTTTTAGGATTAGACTGAATCATTTGTTTCTCAAATCCAGCTGCGTACAGTACTATACTCAATTACTCTGCTAGGCGTGGCCCTCTCGCTTCACTATGCAGGACTCTTAAATCTAGCTGTGGTCACACCATGCAGGACTCCTGAAATCTAGGCATTCAGCCATACTGTGAAGATTGGCTGCAAAACATATAACGCACTAACAAAAAAGCTTACATTTTCATTTGTTCTTAAATCACTCAAAAAACTCACACAACCACCTCTCGCACTGCAAGCCGCATGCACTTCACCACACCGCAACAACACATAAGCCGCACCAACAGCATACAGGAGCTGACATCGCTCCGATACTCGCACCAAAGCTCAGCACACAGTGTATACCAAGATGAAGCTGCCAACAGAACACCACTCCTCTCACTATCCTACTCCCTCTTAACCCTACTAACCCACCCCGCTTTCTCGTTTGCAGATCCGCCAGAGCGCCTGGGGACCAACTCCGTTGGTGACGGTGCGCGGTACAAATACCTTTAACATTTAACATTTATTTTCTCCAACAACAACCGGGCCTTCATTCTTGGAACACGTTGTCACATTTTTTGGTGGTATTATAGATACCGGCCCTGCTTCTTTGTCAAACCATGTTAGTAGCCTAGAGTACTTTGCCCATGGCTCGAAATACATGTCATTCACTATTTGCACTATGCTTACTGGTTCCTTCTTCAAAAAGTGTGCAGGGCAAGATAACATTCCTTCTTCCCATCCTATACTGGTAGCAACATGTCCATACACCAACAGCTGAGGTCTCTCACAGCATCCTGGTACTCCTGATTTTTCCACGATGTCTTAGCATTCCATCCATATCGACAACCTTTATTCGTTCTCCAATCTAGGATGGATACATATGTTTTTTACTTGTCCAACCTATTCCTTTCTCCATCCTTTGTGTTTTCACTTAAGTATCTTCATATAGAAATGTTCCACTTGCTCGCCAACGTAGGGTTGCCCATGTTCCTTAAAATTGTCCTCTAGTTGTGCCCGCTGCTAGATGACTACGGCACTTTGCATCATATGCAGACATTCTCTCTCCCACCTCCTTCATGTGTTGGTCCCATAGGTTATTCTGTAAGTGAGCTGAATTATCGATATATGTATTTGTACCTTCATGATCTTTCCCAACATCTCTTTTAAGTCGAACAATTTGTGTAGTCAAATGAGGGAAGATGCTGTTTGTGCTTTTGTTAGGATCATACAAATGTTTCATTGTCCCCCACTGTATCTGCATTTTTAATCATTATGTGTCTAAATGCCATAATAATAAGGAAGAAAAGACAAATCATAAGACAAAAAGAAATCACAATTACCATTCCAGAAAAACTCATCGGTTTCTTGATGGCAGTGAGTCCCTCATATTTTGGAACCTTCCCATTTTTTTAAATTCTATATGTAATTGTGTTATCCTCTGTATCTCACACTTTTATATCAAAAACTGTAAAATAATTGCCACAATAATTCTGAAAACAATATGATTGTTTTTAGGATTGCCAATAAATGTTATAGTGTCCACATGTCGTCTTATCAAAGCTGGGTAAGACTGTAATATGTAGGTGAAAACAGCATACAAGAATGTGTGCAATGTTATTATGATGGGTAGCATAGAAGATGCAACGTGTTCCCTGTCTTTTGGCACCGGTGCATCAACACATTGTTCCTTGTACCTGTCGAGAAAATGTTTCAGAATGGCTGCAAGTCCATTCATTCCTTATTAGATTTAAGAAGTGTAGATTTTTATTTCAAGGGTGTTTATTGTTCCATAAACTCTTTTTCTTTGCTCTTGGTTGCGTATCTTGTCTGCACGCGCGTGGAACCTTTTCTCTTGCATCACTGTCAGTAGATGCGGGAGGGGTTCAGGTTTCTCCCTTGTATGGTTTGATGTCGTGCAGGTGCAGCCATGCTCGCCTTCCTTTTAGCTTGACAGCTGTGGGAGTAACTGCTTCCACCTTGTAGGGTATCTCGAAATGGGGTTTATTCCAATTACAGACACATTTTCGTATCAGCAACTAGTACCCTAGATATAAGCTGGGTTGTTTTAGGAGGCCATCTGGATCAGTTGGCTGGCTTTCTTCTTCAATCCTCTTTGCCCCCTCCCTCCAGTTCTTAATCTGTTGAGAAATAAAAGAGACACTAGCAGTCATAGTTGCCAAATAATCATATATCTCGTCACCTAATGTCTTCGCTACACTGTGGGCATCCATTTCTGCCTTAGTTGGAGGAGCAAGAGGCGTTCTCATTCAATATCCAGTCACCAGCTCATGAGGTGTTAAATGGTGATCTGAGCCAGGTTGATTTTGCAATGCATATAGCACAACGGGTAGGCAGTATAACCACACCTTCTTTAAAGTGATTTTAATCTTAGCTATTCTATATTAAAGTATTCCATTAAAACATTCACAAATTCCATTCACCTGTGGGTGATAGGCAGAAGAGAACTTGTGTGTTTTATCCATAATAGTGGCCTGCTCAAATAGTTCATTTATAAAATGCGATCCATTGTCAGACTGCAGGACCTCGCACACACCCCATCTTGGGAATACCTCACGCACAAGGAACATGGCGGCACATGTGGCATCGGGGTGCATACATGGACCTGCCTTAATCCATATAGAAAAGGGACACAGCATGACCAGCATGTACCAATAGCCATTGCATGTCTGCAACATATCCACATAATCTATATGTAGATGGTGAAATGGGCCATTGGGTTTAGGGATTGCTCCTCCAACTGTTCGCAAAGTGTGCCCTGCAGTAAATTCCTGGCACACGATGCAATTCACGATAAACTGTGCCACATGTTCTAACAAATGTGGTGAAAACCAATATTCTGCAATTGTAGCAGCAAGACTCTCTCGAGTCGTATGCTCGGGGTGTGAAGCTGCTCCAGCATTACCCTCAATAATGCTAGTGGCCTAACTGGCTTTCCAGTGCTATCCTGCCTCCAGATTACCTCAGTGGGGGATAAAGAACACCCATGTTTTCTCCACAAATCTTGGTCCTCCTGTGAGGATTGACCTTGTATTTCAATTAACTGAATGGGCAGCATGTTAAAGCCCTCCTTTACCAACATGCAGCATCCTGTCATTTGCTTAACACTTCTTAGTTCGAAATCAGAAATATTTGGGAAATATGCTGCCTTTTTGGCTTCTAAGTCTGCAGTTTTGTTCCTGCTAGAAATCATGTCTGTTCTTTTAGTAAGCGCTGCGCATTTTACGAATGTGATAGCTACTGGCAGTCTCAGTGCCTCAATAAGCTTGTCCAATAGAGCCACACCGTCTGCGTGGAGGAAGCCCCTCCTTTTCCAGTATGCAAACCTACGTGTACAGTTGATGTCACATAGGCAGAGTCACAGTACACCGTCATTTCCTCATCCTATCCTTTCGAGTACAGTGATCAGCGCCACTAATTCTGCAGACTGTGCTGAGCAATGCGAAAGGCCATCTCGCACTTGTAACTACTTCAAATTCACCCTCTCGGTTCAGCTTTACACTGCTGACCCAGTGTGCATTTCGCCAGTCGTTTGATCAATTTATGAAGAACCATCAATAAAGATAACTTCCGCCCTCCAAAAGCATTTTCTCTAACACAGGGAATGTCATCATAAAATTGAGTATACGTTGTGCAGTCATGTACACAATCATCCTCCCCCACTGGTTCTGCTATGAATGTTGCTGGATTCACTATTCCCGATCTAACAATTTTGATTGCAGGGTTCAAGATAATTACCTCGTACCCTGATGCTCTTTGTGTGTTCAATGTACTTTTGGGTTTCTCTAGAACCGCATTCTCAACAAATAACTGAACACCCCATTGTAATACGTTCATAACTAGATCTAAAATCCCACTATAGTAAGCCAATGGTTTGTGTCCATGTCCTAATGCCATTTTCTGTGTGAGAACTACTGTCATGACTTCTCCATTTGAACGAGAAAACAGGTAGAATTCTTCATGGTAATCTGGAATTCCTAGCACAGGGGCTGTTGCCTTTTTTAATTCCTCAAATCCTTCAGTCATTTCATCTGTCCATGTTATCTTACTTTTGCCTACCTCTGCTTCTGTAAGTCCTTTTAAAAGAGGTTGAATATATATATACACATATACATACACACACACACACTGTAATCGAAAACCCAGCCCCTACAACAATGACCTAGACCTAAAAACTGTTGCATTTCCCTCACTGTTTTAGGTTGTGAAGTTTTCATTATTGCTTCTCTTTCAGGTGTCACTTTTCTCCCTTCTTGAGATTAACTGTTCTATTTACAGGACCTCTTCCTGACAATATTGTAACTTTTCTTTGTCTACCTTGTATCCTTTCTCTGCTAATATCATCATGAGTCGCACTGAGTCTTGCCTGCACCTTTCTTCTGTCTCACTTGTAAGCAACTCATGGTGGCAACAGTAAAGACAGACACAAGTGATCACAGTTCAAGGGTGTTTATTAAACTGAAAATGCAGGGTGGGAAACCGCCTAAGCTAAACCTAAATCTAAGATGGGATGAAGCGTCGACCATCAAATGAAAATAAGGCAGTCCTTGTGGCGTTGTGTCAAAATAAAAAGGCCTATACTAAAAAACCTATTGCCAATTCCTTACAACTAATTACAGAAAGAAATGTGGCATAATGTTCTCAATAAAGAAAGAATTGTTCACAAATAATAAGTCAGGATGTGATTGCCAGGCGTCTTTCCTTCCCCACGTTTTAAGCACGGGACAAGGTGGATCTCCAAAGCAGAGCATACACTTGAGCTTTCTCAGCACGAGCCAACAGTTCCGTATCAGCTATCAGGTACTTCGATTGTTAAGTCTCTTTTCAATCAAAGTCTCTTGCCTTCAAGGCCGATGTTCTCAACAAACAAAGTTCTATTCCACAAATACTTTGGGTGAAGGCTTCCCCCTGAGTCCTCTCTTCTGGGCGTAGACCCCTCACAAGTCGTACTCAACAAATTAACCAGACAGTTCCTTTCTCAACACACTTTGGGTGATGACTTTCCACCCCTGGATCTGCCTCGGCCGGATTCAGACTGCAAATGACAAGCGGGACACTTCACTTCCCTTTGTCTTGCAATATTTTCTGCTTTCACGGATCTTAATGTCTTTTCAAACAATGCAGTGTGACTTTCCCTCGATTTGGTTCACTTCTATCAACACAATGTTCATAGGGACTTCAGGCCTTGCCCCTTTTTGTTAGCATCCCTTTGCCGGGTTCACTCTTGCCAACTTTAATAAACACAGTTAATGATGGGACTTTAGACTTCGTCCCTTCTCGTTAGCATCCCTCTGCCGGGTTCACTCTTGCCAACTTTACGAAACACAGTTCATTGGGCTTTGCCCTTGGTTGTCAGCTTCCCCCTGCCGGATTTACTCTCGCTGACTTTTACCAACAATTCCTGACGGGAATTTTAGACTTTGCCCCTTTTCATTAGCATCCCTATGCCGGGTTCACTCTTGCTAATCTTCACCATGCGGGATTCACTTCCCCTTCTTCACAATCATCTGTCGGTCAAATACTTTCGACGGTACAGAGGATTTTACAAGCCCCCTGTATGACCACTATGACCTCTCTTTGCCTCTTCCCAAGGCCTTTGGGTTATGGTAGTCTCTACCTTTGGCTAATCGGCCAGAGTTTTCTGTGTGAGCACCCACGTGGTGCCGGACGCCTTTGTTGCAGGCTTTTCCCCTACTTTCTCAATAGTTCCTTTAAGCTTTCAAAGTTCAAGTTATCAGTTTGCTACTTTCTGTTCAACGGAGCCCAGTTTATCGACTCCCACTCGACTCACCGGCTGTGATGAACTGCTTGGCTTTCTTCTCCTTCGAGTCAAGGTTGGTACCACTGAGACAAGCGTCTCTCCCTGGCTTGGGTATTAGCAGAGGAGGGTCTTGTGTACCATTGCCATCTGCTGCAACACACACTGGCTTTTGTTCGCAGTCTTATGTTTCGGTCTGCAGAGGTTTCACAGGCCTTGATAGGAAAGGGTAAAGTCACTCCTCCCCTTGTCACCCTCTCGGTATTCACTGTCTTTTGCCTCATTTTAAACTGCTGTGCTGAGTTAGCTCTCACATTGTGCAGTCTACATTGCTCTCTTGCTCCACCTTTTATCCATGTGGTGAAAGGAAAGGGCCGTCAGGTTTGTGTGATTTTGGTCAATTTGCCTGACTTTGCCTGACCCTTAGGTTAGGACATGTCAGGTAATATATAGACAGGAAGAGCTATAGAGGAAGAGGAATATAGAGAGGAGGAGGTGTTGTATGGGATTATAGTTCTCGTCCTAGGGGTTTGTGTAAATTCGGAAGAGTGAGACTGGTAGGGTTTGTGAAATGAGTAAGATGGTTTGTGGGAACTATAGCTGCCAGTCGCATTCGACTGGGAAGTCGGTAAATCACTATCAGAGGGACGGGATTGGTAGGGTTTATGAAGCAAACAGGGACAGCCGGGATTGTGAACTGAACAGAAGGGATTGTGGGAACTGTAGTGTTTTGTCAGGGTAGATTCGGTGCTTGGAAATGAATTATCATAGGGCCGTGGAGAAGAATGGTTGGGGTTGTTCTGGTGGGCAACATCTAAACAGTAATTCTGAGAGAGGTGGTTTCCTACTATAACAGGGTTTGTGTTTTTAATTGGTTTACCAGAGGTGTATGGGTAGTGGGATTTTAATAAGGGAGTTTCATTGGTAAGAAGGGAGATGGATGTAGTACAACCTACAAAGGTTTCAAGGATCTCATTCTCCTCTCCTTCTTCCTCAGTATAATACTGCGTCTCACCTGGGGCTTTTTCCCCCCCGAGGACACCCCCCTGGGCTACCCTACCAAGGTGATCCTCGCTCACTCTTCCACCCCCAGGGTTGGGATCTGAGAGCGCCAGCCCTCCCCTGGCCACGAGAATAAGGGATTCCCAAGGTCTACTTGAGAGAATACCCTCAGGTTTCTCACAAACTTTACACCAATATGTCATCTACGTAATGTATTATTGCACTCTTAAGCTGTACATTGCCCAGGTCCATCTGAAGGACATTGTTAAAGATTGAGGGGGATTTACAGTACCCCTGATGCAAACAAGCATGTTTCAGGGGATATTTCTATACGAAAAGGAAGTCAAATCTTGTGAGTCCTCATGAAGGGGAATTGAGAAGAATGCGTTTTTTAAATCAATAACTGTAAAATATTTGGCCTTAGATGGAATGTTGCATAATATTTTAGCAGGATTTGGAGCTGAAGGAAACTCTGCTTCAACAATATTTTTTAGGGGCATAGATCCTGAATAAATCTCCATGACCCACTGGTTGATTTCTTCGCTGGGTACACAGCTGTGTTAGATGGGGACTCAGATGGCACCAATATTCCTTGCTTTATTAAAGCGGAAATGGTCTCAAATATACCTTCATATGCTTCTCGGGACACAGTATATTGCTTTGCTTGTGGCAAAATTGCTCCTGATTTAAGCTTGATTTTAACTGATTCTACTCCTTTCATAGGCCCATGTCATATGGACTAGTGGTCCAAAACATATTTGGCACTTTCTCAAAATCTTCCTGCAAAAATGATGGTTTCTTTTCTACCATTGCCATTCTCTGTGATATTTCTCTGTTCTCCACTTTAATCCAATAAATTAGACTAATACCAATTCATCATCGGAATAATCATCCCTAAAAAGCTCCATGTCTGTCAAGTCTGTCAACCTATATCTTTCACAAGGGCTATCACTGCTCCCCACCGTAGCCCCTCATCCTTTTTCCTATCTGACCACTGCTGCTTCTAGCTCTAAACGGATCATCTGTTCTTCATCATCCATAGGTTTTGCTGGTCTAAACAAAAACTCTTCAGGTATTCTCAATATTTTACCTACCAAGTTTGGTAACCATGATAATAAAACAGTCACTTCATACAAAAATACTTCTGGGTCTAAAAGGACTCCTCTTGATGCTTTCTGACCTGTAAAAGCTAAAATGAGTTCTTTAACATTCATGTAATGTGTCCCTGGAGTGGAGCACACTATTGCCGCGTCAGTAAAAGATATCGTCATGTTAAGTTTTGTCATCAAGTCACGCCCTATTATATTAACTGATGTCTGCCGAGAATATAATAATGGCATTGACATATTGTGTTCTCCTATAGAAATTGGTAATTTGTCTGTAAAAGGAAACTAAACTCATCACCCCAGAGAATTCCTGTGCATTCATGGGAAGGCCTGACATTGGGTATGTTCCCTCACGGACACAGGAACGAGAAGCACCAGTGTCTACAAGGAACAAAAATGTCTTGCCTCCTATCGTTACCTTGACCCTTAGTTCCTCTTGGGGGTCCGGTGTCACTGGTAGTACTGAACACATCAGGGCGCTCTGTGGGCTGTCCTATTGTGGATATAAATGCATCCCTGTACCTGTGAAAGGATTTCCTACTACGAGTCACACTCCCAAATTTGATGCAGGTGTTTACGGTAATCCTACATTTGTGTTCCATTGTGGTACCATGGCCTGTTGTGTCTGTGCTTGCTGGGTCTGTATCTGTTGTATTTGCATAGGCACTTGCTGTGGCGATTGCATTTGTAATGGAGCTTGCTGTGTTTGCTGTAGTTGTGGCACACTTGTCTGATTCTGCGTGTGACTTTGGGCATAGTAGTCCTGTGGTTCCGTATTATATTGTGGAACATAGCCCATCCTCCCTCATGGAGCTTGGCAATTTTGCTGCATGCCCCCTCTACTTCTACATGTTCCGGCTATATGTCCCATCCTCCAACAGTTCCAACATTGTTGCGGCTGGTCACCATTAAATCCTCCTCCCTGAGGGTTCTGAAATCCACCTCATCCTCCTCCCCTGCGTCCATTCCCTCTTCCTCTTGGCCAAAAAGTATACCGACTATGATCCATAGGGTGTATTACATTATTTTGCTGCACTGGTCGCATTTCCTGTGTCGCCACACCTTCATTACTTGTCAATATCGCTCCCTCTATGGCCAGCTTTGACAATTTTTTTCAGAACTAACTTCGCTTCCTCCTGCTTTCCACTCTCAGCTTTCTTATTGTTATTCTCTTACAACAATTGGCAATGGTGCACGATAGTCAATTGTATTGTCGGCCGTGGCTTCGTTTCCACCCCTACCTGTTTCTTCATCTGCCTTTGCATGAGCTCAGGCAGTTTCTGATATAATATGTGGTAAATAATGC